>NC_091998.1:4199629-4799629 GCF_044704955.1 Pristiophorus japonicus | reverse complement strand
GTTGTATTAAAATAAGACAGTGATGCACAGCTTATTCAGAGGAAACAGTAAAGCTCACACAAACATCTCTGATGATTAAGTGAAGCTATCAAATTGTGAGCCACTGCAGCAGGGAAAGGATCTCTGATACAACCACTAAAAATAGTCCCTCATCACTTTTTGTGGGAGATTTGAATAGCTGTATAAAGACCAATGTGTCAAAATGAAGGTAACTTAAATTTGTATCTAACATTTAAGACTGTTTTCAACGTATTTAGACATTCACATTTCCTTATTGTGGAATTATGTACAACTTGGGACAAAATACAAATACAGTGAAAACCAAATTAAATGTATTAGGCTGGTACTCGGGTGTTTCAGAGCACTACATAATGGTAAGTCTCTGCCTTCACAAATTGAATTTCCTCATCAGGCAAGTTCTTCATTATGCACTGATTAGAGTAGAGACACTTCCCTATACAGTTGGAATTGAAACGCCATTTCACATATCTGCAGTGACTGGCTCAAGGATGGGATTGGTAAAGATCTGGAAAAGGCTTGCTTGTACATTCCCTCAGTTAGAAGAATGCTATAGAAGGACAAAAAGCACATATATATATATGATGATTAATATCACATTTAAAACACAACTTTATCCACTGAAATACTGCACCAGTGGGATATTCTAGGTCTCACACGTGTACATTATCTGCTTGTGTATTTAAGAGGAACGGGCTGAAAATTACAACCCGAGTCTTAATTATGTTGGATGGAGGAATGCATATTTTGGTAATATGCAGAGCATGCTTTTTAATTAAAAGGCGTACTAGGTATAAAAAATAAATATGAAATATATGCAACCCAAGTAAGTCTCAGGCAGAGCTTGTAATCGGGGGAACCTTCTGAATTAAAAATGAAAGCCGAGAAGGCACCATGCAAATGTCTCCATCCCCATTGCCCAAGAAGCATCCCTCAATAGCATCAGTCTGCTGGTGGCGCTTTAAAAACAATAACTGGAGAATTTGCTGTTATTTCTGATTCTCCTTTGTGCCAATACCACCTAAGTCAGCAAAGCAATCCCAGTCAGACTAAAGTATTGCAATTAAGCAAAAGAACCATGGCAGACCACTGTAGCCGAGCTCTCCACAGTAGTCAAAACTTAATCTCAGCTAGCAACATAGTGTAGAAATGTGGAGGTTAGTCCACTCTAGAGGGAAAAAAATTGATTATTGATCCTTCACAGTTAATCTTTTACATTATATAATAGCACATCATAGAGCACCATAATGGCAATACCGTTAAGGTCTGTCTGATCTTACGAAAGTAATATTTACTTTTTTCATCTGGCATATAGAATTTACTTTGTAGTAGGTGAATTTGGGTTGATATGGATTACATCCAATTTTTGGGTGAACTATACCACTGTTAAGTGGAGGTAAATCTGAGTTGTTTTATAAACTGTTTTTGTTGTAGCTACTTTTGACTCTCCAGTTTTATTTGAGATCTGATGTAGCAATATCCTGAGAGGTACATTGGTTTTAGCACTACTTTATTACACCTGAGATTAGAAACAGTCGTCTTCTTCTTTTGTATGATAGTAGCAAAGCAAATCAAATGCCAATATCCAAGTTGGATATCCAGGCCAAAGCTTCTGGTGTAACAGCGTGGATATCTTCTAGGCTGCCTGCAAATTTCCTCTGAGGGCAGTGCTCAATAATGTGCTCCAGAGTCTAATTATGAGCTCCACAGTCGCATGATGGGGATGCTTTAATCTTCCACCTATGGAGAAGGTGGCAACATCTATCATGACCAGTTCTGAGGTGGTTGATAGTTGTCCATTGTTTGCAAGGAAAGTTTGATCCTACAGAAACAGTGAAAGTTGGCAATGGAAGGTGGCTGTATTTGAACGAATGTCCCAAGGCTGGGATTCAAAATCAACAAGGTCCAAAGCTCCAATTCCAAAGGTAATTCATTATTTAATGTAACTTCCCAAACTAAGTTACAGCAAACTTTGATAAAATCTGTCAGTTCGTATTCTCCTGCACATTGCGATGATTTAGCTGAAATCACATACAGGGAGAGTTATGAGCAAAATGGAGGGAAAAAAATTCATTGAACTAATTTTATTATAAACCATGTTTTTATATATTTTAATTGTAGCAGAGAAATAATAATTTGCAATGTTAGCATATGAAAACTTATGTTTGTTCAATATTCCGTAACAGATACAATAATCTATTTATTTTAAAGTAGTATACGAATGCAATGGGCATATATATGGGAATATCTGAAGCAATAATTTCGATGCTTTTAGCACAAAAGAGCATGGAAATAACATTTTTAATATTAATACAAAACTGAAAGGGACAAATCATTACTCCATGCTTCTGAGAAAATCTACATGGAACAGAGAAGCATAATGGTCATAATGTAAATGAGGTGATGAAACAGTAATGTGGGTTTTTGGAGTGGATTTTAACTCTGAGCAGGATTCTGGTGAGAAACCGCTCAGACAAGTTAATTTCTCACCCTCAGGCTGGAAGAAGTCACGGTAGCTGCCGGCTGTCGAAGATTCAGTGGCAATTGGCTGCCTGCTGGCTCCCATTAAGTGACAGAGAGGGGTTTTGGGAGGGAAGCAATTCTGTTGCAGGGGAAGCCATGACTTGTTGGGCTGAGAGGAGCACTTCTGCTCCTCCTGGTCCCACAAAGGAAAGTTTTCCACTTGCCTTTTAGGCCTCTTCTTCCTTTCAACTTTTGACCTGGTTTCATCCAGCAGCAAAACTGTCAGCTTCCCCACGAAGACCCAGATTGAAATGCAATCGGGTCCCGATTGATATAATAGGACCATGATTTATATAGATTGATGAGGCCCCTGTCTACAGAACGCTGCAGGTTAGGATCACAGGCAGCAGGAACTGGGTGACATCCGAGCGAGTAAGAAACACCCTCGGTTTTAACTGCCCACCTGCCAGGTTTGCGCCAGGTGGGCAGTGTTAAAATCCACTCCTTAGCGACAGTCACATTGGAATGCTCTTTAGTGGAGCTCAATGTCCCAACTTCAAGGACCAGCAAATATAATACTGTTAATAGAGCAGTAAACAGCATAGCCTATTAATAATAAACTTCAAAGTTGCTAAGTTAAACTATATTGGTGCACATATCAATCCCTGCAGCTTTCGCAGCTGGTGCCACTGATACCTTAGTTGGAAAATGCAGGAAAATTCAAAATGTGACTACTTTAAAACATACATCAATATGTTTATGGTTGTTATTTTCAGTAATTCCGTGTTTTGGAAAACATGGAATATTAGTATTTCAGTAGAATACGGTCAGGTTTCAAATAAATTGGGTGTCAATGTTTGTTGTGACTGAACTGGTGAGAGCCAATTATACCACATAATCCGAACATTTTTATCTTTTGTTATTTAGCATATAAAGTATTTTCTGCTCATATTCACTGCTATTCATTCCCGGTTTAAAAAAAACACTCTGGAAGTTTTGATAGTAATTATGTGTTGCCATGCATAGCTACTGATCAGCCATTTTCATAATTGTAATTCATCAGCAATTGTAAGTGAAGTCATAATGTTAAAATACATTTTCAGTGGTCCAATTAGTTCAATTAGCTGGAAATTAGACTATCAGCAAGATATCAAACAGTAACACCAGCAATTTACAGGAATGAAAATGGCTTCTTTACCGAAAAAATTCAGGAAACCAAGATTTACTGAGCAGGAAGCTGATTTGATAATGGAGAAAATGCCAAGGAGATCAGCCACCATCTTTGTGGCCACCATCTACCAAACCCAGAGCCCGCAGCAATATCCTGGGAAAAGGTTTCACAATGAAAGTAATCAGTTCAGTGATGCCACGAAGAAAGAAAAAGGAAGGAACTTGTACTTATACAGCGCCTTTCACGATCTCAGGGGGTCCCAAAATGTTATCCAATCAACAAAGTACTTTTGAAGTATAGCCACTGTTGTAATGTAGGAAACACGCAGCCAATATACGCAGAGCAAGCCCCCACAAACAGCAATGAGATAATGACTAGATAATCTGTTTTAATAATGTTGGTTGAGAGATGCTAGGTTGGCTAGGACACCCTGCTCTTCGAATAGTGCCATCGGATCTTTTACCTTAGAGAGCAGGCGAAAGACGGAACCTTCAGCAGTGAAGAGCTCTCACAGCACTGAATTTAAGTATCAGTCTAGATTATGTGCATTCATGTCTCTGGAGTGGGACTTGAACCTACAACCTTTTGACTCAGAGGTGAGAGTGATTGTTCAACTGCCAGGTTTGTAAAGTTGCTGAAATAGCAACATAGAAACATAGAAAATAGGTGCAGGAGTAGGCCATTCGGCACTTCGAGCCTGCACCACCATTCAATAAGATCATGGCTGATCATTCCTTCAGTACCCCTTTCCTGCTTTCTCTCCATACCCCTTGATCCCTTTAGCCGTAAGGGCCATATCTAACTCGCTCTTGAATATATCCAATGAACTGGCATCAACAATGCTCTGCGCAGGGAATTCCACAGGTTAACAACTCTCTGAGTGAAGAAGTTTCTCCTCATCTCAGTCCTAAATGGCCTACCCCTTATCCTAAGACAGTGTCCCCTGGTTCTGGACTTCCCCAACATCGGGAATGTTCTTCCCGCATCTAACCTGTCCAGTTCCGTCAGAATCTTATATGTTTCGATGAGAGCCCCTCTCATCCTTGTAAACTCCAATGTATAAAGGCCCAGTTGATCCAGTCTCTCCTCATATGTCAGTCCAGCCATCCCTGGAATCAGTCTGGTGAACCTTCGTTGCAATAGCAAGAACGTCCTTCCTCAGATTAGGAGACCAAAACTGAACACAATATTCCAGGTGGGGTCTCACCAAGGCCCTGTACAACTGCAGTAAGTCTTCCCTGCTCCTATACTCAAATCCCCTTGCTATGAAGGCCAACATACCATTTGCCTTCTTCACCGCCTGCTGTACCTGCATGTCAACTTTCAATGACTGATGAACCATGACACCCAGGTCTCGCTGCATCTCCCCTTTTCCTAATCTGCCGCCATTCAGGTAATATTCTGCCTTTGTGCTTTTGCCCCCAAAGTGGATAACCTCACATTTATCCACATTATACTGCACCTGCCATGTATTTGCCCATTCGGCTAACCTGTCCAAGTCACCCTGCAGCCTCTTAGCGTCCTCCTCACAGCTCACACCGCCACCCAGTTTAGTGTCATCTGCAAACATGGAGATATTACACTCAATTCCATCATCTAAATCATTAGTATATATTATAAAGAGCTGGGGTCCTAGCACTGAGCCCTGCGGCACTCCACTAGTCACTGCCTGCCATTCTGAAAAGGACCCGTTTATCCCGACTCTCTGCTTCCTGTCTGCCAACCAGTTCTCTATCCACGTCAGTACATTACCCCCAATACCATGTGCTTTGATTTTGCACACCAATCTCTTGTGTGGGACCTTGTCAAAAGCCTTTTGAAAGTCCAAATACACCAAACCCACTGGTTCTCCCTTGTCCACTCTACTAGTTACATCCTCAAAAAATTCCAGAAGATTTGTCAAGCATGATTTCCCTTTCATAAATCCATGCTGACTTGGACCGATCCTGTCACTGCTTTTCAAATGCGCTGCTATTTCATCCTTAATGATTGATTCCAACATTTTCCCCACTACTGATGTCAGGCTATAACCGGTCTATAATTACCCGTTTTCTCTCTCCCTCCTTTTTTAAAAAGTGGTGTTACATTAGCAACCCTCCAGTCCATAGGAACTGATCCAGAGTCGATAGACTGTTGGAAAATTATCACCAATGCTTCCACGATTTCTAGGGCCACTTCCTTCAGTACTCTGGGATGCAGACTAACAGGCCCTGGGGATTTATCGGCCTTCAATCCCGTCAATTTCCCTAACACAATTTCCCACCTAATAAGGATATCCTTCAGTTCCTCCTTCTCACTAGACCCTCGGTCCCCTAGAACATCCGGAAGGTTATTTGTGTCTTCCTTTGTGAAGACATAACCAAAGTACTTGTTCAATTGGTCTGCCATTTCTTTGTTCCCCATTATAAATTCACCCGAATCCGACTGCAAGGGACCTACGTTTGTCTTCACTAATCTTTTTCTCTTCACATATCAATAGAAGCTTTTGCAGTCAGTTTTTATGTTTCCGGCAAGCCTCCTCTCGTACTCTATTTTCCCCTTCTTAATTAAACCCTTTGTCCTCCTCCGCTGAATTCTAAATTTCTCCCAGTCCTCCAGTTTCCTGCTTTTTCTGGCTAATTTGTATGCCTCTTCCTTGGATTTAACACTATCCTTAATTTCCCTTGTTAGCCACGGTTGAGCCACCTTCCATGTTTTATTTTTACTCCAGACAGGGATATACAATTGTTGAAGTTCGTCCATGTGATCTTTAAAGGTTTGCCATTGCCTATCCACCGTCAACTCTTTAAGTATCATTTGCCAGTCTAATCTAGCCAATTCACGCCTCATACCATCAAAGTTACCTTTCTTTAAGTTCAGGACCCTAGTTTCTGAATTAACTTTGTCACTCTCCATCTTAATAAAGAATTCTACCATATTATGGTCACTCTTCCCCAAGGGGTCTCGCACAACAAGATTGCTAATTAGTCCCTTCTCATTACACATCACCCAGTCTAGGATGACCAGCTCTCTGGTTGGTTCCTCGACATATTGGTCTAGAAAACCATCCCTAATACACCCCAGGATATCATCCTCCACCGCATTGCTACCAGTTTGGTTAGCCCAATCAATATGTAGATTAAAGTCGCCCATGATTACTGCTGTACCTTTATTGCACACATCCCTTATTTCTTGTTTGATGCTGTCCCCAACCTCACTACTACTGTTTGGTGGCCTGTACACAACTCCCACTAGCGTTTTCTGCCCTTTGGTATTCTGTAGCTCCACCCATACCGATTCCACATCATCCAAGCTAATGTCTTTCCTTACAATTGCATTAATTTCCTCTTTAACCAGCAACGCCACCCCGCCTCCTTTTCCTTTCTGTCTATCCTTCCTAAATGCTGAATACCCTTGGATGTTGAGTTCCCAGCCTTGGTCACCCTGGAGCCATGTCTCCATGATGCCAATCACATCGTATCCGTTAACTGCTATCTGCGCAGTTAATTCGTCCACCTTATTCCGAATACTCCTCGCATTGAGGCACAGAGCCTTCCTGCTTGTCTTTTTAACACACTTTAACCCTTTAGAATTTTGCTGTAAAGTGGCCCTTTTTGTTTTTTGCCTTGGGTTTCTCTGCCCTCCACTTTTACTATTCTCCTTTCTATCTTTTGCTTCTGTCTCCATTTTATTTCTCTCTATTTCCCTGCATAGGTTCCCACCCCCTGCCATATTAGTTTAACTCCTCCCAAACAGCACTAGCAAACACTCTCCCGAGGACATTGGTTCTGGTCCTGCCCAGGTGCAGACCGTCCGGTTTGTATTGGTCCCACCTCCCCCAGAACCCATTCCAATGCCCCAGGAATTTGAATCTCTCCCTGCTGCACCACTGCTCAAGCCACATATTCATCTGAGCTATCCTGCGATTCCTACTCTGACTAGCACGTGGCATTGGTAGCAATCCTGAGATTACTTTTGAGGTCCTACTTTTTAATTTAACTCCTAGCTCCCTAAATTCGTCTCGAAGGCCCTCATCCCATTTTTTACCTATATCGTTGGTACCTATATGTACCACGACAACTGGCTGTTCACCCTCCCTTTTTAGAATGTCCTACACCCGCTCCGAGACATCCTTGACCCTTGCACCAGGGAGGCAACATACCATCCTGGAGTCTCGGTTGCGGCCGCAGAAACATCTATCTATTCCCCTTACAATTGAATCACATATCACTATCGCTTTCCCACTCTTTTTCCTGCCCTCCTGTGCAGCAGAGCCACCCACGGTGCCATGGAATTGGCTGCTGCTGCTCTCCCCTGATGAGTCATCCCCCTCAACAGTACCCAAAGCGGTGTATCTGTTTTGCAGGGGGATGACTGCAGGGGACCCCTGCACTACCTTCCTTGCACTGCTCTTCCCGTTGGTCTTCCATTCCCTATCTGGCTGTGTACCCTTTTCCTGCGGTAAGACCAACTCGCTAAACGTGCTATTCACGTCATTCTCAGGATCGTGGATGCTCTAGAGTTCATCCACCTGCAGCTCCAGTGCCACAATGTGGTCCGTCAGGAGCTGGAGGCGGATACACTTCCCGCACACCGGAAGCGTCCCTGACTTCCCACATAGTATAGGAGGAGCATAACACGTGTCCGAGCTCTCCTGCCATGACTTAACCCTTAGATAAACTTAATTTGACAACAATAATGCTAAAGGTTACTTACTGATAAAGAAAAGAAAAGAAAAACTACTTACCAAACACTTACCCCCTTGGCTGTGACGTCACCGTTCGATTTCTTTCTACTTCTTTTTTGCCTCCCTGCTGCAGCTGCACCGGCTCGCCTCTCCGATGCACATCGCTGGTCTCCGAACTGCTGGGCTTTTTATAGGCTGCTGCCGCTCTGACTACCGCCTCTCCGACGCACTCAGTGAAATTCTGATACCTGTAGAGAGAATGGCAAATAATTTTTTCCCATTGAGGTTTTGTCGATTAAATTGGTAATTTCAAAACTGGTTCTATAAGATTCTCAATTTTGATAAATATACAAATAACAAAACATGTGTTGGAGGAAAAATGGACCAGTGGAAGGATATCTGGCAGGTAAGTCGTGAGGTCATGAGTTCTGTGAGGTCGGAGAAGTCTGGAGTTCCGAGAGGTCGGGAGGTCTGAGGAGCAGGAGGCCCGAAGGTCGGTGTGGATTTCCATTCTGAAGAGTCGGGAGTTCGACGAGGTGGTAAGGCCCTGAGGTCGGTGAGTTGGTAAGGCCCTGAGGTCGGTGAGTTGGTAAGGCCCTGAGGTCGGCGAGTTGGTAAGGCCCTGAGATCGGTAAGGCCCTGAGGTCGGTGAGTTGGTAAGGCCCTGAGGTCGGCGAGTTGGTAAGGCCCTGAGATCGGTAAGGCCCTGAGGTCGGCGAGTCGGTAAGACCCTGAGGTCGGCGAGTCGGTAAGGCCCTGAGGTCGGCGAGTCGGTAAGACCCTGAGGTCGGCGAGTCGGGAGGTCGGCGAATCAGTAAGGCCCCGAGGTTGGTGAGTTGGAAGGTTAGCGAGTTGGTAAGACCCTGAGGTCGGTGAGTTGGTAAGGCCCTGAGGTTGGTGAGTTGATAAGGTCCTGAGATCGGTGAGTCGGGAGGTCGGCGAGTCGGTAAGGTCCTGAGGTTGGTGAGTCCGGAGGTCGGCGAGTCAGTAAGGTCCTGAGGTCGGTGAGTCGGGAGGTCAGAGGTTTCGGAGGTTGGTGAAGTGAGTTGGTAAGTAGCTCCCTTTTCTCTATTTCTTTTAGGCTGGGAGTTCGGAGGTCGGAAGGCCACAGAGGTCGGTGAGGTGAGGTGATAAGTAGCTCTCTTTTCTCTAATGCTTTTTAAGTAGATTTTAATCTAGATAAGGCTAACTAGAGGGATGGCAGTGCAGTTCAGTCCTGTGGAGTGCACATCCTGTGCCATGTGGGAAGTTCTGGATGCTTCGCATAGCCTAGACAACCATGTGTGCAGGAGGTGTCTACAGCTTCAACTGCTCGAGCTCTGCGTTTCGGAGTTGGAGCAGGGGCTGGAGTCAATAAGGTGCATCCACGAGGCTGAGAACTACGTGGATAGCATGTTTCAGGAGGTGGTCACCCCGCAGATTAAAGGCGTGCAGGTAGAGGGGAAGTGGGTGACCACCAGGCGTAGTAAGTGTGCTAGGCTGGCAGCGCAGGAGTCCCCCCGTGAGTCCATCTCGCTTTCAAACCAATATTCACTTCTGAGTATCGGTAAAGATGATGGTGCCTCTGGGGAGTGCAGCCAGAGCCAAGTCCAAGGCACCACGGGTGGCTCAGCTGCACAAGGGGGAGGGACGAAGAACAAAACAGCCCTAATGATCGGGGTTTCTATAGTTAGGGGAACAGACAGGCCTTTCTGCGGCCGTAGACGTGACTCCCGAATGGTTTTGTGTCTCCCTGGTGCCAGGATGAAGGATGTCACAGAGCGGACACAGGGCATCCGGGGGCGGGGAGGGTAAACAGCTCGAGGTCGTGGTCTATATTGGGACCAACGACATTGGTAAAATAAGGAATGAGGTCCTACAGGAAGAATTCAGGAAGCTAAGAAGAAAATTAAAGGGCAGGACCTCAAAGTTAGTAATCTCTGGGTTACGACCGGTGCCATGTGCTAATGAGTATAAGAATAGAAGGATAGAGAGGATGAACACTATTGTGTTCCTAACACAGATGAGACTGCACACAGGGAAGTTAAAGTAACAGTGACTTCAGTCTTTAATAAGACACTCCAGAGTGAGGAACAGGCCTTAGGGGCCGGCTTATATACAATGCTCCCAAGGGATGCTGGGATCCCTTGGGACTTCAGGGGATGAGCTCCCTGGTGGCGGAACATGGGAGTGCATGCTTTACAGCTACATACATCACTCCCCCTGCCAAAGTCAAAGTGAAAACTATTTACAAGGTGAGGCGGTCGGGAGCCTTTCTTTCCCTGGTGGACCGCCTCGGTACAACTGTCTGTTCTGGTGTGTTGGCTGTGCCCTTGCTGGGCTGGCGTGTTGTTGGTCCTGCAGGGCTGCTAGATGAGCCTGGCCTTGTTGGGCTGTTGGGCGTGATGGGTTCGATTTCCTGGTCTGGCGTGGTGTCGTTGATCCTTTGGGTGTGTGTTGTAGGCTCGAAAAAGGTGGTGTCTGCTGTGGGTTGTTCAGGGCAGTCTGTGAACCGCAGCCTCGTTTGGTCCAGGTGCTTTCTGCAAATTTGTCCATTGTCTAGTTTGACTACAAACTCCTGACTCCCTTCTTCAGCTATCACCGTGCCCGCAATCCACTTGGGACCATGTCCATAGTTTAGCACATACACAGGGTCATTCAGATCAACTTCCCATGACACAGTGGCGTGACCATCGTTTTACATTTTGTTGCTGCCGCCTGCTCTCTACCTGATCATGCAGGTTGAGGTGAACCAGTGAGAGTCTGGTTTTAAGTGCCCTTTTCATGACTAGCTCAGCCGGGGGCACCCCTGTGAGCGAGTAGGGTCTCGTGCGGTAGCTGAGCAGTACTCGGGACAGGCGGGTTTGGAGTGAGCCTTCTGTGACTCATTTAAGGCTCTGTTTGATGGTTTGTACTGCCCGCTCTGCCTGCCCATTGGAGGCTGGTTTAAACGGGGCCGAGGTG
Organism: Pristiophorus japonicus; assembly: GCF_044704955.1. NCBI lineage: Eukaryota > Metazoa > Chordata > Chondrichthyes > Pristiophoridae > Pristiophorus > Pristiophorus japonicus. Next base: position 4,788,368 of record NC_091998.1, on the reverse strand, counting down.
ACATGTTTGATCGCATTGTGGGTCATGAATTCTTTAAATTCGGCACTGGTGAAACATGGCCCGTTGTCACTGACCAGTATGTCAGGCAGGCCGTGGGTGGCAAACATGGCCCTCAGGCTTTCAATGGTGGCGGTGGCGGGCTTCCCGACATTATTTCACATTCAATCCATTTCGAAAAAGCATCCACCACCACCAGGAACATTTTACCGAGAAACGGGCCTGCATAGTCGACATGGATCCTCGACCATGGTCTGGAGGGCCAGGACCACAAACTTAGTGGTGCCTCTCTGGGCGCGTTGCTCAACTGAGCACATACGCTGCATTGCTGTACACAGGACTCGAAGTCAGAGTCGATACCGGGCCACCACACGTGGGATCTGGCTATCGCTTTCTATACCCGGCTGTGTGCTGTGGAGATCCGAGATGAACGTCACCCTGCCCTTTTTTGGTAGCACTACGCGGTTACCCCACAACAGGCAGTCTGCCTGAATCGACAGCTCGTCCTTTTGCCGCTTGAACACCTTGATTGGCTCTTGCATTTCAACGGGGATGCTGGCCCAGCTCCCATGCAGTACACAGTTTTTTTACTAGGGACAGCAGAGCATCTTGGCTGGTTCAAGTCCTAATCTGGCGGGCCGTGACAAGTGATTTATCATTTTCAAACGCTTCCATGACCATCAACAAGTCTGCGGGCTGTGCAACCATCAACAAGTTTGCGGGCTGCGCCATTTCCACCCCCGTGGTGGACAATGGTAGCCGACTGAGAGCATCCGCACAGTTCTCGGTACCTGGCCTGTGGCGGATGGAATAGTTATACGCTGATAGCGCGAGTGCCCACCTTTGTATGCGGGCTGAGGCATTAGTATTTATCCCCTTGTTTTCAGTGAACAAGGATGTGAGGGTCTTGTGATCGGTTTCCAGCTCAAATTTTGTGTATCTGTAAAGCATGTACTCCCATGTTATTCTGGAAGATCGCTGCAGCCGACCGAATTCCAAACAGGCATCTGGTGTAGATGAACAGTCCCTTGTGCGTGTTGATGCAGGTGAGTCCCTTCGAAGACTCCTCCAGCTCCTGCGTCATGTAGGCCGAAGTCAGGTCGAGCTTGGTGAACGTCTTGCCTCCTGCCAGCGTCGCAAATAGGTCATCTGCCTTAGGTAGCGGGTATTGGTCCTGTAGCGAGAAACGATGAACAATTACTTTATAATCGCCGCAAATCCTGACAGTGCCATGACTTTTGAGTACTGGAACAATCGGGCTGGCCCACTCGCTGAATTCCACTGGGGAGATGATGCCCTCGTGTTGCAGCCTGTCCAGCTCGATTTCCAATCTCTCCCTCATCATGTGAGGTACCGCTCGCACCTTGTGATGAATGGGTCGTGCCTCTGGGACCAAGTGGATCCGCACCTTCGTCCTGGAAAAGTTTCCAATGCCTGGCTCAAAAAGGGAAGGAAATTTGTTAAGAATCTGGGTACATGAGGCCTCATCAACATGTGATAGCGCTCGGATGTCATTCCAGTTCCAGCGGATTTTACCCAGCCAGCTCCTTCCAAGCAGTGTACAGCCATCGCCCAGGACAATCCAGAGTGGCAGTTCATGCACTGTGCCCTCGTAGGTGACCTTGACCATGGTGCTACCCAGGTCAGTGATAAGCTCTTTGGTGTACGTTCTCAGTTTCGTGTGGATGGGGCTCAGGGCTTGTTGCACCACAGTCTCTCAAACATCTTTTTACTCATGATGGATTGGCTAGCGTCAGTGTCCAGTTCCATGGCTACGGGTAAGCCATTCAATTTTACGTTTAGCATTATAGGTGGACATTTCGTCGAAAATGTGTGCACCCCGTGTACTTCAGCATCTGCCTCCTCTCTCTGAGGCTCAAAATTGCTTTGATCCACCATGGACTGATCTTCCTCTGCCACGTGGTGGTTAGCAGGTTTTGCAGAGCTTGCAGCTCGTTTGCAAGCTCGTTGGAGGTGCCCCATTGTTCCACAGCTCTTGCAAACATACTCTTTGAAGCGGCATAAATAGGCTGAATGGAAGCCTCCACAACGCCAACAAGGTGTGAATTGCCTTGCATTCATCCTTTGTTGGGCACTCTGAGTCATCTGGGTCACCTGAGGCCTGCTGGCAGTTGCAGACTCGTGGGTTCTGCCCTCTACATTTCTGCTCGCAAACACAGTTTCAGTTAATTTATGAACATTGCTAGCACTTGTGTGCTGAGAGATTTGTTTGGTGTTATCACTGGTGGACATAAGTGCCTGTGCTATCGCAGTGGCCTAACTGAGGGTCGGTGTCTCTACAGTCAAAAGTTTCGTAAGATGGTCTCGTGGCCAATGCCCAGTACAAAAAAGTCTCTGAGCATTTGCTCCAGGTAGCCATCAAACTCATATTGTCCTGCAAGTCGCCTTAGCTCGGCGACATAGCTCGCCACTTCCTGACCTTCAGATCGCTGACACGTGTTGAACCGATACCTTGCCATCAGCACGCTCTCCCTTGGGCTAAGATGCTCCTGAACCAGTGTACACAGCTCCTCTTTCACCGGAGCCAGAAGATTCTTCATGAGGCTGTAGGTCGGTGCCCCGCAGACTGTGAGGAGGACTGCTCTCCTTTTTGCAGCGCTTCCTTCTCCATCCAGATCGTTGGCTACAAAGTACTGGTCTAGCCGTTCGACATCGGCTTCCCAGTCCTCACCCTCCGAGAACTTCTCCAGGATGCCCACAGTTTGCTGCATCTTTGCGTTGGATTCGTATTCTCATCACCAGTTATTGTGTTTGTTACACAGATGAGGCTGCACACAGGGAGGTTAAAGTAACAGTGACCTCAGTCTTTAATAAGACACTCCAGAGTGAGGAACAGGCCTTAGGGGCCGGCTTATATACAGTGCTTCCAAAGGATGCTTGGATCCCTTAAGACTTCAGGGGTTGAGCTCCCTGGTGGCGGAACATGGGAGTGCATGCTTTACAGATACACAACAAACACGTGGCTGGAAAGTTGGTGTACGAGGGAGGGCTTTAAATTCTTGAGACATTGGGACCGCTTCTGGGGGAGATGGGACCTGTACAAACCGGACATGTTGCACCTCAACAGCGCCGGGACCAATATCTTCGCGGGGAGTTTTGCTAGTGCTGTTGGGGAGAGTTTAAACTAGCTTGGCAGGGGGATGGGAACCTGAGAACGAATTCAAAAGGGAAGGAAGTAAAGCAGAAATTGGATAGCAAGAATCTAGAAAGCGAATCAGACGAAACAGGGCTTAGTATGTAGTAAGCAAGATCTTCCTGTGCTGAATACTTTAATGCAAGGAGTATAGCGAATAAGGCAGATGAGCACAGGTAGACACTTGGAAGTATGACATTATAGCTATTACAGAAACATGGCTGAAAGAGGGGCAGGTTTGGCAGATCAATATTCCTGGCTACAGGATTTTTAGACAAGATAGAGAGGGGGGTAAAAAGGGGTGGTGGGGGGGGGCGGGGTTGCGGTACTGATTAAAGAAAATATTACAGCGGTGAGGAGGGATGATTATGTTAGCGGGATCATCAAATGAGGCCATATGGGTCGAATTGAAAAATAAAAAAGGGGCAATCACACTGCTGGGTGTGTATTATGGACCCCCAAACAGTGGGAGGGAGATAGAGGAGCAACTATGTAGGCAAATTGCGTGAAGTCCAAAAACCATTGGGTAGTAATAGTAGGGGATTTTAACTATCCAAATATTGATTGGGGCAAATTTAGTGTGAAGGGTATAGAGGGTGCGGAATTCTTGAAATGCATTCAAGAGAACTTTTTTAGTCAGTATGTAGCAAGCCCAACACGAGAGGGGGCGGTCTTGGATTTAGTTTTGGGGAATGAAGCTGGGCAGGTTGAAGGGGTATTAGTGGGAGAGCACTTGGGTGCCAGTGACCATAATTCAGTCAGATTCAAGTTGGTTATGGATAAGGACAAGAATAGGTTTGGAATAAAAGTTCCGAATTGGGGAAAAGCTAATTTTGCTAAGTTAATGAGTGATTTGGCCATGGTAGACTGGAAACAGCTACTTGTGGGTAAATCAATGTCGGAACAGTGGGAGGCATTTAAGGAGGAGATCCGGAAGGCTCAGGCCAAACGTGTGTCCTTAAAGAAAAAGGCTGGGAAAATTAATTCTAGAGCCCTCTGGATGTCTGGGGACTTACAGTGGAGGATTAAGAAAAAAAGAGACGTCTATGTCATACATCAATAGCTAAATACTACATAATCTTTAGAGGAATATAGAGAGTTAAGAGGAAAAATTAAAAAGGATATTAGGAATGCTAAGAGAGAGCACAAGAAATTCTTGGCCAGTAAAATTAAGGAAAACCCTAAGATGTTCTATAAATATATTACGATTAAGAGGGTAACTAAAGAAAGGGTAGGGCCTATAAGAGACCATGAGGGTAATCTTTGTGTGGAGACGGAAGATGTTGGGAGGGTTCTTAACGAATACTTTGCATCTGTTTTCACAAAGGAAAGGGGCAATGCAGATACTGCTATCGAGGAGGAGTGAGATATTCTAGATGAAATAAATACAGTGAGAGAGGAAGTATTAAGGGGTTTAGCAGTTTTGAAAGTAGATAAGTTCCCAGGCCCTGATGAAATACATCCCAGGCTGTTGAGCGAAGTAAAAGAGGCAATAGCAGAGGCCTTGACCATCATTTTCCAGTCCTCTTTGGATCTGGGCACGGTGCCGGAAATTGGAGGACTGCTAATGTAGTACCCTTGTTTAAGAAGGGAGAAAGGGATAGGCCGTAATTACAGGCCTGTCAGCCTAACCTCAGTGGTGGGAAAATTATTGGAAAAAATCTTGAAAGACAGGATAAATCTGCATTTGGAAAGGCAAGGATTAATTAGGGACAGTCAGCATGGATTTGTTAAGGAAAGATCGTGTCAGACTAACCTGATTGAATTTTTTGAGGAGGTAGCCAAGAGGGTCGATGAGCGTAGTGCATACGATGTAGTATATATGGACTTTAGCAAGGCTTTTGATAAGGTCCCACATGGTAGACTCGTCATGAAGGGAAGGTTAAAGCCCACAGGGCAAAGTGTCAAGTTGGATCCAAAATTGGCTTGGAGGTAGGAAGCAAAGGGTAGTGATTGATGGATGTTTTGTGACTGGAAAGATATTTCCAGTGGGGTTCTGCAGGGCTCAGTACTGGGTCATAGAAACATAGAAACATAGAAAATAGGTGCAGGAGTAAGCCATTCAGCCCTTCAAGCCTGCATCGCCATTCAATGAGTTCATGGCTGAACATGCAACTTTAGTACTCCATTCCTGCTTTCTCGCCATACCCCTTGATCCCCCTTGTAGTAAGGACTAGATCTAACTCCTTTTTGAATATATTTAGTGTCCCTTGCTTTTTGTGGTATATATCAACGCTTTAGATTTGAATATAGGGAGTATCATTAAGAAGTTTGCAGACAACACTAAAATTGGCTGTGTGGTTGATAATGAAGAGAAAAGTCATGAGCTGCAGGATGATATCAATCTACTGGTCAGGTGGGCAGAGCAGTGGCAAATGGAATTTAATTCAGAGAAGCGTGAGATGATGCACTTTGGGAGGGCTAATAAGGAAAGGGTATACACATTAAGCGGTAGGCCACTTAATAGTGTAGATGAACAAAGGGACCTTGGAGTGCTTGTCCACAGATCCCTGAAAGTAGCAGGCCAGGTGGATAAGGTGGTTAAGAAGGCATATGGAATGCTTGCCTTTATTGGCCGAGGCATAGGAGATAAGAGCAGGGAGGTTATGCTTAAATTGTATAATACTTTGGTTAGGCCACAGCTGGAGTATTGCGTGCAGTTCTGGTCGCCGTATTATCGGAAGAACGTGATTGCACTAGAGAGGGTGCAGAGGAGATTTACTAGGATGCTGTCTGGAATGGAGAATTTTAGTTATGAGGACAGATTGGATAGGCTGGGTTTGTTCTCATTGGAATAAAGGAGGTTGAGAGGAGACCTCATTGAGGTGTACAAAATATTGAGGGGCCTTGCCATAGTGGATAGTAAGGGTCTATTTCCATTGGTGGAGGGGTCTATTACGAGGGGGCATTGTTTTAAGGTAGTTGGTGGAAGGTTTAGAGGGGATTTGAGGGGGGGGCTTCTTTACGCAGAGGGTTGTGGGGATCTGGAACTCGCTGCCTGGAAGAGAGGTGGATGCAGAAACCCTCAGCACTTTTAAGAGATGGTTGGATGGGCACTTAAAGTGCAGTAACCTGCAGGGTTATGGACCTAGAGCTGGTAATTGGGATTAGACTGGATGACCTTTTGTTGGACGGAGCAGATATAATGGTTAGTACTGCAGGGAATCTAATACGGCCAGGATGATCTTCTGGACTAGTTTTGATCGCCTGGATGGGTCGGAGAGGAATTTTCCCAAATTTTTTCTCCCTAAATTGGCCTGTGTTTTTATCTGGTTTTTGCCTCTCCCAGGAGATCACATGGCTCCGGTTGGGGTGGAGTATAGAATGTTTCAGTATAAGGGATGTTGCAGTTGTGATGGGGCGGATTGTTTGGGCTGGGTGCTCTTTGCCTTTCCGTCATTGTTCATAGGTTTATATGTAACCTTCAGGGCTGCTGACCAAGGGCCGTGTGGCTGTTGTCGGCTGGTGTGGACGCGATGGGCCGGAATGGCCTCCTTCTAAATTTCTATGTTTCAATGGGCCCAAGTTTCGGCTCGAGTTGTTCCTATTTTTTTTGAGCAACTGGTTTAGTATGGAGTATCTTAGAAATCGCAATTCTCGGCATTTAGTTTGCTCCAGTTCTAGTTAGTTTCGTTTTAGTAGTTTTTTTTTCAAAAGGGGGCGTTACCAGCCACTTATGCCTGTTTTGCAAGTTACTGCAGCGAAAAGTTACTCCAAATTAACTTAGAACCGCGTAAGTGTCGATTTTTGTATGTTCAGAAAAACCTTGCCTACACTTTATAAATTAGGCGCAGGTAGTGAGAGATAGGGAGGGGGGAAAGGAAGTTCGAGGGAAGCTAGAGGATTTTACAAAGCATTAAACACTTCATTTTTACCAATAAAGAGTCATTATCAATAATAAATGATAAATCAATAAATGAACCAATAAATCAATCAAAAAAAATAATAAAAAATCAATCAATAAATAAAAAATTAAAAGTTTCTACTCACTTACTGCAGCACCGGGAGCCCTCCAACAGCCTGCTAAAGAGCTGGTCGGGCGGGGCTCGCCGCAGACGAGATGCTGCTCGGGCGGGAAGTGTACAAGAAGGCTGGATGGTATCTGGTACGGCCAATTCTATAAACTGAGAACCTGCAGTCAACTAAATTTTCAATGATTCATTTGCAGCTCTATTTGTCCTTCTCTTTTTGCGCCTTCTCCTTTTTCTCACGTTCATATTTTGCTTCTTCTGCCTCGTGTCACTTAAGCAAAACCTCCACTTCCTTCTGCTTCAGCATCTTTATGTGTGTTTTCCCATTTTTTCTGGTTAGCGTTGCAATTTCCACCTTATCGGCCGATAGTTTGCTGACGTCCATAGTCTTATTCAACACTTTAGCTGCCAATGCAAGTGCTGACTGCAAAGTCATATCTCTTTCTTTGAAGTCTTGTTTCAGCATAGATACTGCAGTGGCGCTGTTATTCCCGATGCAGGTGGCCTTCCACCCTCCATAGTTTCCACTGGGGTCACTCTGATACAACTGGTAGCCATAGTGCTTATCCCATCCCATGTACAGCAGCGAAACACCAAAAGGACGCTTCCCTCTGAACTGTGTGTAAGCCTGCTTGATATCACAGAGTGTTGTGACCAACTGCTCACATGGGATTGGTTCCTGGTACTGAAGGAGATACCTGCAATCAGTCGCAGCTCATTCGTTAGAATATTGGCATCAGATGTTATTCCTGCGACGCTGCAAGCCATGTCATCGTTTACTTTATATATTTTTTCGGAAAAGAAGACTTCATCCAGTAGCTTGTGTATGTTGCGTCTATCCGTGGCCAAAAGAACACCATCGTTCGCTAAGATCCCCATACAGGTTCCAGCATGGCCAATGGCTTCCATGGCATATTCCACCTGATAGAGTCGCCCTTCTGGCAAAAATATGGTCGTTCGCGAGTCATATCTTCGAGACACCAACGAGATGCTCAGGTGGGCTCCGCCACTGACGAGATGCTGCTCGGGTGAGGCCCGCCGCCGCCGAGATGCTGGTCGGGCGGGCCCTGCCGCCGAGGAGGTAAGGGCAGGCAGGCCACTCGGCCCAGGATAGGGGCGACGTCCCTTCGGCTAGGGATAGGGTCGCTCGGAGACAGGACGTGCTGGGAGGGCCAGGAGCTACTGCGCAGGCAAGCAGCCTCCACTGCGCATGCGTGCAGCTGCCGGCACTCTTTTTGGTGCAGGGCTGTAGCTCCGCCCCCAGCAGCTCCTGCTGCGCTGCGCTGAGCTGCAAACAGGCCTACAGATATCGGAGAATCGCGAGGTAAGTATTTGGCTCTGTTTCAGTTCTAGAAATTAGGCGGGCCTCTCCGAGGTGCGTCGTTCTACCGGGGATCCGAAACTTGGGCCCAAGGTTTCTATGTAAGCTGCCCAAGAGGTGCTCTGAGTCCTCCCACTAATACCCACACCTGCACTGCAATATCTCCAGGGAAAGGTAGAAAACCTCACTTTGGCAGGCATTGTTGATGGAGGCTCCTCTTCCCAATGACGCTGCACCAACATACCCCGAGTGACATCATAATTAGTTTCAAATGCCAGTCTAGCCTTTATGATGGAAGGTTCTTTAGAAGCATCCCAATCACAATATTATTTACATGATTTACATGCTATTGTAAGAAATAAGTTGTGCAAGAATGATGAGGTGCTACCGTTGCCTGTTTACCAGCTCCTGCGTTGAAGGCGGTATATGAATGCAAATTGTTAATTTTCTTTGCTACTGCTACTGTACAGGAAGGACATTGGAACTCTGCTTCTCACATAGCTAGGGCACACGTGTTTTATAGCAATATCGGACTGATGTTTAACTTGATTGCTAAACTTGAGGCAGCATACAAAGATATCTTGAAAAGCTTTAGAGCTGCATAGTGGAATACATTACCTGAGTTGTCTAAGGAAAATAAAGAATCTAAACTTGAGCGTTCCCAACGTCACTTCATTTATTTAGATGTTACCTCAGTATTCTGCATGACTTCACACATGGCTATGCAATGCAGGAAGATGTTTAACCACTTCAACAAATTAGGCAAGAGAAGATAGCCACCACTTCCAAGAATTCAGTGGACGAAGCAAAATGACCAGCTTCTCAAACTGTGTCAAAGTACTTTAACTGCTTACTGTGAATACCCACAGGGAAGTACTTTGCCCTTTACACCTCCAACCTCGACTGGAAGTGTGCCTTCACTCACATCCTTACATATCCTAACCTAACGAATGAAATGTAAAGGAGACCTTCTGCTTTGATGCTCTCAAAACACAACAGGAGTTGTCTGCACCTGTCAACACATCGATTATGGGCTTCAAAATGACAATTGGGTTTTACTGCACGGGAACAAAAGGTAACTCTCATTATTTGTATTCTTTTTCAAGGATGAGATTCCATAACACCCAAGAGCGAGTTGCAACAGGTGGCCACCTCCAAAAAAAGGGAAGAAAGCCATAGAGAGTGCAAGAGATGGGGAAGTAGAATTTTTCTTGAATATAATTACAAATGCACACACAATGTAAAATCCCAAAATATATTTTTACTGCATTTTTTCCTTTTAGGCTTTTAAATGCATTTTCTTGTCCTTAATTCCAGGTTATCTGGTACCTCCTTTGGATTCACTTACTTTTCTCTGATTTGGTAATGTTAAAGAGATAGCCTTAGTTGGTAGAATTTTACAGCAATAAAAAGGTTTCTGTTGGAAGATTTCCACTGTATTTTTCTTTATATTAGTTGTACTGCTCATGGGTTGATATAGATTGGGCTCTTGTCTCTCCCTGGTGAAAAATGCTCAACTTGTTATGATCAGAAATTGAGTGTTTCTCTTTTCTAAGTTATTCCTTCTGCCTCAAAACTTTTCTTTTCCATCTGTGAGCTCATTGCCTGTTCCTCTCTCGAACAATTTATTTTAGTTCTCAAATCATCCTCTCCACTCCAAAGTTGTGTTCGCCTTTGAATTGTCGAATTGAACTGCTGGCTTGGTTCCTGTTCTGCCATTCTATCCATTTGTTTTCCTCAACAACGTAGTTTGAAAAACAATTAAATGAAGCAGTAATTCAACTGATAGATTCATACTCTATTGTAGTTTTGTTGGGAGTCAGTTGGCTAATTTGTGCACGCGATGGAGCTCTCTGGAGGGCCTCAGATAATTGAGAGCTAGCTGGTCATTTTGTGCCTGTTTTAGAGGTGTAAGCTGGCCTCCAAATGTCAGGCTGATTAGTTGAATCCTTAATTCTGTATGAATTGTAATTATAGTGAGAGAGATATCCATTGGAGGGTGTCTTTTCTCTAAACCTGCTGAGATTGGGATGGCAACATATTGGAGGGAGAGGCCAAAGATTTTCACGGACCCAGCAGAGTATGACATGCTGTTTGTAGAAATACAGGAGGAGTTAATGAGTAAGTTTATATTTTTGGTGAATTTTTAATATGTTTATGTAATAAATTTTATTTTTGGAGTATATATGATGGATGAGGAACTGTCATAGCTGCTATATATGGATTTTTTGCTGGAATGTGATTGAGTACACTTTTTTGATGGAATGTGATTAAAAAGAAAACTGAAATTTGGAAGAAATCTTTGTGAAATATGATTGGTGAAAAACTAAAGTAGAAAATAGCCAATTAGGAAGCAGTAAAATGCAACCTGAGCACCTATGCCATCAGGGTCAGTAACTCTAGTCAGATTTTTGAAGGAGCTGTTTACATTTCTTGTGCCTGATCATGATTCATCTGAGTGGGTTACTGTACTTTGAATTGAACTTTTAGTGGTTAACTTTGGTTGTCCGATGACTTTTGAGCAAATCTGATATTCAACAATTCTGCCTCATTTACAGAGGTGTGGCACATGACACCCTTTTTTACACAAGGTGGAATAGTGGAGCTTGGGCAAATGTTAGAATTGCCTTGCTAACAACAAAATCTGCCCAACTTAGCTCCCACCAGTGAAAGTAGTGACCCATTGAGCTACACCATTCCCAAACTGCATATTGTTACTTGCCAAATTCTTGGTAATATTAGTAATTCTATCACCAATAGTGGGAAATAAAGAATTCGAAAATTGGGTGGCCTATGGGTTTGTGCATTATTCATTCACCCAGCTCAGACAGGTTTTGCTGTTAACAAGAAATTTCCAAAATTGGGCCTAGTCCAACTATCCCTCCTTGTGAGTAGGATAGAATCATGTGCCATACTTTTCCATCTTACTTTGATGTTTTAACATCAGGAGCTAGAATGTTAGAATAAAATGTTTTTGAAAAATGTAAGATTAAATAAGTTGATCCATTCAAGTGCAGATTGGCAGTGGGAAGAATGTGAAGAATGTGGCTACTTGTAATATAATCCTTTAAGAGGATTTCAATTCACTCCAAAATGTTGACATGAAATACAAGACATGAAGATTCACATACATTTCTCCTACTTGGGGAAACTCTCTCTCCAGTGTCACACCCTGGAACTCTGTGACTTGAATGTAGCAGTTCAAACATTGCATTAGTATCATGTGCTTGAGTAAGACTGTTGGAGTGCGCATTCGGTTATAGAAAGGTTTTGGCTTGCATGTTGATACTCTAACATAAATTTTCCAGTATTCTTCTGCTCTCAACAATCCCCAAAGTTAATTATAGAAGATACCTCTGCCTGCCCATATTGCACCAGGTTATATTAAAAGTCCCAATGAAAAATAAGCCAAATGTCTCTTTATCTACCATTGCTGTTTAGGCAGATTTCCGCTGACCTATTTCGATGTTATGTTCTAAGTTGTACAAATACTTTTATATTTTTATCAGACGCCACATTAATACTTCATATTGCCAGGATCAGGAAATTATGTCATGCAGAGATTGATTGTGTTCTCCTGTATTAATGACCACAAATATCTGGTTCACGACATCAAAGGATGATACTGATGTGTTAAGTCCAACTTGATATCTAGTATCTATAGCTGGTCATCAACCTTTAATTTGACTTGACACAATGTTGAAAGTATTTCTTCAAAATGCTTTTTTATTTTCATTGTTTCGGTAGGATCCTAGAAGGTCAGCAACATATGACTTGGCAGTCTCTGACTTTGAGATAAGACATAGGAATAGTTCAAGCACCAAAACTTCCTTTAGCTCAGAGAGGTGTTTATTAATGTCCTGTTAGTTTCGGATATAGAATAATTTTAGTGTGCTGGGTTGAAAATAGAAAAATGCCAAAGAGAAGTGCTTGACTTGAAACATCAGAGCATTACTCAGTAGTATTCAACATTGTTGACTTGTTATGGGCTTTAAGACCAATCTGATTATGCCTTTGCATCCTGGAACAGATGTTTTCACATAACTGACAGTAAAGTCCTCTTCCTGCAAATCAATATCAGCCAGAGGTATCCAACACTTCAGAACTAAATATACCAGAAACAAAATGTTACTAGCTTATTGTTAATCTGAATTCTTACTTTGATTAATAATGTTCAGGCTGCTTTTCCACAGAATTACTGCCTTTTTATCTTAATGTCTGGTCTTCTCAATGATATTTATGTCAAATGAGTTTATTTTCCTAAATAAGGCAGTAACTCAGGGCTAGACTTTCAGCACGTATATGTCCATTTATTGCCCATTTAGTGCACATATAACCGCCGAGATTCAGTTTATCGCTCATTTTTGATGAGAAATGGAAATTACCGCCCGATTATCGCCCATTTATCGCCAGCGGAACTTTCGGCATACAGGAATGAGCTGAATCGCCCGGCCTATTTAAAAAAATAAAATCTGACATCATCACTCGTGCAAGGCCCAGAATACTGTTTATAATGGAAACTTACGCCCAAATATCGCCCAGATTATCGGCGAGCGCTACTTTCAGCATTTTGCCCATATATCACCCAAATGATCACTCACCCAAAAAAAGCTCAAGAAAAGCTGCACTCACCTGACCTTAACCCGGCAGTATGGACGGCGTTTTGTAAATTGGAGGAAATTTAATACAAGGCTGCTTCAAGTTGGTGGGAGCATTTAAGTAATTTGTGAGTTATTTTAAGGGCGTTTTAGAATCTTGCCAATCATCTAATCACGTTGTGGTCAATTTTGAGTTTATATTGTGTTTGTTGAGGACAATTTAAGAATTTTGAAGACAGATTAGGGTATTTATCGTGATTTATAGTGATAGGGCCTGTAGTTTCTCAACCAGTATTGATGACTACTCACATGCTGCAGAATAGAGATGGGAGGAGGTTCATTGAAGAGCATTATGTGCCCAATCAAAGAGGTGGCAGACTGCTGAGGAAGAAGAGACCTTTCACCCAACGCATTTACAGGGATAAGCGATCATACCCGGACTTGTCCGATAACACATGCATTAGAAGGCTGTGCTTCTGAAAGGGCTGTCATCAGTGAGATATGCCAGCTAATTAAGGGAGATCTGCAGCCTCCCAGCACCACCATTTTTGGGCAATAGCGAAAATAATGGAAAGTCTAATCCTCAGTCTTTACTGCCATAGAGCTAAATTGTGAATCTACTCCAGGCTCATGATTCTGTGCTAGCTCTCATTCTTGGTCTTTAGTGGAAATACTTCACTTGTCACCTTTCACTTGTCACATTTTGAGTGAAAGCTAGCCACTGAAATCAACAGCATTTAAATATGAATTGAAGTGACACCATATAAGCAGAAGTCTGTATTTAAGGGAGTCAAGGGTTATGGGGAGCGGGCAGGGAAGTGGAGTTGAGGCCAAGATCAGATCAGCCATGATCTTATTGAATGGCAGAGCACGCTCGAGGGGCCGTATGGCCGACTCTTGCTCCTGGTTCTTATATTCTTATTCTGTGGTAATTTGCACGTGGCACTACATAATACCAGGTGTTTGGAAATTCTTGCAGTGATTTATGAATTCCATACAGCAGTACTGGAACTACCGTTTCAAAATGATCACAATGAAAATGCAAAACCTGTATCATATTAATACAGTGCTTGATACTGAATTTTCAAAATGGAATTATTTGTTGAAAGCAAATAAGTCATTCATGCTCAAGAACTTGTGTGTTAGAGCTTACTATCACAAAGTCACTAACCTTTTTTATACTTCACCAGTATCCGTTGATGCCGAGGACTTTGAGAGTGAAGAGACTTCAGTTGTTTCTTCTGCATTTACTAACTTTGTAAATGTTGATAGTTTGCCATTTTGACCAGCACAGAACTCGATCTTGCTTCTTGGCATGTTTTAGGCATTCCATTCCAGCAGGTGTACAGATGATAAGAAATGCAGTTAAGTAAATCTTTGACATGAAATAGAAATTCTTTTTCTGAGGAATTGTAATTAGTCGAATCCATACCACATGCACCATAAGGATCATATGAAAAGGACATTCACTTACATCCTCTTAGAGAAAAGTGTACCAAGTAATTATAATCAAATTCTCTTCACAAAGAAAACCCAGATGATGTCCTTTTTCCAGCAACATTCCTAATTTATGTCTTTTAAGTAGTTCTAACAGTTTTTAGCTATTTTAGATGGAGGGACAGAGTAGGTTTGTACAGAAAAAATGTATTATTATTGACGACAGGTGGATGATCATCGGAACATAAGTCTGTGCAGCTCAAGAAATTGTCTTTTCATTTGTCAAGCTTGTGGATTGGTATTGACAGCGGTCTGATCTATTTTTTTTTCAAATTTCCTATTTCACAAAAATACTCACCATAGTTTAAGCAGTGTGCATTGGCACTTTTTTTTTACACAATAGTTAACTTTCTTTTTGAAATATTCCATTGTTATTTGCTTCCTTTCTTGCCCCTTTAATTTTTTAATTGGAGTTGTCCATGAAAATTTCACACAATACTTTCTTAAAAATAAAAGTGGAATTTGTTTAATTTCCAATACCAGATTCAGACTATTGTTTTATGGTTCAAATCAACGAGCCATTGGGAAAATAAGCTGTGAATTTATTAGCCATAAAGAAAAGAACAAAAAGCAATACTTGTTTTTGTATTGTGGCTATTCATATTGTAGAAATATCTGTGTTTCACACAATTAGTTACTTTCTGGACTGGAATGGCTGTTGTTAGGTAGACATTTTCCTTATTCTTTCAGAGTGAGATCATAGGAACATAAAATTTGCTAGATGAAAAAAAACCAAGGTCCATCTACTTCACCTTCTACCATCCTGGTAGTCGCATAGTCGATACAATGAGAATGGAGATGTTGGCTGATCATAGCAATCAATCTATATCAATATAGTCTACATCAGACCCATACATGAGACGAAGAAAGTTGAAGGGAAAGAATCTTTGTAGCCTCTCTGTCTGTAGGTTTGGGTCAGGATCAGTTGATTAGAGGAATTGCTTTGGAACAACAGTCCCGTTTATCTTAGCCTGTAAGTGAGTCCTACCACTGGCAGTATTACAGTTCAGGTAATCCACTGATGTATTATCTTTTTTTCCAAAAAGAACTTTTGTTTTACGATAAATAAGAGTGTGAAATTCTGTCAGAAAACATAAGCATTTTGTTTGAATTACCTGTAAGAAAACATTGCACCAGAGAATCAAGCTCCTGCAGCTATTAATAAAATCTGTTACTACCCAACATCCTCTGAAAATATTGAAGAGTGTTAGTTCCTTCAATTCTGTGATTTATTCTCCAGAAATGTTCATTTTCACTCAAGTTTAATTACCCAGAAATAAAACTCAAAATAGTCTTCACATTTTGTCACCGATACACTGGGATGGTGCTACATGAGGTGATTATATGGAGGGTTCAGCTTCTGAATGTGCGCAGACGCAAGCATCGTCTGCGTACTGTAGTTCGACGACAGAGGATTGGACGGTCTTGGATCTAGGAAGGTTGAACAGGTTCCCACTGATTCTGTAGTTTAGTTCCACTCCAGCGGGGAGCTTGTTGAGCGTGAGATAGAGCATTGCAGCGAGGAAGATCGAGAAGAGGGTCCGGACGTGGATTGGGTCTGTGGTGGGTCCATTGGTCAGGATTACGGCTTGCATGTCGTCGTGGAGCAGGCGGAGCATGAAGACAAACTTTTGGGAGCAGCCGAAATGGAGGAGGACGCTCCGTAGTCCCTCGTGGTGTCAAAGGCCTTTGTGAGGTCAAAGAAGGCCATGTAAAAGGTTGATGCTGTTCCCTGCATTTCTCTTGCAGTTGTTACGCCGTGAAGATCATGTCTTGTACCCTGTAGCGGGCAGAATCCGCACTGTGACTCCGGGAGGAGCTCCTCAGCCACGGGGAGAAGATGGTTGAGGAGGATTCCAGCGATGACTTTACCAGTGGCCGACAAAAGGGAGTTTCCTCTGTAGTTGCCGCAGTTGGACTTGTCTCCTTTTTTAAAGATGGTCACAATTATGGCATCTCTGAGATCTACAGGCATGCACTCCTCCTTCCAGATGAGAGAGATGAGGTCATGCATTCGAGCCAATAGTGCCTCTCTGCCATACTTTAGTGCCTCAGCGGGGTTTCCATCCGCTCCCGATGCCTTGTTCTTGAGCTGATGGATGGCCTTTTCTACCTCGTGCAGCGTTGGGGTTTTGCTGAGATGGTGGCGGGTAGCATGCTGCGGGAAGGAGTCGAGGACACTCATGTAAAAGGCAGAATTTTGATTAAGTGCTCCTTCCAGCCGGCTTTGACTGCCTCGGTGTCCCTGATGAGTGTCTCTCCGTTCTTGGCCAGCAGTGGGGTGAGTACTTGGGCCATAGGTGGACTTGACTGCGGGGAAGAATCCTCGCACATCATGGCTGTCGGCCAGCTGCTGAATCTCCTGCGCTTTCTCCACCCACCATCTATTCTTCAGGTCGCGGGTTTTTTGTTGGATCATGTCTGTAGAGCTGCTTTGCTGCTCCCGAGTTGGGTTGTTGCTTTACATTCAGAAATGCCCTGCGCTTGCAGTTTATTAGCACCTGGATCTCCTGGTCATTCTCATCAAACCTATTATGTCTGTAGTGTACTTATGAATGACTCCATGAGGCAATGTGTTGTACTCAAACTGTAGTGACCTTGGTCCTTTACTCGTAACTCCAGAGTCAGGCAGCTGCTTGGTGGCTCCCCTTTTATACAGCCCCTGCCACCAGGACAGGAAACCCCGGTCTCCACCAGTTGCACCCTCTAGTAGTGCCAGCATTGATAGATGCCTGTGTCTGTGTACATGCAGAGGCTGCCCTCCAGGACATAGTCGACGTATTTACTGAGGCGTACGAAAGCATGGGCCTTACGCCAAACATCCGTAAGACAAAGGCCCTCCACCAGCCTGTCCTCACCACACAGCACTGCCCCCTAGTCATCAAGATCCACGGGGCGGCCCTGGACACCGTGGACCACTTCCCATATCTCGGGGGCCTCCTATCAACAAGAGCAGTCATCGATGACGAGATCCAACACCGCCTCCAGTGCGCCAGTGCAGCCTTCGGTAGCCTGAGGAAAAGAGTGTTTGAAGACCAGGCCCTCAAAACTGCCACCAAGCTCATGGTCTACAGGGCTGTAGTAATACCTACCCTCCTGTAAGGCTCAGAGACATGGACCATGTACAGTAGACACCTCAAGTTGCTGGAGAAATATCACCAACAATGTCTCCGTAAGATCCTACAAATCCCCTGGGAGGACAGGCGCACCAACATCAGTGCCCTCATTCAGGCTAGCATCCCCAGCATTGAAGCACTGACCACACTCGATCAACTCTGCTGGGCAGGCCACATAGTCCGCATGCCAGACACGAGACTCCCAAAGCAAGTGCTCTACTCGGAGCTCCTTCATGGCAAATGAGCCAAAGGTAGGCAGCGGAAACACTACAAGGACACCCTCAAAGCCTCCCTGATAAAGTCCAACATCCCCACTGACACCTGAGAGTCCCTGGCCCAAGACCGCTCTAAGTGGAGGAAGTGCATCTGAGAGGGCACTGAGCACCTCGAGTCTCAATGCCGAGAGCATGCAGAAATCAAGCGCAGACAGCGAAAGAGCGTGCGGCAAACCAGTCCCACCCACCCTTCCCCCAACGACTATCTGTCCCACCTGTGACAGAGTCTATGGCTCTCGTATTGGACTGTTCAGCCACCAAAGAACTAACTCAGGAGTGGAAGCAAGTGATTCCGAGGGACTGCCTATGATGATGATGGTGATGATGATGACACAGTGTAAACCTTATTGATAGTACATCAGGTAAACAAGTCTCCATCATGCAACTGTACAATGACTACACGGAGAGTATATCTATAGTCTGCATATATAACAAAACCAGTCCTGGTATTTCCTGGTTGAGTGACCGAGCATCTCTTCACAGGCGCTGGTTATGGTGGTGCTGTGGGCACCTGCCTCTCGGGGTCATCGAGGGTCGCCAGTTTGGCCGAGGCATTCGAAAACATGGGCCAGACAAAGGTCCTCCACCAACCTGACCCCGCCACACAGCACTGCCTCCCCCCGGTCATCAAAATCCATGACATGGTCTTGGACAACGTGGCCCACTTTCCATACCTCAGGAGCCTACTATCAGCAAAGGCAGACATCGACGACAAGATCCAACACCGCTTCCAGTGCGCCAGAACAGCCTTCGGTCGCCTGAGGAAGAGAGTGTTGGAGGATCAGGCCTTCAAATCTGGCATCAAACTTATATTTACAGGGCTGCACTGATACCCACCCTCCAGTATACAGCAGGCACCTCAAATCGCTGGAGAAATACCACCAGCGATGTCTCCACAAGATCCTGCAAATCCCCTGGGAGGATAGACACACAACCATCAGTCTTCTCGATCAGGCCAACATCTCCAGCATCGAAGCACTGACTACACTCGACCAGCTTCAATTGGCGGGCCACATTGTCCGCATGCCCGACACAAGACAGCCAAAGCAAGCGCTCTATGCAGAACTCCTACACAGCAAGTGAGCCCAAAGACCACCCTAACTGGAGGAAGAGCATTCGGGAGGGCGCTGAGTACCTCGAGTCTCGTTGCTGAGTGCATGCAGAAACCAAGCACAGACAGCGGAAGGAGCATGCGGCAAATCAGACTCCCCACCCACCCTTTCCTTCAACGACTGTCTGTCCCACCTGCAACAGAGACTGTAATTCCTGTATTGGACTGCACAGTCACCTGAGAACTCACTTTTAGAGTGGAAGCAAATCTTCCTCGATTTCGGGGGACTGCCTATGATGATGATATGGAGGGTACCATACTATGGGGGAATGGAAATCACTGCTTGAAAGGGTGGTAGAGGCAGAAACCCTCACCATTTTTAAAAAGTACTTGGTTATGCACTTGAAATGCCGTAACCTACAAGGCTACGGACCAAGAGCTGGAAAGTGGCTGGATAGCTTTTTGTCTGCCGGCACGGACGTGATGGGACATAAATTTCTATGATTCTATGTTTGCCACTGCAAGGTACTACCTCCATAAGTTAGCATTGCAGCATCCTGGAAGAAGGCTTGAGACTGCAGCTGACTGGTACTGCCTGTCACGAGCTTTGCTAGCAAAACGGTGTCTATAACTGTCTGCTTGCCTGATGCTAGACTCCCAAAACAAGCACTCTACTCAGAGCTCCGACACGGCAAGTGAGCCCCAGATGGGCAGAGGAAACGCTTCAAAGACACCCTCAAAGCCTGCTTGAAAAAGTACAACATCCCCACCGACACCTGAGAATCCCTGGCCAAGACCACTCAAAATGGAGGAGAAGCATCCAGGAAGGTGCCAAACACTTCGAGTCTCTTCACCGGGAGCCAAGTGGAAGGAGTGCATGACAACCCAAGCACCCCACTCCCCCGCCCCTCCAACCACCATCTACACCACCTGTGACAGAGACTGTAGATCCCGCATTGGACTCATCAGTCACCTAACTTATATTAATGTGAAAGCAAATCATCCTCAACTCCGAGGGACTGCCGAAGAAGAGAAGAATATTAGCAGCAGGTATCCAGGCTCAAGCCCTTCTTGCAGTGGATACAAGCTTTTAAATGTTATTCTGGGCACTTTTGTACTGTGTGAGTGCAACTATTTATTATTAATGTTGTGTTTAATTTGTTCACTATGAATTTTATGCTGATGTGAGGGATGTGGGTACAGATGAAGGAAACTTCCATATGAGCACAGGGTGGTCGGGTGAACTTTCACAATGCTCAATCACTGCTGGACCAGGGTTTGAAAAAGTATTTTCTGGCACCATTGAAAGGATCCTTTGTGAAATCAGTTATGTTTAAGGTACATCATTGGAACAGGGTAGAGGACATTTTACTCTGTATCTAATATGCTCTATACTTGAAATGGAAATGCTATTGCTGATGTTGGATGCCTAAAATAGAAACATGTTCCATCCCAGTGTTGAGATCCTTGAAGAGCATAAAAAAATCACCACAATATAAATGAAAGCAAAAGCTCATCTACTTTTGTATATATTGTCTGTGACCACATAGTTATGGGTGTGTTGTCGGCCTATGCTCCAGTTATAAGAACTAACTTCATGTCTGTGATTCCTTGCATGCAAATGTTCTGTTTTTAGGCATTTTGAAGCAATCAGATCAATAGGGTTATTGGCAGGTGCTTGGTAGCAGTTTCTCTCAGCTGGGAAAATGTGCATTGTGCATAGAGACTAAGGGGCTGGAATTGCCTCGCGCTGGGTTTGGGGCGGTCAATTCAAATGATCTGATTGTTTTCATTGCCGTGCGTGCACCGCGCTAATCGCGGGGCGCGGTGCAAACCACTTTTCGCCGGCGGAGTACCGGGGGCACATCCGGGGGGGGGCGGCCCAGGCAAAAATCCTTTAGTGCCCCATTAGCGCATCCTGGAAGTGCTAATGGGCCTTTCTGAGAGGGGCAATTTCAGCCACTAAAAGTTTACAAAGAAAATAAAATGCATTTAAAATGTGGAAAAAGAGAAATTACCTCATAGACTAATTTTAAAGGCAAGTACATTGAAAATACATATAGCTTCATGTTTCCCCTTAAAAAAAAAACTCTTGATCATCAAAACAATTTAGGACCTGTTCATCTTAATATTCATCTTAACTATTTATCTTGTTTGTAGTGAGCACAAATCTAATCTCCTGATTTACAACAGAGGTTGGTGCTCACATATGAAACTGATAAGAATATTTAACAGCCTACATCTTCTATCCACTTTAATTAACTGCAGACCGAGTGCACTGCAACATCTGCCAACTATTGGCTAACATCTGGGCCCTGACTTTCCTCAATGTCCATCGTGCTGTTATAGTGCCAAAAAATGACACCATTCACCAGCAGGGGGAGCAGCACAGAATTCTCCTGGGTAAGTATGTGGAGTGCCATTAGTTGTGGTGCAATAACGTTGTAAAGATGCTGTAAGTAGCATAGAGCCCAGGAGCTTTTCGTGCAGAAGCGGCACAAACATTTAGGGACAGCAAGGGGAAGCTGTAGAGGTTCTTATCTCATCTCCTTTTCAGTTGATCTACTCAGGCCATCTTCCACCTTCATCTGAAGTGCCTCTTGCCGGAACAGGCCAACTGAGGCTACGGAGCACTATGACAAGGCAGCAAGTTGCCAAAAAGCTGAGAATTTTTCACAAGAAGACCTGGTAGAAGTAGAAGACAGGATGGACAGATGTGGCACATCTGGTGTGCCACACAGGAAGCCATCATCATGTCAGTCTCGCTGCCTGCAGAGAGATGGCCTAGGCACTCAGTGCAAACTCCCTCACACTGAGGACTTCACAGCAATATTGGAAGAAATTCAAAAGCTTGACCAGAGCAGGCAAAGTAAGGTCCATAGCGCTTTGTCTCTTTCTTCCTTGCCCACCTTGAGCACCACCATACTCTTGACTCTCTTAAAGCAACATTCACACAACTAACCCTTCACACACCACTGCTTAAGGGCACCAACAACTCCCTATCCCGCACTATAGCCACACACCTCCTCTAACACAGAGCAGCTACCTTGCACAACAACAAAGCAGCTTCTGGACATACTTTCAAACCCACTCCTCTCTTACTTCACATCGCCCATTACTCTTGCCAAACATTTCTTAACTACAAGCCTAACCCTCATTTACTTAACTTGTTGCAGGATAATTTGGCATATAACACCCAGGAGAGGCTCTGGACCATGAGGGGAACCCCACCTGCAGATTCCTAATTTCCGCCTTCCCCTCCCTCCACCACCAATGAGCAGACACCCATGGACATTCTATCGACTCTGGATCAGTTCCCATAGACTGGAGGGTAGCTAATGTAACAACACTTTTTAAAAAAGGAGGGAGAGAGAAAATGGGTAATTATAGACCGGTTAGCCTGGCATCAGTAGTGGGGAAAATGTTGGAATCAATCATTAAGGATGAAATAGCAGCACATTTGGAAAGCAGTGACATGATCGGTCCAAGTCAGCATGGATTTATGAAAGGGAAATCATGCTTGACGAACCTTCTGGAATTTTTTGAGGATGTAACTAGCAGAGTGGACAAGGCAGAACCAGTGGATGTGGTTTATTTGGACTTTCAAAAGGCTTTTGACAAGGTCCCACACAAGACATTGGTGTGCGAAATCAAAGCACATGGTATTGGGGGTAATGTACTGACGTGGATAGGGAACTGGTTGGCAGACAGGAAGCAAAGAGTCGGGATAAACGGGTCCTTTTCAGAATGGCAAGCAGTGACTAGTGGAGTGCCGCAGGGCTCAGTGCTGGGACCCCAGCTCTTTACAATATACATTAACGATTTAGATGAAGGAATTGAGTGTAATATCTCCAAGTTTGCAGATGACACTAAACTGGGTGGCGGTGTGAGCTGTGAGGAGGACGCTAAGAGGCTGCAGGGTGACTTGGACAGGTTAGGTGAGTGGGCAAATGCATGGCAGATGCAGTATAATGTGGATAAATGTGAGGATATCCACTTTGGGGGCAAAAACACAAAGGCAGAATATTATTTGAATGGCTGCAGATTAGGAAAAGGGGAGGTGCAACGAGACCTGGGTGTCATGGTTCGTCAGTCATTGAAAGTTGGCATGCAGGTACAGCAGGCGGTGAAGAAGACAAATGGTATGTTGGCCATCATAGCTAGGGGAGTTGAGTATAGGAGCAGGGAGTTCTTACTGCAGTTATACAGGGCCTTAGTGAGGCCTCACCTGGAATATTGTTTTCAGTTTTGGTCTCCTAATCTGAGGAAGGACGTTCTTACTATTGAGCGAGTGCAGCGAAGGTTCACCAGACTGATTCCAGGGACGGCTGGAATGTCATATGAGGAGAGACTGGATCAACTGGGCCTTTATACACTGGAGTTTAGAAGGATGAAAGAGGATCTCATAGAAACGTATAAGATTCTGACGAGACTGGACAGGTTAGATGCGGGAAGAATGTTCCCGATGTTGGGAAAGTCCAGAACCAGGGGACACAGTCTTAGGATAAGGGGTAGGCCATTTAGGACTGAGATGAGGAGAAACTTCTTCACTCAGAGAGTTGTTAACCTGTGGAATTCCCTGCTGCAGAGAGTTGTTGATGCCAGTTCATTGGATATATTCAAGAGGGAGTTAGATATGGCCCTTACGGCTAAAGGGATCAAGGGATATGGAGAGAAAGCAGGAAAGGCGTACTGAGGGAATGATCAGCCATGATCTTATTAAATGGTGGTGCAGGCTCGAAGGGCTGAATGGCCTACTCCTGCACCTATTTTCTATGTTTCTATGTTTCAATGGGGTCAAGTTTCGGCCTGAGTTGCTCCTATTTTTTTGGAGCAACTGGTTTGGAATGGAGTATCTTAGAAATTGCAATTCTCGGCATTTAGTTTGCTCCAGTTCTAGTCAGTTACAACAGTTTCAGTTTGGAACAGATTTTTCTTTCAAAAGGGGGCGTGTCCGGCCACTTACACCTGTTTTGAAAGTTTAGGCAGTGAAAACTTACTCCAAACTAACTTAGCATGGAGTAAGTGCAGATTTTTGTACGCTCAGAAAAACCTTGCCTACACTTTACAAATCAGGCGTAGGGAATGAGGGGGGGAGGTGGGGGAGGGGAAGTAATTAAATTCTACCAGCGTTCAACAGTCTTACTTATACAAATAAAGAGCCAAACTGAATAAAAAGTCATAAATAAAGCAAAGACAAAATATTGAATGTTCCTACCTGTGTGAAGCAGCAGCAGCCTTCGAGCTGCGGTGCTTCAGGCAGGCCTTCTATGTTGGAGACAGGGGTGGCGTCAGTGACTCGACAGCAGTCCAACAATGGCAGCAAACAGCCTTCGAGCTGCGGTGCTTCAGGCAGGCCTTCTATGTTGGAGACAGGGGTGGCGTCAGTGACTCGACAGCAGTCCAACAATGGCAGCAAACAGCCTTCGAGCTGCGGTGCTTCAGGCAGGCCTTCTATGTTGGAGACAGGGGTGGCGTCAGTGACTCGACAGCAGTCCAACAATGGCAGCAAACAGCCTTCGAGCTGCGGTGCTTCAGGCAAGCATTCCTTCCATGTAGGAGACAGGGGCGGCGTCAGTGGCTCGACAGCAGCCAAAGACACAGCAAGCAAGCAGCCTTCAAGCTGCAAGGGAAGCTGAGGCCATTCGGCCACGGGATAGGGGCGGCATCAGTGGCTCGATGGCAGCCGAAGACACAGCAAGCAAGCAGCCTTCGAGCTGTGAGGAAAGCTGAGGCCACTCGGCAACGGGATAGGGGCAGTGGCAGTGGCTCGATGGCAGCCGAAGACACAGCAAGTAATCACCAAAATTCAATCCCAAGCCTTTCCACGGGTTTAACAGACAAATGAACACTTTTCTTTAAGTCCCTTTAAAAATGGCCGAGTGACAATGTTTATGGGTTACTGCGCGTGCGCGCGCGCTCCAACGCACACGCGTAAGGCTACCGGCACGACGTTGTCTCATTTAAATTAGCCCCGCCCCCCCACCATTTGTAGAATCGGCGCGACTCTGTGGCTCTGCCCTCCGCTGCTATGTGCGCGCCGCGCCAAGCTCCCAGGGACCTGCAGGGAGCCGGAAAATCTGGAGGTATTTTTCTGTCGCACTTTTAGGCGCGAAAAACGGGCGTCCAGGTCAGGGCTGCGCCGTTCTAGGCGCGGCCCGAAACTTGACCCCTATGTTTCTATGTAAAAGCTGCTTAAACAGGGCGGGTAAGGGGGGAACCCTGCAAAGAAAGGCAAGTTAAAGATTCTTTAATTATTTTTCTTAATTTGAAAATGGCGATTAGAGTCAAAACTGTCTTGGGAATGCTTTGTATGTTTTTTTTTATGAAAATTTTTTTTTTAAGTTTCCCCCCCTCCCGAAACCCAACCGCAACTGGACTAAATTTTACTATTTACTGTCCATTCCATTAACAACCGCCCATTTGGCTAACTTTCCACTTACCCGCCGAGAAAATCGCTGACAATGAGTGTGCAATGCTTATTTTCTCACCGGGCAATTAGTTTTACTTACTTTGAACATTAAAATGGAAATTCTCGCCAGCTTTTTTCGCCGAACATTAGCGGTTCATAGCAGGCAATCTGGCATTGAGGGCCTTTATGGAAAGTCTAGCCCGATGGTTGATAAAAGTAGGCAATGCACCTGCTTTTACCAGGCGCAAGAGTTCTAAGGACATTCACTGGGCAAGAGATGGGCAAACAGTGCAATCTTGCCAATGCGAATGTCCTAGCTGCCGAGATACGTTGGATCTGTCAAGCCAGAACTTGACAAATCGGAAAATCCAGTTTTCGGCGCATGTGCATTGCTCGCTGAAAACCGGCTTTTGTGGGGCCTCACCAGACATTCCCTATGGACTTGGTGAGGTTGGAATTTCAGACCCAATGTGTTTACCATGGAAATCCCTTGGTACCTGTGATTTTTGGAAGAGGAGGAGAAGGACAGGCTGCATCAGAGATGCTCTGTGCCCAAATGCTCTTTTACAGACTGAGATACACATAATTAGAACTGTTGGAAGAACAGTACTTGTGCAGGCTGTGGTTTACAAGAGAGCCTGTAACTAAGTTGTGCTACATCCTGCAAAGTGGCTTGTGGCCAAACTTATCCATCGGCAGAGCATTGTCTGTAGCAGTGAAATTCATAACAGCCTTTAAATTCTATGCATTTGGATCATTCTAAGTTGCCACTGGCAACATCACTTACAGTTAGTCTGCAGCACGCAGAAGTATAAAGCAATATCATTGACCCATTGACAATTAGCAGTGGTATGAAATGGCTGTGTAGTTTTACTGAATGTCAGGATTCCTGAAGATCCAGGGAATTATAGATTGTATCTATTAATGTTATGCACTCTATTACAAAATAGCACTACCTACTTTAATCAGAAGGAATTTCACTCTCAATATTTAGCTCACTAGCAACCATCAGCACCAGACTATGCTTGCTTCCCAGAGAACTCAACGTCCGGGGGTATTCAACATTCAGGAAGGATAGAATAAAAGGAAAAGGAGGTGGGGTAGCATTGCTGGTTAAAGAGGAGATTAATGCAATAGTTAGGAAGGATATTAGCTTGGATGATGTGGAATCTATATGGATAGAGCTGCAGAACACCAAAGGGCAAAAAACGTTAGTGAGAGTTGTGTACAGACCTCCAAACAGTAGTAATGATGTTGGGGAGGGCATCAAACAGGAAATTAGGGGTGCATGCAATAAAGGTTATAATGGGTGACTTTAATATGCACATAGATTGGGCTAACCAAACTGGAAGCAATACAGTGGAGGAGGATTTCCTGGAGTGCATAAGGGATGGTTTTCTTGACCAATATGTCGAGGAACCAACTAGGGGGGAAGCCATCTTAGACTGGGTGTTGTGTAATGAGAGAGGATTAATTAGCAATCTCGTTGTGCGAGGCCCCTTGGGGAAGAGTGACCATAATATGGTGGAATTCTGCATTAGGATGGAGAATGAAACATTTAATTCAGAGACCATGGTCCAGACTTAAAGAAGGGTAACTTTGAAGGTATGAGGCGTGAATTGGCTAGGATAGATTGGCGAATTATACTTAAGGGGTTGACTGTGGATGGGCAATGGTAGACATTTAGAGACCGCATGGATGAACTCTAAACAATTGTATATTGCCTCTCTGGCGTAAAAATAAAAAAGGGAAGGTGGCTCAACCGTGGCTATCAAGGGAAATCAGGGATAGTATTAAAGCCAAGGAAGTGGCATACAAATTGGCCAGAAATAGCAGCGAACCCGGGGACTGGGAGAAATTTAGAACTCAGCAGAGGAGGACAAAGGGTTTGATTAGGGCAGGGAAAATGGAGTACGAGAAGAAGCTTGCAGGGAACATTAAGACGGATTGCAAAAGTTTCTATAGCTATGTAAAGAGAAAAAGGTGAGTAAAGACAAATGTAGGACCCCTGCAGTCAGAATCAGGGGAAGTCATAATGGGGAACAAAGAAATGGCAGACCAATTGAACAAGTACTTTGGTTCGGTATTCACTAAGGAGGACACAAACAAGCTTCCGGATATAAAAGGGGTCAGAGTGTCTAGTAAGGAGGAGGAACTGAGGGAAATCCTTATTAGTCATGAAATTGTGTTGGGGAAATTGATGGGATTGAAGGCCGATAAATCCCCAGGGCCTGATGGTCTGCATCCCAGAGTACTTAAGGAGGTGGCCTTGGAAATAGTGGATGCATTGACAGTAATTTTCCAACATTCCATTGACTCTGGATCAGTTCCTATCGAGTGGAGGGTAGCCAATGTAATCCCACTTTTTAAAAAAGGAGGGAGAGAGAAAACAGGGAATTATAGACCAGTCAACCTGACCTCAGTAGTGGGTAAAATGATGGAATCAATTATTAAGGATGTCAAAGCAGCGCATTTGGAAAGAGGTGACATGATAGGTCCAAGTCAGCATGAATTTGTGAAAAGGAAATCATGCTCGACAAATCTTCTGGAATTTTTTGAGGATGTTTCCAGTCGAGTGGACAAGGGGGAACCAGTTGATGTGGTATATTTGGACTTTCAGAAGGCTTTCGACAAGGTCCCACACAAGAGATTAATGTGCAAAGTTAAAGCACATGGGATTGGGGGTAGTGTGCTGACATGGATTGAGAACTGGTTGTCAGACAGGAAGCAAAGAGTAGGAGTAAATGGGTCCTTTTCAGAATGGCAGGCAGTGACTAGTGGGGTACCGCAAGGTTCTGTGCTGGGGCCCCAGCTGTTTACACTGTACATTAATGATTTAGACGAGGGGATTAAATGTAGTATCTCCAAATTTGCAGATGACATTAAGTTGAGTGGCAGTGTGAGCTGCGAGGAGGATGCTATGAGACTGCAGAGTGACTTGGATAGGTTAGGTGAGTGGGCAAATGCATGGCAGATGAAGTATAATGTGGATAATGTGAGGTTATCCACTTTGGTGGTAAAAACAGAGAGACAGACTATTATCTGAATGGTGACAGATTAGGAAAAGGGGAGGTGCAACGAGACCTGGGTGTCATGGTACATCAGTCATTGAAGGTTGGCATGCAGGTACAGCAGGCAGTTAAGAAAGCAAATGGCATGTTGGCCTTCATAGCGAGGGGATTTGAGTATAGGGGCAGGGAGGTGTTGCTACAGTTGTACCGGGCCTTGGTGAGGCCACACCTGGAGTATTGTGTACAGTTTTGGTCTCCTAACTTGAGGAAGGACATTCTTGCTATTGAGGGAGTGCAGCGAAGGTTCACCAGACTGATTCCCGGGATGGCGGGACTGACCTATCAAGAAAGACTGGATCAACTGGGCTTGTATTCACTGAAGTTCAGAAGAATGAGAGGGGACCTCATAGAAACGTTTAAAATTCTGATGGGTTCAGACAGGTTAGATGCAGGAAGAATGTTCCCAATGTTGGGGAAGTCCAGAACCAGGGGTCACAGTCGAAGGATAAGGGGTAAGCCATTTAGGACAGAGATGAGGAGAAACTTCTTCACCCAGAGAGTGGTGAACCTCTGGAATTCTCTACCACAGAAAGTTGTTGAGGCCAATTCACTAAATATATTCAAGAAGGAGTTAGATGAAGTCCTTACTACTAGGGGGATCAAGGGGTATGGCGAGAAAGCAGGAAGGGGGTACTGAAGTTGCATGTTCAGCCATGAACTCATTGAATGGCGGTGCAGGCTCGAAGGGCCGAATGGCCTACTCCTGCACCTATTTTCTATGTTTCTATGTCATGAAACCTTCATTTTAAGGTAGTCCATTACTCTGAAAATATATGACTCCTAAAGGCACATCTCTGAATAGCTCTTCGGTGATCAAGGCTAACTTCTGGAGCCATGACTCAGCATCTTTACTGTATCCCTGGAAACCAGATTAATACAAGTAAAATAAGGTGAAAGATTCTCCATGAGTAATCATTGGGCACTCCTTGACAAGTTGAAACAATGTTTCAGGTGCATGGATAGATCTTGGAGTGTCCTGCAATATAGCATGGCTGAGAATTTAAGGTTCATGATAATGTACTGCATGCTGAATATTCAGAGTGTAAGTCCTTCCAATTAAAGTATTGTAATCATCATCATCATCGAACGAGGATGATTTGCTTCCACATGAGCTCACAGATGTCTCAATGAAGACCCGATATTCCAGTTTTGAAGGGGTGGAAGATACCTGTGCATGGATTTTTTTAACATGTGGTGACCATTGCACATCAGCCACCACACGGGCTTGACAGAGCCATTTTCCAGTGGCAAGGGTTAATTAACCAGGATGACTGGAGACCTGCTCTGCTGAGTGCTGTAATGGTGTGCATAACAATAACCGGGTGCAATCTACAATCCTGCCCTAGACCTTCCCGCCATTCCTTAAAATGACACAACAAGGGAGCCATGAAGAGGAGAAGGAGAAACCTGAACATTTTTAAATACAAGTTGTTGGTGTTATTGAACAGGCGAGTAACAGAATCTGTATTCGGCTGCAAGAGTCATTTGGCAAGTTGTCCTATCGGAGATCTTCTATTATTTGCTACATTTCCACTTCAATAACTTTTCTATCTACATTTTCGCATGCTCTCCACAAATAGATCTTCACCTACAATATCTTAAGTCTTCCAGATAGCTCATAAATATCTTACTTCTGTAGGTTAATAAAACATGTCTGTAAACCTTTGCAAAAACACTCTTTGCTCACACAACTTCAGTGAAATCAGATCTTTAGTCGCATACCATGTCATGTGTATGAGTTCCTGATATTTGCTTCCATGGTACTTTTCCTTGGTGTCAATATACAATGCCTACCTAGTTTCATGTTTGTCTAGATATGACCTAAGTGGCGAAAGTACATAAGGTTCTATTTGTGCATAAAAACCTCTTGGGTTTGAAGGAGCTATGGGTCCTGACCGAGGAGTCCTGAGCTGGACTCGTTGCATACCTCACTACTTCCCTGCATGGGAAAGTTGATCATCTTTTTTACACCTGTGCAGTCATCGGATAGGGTTGACAGTCATGTCAGGTGTTTTGCCCGCTTGAGAGCCAGCACTGTCAGCCATGCTTCTGCTGCTGGGTACTGCCTCACCATGATCACTGATTGGCATGAGGGCAGAAAATGACCCCAATTAGATCCATGGTGCCCTTCTTCATGGCTGTCGCTAGCTGATCCCAACCTTACCAAAGCTGTTACAACCTCTAGCTCCAGACATCTATGGTAGCAGTAAGCACCACAATTGACCTTACAGTCTTTGGTATGGGGGCTTCGCTGCAGACTTTCATGGATTTGATACGCACTCCATGTGGACTGCAGTGTTACAAAACCATAATACAAGGCTGTACACGTATGGCTAGTGAACTCCTACACTTGAGCACCATCCGCAGCATGCTGCTTGACATAATCCCCAATAACTGAACTATAGCACGATGCTCAAACAACCTTCTTCTTTACAAAACATGTCCCACGCGGTCCAGATTCCTGGGCTCATTATTTGAGGAATAGCACAAGCTGACAACCCCTAGACAGCATATCCCTGCTCATATAAAAACAGAAAATGCTGGAAATCTCAGGGGGTCAGACAGCATCTGTGGAGAGAAAGCAGACTTTACGTTTTGGACGACGACCCTTCGTCGTCAACCCGAAACGTTAACTCTGCTTTCTCTCCACAGATGCTGCCTGACCCGCTGAGATTTCCAGCATTTTCTGTTTTTATTCCAGATTCCAGCATCTGCATTATTTTGCTTTTTTATCCCTGCTCTTCCTCGGTCACTGCTAGCTGCTCCTGCTCAACCAATGCATTCCCCCATATATCACTGTCTAAATCGCTGTCTAAAGGTAGATTTACCCGAATTGATGCTTGGGAGAGATAGAATGAGTGATAATGTATGGTATGAAATGCCAGCAGACCTGGTATCACTGTCTTGACTTTCTCTGACACACCTCGAGAAAAAGAAGGGGAAGAGATGTTGCAATAGTCTCCTTCAAATACAGTTGCTAGTAGGGGTAGTGACATAGTAAAGTATATTGTTTATTCCCAGTGAGTGAATGAGAGAATAGGATAAGAAAAACCTGTGCTGGGGCCAGTCCAATCTCCAGCCCTTTCTCCCCGTAATTTGCAGGAATTCCACCACATTCTGGGCTCAATTTTCCCCAAAGCCATTTTTTGTAGAGCACTTGAAGAGTTACGCCCGTTTTTTTTGGGCCCAACAACGGCAAAAAAAATCATCCAACTTTCCCCGTTTTAATTGTTGATTTTGGCGCCGCGTAGCCTGTCCTTTAGCTTTGGGGGTGGAGCCTAAGATCTGCCCCAAAAAGATCGGGTTGCCAGGGTCACAATGGACACGCTGAGGCTGGAAAGTGAAACATACAACACATTCTGGCCAGTTCACAGTAACCTGCACAAGCACCTTGCACATTGCAGCAGCTTACCAGCATTAACTTATTCAAGAGTTTATGCCAAAAGTCTATCCCTCCCTCCCCCCAGTGCTGGTTGCCGCTGCTAGCCCTGGCCGAAAGGCCTCCCTCCCCCCCTCCTCCCGGTGCCGGGTGCTGCCTCTAACCCTGGCCGCTCGCCCTCCCTCCTCCCATGCCGGTTGCTGCTGCTAGCCCTGGTCGAAAGGTCTCCTTTCCCCCTCCTCCTGGTGCTGGGTGCCGTTCCTAACCCTGGCCGAATGGCCTCCCTCCTCCCGGTGCCGGTTGCTGCTGCTAGCCCTGGCTGAAAGGCCTCCTTCCCCCCCCTCCTCCTGGTGCTGGGTGCCACTCCTAACCCTGGCCGAATGGCCTCCCTCCTCCCGGTGCCGGTTGCTGCTGCTAGCCCCGGCCGAAGGGCTTCCTGCCCCCCTCTTCCCTCTCCTCTCCTCTGTCATGTATCTCATTTTACTGTATATAACTATCTTACCATGCTATACATGACTATAACTGGATATGACTTGTAACAATAAGCATACCTTACCACCAGGGGTGCACTTGCAGGAGACACTCCATACCTGTCCCACTGAGGTATATAAATGGAGGTCTCAGGCAAGTGCAGGACTGGAGAGCTGGAATTAAAAGGTGCAGGTCCTGAGTGACCTTGACTTCAGCATGTGTCTCGTGTAAGTCAGTACATTAGAGTCAGGACTTAACATTTCCCTCTCCCTCTCTGTTGATGCTGTCCGGCCCGTGGAACTGCATCCTGCTGCGCTGATTCTCCGACCTGCGCCGATTTTGTTAACTGCCCAGAAGGTTTTTCCAGAGTGGTCACATACGCCATCCTTATAACAATTGGTGTAAATTGGAGCTGGCCAAACTTGCTTCAATGGCCAGAATTGACGCGGTTGAGGTAAAAAAAAATCGTAGCTTAAAAAAATCCTACCAAAGTGAATTACGCTAGCGCAGAAACTTTGGGGAAACTTGGAGATTTGAAGTTACTCCAAAAAAACGGTGCACGCCAAAAAACGCTCAGATAATTGGGGAAAATTGATCCCACAGTGCTTGTGTTTGAAAGCCAGAGATACTTCTCTCTTGCAGGTTCTCTCTCTGTTTTGTTATGGGCTCAGTAGAAGATCTGAGGATTTACAATTGTCTTGAGGATGGACGTGATACTTAAAGGTCAGCATGTAATCTGCAGTGGGTGTGATCTGATGTAGTTGCATCATTCAGCTGGATTAGATGGAACGATTACTTTGGCTGGAGTGCATGCAATAATTTGAGTGAAGGAATACTTCCAGGAGAAATCTGGTGGTGCTAAATGCACTTTGTATTTAATGGGTATTCATGGCATTTGAATGAATCTAAGACAGTGTTAGGGGTAGGTGTCGTATGTGCTTAGTACACTGAATTAATGA
The DNA here is from genome assembly GCF_044704955.1 of Pristiophorus japonicus. Classification (NCBI taxonomy): domain Eukaryota; kingdom Metazoa; phylum Chordata; class Chondrichthyes; family Pristiophoridae; genus Pristiophorus; species Pristiophorus japonicus. The sequence goes on along the minus strand of NC_091998.1, from coordinate 4,755,096 downwards.
AATGTAACAGTATGCCCTCCTACCTTGGTTGATCTAGTAGCGTCATTAAATTTCTTCCCATATGAGGATGAGGCTCTGATCATGCCTCCACATACGTGGTATGTTGCTCATGTCATTGATGCTGTTTGCCACCTCTAGCATTCTTGTTGGGCAGCTTGCCTGGGGTGCTGGGCGTGCTCTGTTCCAAAGAGAGCTGCCATGCTGTGCCTCACTTTCTCTATCAGAATTGCTGTGGAACTGCTTGCAAACATGTTTCCAAACACAACGGTACTGCCTTACAGACAATGATACCTGCCTCTCCCTGCTGCTGCAAGCATTTTAAATCTTGCGGTAGTTTACGATTTCCCACACAGCAACAGCCAAGCTACCCGTTGTTTTCAATGCCATGCGCTCATGGTAATTATGTTAAATGATGCTAACCTCGGAAATATACATGGGGTCACTATACTATAGGTCAAGCAGGTGCTCTCCTCGCACCGCCCCACTTTGGTTAGACTTACACCTGATCGGAAAATCTAGGCTTATATCTTTAGCTGTATTATATGCCATGTCCTTTATTTTACGTTTATCTTTTCTTATTAAATCCAATTGAAGTATCTGATCCAATACAACCTCAGATAAATACAGGCAAGTAACATTGGTGTTGCACAAGTGCCAAGCAATGACCATCTCCAACGAGAGAGACTAACCATCTCCCTTTGGCATTACCATCGCCGAGACCCCCACTATCAACATTCTGGAGGTCACCATTGACGAGAAATTTGTGATGTATGTAGCACACAAATCACTGACTCCACACGGTCTGGTGTTGGTCTAACTGCTGTGACCTTGGTCCTTTATTGAACAGCTCCAGAGTGCTCCACAGGTGTGGTGGGCAGCCTTTTATACTGCCTCGTGCAGGTACTTTCAGGTCTCCCACCTCTGTGACGCACCATTGTACTTATCATACATTTAATGAACCAGAGCAATACACAACATCACTGCCCCCACCCCAGTTCAAAAAGCCGTTGCGAGAATCCCCTAAATCGAAAAACGCATTAGCCCATTGGTAATGTTGGTCAAGGATCCATGTCCCTGAATTTAAACACAGTGACTGTTTAGCATTGAAATATTAACTCTTGTCGTAATTCGCAATTCATGTCCATTATTTTGAATACAGTGACCACCCAGCATTAAAATATTATTTCTTGTCAAAATCCATCATCCTACATTCACATGGCACACTTGGGCTCGCTCTAGCCTTACAAAAGTCCAAAAGTCTTTATGTGGGGACCGCAGTGGTGTGAGGCCCTTTTAAGACGTCCGGGAGCATTTCCCTTTTAAGACGCCATCTTGTGGTTCCCACGAGGCTTCCATTGGGCGCCGCCATCTTAGGTGTTCAGCTGGCCTAGAAAGAAGAAGAAGAAACACGGAAAGAGGGAAAGGGAAACACAGAAGGTGGGGAGAGGGAATTGGGGAAAGGTTTCAGTCATTTGTCCATGATCCTCTTCCTCTGGCGCTGATGCTGGACTTACTCGATGCTGGCGCTCTCAAACTCGGCGCGGCATTTCGTTACAGCTCCCGCCGTGGCCGCCTCTCCTGCTGCCTGCGTGGCCGCTTCTCCTGCTGCCTCCGTGGCCGCCTCTCCTGCTGCCTCCGTGGCCACCACCATCGTGGCCGCTGCCGCCGCCCGCTTATTCCGCTGCGTGGGTCCCCCGGCCACCGATGGACTGCAGCGCCCCGCTGGCCCGCACCCCAGCAATGGGCCCGCACCTGTAGCTTTGAGTGGTGGCTGAGACTGCAGGATTGCTAGGGGCCAGGAGTTCTGGGCTGCTGCTGCAGCTCCAGCTCGGTTGCCGCTGCCCTTTGGAAACCCGGGGAGCAGTAGTCTGTGGAGGAGTGAAGAAGTCTTCCCAGCTCCCACGGACCTTTCCCATCCATCTTCTGCCGAGGAGCGTCGACCCATCGCCTGCAATGACCCATAAAGGTAAACCGTGCGTCTCGCCCCCATGAGATACCTGCTCTCCTTGGTGTAAGTACGCAGCTTTGCCGTGACCGGTACCAGCTTAGGTCATACAGCCGGGTTACCCCACACTCTATCAAAAGTTCTCTGACTCATCAACGACGGACCCGATCCCGTATCCACTGCCATACTCACTGGGACTCCGTTAATTTTTACTTCCATTATCACTGGGGGCAAATCGTCGGTGCACGTATACAGTCTCAACACCTCATCTTCTTCTGCCTGCTCCTCACTGAACAGTGGATCATCCCCCATCTCCTCAGCCACATAGTGGGTCCGATTTCTTTTACACATAGCTGAAGGTGGCCTTTCAGGTGGCAGGTATTGCATGTGAACTCCGCAAACCTGCACCGGTGAGCCCCATGGCTTCCTCCGCAGCGCCAGCATGGTGCTGCTTGATTGGCCCTCCTCAGCGGACTCTGAATTCCAGGACCCCGCGGTCCGTGCTCTCTGCCCCAGGCAGAGCCACGTTCTGCAGTTTTGTCCATGGTGGCCGCTTTCCTGTGGACAGTGTCTGCCGGGTTCGAGACTGTGTGGCTCATTTGCTTGGTGCTGCACGTCGAGGTCATATATGCCCGGCTGATGGTGATGGCCTTTGTCAGGGTGACTGTGGGTTCCGTGGCTAGCAGCTTGTGAAGGAGGCCCTCATGGCCGATCCCCATAACGAAAACATCCTGCAGCGCCTCGTCAAGGTGTGCCCCAAAATCACACGGCGCCATAGCATATTTGGTGACATCCTGGCCCTCGGGTCTGCAGTGATGGTAAAATTTGTATCTGGCTGTGAGGATGCTCTCCTTCGGTTTCAACTGGTCACGAATGAGTTCAATCAGCTCCTCGTATGACTTGTCCCTGGTGCTCCTGGGTGCCAGCAAATCCCTGACGAGACAGTAAACCTCATCGCCACAACTGGAAAGCAATATCGCCTTACGCTTCTCTCTCAGTGCGTTCGTGTCCTCCGTCAGATCGTTTGCTGTGAAGTAGTACTCGAGTCTTTCCGTAAAGGCCTCCCAATCATTGCCCATGGTAAAATCCTTTAGCGAGCCCAGAGTAGCCATGGTTACGTGGAATTCGTCCGCTTCCTCGTCGCCAATGTGATGTATGTAGCACACAAATCACTGCCTCCACACGGTCTGGTGTTGGTCTAACTGCTGTGACCTTAGTCCTTTATTGAACAACTCCAGAATGCTCCACAGGTGTGTTGGGCAGCCTTTTATACTGCCTTGTGCAGGTACTTTCATGTCTCCCAGCACAGCGCCCTCTGTGGTGCACCATTGTACTTATCATATATTTAATGTACCAGAGCAATACACAACAAAACTCAACTGGACCAACCACATAAATACCATGGCTACAAGAGCAGGTCAGAAGCTGGGTTTTCTACAGTGAGTAGCTCACCTCTTGACTCCCCAAAGCCTCACCACCACCTACAAGGCATAAGTCAGGAGTGTGATGGAATACTCTCCACTTGCCTGGTTGGGTGCAGCTGCAACAACACTCAAGAAGGTCGATGCCATCCAGGACAAAGCAGCCCGCTTGATCAGAGCCTCATCCACTAGACTTAACATCCACTCGCTGCACCACTAGCATACCGTGGCTGCAGTGTGTATTATCCACAGGATGCACTGCAGAATGACAGGCAGTGACTCGTGGGGTACCGCAAGGTTCTGTGCTGGGGCTCCAGCTGTTTACATTGTACATTAATGATTTAGACGAGGGGATTAAATGTAGTATCTCCAAATTTTCAGATGACACTAAGTTGGGTGGCAGTGTGAGCTGCGAGGAAAATGCAATGAGGCTGCAGAGTGACTTGGATAGGTTAGGTGAGTGGGCAAATGCATGGCAAATGAAGTATAATGTGGATAAATGTGAGGTTATCCACTTTGGTGGTAAAAACAGAGAGACAGACTATTATCTGAATGGTGACAGATTAGGAAAAGGGGAGGTGCAACGAGACCTGGGTGTCATGGTACATCAGTCATTGAAGGTTGGCATGCAGGTACAGCAGACAGTTAAGAAAGCAAATGGCATGTTGGCCTTCATAGCGAGGGGATTTGAGTACAGGGGCAGGGAGGTGTTACTACAGTTGTACAGGGCCTTGGTGAGGCCACACCTGGAGTATTGTGTACAGTTTTGGTCTCCTAACTTGAGGAAGGACATTCTTGCTATTGAGGGAGTGCAGCGAAGGTTCACCAGACTGATTCCCGGGATGGCGGGACTGACATATCAAGAAAGACTGGATCAACTGGGATTGTATTCACTGGAGTTCAGAAGAATGAGAGGGGACCTCATAGAAACGTTTAAAATTCTGATGGGTTCAGACAGGTTAGATACAGGAAGAATGTTCCCAATGTTGGGGAAATCCAGAACCAGGGGTCACAGTCTAAGGATAAGGGGTAAGCCATTTAGGACCGAGATGAGGAGAAACTTCTTCACCCAGAGAGTGGTGAACCTGTGGAATTCTCTACCACAGAAAGTTGTTGATGCCAATTCACTAAATATATTCAAGAAGGAGTTAGATGTAGTCCTTACTACTAGGGGGATCAAGGGGTATGGCGAGAAAGCAGGAAGGGGGTACTGAAGTTGCATGTTCAGCCATGAACTCATTGAATGGCGGTGCAGGCTCGAAGGGCCGAATGGCCTACTCCTGCACCTATTTTCTATGTTTCTATGTAACTCACCACAGCTTCAGCAACACCTCACAAACCTGTGACCTCCACCACTTAGAAGAAAAAAGACAACAGGTGCATGGGAATACCATCCAATCCAAGTTCCTCTCCAACTGAAACATCATTCTGACTTGAAACACATATCATAATTCCTGCATCGACACTTGCTTAAAATCATGGCACTCCCTCCCTAACAGCATTGTGGGAGAACCTTCACCACATGGACTGCAGCGGTTCAAGAAGAAGGACCATCACCACATTACATAGGAGGATTACATAGGATATATGGCACAGAAACAGACCATTCAGCCCAACCAGTCCATGTCGGCGTTAGTGCTCCACTCGAGCCTCCTCCTGTCTTTCTTCAACTAAATCTATTCCCTTCTCCCTCATATGCTTGTCCAGCCTCCCCTTAAATGCATCGAGACTATTCGCTTCAACCCCTCACTGTTGTAGCAAGTTCCACATTCTCATCACTCTCTGGATAAAGAAGTTTCTTCTGAATTCCCTATCGGATTTCTTGGTGACTATCTTATTGATGGCCTCTAGTTATGCTCTTTCCCATAAGTGGAAGCATTCTCTCTGTATCTACCTTTCATAATTTTAAGGATGTCTATTAGGTCACCCCTCAGCCTTTTTTCAAGAGAAAAGAGACCCAGCCTGTTCATCCTTTCTTGATATGTATACCCTCACATTTCTGGCATCATCCTTGTAAATCTTCTCTGCTCCCTCTCTAGTGCCTCTATATCCTTTTTATAATATGGCGACTAGAACTGAACGCAGTACTCCAAGTGCGGTCTAACCAAGATTCGATACAGGTTGAGCAAAGCTTCCCACTTTTCAATTCTATACCTCTAGAAATAAACCCTAGTGCTTGGTTTGCTTTTTTCAGGCAATGCTGGCCTTGCCAATGACGCCCAGATCACGAGAATTAATTTAAAAAAAAATAAAAACCTGACATAGGTTGCCAATATTCAACAACAACTTCAAGTTCTGAAATGGACTAAACGGGATTATCAACAGGAGTCTCAATATTTTGGCATTACTACTGAGCTAAAATAGATGTGACGGTGAATCAATACTTCCATGTGGTGCATATGATAATCCAACTAAATTCATGCGATCCTGAACAAAATAAGGCATTAAAGAGAAGCGAAGTTTCCTGAAGCCTATCGGGTTTCATTCACGCAGTTTCCACGGTAAAAATAAACTGGAGCTGCTATCACATTAATTCCAGCTGTTATTTTTAGTGTTGGCATTTAAACTTGGCTCAGATACTACACCCAGGAAATTCGTAGCATTTCCTCTTCCTATCAAATGATACAGCATCAGTATTTTGCTCTGGTTTGACTAACTATTAAAAATATATCATTAACTCTTTATAGATCAGGTTATTTCCGAGGATGATGCTGGAGACATTTTGTTGTCTGTGCGCTTAGTGATCCGAAAATTTACTTAGTGCCTAATGTTGTTCCTGGCTACTGTCAGGTTAGATGTGAACTGTTTCCAATGCCAAATTCCTGTTAGATTAGCTTAACAATGTAGCTTAACCTCAATCATAGAAGGATTTATTACATCTCAGGTAATTTCCAAAAATGTGTCATTGATGAACTATTATAAAATTATTTAACAACACAAAACTTTTTTCCAACATGGACATTGGATTTCCACATGTACAGGATTATGGTGCAAATTTACCTTTAAACTGCATATTTTAGCAATGCTAATTCAGTTCAGATGTTGCATCTGCAGGAATCTATGCAGGCGATTATGAAGAATCGCTTAATGCATACAAAACCAATGTCTTTTACATATTACTTTCCAGTACAGGTACATGTGTTTCCTACAGTTAAGGCCTTTCACCACGCAGTTAAACTTGCCATCAGTAAACCTGGTCTTCCACTGTACTATGATCACAAAGTTACAGCTCCCAATTATCATCACCATAGGCAGTCCCTCGGAATCGAGGAGGATATCTGTAAAAATGAGTCCTTAGGTGGCAGAACAGTCCAATACGAGTACCACAGTTGCTGTTACAGGTGGGACAGGTAGTCGTTGAGGGAAAGAGTGCGTGGGACAGGTTTGCCGCACACTCCTTCCGCTGCCTGCGCTTGATTTCTGCATGCTCTCGGCGATGAGACTTGAGGTGCTCAGCGCCCTCCCGGATGCACTTCCTCCACTTAGGGCGGTCTTTGGCCAGGGACTTCCAGGTGTCAGTGGTTTAAGTTGTTTGCTGAAATATTGAACAACAGTAAACTCGCACCATTTATTGATAAACCAGACTGTCAGTGTTTTCTTGAAGTTAAATGTACAACATCTAAGGAAAACAATCTGATAAATCATGTGATTTTGAACTGGTTGATTAATAACGCATTATTGGAAATTATTTGAATTAATTCCCACATTGTGTTCTTACGGTGTCTCTATTTTACTTGCCAAATTAGAGGCAATTAATTCAAAATTCTAATTTGAATGGTAATATACTTAGCTTACATCTGGAAGTAAAGCTCCATACTTTGAAAGTTTTGTTTAGTATTTCAGATATTTTAGTTTACTTTTGGAATGTTGATCCTTTGTGGGCACATCACCAGAGGTCAATGACCCTTTGATTTTCTGGGGGAGTGGTTTGTCCTAGTCACGCCCTTTTTTGGGGTGAAAGTTTAGTGTTGGGGTGGACCAATTTTCAGGTTTGATCTTGCGTGCCCGATCTCTCCCCAGAATTGTGCCAGCTGCCAATTTGGCGGACTGAGACTTCCAAGTGCACCCGCTTGAAATAGGCATTTGGCTTTTGAATATGCTAATCAGGGTTCTAATGCCTGTTTTAGGATCCCACTCCAAATTCGGTATAAACTGGGCGGAGCATGAACTTTGCAGATTTTTGAGCCTACTACAGCTAATCAGTGGTCCCTAAAAGGCCACTGATGAAACGCTGTCACTTTTTGTAAGGGGATAAAAAACAGTCATGAGAGTGGAGACAGACCGAGGGTCAAAAATGGAGATACTAGAAACATAGAAACATAGAAAATAGGTGCAGGAATAGGCCATTCGGCCCTTCTAGCCTGCACCGCCATTCAATGAGTTCATGGCTGATCATGCAACTTCAGTACCCCATTCCTGCTTTCTCACCATACCCCTTGATGCGCCTAGTAGTAAGGACTTCATCTAACTCCTTTTGAATATATTTAGTGAATTGGCCTCAACAACTTTCTGTGGTAGAGAATTCCACAGGTTCACCACTCTCTGGGTGAAGAAGTTTCTCCTCATCTCGGTCCTAAATGGCTTACCCCTTATCCTTAGACTGTGACCCCTGGTTCTGGACTTCCCCAACATTGGGAACATTCTTCCTGCATCTAACCTGTCTAAACCCGTCAGAATTTTAAACGTTTCTATGAGGTCCCCTCTCATTCTTTTGAACTCCAGTGAATACAAACCCAGTTGATCCAGTCTTTCATGATAGGTCAGTCCCGCCATCCCTGGAATCAGTCTGGTGAACCTTCGCTGCACTCCCTCAATAGCAAGAATGTCCTTCCTCAAGTTAGGAGACCAAAATTGTACACAATACTCCAGGTGTGGCCTCACCAAGGCCCTGTACAACTGCAGCAACACCTCCCTGCCTCTGTACTCAAATCCCCTCGCTGTGAAGGCCAACATGCCATTTGCTTTCTTAACCGCCTGCTGTACCTGCATGCCAACCTTCAATGACTGATGTACCATGACACCCAGGTCTCGTTACTGAAGGTGCTGAATTGATCTGACATGTAAAATGGTCCAGATTAAGAGGGCTTATCAATATTCGGAGATTCTAAAGAAGCAGGAGTTCTTCTGTCTGGATTGTATGGATTGTAATATTGACCGATTATGTATAACCTGCTTATGTATGTAAAGCACGCTCATACACTCGCTTACATTGGGCTAGTAAGAGAGGAATAGCGAAGCCTGATGAGTAATGAACCATCCATTGGATTAACCTTAGAACACTCATTCAGTACAGAGAACAAGGACACATCTGAATCTCACAGCATACCCTGGGAAGCAAGGTTATTTCACACGTTATGAAAAACTGAGGCAAAGTTGAACACATTCCAAAAGGGTGACATATGATGAGAGATGGACAGGTGGGGAAGAACCACTCACAGCTAGTCTGATAAGAGTCAACAAATCAATGTAACTTCGATGATAACAGTAGGCCAACCGGTGATTTTGTAGGAGGGTCACACACCTCGGAAAACTGTATAATTGTAATTGTAAAACCTTTGTTCTGAGAAGTTTTCATCCGAACCTTCCCGAGCATGTTCGAATAATAAACCGGTTAACCGAGGTTTCGTCTGAGTGATTCCGTGGTCGCTATGTAAAGGGCAGGTGTCGATTCCTTATATCAGGGAGTCCACCTTGAGAAAGAGAAGTCTTCTTTTTACCTCAACACTTTTTACTTGCATTTATGTGGAGCCAGGAGGAGGAGTGCTCTTGCTCTTGTTTCTCTTGGGAACTGTATTTTGAAAAACAGTATCTGAAACTGTGGGGACAAGAGAGAAATAATGTAAAATCAGGTTAAGAAAAATTTAATGATTTGATGGAGAATCTAAGAGAATTAATTGATGTTGGCTATCTTGGAGGACTGCATGTTATGTTCATCTTTGTCCTGTCAACTGTGGTATCAGTCTGAAGCCAAGCTCACCATAAATGTAAACAATTGCAGAGTAAAGCAAATAACCCCAACAGCTTAAAACTGGCATTGCAAATCAGTTACCCATTAGAGAAATCACACATGATTTAGAGGAGTCTGCACTGGGTGATTCATCGGATATAAGTGAGCAGTACCTGGTGGAGGTGGCAAGATTGCTCCAGGAAACACCTCGCCGGAGGTCCAGCTTATGTTCGAGCTCTACCGAAGAGTGGGTACTTGTGCATGAAACATAAAAGGATAGTATGCAGGTACAGCAAGTGATCAGGAAGGCCAATGGTATCTTGGCCTTTAATACGAAGGGGATGAAGTATAAAAGCAGGAAAGTCTTGTTACAGCTATACAAGGCATTGGTGAGGCTACATCTGGAATACTGCATGCAGTTTGGTTTCCATATTTACAAAAGGATGTACTTGCTTTGGAGGTGTCATGTATTCAACTGTCATTGCAATCCATGTATAAACTGACCTAAGTTGTACACCATGAGAACACTGACCACGAGGTGGTGAAGTTGTGGGAGACACTCTGGACTTTCAGGTATAAAAGGGGAAGCTCCATCCATCTTCTCCATTTCAGTGCTGGCTAATAAAGGTTACTGGTCACAGAGTGACCTTCTCTCTTAGTATGGGCCTCGTGTGCATTTGTACTGTATAGTAAGGACATATCATTGGCGACGAGAAACTGGGACTTAAACCATGCGAGCATGGCCACTAGCAGCACAGATGGCAAGTACTGTGTTGGTGATGACTGGGACGATTTTATTGAGACTACAGCAAAGTTTCGTCACTAAGGAATGGCTGGGACAGGATTCGGCCGACAAACGCAGGGCTCATCTCCTAACGGTTTGTGGATCCAGGACGTACTCCCTGATGTAGGACCTTCTAGCGCCAGAGAAGCCGGCGGACAAGACTTTTGAAGAGCTCAGTAAGTTGATCGTGGAACACTTTAAACCGGCGAGCAGCATGCACATAGCGAGACATCGGTTTTACACGCACTGGTGGCGAGAAGGGCAAAGCGTTCCAGACTTCGTGGCAGACCTCTGGCGACTGGCGAGCCTATGTAAGTTCACAGATACATGCAGAGCGGAAATGCTGCGAGACTTTTTTATTGAGGGCATCGGGCACGCTGGGGTTTTCAGGAAACTGATTGAGACCAAAGACTTGACCCTGGAAACGGCGGCTTTGATGGCCCAAATATTTATCTCGGCATGAAGAGACCAGAATGATGTTTGACAAAAACCTTGGTTTAAATGCAGCAAATGGACAATGAGTCAACATTGTTAACGCAGCTCACAGTTCTCCAGGCAGACAGGGGCAATCGGACATTCCCGAGCATGTAGTCGAACCCAAAGGGGGAATTCAACAGAGACAATGGCTAGCTGAACGGCGATTCATGCCATCGCAAGGGACAATGCGACCAGTAATGCGGCCATCAACACCTGATAATGGTGCTATCATTAAGGAAGAAATAGCGGGACATCTAGATAGGAATAGTGCAATCAAGCAGATGCAGCATGGATTCACGAAGGGGAAATCATGTTTAACTAATTTACTGGAATTCTTTGAGGATATCACGAGCATGGTGGATAGAGGTGTACCAATGGATGTGGTGTATTTAGATTTTCAAAAGATATTCGATAAGGTGCCACACAAAAGGTTACTGCAGAAGATAAAGGTACGCGGAGTCAGAGGAAATGTATTAGCATGGATAGAGAATTGGCTGGCTAACAGAAAGCAGAGAGTCGGGATAAATGGGTCCTTTTCGGGTTGGAAATCGGTGGTTAGTGGTGTGCCACAGGGATCGGTGCTGGGACCACAACTGTTTACAATATACATAGATGACCTGGAAGAGGGGACAGAGTGTAGTGTAACAAAATTTGCAGATGGCACAAAGATTAGTGGGAAAGCGGGTTGTGTAGAGGACACAGAGAGGCTGCAAAGAGATTTAGATAGGTTAAGCGAATGGGCTAAGGTTTGGAATGTTGGAAAATGTGAGGTCATCCACCTTGGAAAAAAAAACAGTAAAAGAGAATATTATTTGAATGGGGAGAAATTACAACATGCTGCGGTGCAGAGGGGCCTGGGGGTCCTTGTGCATGAATCCCAAAAAGTTAGTTTGCAGGTGCAGCAGGTAATCAGGAAGGCGAATGGAATGTTGGCCTTCATTGCGAGAGGGATGGAGTACAAAAGCAGGGAGGTCCTTCTGCAACTGTACAGGGTATTGGTGAGGCCGCACCTGGAGTACTGCGTGCAGTTTTGGTCACCTTACTTAAGGAAGGATATACTAGCTTTGGAGGGGGTACAGAGACGATTCACTAGGCTGATTCTGGAGATGAGGGGGTTACCTTATGATGATAGATTGAGTAGACTAGGTCTTTACTCATTGGAGTTCAGAAGGATGAGGGGTGATCTTATAGAAACATTTAAAATAATGAAAGGGATAGACAAGATAGAGGCAGAGAGGTTGTTTCCACTGGTCAGGGAGACTAGAACTAGGGGGCACAGCCTCAAAATACAGGGGAGCCAATATAAAACCGAGTTGAGAATGAATTTCTTCTCCCAGAGGGTTGTGAATCTGTGGAATTCTCTGCCCAAGGAAGCAGTTGAGGCTGGCTCATTGAATGTATTCAAGTCACAGATGGATAGATTTTTAACCAATAAGGGAATTAAGGGTTATGGGGAGCAGGCGGGTAAGTGGAGCTGAGTCCACGGCCAGATCAGCCATGATCTTGTTGAATAGCGGAGCAGGCTCGAGGGGCTAGATGGCCTACTCCTGTTCCTAATTCTTATGTTCTTATGTTCTTATCTCGCCAGTCGAATTCAGTGACTGGGCGAGCCCGATTGTGCCGGTGCTTAAGTCGGATGGGTCGGTCAGGATATGTGGTGATTACAAGGCCACCATCAATCGGGTGTCACTCCAAGACCAGTACCTGCTACCGAGAGCGGAGGACCTCCTTGCGACGCTACCCGGTGGCAAACTTTTTTCAAAATTGGACCTGACCTCAGCTTACATGACCCAGGAGCTGGCGAGTGAGTCGAAGAAGCTGACCACCATCACGACACACAAGGGGTTGTTTGAGTACAACAGATGTCTGTTCGGGATTCGCTCGGACGCCGCGATCTTTAAATGAAACATGGAAAGTCCACTCAAGTCGATTCCAAGGACGTTAGTTTTTCAAGACGACATCCTCATCACGGGTTGCGATACTGAAGAACACCTCCACAACCTGGAGGAGGTGCTATGCAGACTGGACCGGGTAGGTTTGCGACTGAAAAAGGCGAAATGCGTCTTCCTAGCTCCAGAGGTAGAATTCCTGGGGATGAGGGTAGCAGCAGACGGGATCAGACCTACTACGTCCAAAATGGAAGCAATCTAAAGAGCACCCAGACCCCGTAATACAACGGAGCTGCGTTCGTTCCTGGGGCTCATGAACTATTTTGGTAACTTTCTTCCCAAATTGAGCACGCTGTTAGAGCCGCTACACGTGCTCCTACACAAAGGTCGCGATTGGGTCTGGGGGGACAACCAGGAAAGGGCTTTTGATAGAGCAGGCAATTTGTTATGCTCCAACAATTTGTTAACGCTATATGACCCATGTAAGAAACTTGTTTTAACGTGCGATGCGTCGACCTCTGGGGTCAGGTGTGTGTTGCAGCATGTTAATGCCAAGGGTCAGTTGCAGCCGGTAGCTTATGCCTCCAGAAGTCTGTCCCAGGCAGAAAGGGGCTACGGGATGGTGGAAAAGGAAGCACTTGCATGTGTATATGCAGTAAAAAAAATGCACCAGTACCTGTTTGGCAGGAAATTTGAGCTGGAGACAGATCACAAACCCCTAACGTCACTTTTGGCCGACAACAAGGCCATAAATGCAAATGCATCGGCCTGCATACAGAGGTGGACACTCACGTTGGCCACCTATGACTATACAATTCGGCACAGACCGGGCACTGAAAACTGCGCCGATGCACTCAGCAGGCTCCCACTAGCCACCACCGAGGGGGCAACCGAGCATTCTGCTGAGATGGTCATGGCTGTTGAAGCTTTTGGAAGCGAAGGCTCACCCGTGACAGCCCGTCAGATCAAAGTCGGGACAAATAGAGACCCGCTACTGTCTTTAGTCAAGAAATGTGTCCTGAATGAGGACTGGGCAGCCACATACGGGGCATGCCCTGAGGAATTTAAACCATTTCACAGACGCAAGCATGAACTCTCGATTCAGGCTGATTGCCTACTGTGGGGAAACCGAGCAGTCATGCCCCAGATGGGCAGAGAAGCATTCATCCGAGAACTCCACAATGAGCACCCGGGCATTGTCATGATGAAGGCAATTGCCAGGTTACACTTGTGGTGGCCAGGGATAGATGCAGACCTGGAACTTTATGTTCGCAGGTGTAACACGTGTGCCCAGCTGGGCAATGCACTCAGGGAAGCCCCCCTTAGCCCCTGGTCCTGGCCCGCCAAGCCATAGTCACGCATCCATGTGGACTACGCAGGTCCTTTCATGGGAAAAATGTTTTTGGTTGTCGTAGACGCCTACTCCAAATGGATCGAGTGTGACATTCTCAGTTCAAGCACATCTTCTGCCACGGTAGAAAATCTACCGGCAATGTTCGCCGCCCATGGTCTACCGGGCGTCTTGGTCAGCGACAATGGCCCGTGCTTTACAAGCATTGAATTCCAGGACTTCATGGCAGAAAATGGTATCAACCATGTCAGAATGGCACTGTTCAAGCCAGTCTCAAACGGCCAGGCGGAACGAGCAGTGCAGATAATCAAACAGGGGATGCTCAGAATCCAAGGGGGTTCCCTACAAAGCCGCTTATCACGCCTCCTGTTGGCCAATAGATCCCGAGCACACTCGCTCACAGGGGTTCCCCTCGCAGAGCTGCTAATGAAAAGGATGCTCAAAACCAGGTTATCCCTTATACACCTCACCATGAAAGAAATTCTGGAGAGCAGGCATCGGTCACAATGTGACTACCATGACAGGAATGCGAGGGCGCGATGTATTGATGTCAATGACCCTGTCTTTGTCCTCAACTATGTGCAGGGCCCAAATGGCTCACAGGCAATGTGATTGCCAAAGAGGGGAATAGGATTCTGGTGTTAAACTTACCAATGGACAAATCTGCCGCAAACACGTGGATCAAACAAAAAGGAGGTTCAGCATCCCCATAGAAGAAGCAGAGGAAGAACACGATGTAGAGTTCACTCCACCACAGGTGACCGAACACCGGAACCAAGTGGAGGATAAACCAGTCACTGTGAGCAGTCCGGACAGGCCTGAGGCACCGCAAACAGCAGACACTCAGGCGAGCACGCAACAACCGGAGCCCCAACTTAGGCGCTCTACAAGGGAGCGTAAACCACCAGAGAGACTTAACCTGTGATCCCAATAAGACTTTGGTGGGGAGGTGAGGTCATGTATTCAACTGTCATTGTAATCCATGTATAAACTGACCTAAGTTGTACACCGTGAGATCACTGACCACTAGGTGGTGAACTTGTGGGAGACACTCCTAACCTGAACTTTCAGGTATAAAAGGGGAAGCTCCACCCATCTTCTCCACTTCAGTGCTGGCTAATAAAGGTTACTGGTCACAGAGTGACCTTCTCTCAAGTATGGGCCTCGTGTGCATTTGTACTGTATAGTAAGGACATATTCGGAGGCAGTTCAGAGAAGGTTCACTAGGTTGATTCTGGGGATGAGCGGGTTGACTTATGAGGAAAGGTTGAGTAGGTTGGGCCTCGACTCATTGGAATTTAGAAGAATGAGAGGTGATCTTATCGAAATGTATAAGATTATGAGGGGGCTTGAGAAGGTGGATGCAGAGAGAATGTTTCCACTGATGGGAGAGACTAAAACTAGAGGGCATGATCTTAGAATAAGGGGCCGCCCATTTAGAACTGAGATGAGGAGAAATTTCTTCTCTCAGAGAGTTGTGAATCTGTGGAATTTGTTGCCTCAGAGAGCTGTGGAAGCTGGGACATTGAATACATTTAAGTCAGAAAATTTAACGATAAGGGGATAAGGGGTTATGGGGAGCGAGCGGGAAAGTGGAGCTGAGTCCATGATCAGATCAGCCATGATCTTATTGAATGGCGGAGCAGGCACAAGGGGCTGTGTGGCCTGCTCCTGTTCCTATTTCTTATGTTCTTATGTAAAGATGCAGGATCATGGGGGCACAACCTTTAAAAAATTCTGTGCATCAGCAATTACTGAGGGCATTGGCCTGTCTACCAGGTCTGAGAGGTCATAAGAACATAAGAACATAAGAATTAGGAACAGGAGTAGGCCATCTAGCCCCTCGAGCCTGCTCCGCCATTCAACAAGATCATGGCTGATCTGGCCGTGGACTCAGCTCCACTTACCCACCCACTCCCCGTAACCCTTAATTCCCTTATTGGTTAAAAATCTATCTATCAGTGATTTGAATACATTCAATGAGCTAGCCTCAACTGCTTCCTTGGGCAGAGAATTCCACAGATTTACAACCCTTTGGGAGAAGAAATTCCTTCTCAACTCGGTTTTAAATTGGCTCCCCCGTATTTTGAGGCTGTGCCCCCTCGTTCTAGTCTCCCCGACCAGTGGAAACAACCTCTCTGCCTCTATCTTGTCTATCCCTTTCATGATTTTAAATGTTTCTATAAGATCACCCCTCATCCTTCTGAACTCCAACGAGTAAAGACCCAGTCTACTCAATCAATCATCATAAGGTAACCCCCTCATCTCCGAAATCAGCCTAGTGAATCGTCTCTGTACCCCCTCCAAAGCCAGTATATCCTTCCTGAAGTAAGGTGACCAAAACTGCACGCAGTACTCCAGGTGCGGCCTCACCAATACCCTGTACAGTTGCAGAAGGACCTCCCTGCTTTTGTACTCCATCCCTCTCGCAATGAAGGCCAACATTCCATTCGCCTTCCTGATTACCTGCTGCACCTGCAAACTAACTTTTTGGGTTCATGCACAAGGACCCCCAGGTCCCTCTGCACCACAGCATGTTGTGATTTCTCCCCATTCAAATAATATTCCCTTTTACTGTTTTTTTTCCCCCAAGGTGGATGACCTCACACTTTCCGACATTGTATTCCATCTGCCAAATCTTCGCCCATTCGCTTAACCTATCTAAATCTCTTTGCAGCCTCTCTGTGTCCTCTACACAACCCGCTTTCCCACTAATCTTTGTGTCATCTGCAAATTTTGTTACACTACACTCTGTCCCCTCTTCCAGGTCATCTATGTATATTGTAAACAGTTGTGGTCCCAGCACCGATCCCTGTGGCACACCACTAACCACCGATTTCCAACCCGAAAAGGACCCATTTATCCCGACTCTCTGCTTTCTGTTAGCCAGTCAATTCTATATCCATGCTAATACATTTCCTCTGACTCCGCATACTTTTATCTTCTGCAGTAACCTTTTGTGTGGCACCTTATCGAATGCCTTTTGGAAATCTAAATACACCACATCCACCGGTACACCTCTATCCACCATGCTCGTTATATCCTCAAAGAATTCCAGTAAATTAGTTAAACATCATTGCCCATGAGCATGAGCCACAGAAACCATCCACCTCCATATTGCAGCTGCTGAGGGGGAGGCACCTCGTAGCAATACTAGGCAGGTAAGAGAGCGCTTCAGACCGGAACTAGGGACATTTCTGTAAACCAACTAGATATTGCTTTTTGCAATCTTTGTGTGCACAAAGTGTTCCTGTAGTGCTAACTGACCGAAATGAGCTTTTATGTATGAGGCTTTCGCCTGAAACAGTCTGGCCACGTGGATTGAGTACAGCCTGAAAATCGTAACAGATTGGAACTCAGTGGTACAACAGCTTCCATTCCATGCACTCTTTTGGTTCCACTACTGTCCCATTTTTAAGCGCAAATAGGGCGGCAGGGACATGAAAATAACACCCTCTATATTGTCTCCAAAAGGTTATTCTATTCAAAATAAGAATTAATATTTAACCCCAATCCCCCAAGCTTCAGCCTATATTTGAGTTGTTAAATCATGTCATAACATTTTCTGTTGTCATTCTTGTGGTGGCGAGTCTATAATTTTAATGTTTCTATTCATTTTCTGAAATTACAATCTTTCTATGACGTGCGAAAAGTAAATAGTCTTTTTTAAATTCCAAACAAATTAAAAAAATTACACTGCTGAGAATAAGCTATTCATGGTTAGAAAGAGATGTACTACATAATTCTAGTTTTCACTTGTAGTCGAGAAACATTCAGAAGCAATGTGTGGAAGATGCGGAATCTGCGGACATTGTGAAAGTAGGTGTTGAATGCTCTTTCTAAACTGGCAAAGAGAACAAAACCATTGAGTATTGCTAGGGGAAACATAGTGCAATGAAACAATGATGAATGTGTTTGTCAGAAATCAACATAGATGTGCGTGGATGACCAAAACAATTCACCAGTTCATTTTAATTTTGAGTCCCAGTGCTGCCTGTCACTCAAATCTGCCTTTCTCATTTGGATGACTTCTCATTTTCTTGTGTAACACACTAAATTGAACACTGTGGGGAAGCAAAACACTGGGGTAAAACCTGACATCGCCAATCTCACCATGGGGTTACACTGTTAAGACTCGAGGGGCTGAATGGCCGACTCCTGTTCCTATGTTCGTAAGGAGTCAGAAGCAGATTTTACTTGTTAGCTGGATTTCTGACGTTAGCCTGCAAAAAAATTGTTTTGCCATGAAGTGAAAAGAATATTCAGAAGAACCAAGACAACGAGAGAACTCTGTCCAGGAACCTATGGGAAGTTAGTGGGAGTCCAGATTCAACTGTATATTTGAAATAAAAATTGTTTAGAAAGGAAGAAATTGAAACTTAAGATCCTCTTAAAGTACAATAGTGAATGATAGCAGCTGATACATAAATAGATTTTAAACTACCCTGCCATTTATCAAATGGTCAGCCACTTCAGCAAATAAAGGACAAACACAGCTCTCCAACAATTCTGTCACAGGAGCCGTGCAGTATCTCTTTTTTTGTTAAAAGGATATGGTCAACAAGCACTGCTAAAAGTCCTGTTCGAGAGAACTATCTACCTTGAAAGAAACCACAAGGCCAATGACTGAGATGGCCACTGAAGGTGATGAAGCTAAGACATTTGTCAAGGAGAAGATTTCTTTGGCTATGCTCAGTCTGAATGAAATCCACAGCCCTATATTTACAGGGATGTGGAGAAGGAGCAGGGGATGTTTTGCATTGGGTTTCCCTCAGGTCCTACTGAGACCTGGGAAACCCAGCGGGCCAGATTAAACCTAAAATGGAGAAAAAATGCAAAATATTTAAATGAGCCACTCGTATCCTGGGAGCGGGTTGGTTCCCCGCCCCCTGTTCTGCCTCCATTAAAACTGCAAGTGGGTGGGATCAAGGCTGGTCGGGTTTGGATTTGGGATTTTTAACATTTTAATTTTCTTCCTAACCCAAACCCATCCGTTTTTTTGGGGGTTAAAATCACCCCCCACACCAGTGTGTTCAGAAGTAAGTAATAATATAATCAGAAATGACCATCCATTGAGTATCTTTTTGGAACTAACCAGCAATGTTCCCTGTAATTTTTTTGGGTGCTGTGTGGCCCATTCAAAATACCGTGCATGCACGGTTTTTCCATTGACATGCCGGATGCATGGATTCCCTGGAGTGCTGCGCGGGTTGTGCAGCTTAAAAGGAACATTGCTGACCAGCACTAAAATCAGTGACCACTGAAAGAACTAGTAAAGGAGATCTTCTTTGACACTACCATGATAACTAGGCTTGACAAGACTGAGGTAAGGGGTGTAAGTCAAAGACGAGAGGACCACATTAATCCTATAGATTATTTACAGGTAGTTTATGTGATGTAATCTAGGCGATGCCAATATCCTATAACCTACATGTGCCACGTACAGCCTTATTTTCTCAAGAATTCTCAAAAAATATTAAAAATTTAGGAATATAAATGCACTACTGGGCTGATGCAAAATGGAATTCCTCTCAGTTTGTAACCTTGAGTATGATAATCCACGGTCACATTGGGGTGGTGCCAATCATGGGAAGTGCATCCTACTGACGCAGATACTGTTGCTACTGATGTTATCCATTCTAAATGGTGCACACCAGAAAGGAAGCTTCACTGGAGATATCATTCGCAGAAGAAAATGTGAGATAGTTTTGCCAACTTGCAATCTTAAATAATGTAGGATGATGGTATTAATCTTACATCCCATAATTGTGCTACAATTTCATAAGAAATAATGTTATTTAGAAAGAAATAGCTTATCCTAGTTGGAACAAGTTGTGATGTCTTCCAACATATGCAGCATTATTCACATTTGGAACTTTGCATAGAAATTGTTGGCTGGCCCTATATTTTGTGTTGTTACTTACTTAACAGTTGTAATCAATTTACAAAATTATTAAGTTTTGCAGGAGACTTAAATCATGAAGAAGTGGACTGTACTATGGATGAGATTCATTGTGACTCTGAGGAACATAATTTCTAAGCTAAATTTGATTTTTAGCATGAGAATAATAATTTAGTAAATATTACAGTGGTAGTCTGCAGTCATCCTTAAATAACTGCTCAGATTTATAACAAATATTTCATATCCTTACTGCTTCCTTGAAAATAAATCTCTACTTAATGAAAAACAAAGAAAATTCATTTTTCCTATAATTAATGACCCGCTAAAAAGGGAACATGCAACTTTGAAACATGCAATTTCTGAGAATGCATTGCATTAGCAGGTCACTAGTTAGAAACAAAAAGGCGCTCCTTAAAACAAACAAGAACTTTCACTCAATAGAAAATAGTGACAAATCAATACCAAACTGAGCCAAACAAACTAAACTGATGTGTAACAGCTTAATACCTGACAAAAGCTGACTGATAATTCCTAACTGTATTGGGAAAGGTTTTTATAGGTTTATGAATCCACAATTTGGATGAATTAATTTTGAGGTATATAATGCAGGCCTGGGCTGCTAATTGTGAGTCACTTAACATTCTAAAAGCCAATCACAGAGTGGTGTGGATAATGTTCATGAAGTATGAAAATTCACAGACTGCAAGGGAATAAAAATAACATGAAACAAACCATAAAAGGAATCTAGGTTCAAATGTAGCTTCACTTGCTGCAGGGGATTATCCTATTTCCAAAAAGTACAAGACTCTTTAAAAATAGAATAATATTTATCACATTTTTGGACCAATGCTATCATTGTCAAGGAGAAGTCTTATTTGGCTGTGCTCAGTCTGAATGATGCACTGGGGGGTCAATTTATAGTTAGTCAAATATTTATTAAAGAGAACCACTACATCAAAAAATAAAGGCCTCCCATCTTCCATGCTCCACAAACTTCAGCTCATCCAAATCTCTGCTACCCGTATCCTGACTCACACCAAGCCCCTGTCACCAATTATCACTGTGCTTGCTGATCGACATTGGCTCCTGGTCCCGTAGTGCCTTGAATTTAACATTTTTATTTTTGTCCAATTGTGGCCTCGCCATCCCTATCTCTGTAACCTCCTCCAGCCCTACAACCCTCTGAGATCTCTGTGCTCCTTCAATTCTGGTCTCATTTGCATTCCCGATTTCCATCACCCCACCATTGGTGGTCATGATTTCAGCAGCTTAGACCCTAAGCTC
The DNA here is from genome assembly GCF_044704955.1 of Pristiophorus japonicus. Classification (NCBI taxonomy): domain Eukaryota; kingdom Metazoa; phylum Chordata; class Chondrichthyes; family Pristiophoridae; genus Pristiophorus; species Pristiophorus japonicus. The sequence continues at coordinate 4,734,096 of NC_091998.1, read as the reverse complement.
TGAAATTTCCTCCCTCAATCTCTCTCCTGTCTCTCCTCATTTAAGATGCTCCTTAAAACCTACTTCTCTGACCAAGCTTTTGGTCACTAGTAGTAAGATCTCTTTATGTGGCTTATGTGTTAAATTTTATCATCCTGTGAAGTGCCTTGGGATGTTTTTTTAATGTTGAAGGTGCAATATAAATGCAAGTTGTTGTTGTTGTCCTGAGCCATACAGCCCATGAAGGTTCCAGAATCGAATATTGATCTGAATACAGCTGAGGCTGTGCATCACTGTTTGTCTAGAGTATTATTTAAAGAGAAGTCAGGTTAGAAAAAACATCTTCACTCAAAAGGTGATGCATGTTTGAAATAATATTCTAGGTACAGTAAAGAAAGAAAGACTTAGATTTATATAGTGCCTTGCATGACCACCGTACGTCTCAAAGCGCTTTGCAGCCAATGAAGTACTTTTGGAGTGTAGTCATTTTTGTAATATAGGAAACACGGTAGCCAATTTGCACACAAGCAAGCTCCCACAAATAGCAATGTGATAATGACCAGATAATCTGTTTTTTTGTTATGTTGAGTGAGGGATAAATATTGGCCAGGACATAGGGGATAACTCCCCTGCTCTTCTTCGAAATAGTGCCATGGGATCTTTTACGTCCACTTGAGAGAGCAGACGGGTTTAATGTCTCATCCAAAAGATGGCATCTCCAACAGTGCAGCACTCCCTCAGCACTGCACTGGAGTGTCAGCCTAGACTTTTGTGCTTAAGGAATTAGATGCTTGTGTTCAAGAGTTATAATATTGGATAGTTACGCTTCATGAGCCAAATCATCTTTACTTGTCCTTGATTTTTTTCTTGTGTTATATATTCCTAATTTACCATAACATAGCAAATACTAATCTTTAAAGTTGCCATTTTGATAATGCCAACAATAGATTGCACATAGAAATCATTACCTTATGTTTTAAAGGCATACAAAATGCAATGGTCAAAGTTATACATCGGAATTTGTGGTCCAACAATCTGTCAGTATAAGATTAAATTTCAAAAAAAGAATGTGTTATGTGAAACTCATAATTATTATGGTATTTGACACCTATATTTTTCTGGGCCTTTAAAAATAACTCACAGCACTTTTACTTTGCAAGGTCAAATATTGGGAGTAAAAAAAGTAAATGTTTGAAATAATTGAAACTTCCTGAAGCAGCCACTCTGAAATAGGTATGATCACTTCATAACTGTGCCACTGTGGTTAGAATTCAGGCAGAAAATGATCACATTTGTCACTTAACACTAAAAAGACTTGGTTAGTGTGCCCTCTTTTGAATCGGTCAGGAAGATGACGATTTGATATATGCTGCCCTGCAATACGCCTACAATAGAAATAAGCTAATGTTGTCAGTAAAAATGACAATACTTGTCAGATTTAATCTTATTTAAATGGAAGTGGAGCTATTGCTAAAATATTTGTGCTTTTGCCAATTTTACGGTAATTAAGTCTAAAATACTCAGCTACGGATACTATAAATAACAACAACTTGTATTTATATGGCGCCTTTAACGTAGTATAACATCCCAAGGCGCTTCACAGGAGTGTTACAAAACAAAAGTAAATAAATTTGACAGTAGGTTATTTAATGTGAACTGGGAGCTCACAATGAGTTCCCAGTTCACATTAACAAATTAACATATCTTAAGCAAGATGAAAAACATACAAACTTTGTTAAAACTATTGGGTAAGTAGAGTAGACTGTCAGTAAAATTACTTAATGCTCTATCAGTAAACACCTTTGAAAAATAGTTGGATAAATGTTTTCTTAGGAACAGCGTCAAAGATTTTAAGGGGAGGCAACTGGTCAAAGCTAATAAGGTTAGGTAAGGGTAATGGATTCAAATGTCTGGAATCATTTAAGCGGTTGGATGCTGTGATGGGAGTATTTATCTCATTGAAACATACAAATTCTTACAGGGTAGATACAGGGAGGATTTTTCCCCTGCCTGGGGAGTCTAGAATCAGGGGTCACAGTCTCAGAATAAAGGGTCGGACATTTAGGAATGAGATGAGAAATTTTTCACTCAGAGGGTTATGAATCTTTGGAATTCTCTATCGTAGAGGGCTGTGGAAGCTCAGTCGTTGAGTATATTCAAGACAGAGATCAATACATTTTTGGATATTAAGACAATCAAAGGATATGGGGATAGTGCAGGCAAGTGGAGTTGAGGTAGAAGATCAGCCATGATCTCATTGAATGGTGGAGCAGGCTCAAGGGGCCAAAAGGCCTACTCCTGCTCCTATTTCTTATGTTCTTACGACTGTCAGTTCTAATGGACTGGATGAGCAGAGATGATCTGTTTCTATCGTGAATTTATTAGATACGTATTCTGGAGTTTTGACCAATTACGTTTGGGTGTCAGCTAGGAATTTTATAGACCGTTCCTTCTCCTATTTACAGTAGGTTGCTGCAACTTCTTTTTATTCATTGTTATTATCTTCCAACTGTGATATAGTCTTACTACATTACTAACACAGTACACACACAAAATGGCTCCAATACAGAAAACTGTCATCATGTGACCTTGCCACATGATCCTTTATTATTTACATCAGTAGTTGCAGTACATCAGTAGTCCACTAGGTGGAGCAGTAGTTCATTAGGGGGAGCTTTATTACGCTAACATATAGCACCAGTGAGAAATATGAAAGGTTAATAAGAATACAAGAAAACGTGAAGTGTGAGAAAATCATCGGGCTCAATCCTTCCACAGTCTATGTATGATTAAGTCAATCACGGACTCCAACACCTGTACCACACACACACAGGCACAATGGGGTAGATTTCAACTTTCACTACTGGGCACTAAACTGGCGCAGCAGACCAGCTGCCCATTGTATACCTTATCCGATTTTATTTTCCATTGACTTCAATGTGCACTACTAGGTTGCTCATCTCCACTACATTGCTTTAAGGAAGTACCCCCTAGTAGACTATAAGAGCTAGTATGAAGCAAGTTGCCAGCCTGTTCCCTTGATCAGGGTCTGGAGCATTGCATATCAAAAACACAGAGCAGTAGGGAAGAAGAACTAAAGAGAAATCTGCAGTTGTAAACTGTATCCTTGTTTAAATGAGTCAATGCCTGTCAGTTCTACGTGTCATGAGTGATAATGAATCACTAAATTCAAGCGGAGCACTGGTTAGGATCAGTGTCTGCTTATCACAAGATGGGAGTAAGATACACAGCTGGGACTGATCAACTTTGGAAAGCCTTCTGGATATAGCACATGTGTATTTATTCAATAATTTATTGATAGTTAATCCTTTAATACTCTTATAGAAGTTTAGCATCATTTGCAAAAACATGGTAAGCTTCTGAAACTTCTTTTCATGGAAAACGTAAATACCATCTCTTGACATAATTTATGCAATTCCATAATTCTTGTTTGCTTCTGCAATGTAATTTTTACCAACTGAAGTTTAATTGCAAGGACGAGGGGAAAACTGCCAATATAAAATCAGTGCTTGAAATGTCACAATACGCAAAGTATATCTCCCCTTTGCCAGCTATACAGTTCAACCTTAAAAACATTGCTAGCTTCCAATACTGAACCTCACTGCTTTCTCCTGACATGCTATGGGTAATTTTAACCCCCAAATACTGTGAGTTTGGGTCAGGTGAAAAAACACGACTCCAACTTGCCCACTTCCCGTTTTAACAAAGGCTGGACAAGAGGCAGGTGACCAATCAGCTCTCAAGAGGCAGATCGGTCAGTAAAAGTTTTAACGAGGCTTGATGCCTCCATTTTAACATACTTTTTAATTTTTAATTAAAAATTAATTTCCCGCCTTGGGAAACCCGGCAGGTAAATGGAGGCGAGAAGGGCCAGATCCATAAAGTAAGTGCATTTACAGCAATGCTTGTGGGCTAGGGAGAGCAGGAGTGTTCCCTCCAGACCCAAACAGCTTATCTGCTTTTACCCGATCACCGACTCCTCCAATTTTCCTCCAACTCCCCCCACCACCTCGACCACGATATCCCCCGCCGCCCACGATCCTCTGCCCCCGACCATGATCCTGCAACCCCCGACCACGATTTCCCCTACCGACCACGATTTCCCCCCCCGCCATGATTTCCCCCCTCCCCGACCACGATATCCCCCGCTGCACACGATCCTCCGCCCCCAACTACGATTTCCCCCCTGACCACGATTTCCCCCCCCGACCACAATATCCCCCGCCCCCTGACCATGATCCTGCCACCCCCGACCACGATTTCCCCCCCTTCCCGACCATGATTTCCCCCCCCACCACGATATCCCCCGCCCCCTGATCCTGCCACCCCCGACCACGATTTCCCCCCCCCTCCTCGACCATGATTTCCCCCCCCCACCACAATATCCCCCGCCCCCTGACCATGATCCTGCCACCCCCGACCACGATTTTCCCCCACACCCCCGACCACGATATCCCCCGCCGCCCATGATCCTCCACCCCCGACCATGATTCCCCTCCCCCGACCACGATTCCCCCCCCCCCACGATATCCCCCGCTTCCCATGACCCCCCCGACAATGATTCCCCTCCCCGACCACGATTCCCCCCCTCCCCCTACCACGATATCCCCCGCTGGCCATGATCCTCCTCCCCGATCACGATTTCTCCCCCCCCCACCAACCATGATTTCCCACCCCCCCACCGACCATGATCTGTCCCCCCTCCCCGACAACGATCTCCGCCCCCGACTACGATCTTCGGCCCCCTCCTCCCCGACCATAATCTCCACCACCCGCCCCTCTCCGACTACGATCTCCAGCCCCCCCCCCGCCCCCGACCATGATCTCCGTCCCCCCTCCCCGGCCATGATATCCACGCCCCGACCACAATCTCCGCCCCCCACTCCCCGACAATGATTTCTGCTCCCCCCGACCACTATCTCCGTCCCCCCTGACTATGATCTCCACCCCCACCTCTCCCCAGTCAGATCTTTGCACCCCCCGCTCCTCTGACTACGTGGCCCCCTCCACCCCGACCACGAGCTCTCCCTTTCTCCCTACCTGCTCTCTGGTCCCCGACAGGGGGTCAGCCTGAAACCTGCAAAAAAAAATTAAAAGGCGTCCCGCCGTTAATATCTGCCGGACAACCAGGAGACTCCTTCTCGCCTTCTCTATAAATATTGGGGTCTCTGTTGAATTAGTTTTCCACACTTACTGGGGATAATTTTAATCTAAAACCCCTGGCGGAAACTGATGTAATGGGGTCATGCACCTTATGTCACTCTGAGTGTAAAACGATTGGCCAATCTGATCCCATCAGTTTCCCTCTGGTCGGGTTAGGTTAGAATCACCCCAGCAAGTTTCTTCCTTGCTTTACTTCACCTAAACTATTTTTATTTTTAAATCAATCACGAGATGCAGGTTAGTTTCTACACAGCCAGCTCAACAGTTCTGTCTCTTAATTGTGCAGTTGTGTATGGAGAAAGAGTCAGACTGAACACTGTAAGCTCAAAGTGAAGTGTGACCTTAGCCTTTTATTGCAGGTCTCCAGAATGCCTCTCCAACCTGTGAAGCCTCCTTAAATACCTGTGCTCCCAAGGGATTATGGGATCCCTTGGGACTCCAGGGGATGAGCCCTCTGGTGGCTGTACAGAGTAAACACAAGTCCACATTTATAACAGACCCCACCTCATTTTTAGGCGTCAGCCTTGTTAGAATATTTAAGATGAGTTTCTGGTGTTGTTGAGCCCCTCCGATATGGAGCATGTTCATTTGGGGGGCCATAAGTGGTCTGCTGCTACAGTATTTAAATGCCTGCAGCAGCTAAAACAGCATCTCAGGGCTGAGTACCAGAGATGGGAGGTGGAAACAGCAGCATAGTTGCAGGCCTGAGAGGCCTTCAGAAAGCCCTGAGGCCTGCTTTGTTCTTTGGGCTGCTCTTTAGACCCCCATAGACACTATGTCAGTGGTGAGTCCTGGCACAAGCCGCACTGCCACTTTCTTTTTTGGGAGCACCTTTTTGTCTGGCTGCCCCACAGATGCAAAGGGAAGTGAGGTAGAAGGCCAAGCATGCCCCCTCCTGCCTCATTGGTTTAATTGAGTTGAGCCTGTAGACGCAGGCCCAGTTATAGCTGTTTTGGGAACCCCAGAAGACCCGGAGCAATGTTATGTGGTAGAGACCTGATGCAACAGATCTCTGCCTCTATTTTCTCTTCACTCTGCTTGGAACTGAGCGATTTCCCCATGCACAACAAATAGGTAAATCTACCACATTGAATAGCACTGCCCACAAACCGAATGCATTAATGGAATATATGGCTAAGTATCCTAACCTTGAATTAATTTACTACAGAAGCACATGGGGTGGTTGTTTTATTAAGTATGAACAGCTGCTGCACCATGAGAGGTCATTGCAATAATTTATATTGCAAACTACTGACTTAAAATGAAGTAGCAGCAACTGATACATTGCACACTAATTGAACGTGTGTTTGATTAGCTAAACAGTCAAATAGTCAACTCTGAAAGAAATAACAATATTTTGAATATTTTTATCAAAACAAATTTGAATCAAATGCTCGGATGTCTAATTATTTTGGGAAAGCAAATGATCCCTTAATTAGCCTACTTGTTCTTTTTTTTTAAAGTGATTGCCTTTGAATCAATAAAAACAAATGTAATTTATATAGCACATTTAACAGAGAATGCCCCAAGGCGCTTCACAGATCGGTGAATGAAAAATAGTGCTGAGCCAGGGAAGAAGGAGCTCGTGGAGAATCAGATGTCATTTTACTCAATGTTCTCTTGATCGCTTTTTTCATCATTAACTGGGAGTACTGCCTACAGCTCCCTACCCTGCTTTGCAGTTTCACCGATGAGGGAATTTGGTTCACAACTTCTGCTTCCAGCATACTCCTAATCCATACATTGAAAATATGAAATGATGGAAGAGAGAGGACTGAGAAAAATTAGTGAGAATGCATAATCTTTCAAAATATGTGATGATTCAGTGAAGTGCACTTATTTGCATAACACTGGACATTATGTTAATGCAATTTGCTGTTGAAATACATTTTGGGTTGGTACACCATGAAATTCTTCCAAATCATATTCTGGCTTTTCCTTATATCGTACTGAATTCCCTATATATCTCTTTAATATATTTCTGTAGCATATTATTGTGGGCACAGAAGAAAAAAAGACTTGCATTTATATAGCACCATTCACGACCACTGCATGTCTCAAAGCGCTTTACAGACAATGAAGTACTTTTTTTGAAGTGTGGTCACTGTTGTAATGTGGGAAACACGGCAGCAAGCTACCACAAACAGCAATGTGATAATGACTAAATAATCTGTTTTTGTTATGTTGATTGGGGGATAAATATTGGCCAGGACACCAGGGATAACTCCTGCTCTTCTTCGAAATAGTGCCTTGGGATCTTTTACGTCCACCTAAGGGGGCAGACATCTTGGTTTGACACAAGAAAGACGACACCTCTGACAGAGCAGCACTCCACTGGAGTGTCAGCCTAGATTTATGTGCTCAAGTTCCTGGAGTGGGACTTGAACCCACAACCTTCTGACTTAGAGGTGAGTGTGCTACCCACTGAGCCACAGCTGACACCACAAAGGAAAGTTTATGCTGTTAAGTGGCAGTCAACTTTGTGTAGAAGTTTGGAAGTTTTATGGAAGCGCATACATCGATAAAGCATGTGACTGGCTAGATAGATTCTATGGAAAATCAGCTGTTGGAGCAGAATAAGAAATGCATAGTTTGTCAGAGGCCTGAGCAGGCCAATGCAGAGTAGGACATAAATAGACAGCCTCAGTGCTGTTTTGTTTTGGAAAGAGCTCGAGGTAAGATTTCCTCTGTTCGTTATTTATATTTAAGTCATAAATATGTTCTTTATACTAATGATTACAATTTTGTTACCATTACTAAACAGAGGAAATTCCCTTCCCCCTTATTTGTTTATTAGGATATTTTGTTCCTAAAAATGAAAATAACTATAATATTTCAGAATATATATGCACAGTAACTTAAATCATGCAAATGTGCCCAAAATACTTAATCATCCTGTGCAATAATATCAATGATGTACACAACTCGCACTAGAATGTTAGATTGTGGAACATTAGACAGCAAGAAAGAAAGCAGCAGAAGGTATATTTTCTGCTGCATTGGCGGTTTTGCTATTTTGCTTCTTTCCAAGTCAGACACATTTCCCCTATTGTCATGAGAATACTGCAGTAGGACTTTATTAGTAGTCAATCACCTACTGGAATAAAATAATCAATGCAAATTCTTAAAGAGAAATAGATGGGCAAAGGCTCATGGTTTTCAAAGATTATTCATCACCACCTGTGGTCCTCAAGCTTTAAATTGTATTAATTTGACATGATAGCTCAGTTGCATGGATTCATTTTAATGCCTGTTCCCCAAGAAGTAATTGTTTCCTTTGTAAAATGTTTAATATGCAAATTATCATCTTGGATACATCTTTGAGGAATGGAGATATGCTTTCAACAGTGGCCAACTGTTGTAAATTTAAAACAGTATTCTAAACCACCAGCAACTTTTTCTCAAAGAAAGAAATCCAGTAATAACATTAGGAGCAGGAGTAGGCCACTCAACCCCTGGTGCCTTCTCTGCCATTTAATTAGATCATAATTGATCTGCACCTCAACTCCATATCCCTTGTTTTGCTTTTTTTCCCCATTTCTGTCTAGTGTCTCACTGGGCCAAACGGTGTACCTTGACTATGAGAGCACAACTCTGCCTGTGTCACTTGTCATTTCTCCACGATGGTAAGTCTGCAATGAACCACTTGCAATATGGTGAGCTGCACCTGTGAACCCACGTTTCAGTGTTCCTTGACACAGCATATTGGAGTTTCATAATATGGACAGTGCTAAATAAGGCCGCTTAATAGTACCTTTTCCCTCTGCACTGTTGTTATAACCTTGTTAGATTAACTTAATGTGCAGCGGGGCATTAGAACAGGGCATTAGAAATCTACTGAACGGATTTTTGTTAAAAAGTGGCTCTTTAATATTAGTTTGTGTGGGCTCAATTTTCCCCAAGCCTGTTTTCTGACGTATTGCCAGAGTTACGCCCATTTTTCTAGGCCAGAAATATTTTGCCAAAGTTTCCCCGATGTATCATTTGAATTTGGTGCCACACAGCGTGCCCAGTTACCTCGGGACAGGCTGGGGGTGGGGGGGCGGGTGCAGCCTACTGTCTGTGCCAAAAAACGAAGCCGCACCTTTTGCGCATGTGCAGGAAAAAAAAATTATGTTTTTGACTTTGTTCCAATGGATGCGCATGCTCAGTACAGCTCAGCCATTTTTAAAGACCCAGTTGTGTGTGTGAGAAGGAGTGCTGTGTGAGAGCATTGGAAAAGTCACAGCTGGAACAATACAAGATGCAATGCGGTGCAAGGACCAAGAATTTCTTACAGGAAGAAATGGAGGCACGAGTTACTGTGATTAAGAACAGATGGCAGGAGCTGGACATCAGCAGAGGTCACATAAACGTTCCACCCAAAGAAATGAAGAAACGCTGGAACCAAGTTGCAGAAGATTAGTGCGCAGTGGTGACCATCATGAGATCTGGAGGCCATTGTAAAAAGAAGTGGCAAGTAGTTAGTGTAAGCAATATTTTCATTAATTCAATGGAATTTCAATTGTAAATGTGACCAGCTGTATAAGTCCCACCCAGCAGAAAGACACCCTCTCTAAATAGTTGCATTTTCATCTTTGCAGAGGAAGGTGGCACATAATAAAAGGGAAAGAACTCAAACAGGAGGAGGCCCAGCAAATCTGCACCCACTGACACCCTTGGAAGAAAGGGTCACTGCTTTGTTTTTCTTCCAGGCAGGACCCATCAATCAGTACTGCACAAGCTGGGCCCACACTCGAGGGAGAGGGTAAGTCCTGCAAATTCATCATGGTCCTTCAAATCAGCCTGCTGCCTGGCTTGCGATGTGTGAGCCTAATGCCACCCACCTTGCCCCCTCCTCTGCTGCTAACCATTTGCCTGCTGTTATCTTTTGCAGAACTTGAGGCCAACCCTGACGATGCAGAAGAAGATTCAGATTCAGAATCAGAATCTGAAGAAGAGAACATCTTCCAATCCAACCCTCCTCTCTCCCCCACCCCCCATATCTAATTGGAGTCTTGTGACTTCTCTCTCCTCCCACCGCCCCCCACTCATTGCAGTCTTCAGTGCAGAAAGCACCTCGCTCCCTGGGCTCCAAGCCTTCTGATCGGCACCCGCTCTCTCTCTCTCTCTCTCTCTCCTCCCCCCCCTCCCCTCCCCCCCCCCAACCCCAATGGCTTGTTTTGTAGCCAACCCCTGAGCCAGTGTCCAGGCTTGGGGCCGATTCTGTCGGCCAAAGCTACGACTCTCCAGCCCTGCTTCAAGACATTACATGGTGGCATGTGAGTTTGAGTAAAAAAAATGAAAGAGCTTCTGAAATCCAACAAATTTACACTTCTACATTGACAGGTTAAAAAAAAGTTGAACTTTATTATTGATTTTGACAGTGTTCTTGACTCCCTCCAAAATCTTCGATTTAAAAACAATGGCGTCTTTCAGCGTTGACTTGTGAATGTGCTGTGGTTTTCTTAACTCACTAGAAGGTTTTTCGGAAGTGGCCAGATACGTTGACCGAAGAGAAAAAAATGTTGACCAATCTGCAAACAATTGAAAAAACCGCCGCAGACTATGACATAAAAAAAAAACTGGCCTAGAAAAATTGTAACATGATCAATTATGCCGACGCAGATCGCAGGGGGAAACTTTGAAAAAAATAAATATGCCAAAAAAAACGCACATGCCAAAAAAACGGGGCAAATGAACGGGGAAAATTGAGCCCTGTATCATTAATGATCTATTGCTATACACTTGGTTGTTCAGAAATACTAAGATCTGGCCTAATGTGAATACAAATGAATTGTTCAAGCCATTCTATGCAGTGTCTGTACAAACAAGCAAATTATACATAAAGGTATTCTTGACATTAGAGGGACCCATTTGATACAGATCATATATAAAATGTAGAGGTCACCTTATAGAAGCTGCCAAGCATGGAACAATACTCCCAGGATTTTGCTGGCACTTCAATACTGAACAAACGCTCAACATTATTTACAGTTACAGGTGCAAGAGCACTTGGCACCAACCAACCCTTGTCTTAGTCAGTTTTGCAAGATCTGTGCAACCTCAGTTTTCACGCTGCTTGAAAGTTTCCTGTTTTAAACATGATGACTAAAATGACCTGACCTAAGGTTTACAAAAAAACCTTTCCTTTAACTCTCTGTCTTCGTGTGATGCCATTTCTTTGAAAGTGATCCTAATTTTTATGCTTTAGTGAATGCAGCAATTAACAAATGAATGAAATAAAATGTAACTTTAATTGAAAAGCAAAGAATGCTTTAAATATTGCATAAGTCCAGAAACAGCTGTAGAATTTTAGCACGTAAATGCTCAACACGTGAATATAAATTCCCTCTATTCATTATTTCATTAATAGATTTATTTAAAATTTTATATTAATTTCAAATATTTGTATCGTATGTCAAACAGTAATTTCTGGGCTACAGCCTTTCAAAAAAGATTTTCAAAAAATATTCTGTGCTCAGCCGTGCTCAGTGAGCAGCACTCTCACCTCTGAGTCCAGGGACTTGAACACAAAAAATCTAGGCTGACATTCCAGTGCAGTGCTGAGGGAGTGCTGCACTATCAGAGGTGCCGTCTTTCGGACGTAAAAGATCCTATAGCACTATTTCGAAGAAGAGCAGGAGAGTTATCCCCGGTGCCCTGGCCAATATTTATCCCTCAATCAACATAATAAAAAAAAGATTAACTGGTCATTATCACATTGTTGTTTGTGGGAGCTTGCTGTACACAAATTGACTGCCACGTTTCCCACATTACAACAGTGACTCCACTCCAAAAGTACTTCATTGGCTGTAAAGCACTTTGAGATGTCCGGTGGTCGTGAAAGGAGCGATATAAATCCAAGTCTTTCTTTCTTTTCTCAAAGTGAACACACACATGCTGCCAGTGAAGGAATTCAACAAAATTACACTGATCATTTGTGATATCAAGTTTAAGATAACTTAAAAGCAATTTTAGTTGCATAATCAGTCAATTGTAAATCATACTGTGGTGTTTCCTGATAATCATCTGTTGATAATTGTAAACTGCAGTGGTTAAGTACAATTTTTAATCCTTTAGTGTGGATGTCATCATACATCAGGGAATGCAATGGCTATAGATGGGTGTCAGGACACCTGCTTCTGGCAATAAAAGGACTTGAAATGAAATAACCCCTTCAACAGGAACTAAATAAAAGGTTGCAAGAGTTTGAGCTTCATTCTCATGCTTGTCATCCTTGTTGAGATTATCAGCCTTGAAAATATGCTCTGCGAATATTAGTGTTCAAATGTTCAATTCAAACACCTTCTCTGCTAATTTAAGTCAAGAGTTAACTCATTTAAGTCTTGTATAATATAATTTACCCATAGAAATTTATAGTAATCAAATTATTTCTCAAGCTGCCATAATCATTAGTTCTGCAGTCTGAGTATAATAATAATAACTTTTATTTATAGAGTAACGTTTAACGTAGTAAAACGTCCCAAGGCGCTACACAACAGTGTTGCAGACAAACTAATAAATTTGACACTGAGCCACAGAAGAAATTAAGGCAGATGATCAAAAGCTTGTTTAAAAAGGTAGATTTTAACAAGTGTCTTAAAGGAGGAAAGAGAGGCATAGAGGTTTAGAGAGGGAGTTCCAGAGCTTAGGGCCCAGGCAGCTGAAGGCACGTCTACCGATGGTTGAGCATTTATAATGAGGCCAGAATTTGAGGAGCGCAGACATCTTGTGTGATTGTGAGGCTAAAAAAGATTACAGAGATAGGGGGGGGGCAAGTCCATGGAGTGATTTGTAAACAAAGATGAGAATTTTGAAATCGAGGCATTATTTAACTGGCAGCTATATATATATATATATATATATACAGATTGAACCTCACTTAACCGGGACTCCCTTACCTTATCCGGCACCACCCCTCATCTGGCATGATTCTGGTGTCCGGGGGCACATGCATAGAACGCAGCCCATGTCCACCCCCACTTTGGGGCCCGCTGACACTCGGCTCGCCGGGGTCTGCCAAAACTCAGCCTGCCGGGGGTCGCGCCAACACTCGGCCCGCCGACACACGGCTAGCCGGTGCCCACCGACACTCAGCCCGTCGGGGGCAGTGCCAACACTCAGCCCGCCGACACACGGCCCACCAATACTCAGCCCGCTGGGGCCATGCCAACACTTGGCCCATTGGAGCCCACTGACACTCAGCCCGCCGGGGCCCACCGACAGTCGGCCTGCCAGCGGCCATGCCGACACTTGCTGGGGCCGCGCTTACACTTGGCCTACCGACACGCGGCCCACCAGGGGCCATGCCAACACCCGCCGGAGCCCACGCCGACACTCGGTCCACCAGGGACAATGCTGACATCCGCCAGGGCCCTCCGACACTTTGTAGCCCGCCGACACTTTGGGCCCACCCCCCACCGCCTCGACCTCGGGCCACCTCCCCGCTTCCCCCCCTCCCCCTCGAGCTGACCTTCCTTTATCTGGCAAAATCCCTTATTCAGCACAGGCCAGGTTCCGAGGGTGCTGGATAAGGGTGGTTCAATCTATATATCATACATTGATGACATGGTGAGCGCTGTTGGCAACAATTCACCGACAGTGTATCAGCACAAAAGCTACCCAAAACTGAGCAAAATCCTTATAAAATTAAATATTAAAAAAGATGCTCTGGAGTTAATTTCAGGCAGGAATGTTATCTTGGGGTCCAGTTGATTTTTCCCTTCAGTTCGATTACTTCCTTCAATATGTGCAGCACACCATATTCTGAATTGCAATTGGCTGCATTTAGTTGGGCATTTAGCAATCAAGCAATATTGTTGACTATGTCACGTGAGTTTGGATAATGAGATTGTGCCTGTCCTAGTATTGTTAATTGTAAAATTATATATTGATTTTATTGTGTCTTACAAGCATAATGCAAATAGCATTGCTTGGAAGAGGTCAAATGTTAATTTATAATTATTCTCACATAATTGTTCTTGCATTGTCGTGAAGCTTGCAATTCAATTCCCGTTTGGACTCTGAAGTTACATCTTTCAATCTGCACTCTGCAAGTAATTTTCCATATCCCACTGTTCCTTGGTGGTGATTCTATGTATTCCTTCAAAATTTATCTGCAAATTTGAATTTATAAATCTATTCTCTAAAAATTCTAATACAATATAATTCATAGCTTTCATTTCATTTCATGTCAACATAGTTACTATATGTACTCACATATAAGATTAGAAACTTATGACACTTGGGATAAAAGTAGGGGAACTTCACTTGTCTACTCTTAGCCTGGTTCCAGTTTCCTGTTGTCTAACAGCTTCTCAGTAGGTGGGAAATGTGATCTTAATGCATGCTGACAGCTCCACATGCTGTCCCCACTGTGCACGGACACAATCAGAGCGAGAGAGACTGGCACTCAAATCATTTTGATTAATCTTTAGAACGGAAATCAGGACAACAACTTTTATACAAGGATAATGATGCAACGAGATTGCATTTTAAATATAGAGAGGATTGGCAAACTAAGAGAAGGACAGCCTGAGGTGAAGAACAAAAGAACGCTTGGATCAAAAAAATATCACTTTGCCACTCAAAAAGCAGTGTTTCTGTGGTTCCTCAAGAACTCATTGTAAAGTTGTTTAATTATTTGAAAATCTGTTATCTGCTGCTGTTTGAAGGTGGGCTTTGACAGGTTGCCAATACTACTAATGTAATGTTGACTCTGACTCCCTGTGGGTCAAAGATTTTCTGGTGTTTTTTGGGGGGGGCAATGTAGCGCTGTCTTATACATAAGATGTCTTATGTGCGAGTAGGTATGGTCTGTCCTTTACTTATCCAGTTATATCAACAAATCAGCTGTTCACAAATGCAGTACCACTCTTTGGCCAAATCGAGGTGCTATCTAATTTAGATTGAGAGTTCCCTATCGAGCATTGCACATCTACGGGATTATTGTTGACTGCTCGTCTGCTCAGACTAAGATAACATAAAACAGATGTTTTTTAAAAACTGTATAAAATGGTAGTTTGGGAGCTAATGTTTCTCTTTGTAACGGAAAAGGTAAATATACAATGTCCTGGTTAAATGAAATCCATTTTTATAATTGATCCAATACAAAATGAGTTTTTATTGTTGATATACCAAGCCAATGCACCAAACTTGTTTTTTGAGCTTTGCAGTTTAAGTGACTGCGATTACATTTTTAGTAGAAGTAATTTACTTGTATGAATATCATGAATTGTAAAACTTACAAGCCAGTTCAATGCAAATCTGTGGTGAGGTCAGTAGATAATGGTGCCACAAAGGCTCCTTCTATACCTGTAATGCATAAGCCACCATGAAGGAATTCTAAAATGTGAAGTTTTACTTTGATTTTATCATAATTCAAAATGTCTGACATTTGAAATTCACATTTCATTCTATTAGAGTACTTTAATACTTCACCAAATTTCATTATTGTGGGTAAGATATAGCAGCTGTTATCAATTTCTATGACAGACACAATAAGGTACAAATAAACAGAAAGATTTCAACAGGGATAAGCTCAGTTAAAATCCACACAGTGATGTGCAGATGGATGGGATATTATTTTAGGAGTGACAGGTTGCTGTAAAAATGAATGAACCCAGAAATTACTCTTGATGATAGTGGACAGAAGCATTTTCACATGACATACCTTCAATCTACTATTTTGGGGCAGTAAAATAACAAAGAATGTTGCGTGAGTGTATTAAACATTTGTCTGCAATTGTTACCAACAGTAATTTCCAAATGTTGGCTCCTTTTCTCTCTCACAGAGATCTTCCCCACACATTACAAACACATATAATTGTGCAATGAAATAAAAAGAATAAGCTGCAAATGCTATAAATCTGAAATAGAAACAGGAAATTTTAGAAATGCAGGTCAGTCAGCATGGGTATAAAGATAAGACACATTATTAAAGTTTCAGATCTGTAACCATGATGGGAAATTTAATGTAGTAGAGGAATGGGATGAAGGACCTCACTCTAATCCTTGATTTTTGCTATCTTTGTACGGCAACAGTGGCTGTCACGTAGCGTAGTTGATGCGTAATGATGTCCTCATTGCAAATTTCAGACTGTGGCACAGTCATGCAAATTTATTGAGTAATAATCTACAAAGAATGTTATTTATTTAATATCTAGTTTCATGTTTTTCTGATCTTATATTTTACTAATGGAACTGCTAAAGACATCTGGAGAACTGATTTGGAACAGACAAGGAATTTGAATTAATATATCGAAAGCTTCAAGGGAATGTTTGCTGAAGCAACTTGGGTGACTAGTCTGATATTAATCCAAGCAAAAGCCAACAAAAATACAGGTGTTAAAGGATGTTAATTTTGATCATAAATCTTTGTAAATGTTTGATTTTTTTAAAAATGGGGTACTGATGGTGAGATTCCCTCCTTAACCAGAACTTTGACACATGTTTCCGATTGTTGTTATTATGTATGAAATAACTCGATAGACTGAATACTGTAAACTAACACAGGTACGAACCTGGCTCTGCTTTATTCAGGCCCATTACATGATGGCTTGCCTTTTATACCTGGGCCGCACACACATGCATACAGCCCAATGACCTCTAACAGTCGCGCCCACCTGGTGGCTAGTAACCCCAAGCATACATACATGACAATATCCCCCTTTAAGATATTAGTAACAATCTTTCCGCTCCTGAGTTGATCGTCTCAGTTCAACTCCAGCCTTGGGCGAGCGTTCTGAGTCTGTTATGACTGGGGGCTGGGCAGCCAATCTGATGGGAGTGGCAATGACCACGTCAGGGATTGAAAGTCCAAATTCATTGATGACAGCGGAGTCCTCTGATGACTGAGGGTAGGTTGGTTGGTCACTGATCGTGTCTTCCTCAGACAGTTCCGGTTCATCCGTGTGCCACAGCTTTATCTGATCAACATGTTTCCTGCATGTTTGCCCAATCTTGAGTTTGACAATAAACACTTTATTACCCTCCTTGGCCGTAACAGTACCAGCGATCCACTTGGGATCTTGACCATAATTTAGTAAATACACAGGATCGTTAACAGAAATGTCACGTGACACGGCAGCGCGATCATGATACCACTGCTGACTTTGACGTCTATATTCAACATGATCATTCAAGTCGGGGTGGACAAGAGAGAACCTGGTCTTGAGATCTCTCTTCATCAATAGTTCAGCAGGGGGGACCACTGTAAGCGTGTGGAGTCTTGTCCTGTAACTAAGCAATATGCGTGACAAGCGAGTCTGCAGTGAACCTTGAGTTACACGTTTCATACTCTGCTTGATGGTTTGGACAGCACGCTCTGCTTGACCATTAGATGTGGGTTTGAATGGTGCTGACCTCACATGTTTGATACCATTGAGTTTCATTAACTCTTGAAACTCCAGACTAGTGAAGCAAGGTCCGTTGTCGCTTACAACGATGTCAGGCAGACCATGAGTGGCAAACATGACACGAAGGCTCTCAATGGTAGCTGTGGATGTACTGGATGACATGATTATACACTCCACTTGGAATATGCATCCACCACAACTAAAAACATCTTTCCCAGGAAGGGACCTGCAAAGTCGACGTGGATCCTGGACCATGGTTTGGATGGCCACGACCACAGACTCAGCGGTGATTCAGCTGGTGCTTTACTTAGCTGCATGCAAGTGTTGCACTGATGCACACATGATTCCAGATCAGAGTCAATTCAAGGCCACCATACATGAGACCTGGCAATGGCTTTCATCATGATAATACTGGGATGAGTGTACAAATTTCTCTCTGCCTTTCTTAGGCATAACAACACAATTACCCCAGGGTAAACAGTCTGACTGACTGGATAGTTTGTCTTTGCTTGGGTATGGCAGACCAATCATCATTAAGCACGCAATGTTTCACAACCAATAATATCGGGTCCTGGCTGGTCCAGGTCTTAACTTGTTGAGCCGTGTCAGGGGTTCCTTCACTTTCAAAAGCATCCATGACTATCAGTAGGTCATAAGAATACAAGAATTAAGAACAGGAGTAGGCCATCTAGCCCCTCAAGCCTGCTCCGCCATTCAACAAGATCATGGCTGATCTGGCCGTGGACTCAGCTCCACTTACCTGCCCGCTCCCCATAACCCTTATTGGTTAAAAATCTATCTATCTGTGACTTGAATACATTCAATGAGCTAGCCTCAACTGCTTCCTTGGACAGAGAATTCCACAAATTCACAACCCTCGGAGAAGAAATTCCTTCTCAACTTCGTTTTAAATTGGCTCCCCCGTATTTTGAGGCTGTGCCCCCTAGTTCTAGTCTCCCCAACCAGTGGAAACAACCTCTCTGCCTCTATCTTGCCTATCCCTTTCATTATTTTAAATGTTTCGATGAGATCACCCCTCATCCTTCTGCACTCCAACGAGTATAGACCCAGTCTACCCAATCTAGCATCATAAGGTAACCCCCTCATCTTCGGAATCAGCCTAGTGAATCGTCTCTGTACCCCCTCCAAAGCTAGTATATCCTTCCTTAAGTAAGGTGACCAAAACTGCACGCAGTACTCCAGGTGCGGCCTCACCAATACCCTGTACAGTTGCAGCAGGACCTCCCTGCTTTTGTACTCCATCCCTCTCGCAATGAAGGCCAACATTCCATTCGCCTTCCTGATTACCTGCCGCAGGTTGTGGCGTCTCCACCTCCGGTATGGGCAACATCAGACGGCTCAGCGCATCATCACAATTCTCGGTGCCAGGTCTATGGCGAATGACATAATCATAGGCAGATAATGTCAGTGCCCACCTCTGGATGCGGGATGATGCATTGGTATTGATAGCTTTGTTTTCCGAAAACAATGAAATGAGTGGCTTGTGATCTGTTTCCAGTTCAAACCAAAGACCAAACAGGTACTGATGCATCTTTTTAACTCCATACACAATGCTTCTTTTTCTACCATGCTGTAGGCTCTTTCCGCCTTTGACAAACTTTTAAAAGCATATGCAACAGGTTGTAGTTTACCCGACTCATTAGCTTGTTGGAGCACGCAACCAACTCCATATGACGGAGCATCACATGCCAAAATTAGACGCTTACACGGATTATAATGTACCAGCAGCTTGTTAGAGCAAAGCAGATTAGTAGCTTTCTCAAAAGCTCTGTCTTGAGACGCACCCCAAACCCAGTTGTTGCCTTTTCTTAGCAGCACGTGCAGTGGCTTTAATAAAGTGCTCAATCTTGGTAGGAAATTACTGAAGTAGTTGAGTAGACCAAGGAACGAATGCAGCTCCGTCACATTCTGAGGCTTGGGTGCATTTTTGATGGCCTTGGTTTTCGAGTCTGTAGGCCTTATGCCGTCAGCAGCAATTTTCATCCCCAGGAATTCGACTTCCGGTGCCATGAAGACACACTTCGAACTTTTCAGTCTGATTCCTACTTTGTCCAGACGATGTAGAACCTCTTCCAGGTTGTTCAGATGTTCGGCGGTATCAAGACCTGTGACCAGGATGTCATCTTGGAACACGACGGTTCTAGAGATGGACATCAGTAGACTCTCAACTGAAAAAGCTACTAATCTGCTTTGCTCTAACAAGCTACTGGTACATTATGATCTGTGTAAGCGTCTGATATTGGCCTGTGATGCTTCCTCATATGGAGTTGGTTGCGTGCTCCAAAAAGCTAATGAGTCGGGTAAATTACAACCTGTTGCGTATGCTTCTAAAAGTTTGTCAAAGGCGGAAAGAGCCTACTGCAGCCGAGCGAATTCCGAAAGGACACCTGTTGTAGATAAGCAGTCCTTTATGAGTGTTGATGCACGTAAGTTTCTTAGACGTCTCGACCAGCTCCTGTGTCATGTAGGCCGACGTCAGATCCAGTTTAGTGAACGACTTCCCCCCGGCTAGCGTTGCAAACAAGTCATCAGCCTTCGGTAACAAGTATTGATCTTGTTTCGAAACTCGGTTGATCGTAACCTTGTAGTCTCCACAAATCCTGACAGTGCCATCACTCTTCAACACAGGAACAATGGGGCTGGCCCATTCGTTAAGTTAGACTGATGATATGATCCCTTCACACTGGACTCTGTCAAGTTCGATTTCGACCTTCTCCCTCATCATGTACGGAACCGCCCGAGCTTTATGATGGACGGGTCTTGCATCCGAGTCCACGTGGATCTGCACCTTGGCTCCTGTGAATTTGCTGATGCCTGGTTCAAACAGCGAGGGGAACTTGCTCAGCACTTGAGCACATGGAGTATCATCCTCCGATGACAACGCTTTGATATTGTTCCAATTCCATTTGATTTTTTCCAGCCAATTCCTGCCGAACAGCGTTGGACCATTGCCTGGAACAATCCATAACGGTAAATCATGAACCGCACCATCATATGACACCTTGACTACTGTCAATCACCGTTATGAGTTCTTTAGTGTGCGTACACAACTTGGCATTGACTGGACTCAGCTTAGGCCTCACAGCCTTAGTGTCCCACAACTTGTCGAATGTCCTCTGGCTCATTATTGATTGACTCGCACCCGTGTCCAATTCCATCGGTACTGGCACATCATTAAGTTTCACATTATCGGTTGGCTCTTTGTTAGGAACGAATACAGTCCATAAATGTCCTCCTCTGGTATCTCGGATTGTATATCCAGATCCGCGCTATAATGGTCATCATCCTCCACGTGGTGTGTAGCAGCACGCTTGCTCAGTTACGGACACATGCACTGGAGATACCCCAGTCTCAAATAGCCTTTACAAATGTACCGTTTAAACCGACACTGATGAGTGCCCCCACAACGCCAACATGGTGAAATCGGATTTATTCACGTTGGCGGACTTTGGGCGGCCACAGGTTTTGCATACGCAGTCGAGTAGGTCCTGCCATACCCAGCTCTGCCAAATGACTATACAATCTTGTTTACAGTACTTGCCGAGTTCCGATTTTCTGATGCTATCTGCTTCAAGTTTTTCTCTGTCGTCATGCATGCCTGGGCAATTGTGATGGCCTTGCTTAAATCCAGCGTCTCTGCCGCCAGTAGCTTACGCAGGATTACAAAGAAGTCCCGCAGCATATCTCCCAATGTGTTTTCGAACTTACACGGTCCAGCTAGACGTCTTAGGTCGGCAACGAATTCCGACACATCCTGACCCTCAGAAGGAACGTGCTTGTAGAATCAATATCGTGAGATGATGATGCCTTATTCTGGTTTGAGATGGTCACGTAACAGAGCACACAATTCCTCATAGTCCTTGTCCGTTGGACTTGCAGGTGAGAGAAGATTCTTTGAGTCCATAGATTTGCGACCACAAATCGCGAGGAAGACCGCCCTGCGCCTAATTGCGTCAGTGGGTTCCTCCATTTTGTTGGCCACGAAGTACAGGTCCAGTCGACCTACAAAATCTGTCCAGTCCTCTCCCTCCACAACTCTCCAGAATTCCAATTGTGCTCATTTTTGCATGCGAAGATTCTTAAGTTACCTCGTCGCCAAATGTTATGTATGTAATAACTCGATAAACTAAATATTTAAACTAACACAGGTACGAACCTGGCTCTGCTTTATTCGGGCCCAACGTGATTACATTCCATGACGCCTTGCCTTTTATACCTGGGTTGCACACGTGCGTACAGCCCAATGACCTCCGACAGTGGCGCCATCTGGTGGCTAGTAAAACCAAGCATACATACATGACAGTTGTTACATCATTAGTCACCCTTTGAAGAGCAGGAACAATCCTGAAAGACAGGATAAATCTTCACTTAGAAAGACACGGGTTAATCAAGGACAGTCAGCATGGATTTGTTAAGGGAAGGTTGTGTCTGACTAACTTGATTGAATTTTTCGAGGAGGTAACTAGGAGGGCCGATGAAGGCAAAGCATATGATGTAGTGTATATGGATTTTTAGCAAAGTTTTTGATAAGGTCCCACATGGCAGACTGCTCACAAAAGTAAAAGCCCATGAGATCCAGGGCAAAGTGGCAAGTTGGATCCAAAATTGGCTCAGAGACAGGAAGCAAAGGGTAATGGTTGATGAGTGTTTTTGCGACTGGTAGGATGTTTCCTGTTATGTATGTAAACATTACCAATGTATAAGACTTGCCACCAGGGGGCGCACCTGTGGGAGACCCAAGGGTCACCTGCACACCCTGGACAAGCAGGTATAAAAGGCAGTCTACCATGCTGCCTCCTCACTCTGGAGTTACAATAAAGAGACGAAGGTCACAACAGTTTGAGCTTAAGATATACAGTCTTGTGGAGTTATTCTAAACATAACAATTGGCGACAAGTAACAGATCATGAACTTTCATGCAGTTATGGCTGCCGTTGGTTTTCTTGAGAGATTTGTTGAGGATGATGATTGGGAAGCCTTCGTTGAGCGTCTTGACCAGTACTTCGTGGCCAACGAGCTAGAAAAGGCAGAAACCGCGATCAAGTGCAGGGCGATTCTCCTCACCGTTTGCGGGTCCACGAGATGCCTCATCAAGAATCTGCTAGCACCGACGAAACCAACGGACAAGACATATGAAGAGTTGTGCACGCTGGTTTGGGAACAGCTCAAGCCGAAGGAGAACATCTTGATGGCCAGGTATCGCTTTTTTACGCACCACTGCTCCGAGGGCCAGGACATGGCGAGCTATGTCGCCGAACCAAGACACCTTGCGGGACCGTGCGTATTTGCTGGATTTTTGGGGGAAGTGTTGCGGGACTCTTTCATGCTTTGAATCGACCACGAGATCATTCTTCGCAAACTGCTGTCTGCCGAATCCCTAGATCTGAGCAAGGCTATCACGATAGCCCAGGCTTTTATGTCCACGAACGATAACACTAAACAGATATCATTGCAGCATCGGAACTCACCGACAAGTACTGTGCATAAAATAACGCCTTCAGCAGGCAGAGCTGTACATGGCAGGGCCTACACGCCTGCCGAGGCCAGACCAAGGATGACTCAGAATCCGCCATGGGGCGTGAATATGAATCTATTAGCACCGTGTTAGTGCTGCGGGGGTAATCATCGAGCCCATCAATGTCGATTCAAGCACTACGTGTGCAAGGGCTGTGGAACAATGGGGCACCTCCAGTGAATGTGCAGACGTGCTGCGACTTACCATGTGGCAGAGTCGGCAGAAGATGATCGATCCGGCGCGGATCACACTGAACGAGTAAGAGAGGCAACTTAACCCGAGGCTGAAGAGGAAGTGTATGGGGTGCACACCTTCACCACCAAAAGCCCTCCAATAATGTTAAAAGTCAAATTAAATGGCATTTCAGTTCATGAAATTGAACTTGGGGGCGAGTCAGTCAATTATGAGCCAGAAAGCTTTTGAGAAACTGTGGGGCAATAAGGCACAAAGGCCAAAACTAAGTCCGATCCATACCATGCTGCGCACTTACACCAAAGAGGTCATACTAATCATTGGCAGTGCAGCAGTGAAGGTATCGTGCGATGGAACTGTGCATGATTTACCACTATGGATTGCACCAGGTGATGGCCCAACGCTGTTCTGCAGAAGCTGGCTAGGAAAGATCTGATGGAACTGGGACGACATCAAAGCACTGTCTTTGAAGGATGACACCTTGTGTGCCCAAGTGCTAAATAAGCTCCCGTTGTTATTCGAGTCAGGCATCGGCAACTTCACAGGCGCCAAAGTGCAGATCCATCTAGTCCCTGATGCACGACTCGTTCATTGCAAGGCCCGAGCGGTTCCATACATGATGCGAGAGAAAGTCGAGATCGAGCTGGACAGACTTCAACGAGAGGGGGTCATATCAATGAGTGGGCCAGTCCAATTGTTCCGGTGTTGAAGAGCAATGGGACGGTCAGAATCTGCCGGGACTACAAGGTAATGATCAACTGAGACTCGTTACAGGACCAGTACCCACTACCCAAAGCGGATGACCTGTTTGCAACGCTAGCAGGGGAGAAGTCGTTCACCAAGCTGGATCTAACCTCTGCTTACATGACACAGGAGCTGGCTGAACCTTTGAAAAAATTGACGTGCATTAACATGCACAGAGAGAGGACTGTTCATATACCACAGATGCCCCTTTAGGATTCGTTCGGCCAGCGGCCATCTTCCAGAGGAACATGGAGAGTCTGCTGAAATCAGTTTTGCGCACCATAGTGTTCCAAGACAACATCTTGAACACTGGCCGCAACACTACAGAACACTTGCACAACCTGGAAGAGGTTCTCAAGTGACTGGACAGAGTGGGACTCAGGTTGATATGCTCCAAGTGTGTTTTCCTGGCGCCAGAGGTCAAATTTCTGGGGAGAAAGATTGCGGCGGACGGCATCAAACTCACGGACTCCAAGACGGAGGCCATCAAGAATGCACCCAGAATGTGATGGAGCTGCGTTCGTTCCTGGGACTCCTCAACTATTTTGGTAACTTTCTACCGGGGTTGAGTACTTTGCTGGAACCATTGCATTTATTGCTATGCAAGGGTGACAACTGGGTTTGGGGTAAATCTCAAGAGACAGCCTTTAACAAGGCCAGAAACCTGCTATGTTCCATCAAATTACTTGTATTGTATGACCCATGTAAAGCTTGTGATGCATCTTCGTACGGGGTCGGTTGTGTGTTACAGCAAGCTAATGGATCATGCAAACTGCAACCGTTTACATATGCGTGCAGGAGCTTATCTAAGGCTGGAAGAGCCTACAGTATGCATGAAAAAGAAGCATTAGCACGCGTATACGGGATTAACAAAATGCACCAATATCTATTTGGGCTCCGGTTCGAGCTCGAAACTGACCACAAGCCGCTCATTTAGTTGTTCTCAGAAAGCAAAGGTATTAACACCAATGCTTCGTCCCGCATCCAAAGATGGGCACTAACGTTATCTGCATATGATTATGTAATCTGCCACGACGAGACATAGAGTACTGTGCGGATGCCCTCAGTCAGCTACCATTGCCCACGACCAGGGTGGAAATGGCGCAACCCGCAGACTTGTTCCTTGTAATGGATGCTTTTAAGAGCGAGGGGTCATCCGTCACGGCTCGCCAGATCAGGACCTGGACTAGCCAGGACCCGGTGCTATCATTAGTAAAAAGCTGTGTCCTCAATGGGAGCTGGTCGGCGGTCCCAGGGGAAATGCAAGATGAAATTAAGCCGTTCCATTGACGCAAGGACTAAATGTCCATCCATTTGACTGCCTCCTATGGGGGAATCGTGAAATTTTGCCAAAAAAAGGCAGGGAAACGTTTATATGCGATCTTCACAGTACCCACCCAGGCATAGTCATGATGAAGGCTATCGCCAGGTCGCACGTTTGGTGACCCGGCATTGACTCGGAATTGGAGTCATGCGTACACCAATGCAACACTTGCTCACAGTTGAGCAATGCACCAAGGTCATGACTCTCCAAACAGTGGTCAAGGGTCCACATAAATTTCGCTGGCCCCTTTCTAGAAAAGATGTTCCTAGTAGCAGTGGACGCTTACTCTAAATGGATTGAATGTACAATAATGTCGTCATGTACGTCCACTGCCACCTTTGAAAGCGTCCGGGCCATGTTCAGCACCTATGGTTTGCCCGACGTCCTTGTTAGTGACAATGGACCATGCTTCACCAGCTTGGAATTCAACGAGTTCATGACCCGCAATGGCATCAAGCATGTCAGGTCTACGCCGTTTAAGCCCGCATCCAATGGCCAAGCAGAACGGGCAGTCCAAACCATCAAGCAGAGCTTGAAACGCGTGACGGACGGATCCCTGCAGATCCGGCTATCTCGGATTCTGCTCATTTACCGCATGCGACCCCACTTGCTTACCAGGGCTCCCCCTGCAGAATTGCTAATGAAGAGAGCACTCAAAACCAGGCTCTCCTTAATCCACCTGGATCTCAATGAACATGTAGAAACCCAGCGTCACCGGCATAACATGTACCACGATCGTGCGGCTGTATCACGCGACATTGAAGTTAATGACCCTGTGTTTGTTCTTAATTATGGTCATGGTCCAAAATGGGTTGCTGGCACTGTGTTAGCCAAGGAGGGGAGTAGTGTTTGTTGTCAAACATTTGAATGGACAAACGTGCAGAAAGCACTTGGATCAGACCAAACTGCGGTTCATCGACAACCAAGAACAGTTTGAAGAGGACATTACCATCGTTGATCCACCTACACACACCCAACCAGCAATCGACCTCGCGGTCAACCACAAGGATGAACCCACCATGCCCGACAATCCGATCAGACCAGCCACACCACAGCGCAGCAATGATCCGACCGACTCACCCAGGCCAGGACTTCAACTCAGGCGATCAACCCGGGAACGCAGAACCCCGGATCACCTCAGTTTGTAAATAACTTGTACACAAGACTTTGTGGGGGAATGATGTTATGTATGTAAACATTACCAATGTGTAAGACTGCCACCAGGGGGTGCACCTGTGGGAGACCCAAGGGTCACCTGCACACCCTGGGCAAGCAGGTATAAAAGGCAGTCTACCATGCTGCCTCCTCATTCTGGAGTTACAATAAAGAGACCAAGGTCACAACAGTTTGAGTTATTCTAAACATAACATTTCCAGTGGGGTTCTGCAAGGCACAGTACTAGTCCTTTGCTTTTTGTGATATACATCAATGATCTAGACTTGAATATGATGAAGAAGATTGCAGATGACACCAAAATCGGCTGTGTGGTTGATAATGCTGCGGACTGCAGAAAGATATCAATCAACTGGTCAGGTGGGCAAAATAATGGCAAATGCAATGTTATCCAGAGAAGTATGAGGTAATGCATTTGGGGAGGGCTAACAAGAAAAGGGAATACACATAAGAACATAAGAACATAAGAATTAGGAACAGGAGTAGGCCATCTAGCCACTCGAGCCTGCTCCGCCATTCAACTGATCTGGCCGTGGACTCAGCTCCACTTACCCGCCTGCTCCCTGTAACCCTTAATTCCCTTATTGGTTAAAAATCTATCTATCTGTGATTTGAAAATATTCAATGAGCTAGCCTCAACTGCTTCCTTGAGCAGAGAATTCCACAGATTCACAACCCTCTGGGAGAAGAAATTCCTTCTCAACTCGGTTTTAAATTGGCTCCCCCGTATTTTGAGGCTATGTCCCCTAGTTCTAGTCTCCCCGACGAGTGGAAACAACCTCTCTGCCTCTATCTTGTCTATCCCTTTCATTATTTTAAATGTTTCTATAAGATCACCCCTCATGCTTCTGAACTCCAACGAGTAAAGACCCAGTCTACTCAATCTATCATCAAAAGATAACCCCCTCATCTCCGGAATCAGCCCAGTGAATCATCTCTGTACACCCTCCAAAGCTAGTATATCCTTCCTTAAGTAAGGTCAAAAAAACTGCACGCAGTACTCCAGGTGCGGCCTCACCAATACCCTGTACAGTTGCAGCAGGACCTCCCTGCTTTTGTACTCCATCCCTCTTGCAATGAAGGCCAACATTCCATTCGCCTTCCTGATTACCTGCTGCACCTGCAAACTAACTTTTTGGGATTCATGCACAAGGACCCCCAGGTCCCTCTGCACCGCAGCATGTTGTAATTTCTCCCCATTCAAATAATATTCCCTTTTACTGTTTTTTTTTCCAAGGTGGATGACCTCACACTTTCCGACATTGTATTCCATCTGCCAAACCTTAGCCCATTCGCTTAACCTATCTAAATCTCTTTGCAGCCTCTCTGTGTCCTCTACACAACCCGCTTTCCCACTAATCTTTGTGTCATCTGCAAATTTTGTTACACTACACTCTGTCCCCTCTTCCAGGTCATCTATGTATATTGTAAACAGTTGTGGTCCCAGCACCGATCCCTGTGGCACACCACTAACCACCGATTTCCAACCCGTAAAGGACCCATTTATCCCGACTCTCTGCTTTCTGTTAGCCAGCCAATTCTCAATCCATGCTAATACATTTCCTCTGACTCCGCGTACCTTTATCTTCTGCAGTAACCTTTTGTGTGGCACCTTATCGAATGCCTTTTGGAAATCTAAATACACCACATCCATCGGTACACCTCTATCCACCATGCTCGTGATATCCTCAAAGAATTCCAGTAAATTAGTTAAACATGATTTCCCCTTCATGAATCCATGTTGCGTCTGCTTGATTGCACTATTCCTATCTAAATGTCCCGCTATTTCTTCCTTAATGATAGCTTCAAACATTTTCCCCACTACAGATGTTAAACTAACTGGCCTATAGTTACCTGCCTTTTGTCTGCCCCCTTTTTTAAACAGAGACATTACATTAGCTGCTTTCCAATCTGCTGGTACCTCCCCAGAGTCCAGAGAAATTTGGTAGATTATAACGAATGCATCTGCTATAGCTTACGCCATCTCTTTTAATACCCTGGGATGCATTTCATCAGGACCAGGGGACTTGTCTACCTTGAGTCCCATTAGCCTGTCCAGCACTACCCGCCTAGTGATAGTGATTGTCTCAAGGTCCTCCCTTCCCACATTCCTGTGACCAGCAATTTTTGGCATGGTTTTTGTGTCTTCCACTGTGAAGACCGAAGCAAAATAATTGTTTAAGCTCTCAGCCATTTCCACATTTCCCATTATTAAATCCCCCTTCTCATCTTCTAAGGGACCAACATTTACTTTAGTCACTCTTTTCCATTTTATAGATCGATAAAAGCTTTTACGATCTGTTTTTATGTTTTGCGCAAGTTTACTTTCGTAATCTAGCTTTCCTTTCTTTATTGCTTTCTTAGTCATTGTTTTCTGTCGTTTAAAATGTTCCCAATCTTCTAGTTTTCCACTAACCTTGGCCACCTTATACGCATTGGTTTTTAATTTGATACTCTCCTTTATTTCCTTGGTTATCCACGGCTGGTTATCCCTTCTCTTACCACCCTTTTTCACTGGAATATATTTTTGTTGAGCACTATGAAAGAGCTCCTTAAAAGTCCTCCACTGTTCCTCAATTGTGCCACTGTTTAGTCTGTGTTCCTAGTCTACTTTAGCCAACTCTGCTCTCATCCCACTGTAGTCCCCTTTGTTGAGTACGCTCGTTTGAGACACTACTTCCTCACCCTCAATCTGTATTACAAATTCAACCATATTGTGATCACTCATTCCGAGAGGATCTTTTACTAGGAGATCGTTTACTATTCCTGTCTCATTACACAGGACCAGATCTAAGATAGCTTGCTCCCTTGTTCTAAGGAACAATCCCGTATGCATTCTATGAATTCCTCCTCAAGGCTACCCCGTGCGATTTGATTTGACCAATCGATATGTAGGTTAAAATCCCCCATAGTTACTGCCGTTCCTTTTTCACATGCCTCCATTATTCCCTTGATTATTGCCCGCCCCACCGTGAAGTTATTATTTGGGGGCCTATAAACTACGCCAACTAGTGACTTTTTCCCCTTACTATCTCTAATCTCCACCCACAATGATTCAACATTTTGTTCATTAGAGCCAATATCATCTCTCACAACTGCCCTGATATCATCCTTTATTAACAGAGCTACCCCACCTCCTTTCCCTTCTTGTCTATCTTTCCAAATTGTCAGATACCCCTGTATGTTTAATTCCCAGTCTTGGCCACCCTGCAACCACGTTTCTGTAATGGCCACCAAATCATACCCATTTGAAATGATTTGTGCCGTCAACTCATTTACTTTGTTTCGAATGCTGCGTGCGTTTAGGAAGAGTGTTTTAATACTAGTTTTTAAACCATGATTTTTAGTTTTGACCCCTCTTGCAGCCCCTTTATATTCATACATATTGTCCCTTCCTATCACCTTGTGGTTTACACTTACCCCAGTGCTACTCTGCTCTGTTGCCTCCTGCCTTTTGCATCCTTTCTTGGGTTTCTGTTCATCTGAACTCTCACCCACTCTAACTAGCTGAGAGCCCTCTCCTGGGTTCCCATCCCCCTGCCAAGCTAGTTTAAATGGTAGGACACTGAGAAGTGTAGAGGAACAGAGGGACCTTGGAGTGCATGTTCACAGATACCTGAAAGTAGCAGGCCAGGTAGTTAAGGTGGTTAAGAAGGTATACGGATAGCTTGTCTTTATTAACTGAGGCATAGGATACAAGAGCAGGGGGCTTATGCTTGAACTGTATAAAACACTGGTTAGGCCACAGCTGGAGTACTGCGTGCAGTTCTGGTCACCGCATTACTGGAAGGACGTGATTGCACTGGAGATGGTACAGAGGAGATTTACGAGTATGTTGCTGGGAGTGGAGAATCTAAGCTATGAGGACAGATTTGATAGGCTGGATTTGTTTTCATTGGAACAGAGGAGGCTGAGGAGAGACCTCATTGAGGTGTATAAAATTATGAGGGGCCTAGATATAGTGGATAGAGAGGACCTATTTCCCTTAGCAGAGGGGTCAACAACCATGAGGCATGAATTTAAACTAATTGGTGGAAGGTTTAGAGGGGATTTGAGGAGAAATTTCTTCATGCAGAGAGTTGTGAGGGTCTGGAACTCACCGCCTGAAAGGATGGTAGAGGCAGAAACCCTCACCACAATTAAAAAGTACTTGGATGTGCACCTGAAGTGCCGTAACCTGCAGGGTTATGGACCTAGAACTGGAAAGTGGGGTTAGGCTGGATAGCCTCTTGTTGGCCGGCATGGACACGATGGGCCGTAATGGCCTCCTTCCATGCTGTAAATTTCTATGATTCTATGATCACTTGGAAGCTCAACTTTGAAGAGCCAGTTCCTGGATGTGGCCTTGCTACAAGAATCTTAGGTTAGCTTGTTAGCCAAACCCTCCCCATCAATACATCTGCATTACCTGTCCTTCACTGACTCAGAAAAGCTGGTAGTAAATTGGTTACCTCCTGCACCATGAAGTGCTAAAGGATGGCATTTGTATTGGTGGCCTGATGTGAAGGGAATGTAATCTCTGAGGCCGACAATATAAACAGGGTGTTCAATAAGATTCAGTACAAAGTTTCAAAGGGCTGATTTTATTTACATATCTTAAGTAACATTTCTCATTCAAGATAGGAGTGAAGAAAATGTGAGTAAGCTACCTCATTAAGTGCTCTAAGACAGGAGTTATACTAAGAGCCTTGTAACAGAGTAACATTGGTCAGATCCTAAGACCAAGATTTGTGCCTGCCTCCTCGCCTGGGAAAAGAAATGCATGTTGGGGAACATAAATAAAATGGGGATGGGCGATGGACAAAAATAAACACAAAATGAAAATTGAAAATCGAAATTCAATTATATTTTTGTAAAGGAAGGATGAGTTCAACAGTAAAATTATATTTTAAAAAATCATTCTGTAAATTAGCACGATCAGCTTCTTATACCAGAGAAAGAATATCCACAGTTAATTATTCTTGTGTTCGGCCTTAATGTAAGTAAGGCATTATTGAAATGTGGAAATAAGAAATACTGAGCAGAGCAAAGGGAGCTATCCAGGAAAAACAAAATTTTATTATTGCCAGAAAGAAAGGATAAAACAGATGTATTAAAATGCACAATGCGCAAAGATTGTAAATTTAATAATCGCAAAACGCCTTTATTAACATCTGCCTGGTTGTATAATCGGTCTGGTTTCAAAAGGACTCCCTGAGCTTACACAAACACATCATTTATTGGGATGCCCATTCCTCTGCAGGTTACTTTTCCTTGCAATTGAAGACATGGCATTCCGCCTATGTAACAGGCATTTCAATTGTAGGGAAAGTCAAAATTATAACAAAGCGGCATATGTAAACCAAAGCTAAACAGCATACTTAGGAATAGAGAAATGTACAGGACCAGAATAAACTATTGCAGCTCATCTGGATGACCATCATACTTCATTAATAAGAACATAATAATTAGGAACAGGAGTAGGCCATCTAGCCCCTCGAGCCTGCTCCGCCATTCAACAAGATCATGGCTGATCTGGCCGTGGACTCAGCTCCACTTACCCGCTCGCTCCCCGTAACCCTTAATTCCCTTATTGGTTAAAAATCTATCTATCTGTGATTTGAATACATTCAATGAGCTAGCCTCAACTGCTTCCCTGGGCAGAGAATTCCACAGATTCACAACCCTCTGGGAGAAGAAATTCCTTCTCAACTCGGTTTTAAATTGGCTCCACCGTATTTTGAGGCTGTGCCCCCTAGTTCTTGTCTCCCAGTGGAAACAACCTCTCTGCCTCTATCTTGTCTATCCCTTTCATTATTTTAAATGTTTCTATAAGATCACCCCTCATCCTTCTGAACTCCAACGAGTAAAGACCCAGTCTACTCAATCTATCATCATAAGGTAACCCCCTCATCTCCGGAATCAGCCCAGTGAATCGTCTCTGTACTCCCTCCAAAGCTAGTATATCCTTCCTTAAGTAAGGTGACCAAAACTGCACGCAGTACTCCAGGTGTGGCCTCACCAATACCCTGTACAGTTGCAGCAGGACCTCCCTGCTTTTGTACTCCATCCCTCTCGCAATGAAGGCCAACATTCCATTCGCCTTCCTGATTACCTGCTGTACCTGCAAACTAACTTTTTGGGATTCATGCACAAGGACCCCCAGGTCCCTCTGCACCGCA
This sequence comes from Pristiophorus japonicus, assembly GCF_044704955.1. Lineage (NCBI taxonomy): Eukaryota > Metazoa > Chordata > Chondrichthyes > Pristiophoridae > Pristiophorus > Pristiophorus japonicus. The sequence continues at coordinate 4,701,465 of NC_091998.1, read as the reverse complement.
GCATGTTGTAATTTCTCCCCATTCAAATAATATTCCCTTTCACTGTTTTTTTTTCCAAGGTGGATGACCTCACACTTTCCGACATTGTATTCCATCTGCCAAACCTTAGCCCATTCGCTTAACCTATCTAAATCTCTTTGCAGCCTCTCTGTGTCCTCTACACAACCCGCTTTCCCACTAATCTTTGTGTCATCTGCAAATTTTGTTACACTACACTCTGTCCCTTCTTCCAGGTCATCTATGTATATTGTAAACAGTTGTGGTCCCAGCACCGATCCCTGTGGCACACCACTAACCACCGATTTCCAACCCGAAAAGGACCCATTTATCCCGACTCTCTGCTTTCTGTTCGCCAGCCAATTCTCAATCCATGCTAATACATTTCCTCTGACTCTGCGTACCTTTATCTTCTGCAGTAACCTTTTGTGTGGCCTCCTTATCGAATGCCTTTTGGAAATCTAAATACACCACACCCATCGGTACACCTCTATCCACCATGCTCGTGATATCCTCAAAGAATTCCAGTAAATTAGTTAAACATGATTTCCCCTTCATGAATCCATGTTGCGTCTGCTTGATTGCACTATTCCTATCTAAATGTCCCGCTATTTCTTCCTTAATGATAGCTTCAAGCATTTTCCCTACTACAGATGTTAAACTAACTGGCCTATAGTTACCTGCCTTTTGTCTGCCCCCTTTTTTAAACAGAGGCGTTACATTAGCTGCTTTCCAATCTGCTGGTACCTCCCCAGAGTCCAGAGAATTTTGGTCGATTATAACGAATGCATCTGCTATAACTTCCGCCATCTCTTTTAATACGCTGGTATGCATTTCATCTGGACCAGGGGACTTGTCTACCTTGAGTCCCATTAGCCTGTCCAGCATTACCCGCCTAGTGATAGTGATTGTCTCAAGGTCCTCCCTTCCCACATTCCTGTGACCAGCAATTTTTGGCATGGTTTTTGTGTCTTCCACTGTGAAGACCGAAGCAAAATAATTGTTTAAGGTCTCAGCCATTTCCACATTTCCCATTATTAAATCCCGCTTCTCATCTTCTAAGGGACCAACATTTACTTTAGTCACTCTTTTCCGTTTTATATATCTGTAAAAGCTTTTACTATCTGTTTTTATGTTTTGCGCAAGTTTACTTTCGTAATCTAGCTTTCCTTTCTTTATTGCTTTCTTAGTCATTCTTTGCTGTCGTTTAAAATTTTCCCAATCTTCTATTTTCCTACTAACCTTGGCCACCTTATACTCATTGGTTTTTAATTTGATACTCTCCTTTATTTCCTTGGTTATCCACGGCTGGTTATCCCTTTTCTCACCGCCCTTCTTTTTCACTGGAATATATTTTTGTTGAGCACTATGAAAGAGCTCATTAAAAGTCCTCCATTGTTCTTCAATTGTGTCACCGTTTAGTCTGTGTTCCCAGTCTACTTTAGCCAACTCTGCCCTTATCCCACTGTAGTCCCCTTTGTTTAAGCATAGTACGCTCGTTTGAGACACTACTTCCTCACCCTCAATCTGTATTACAAATTCAACCATACTGTGATCACTCATTCCGAGAGGATCTTTTACTAGGAGATCGTTTATTATTCCTGTCTCATTACACAGGACCAGATCTAAAATCGCTTGCTCCCTTGTAGGTTCTGTAACATACTAAGAAACAATCCCGTATGCATTCTATGAATTCCTCCTCAAGGCTACCCCGTGCGATTTGATTTGACCAATCGATTTGTAGGTTAAAATCCCCCATGATTACTGCCGATCCTTTTTCACATGCTTCCATTATTCCCTTGATTATTGCCCACCCCACCGTGAAGTTATTATTTGGGGGCCTATAAACTACGCCCACCAGTGACTTTTTCCTCTTACTATCTCTAATCTCCACCCACAATGATTCAACATTTTGTTCATTAGAGCCAATATCGTCTCTCACAACTGCCCTGATATCTTCCTTTATTAACAGAGCTACCCCACCTCCTTTCCCTTCTTGTCTATCTTTCCGAATTGTCAGATACCCCTGTATGTTTAATTCCCAGTCTTGGCCAACCTGCAACCACGTTTCTGTAATGGCCACCAAATCATACCCATTTGTAATGATTTGTGCCGTCAACTCATTTACTTTATTTCGAATGCTGTGTGCGTTTAGGTAGAGTGTTTTAATACTAGTTTTTAAACCATGATTTTTAGTTTTGACCCCTCCTGCAGCCCCTTTATTGTCCCTTCCTATCACCTTGTGGTTTACACTTACCCCAGTGCTACTCTGCTCTGTTGCCTCCTGCCTTTTGCATTCTTTCTTGGGATCCTGTTCATCTGAGCTCTCACCCATTCTAACTAGCTCAGAGCCCTCTCCTGTGTTCCGAATACTCCTTGCATTGAGGCACCGAGCTTTCATCATTGTCTTTTTATTACACTTTGACCCTTTAGAATTTTGCTGTACAGTGGCCCTTTTTGTTTTTTGCCTTGGGTTTCTCTGCCCTCCACTTTTACTCATCTCCTTTCTGTCTTTTGCTTTTGTCTCCTTTTTGTTTCCCTCTGTCTCCCTGCATTGGTTCCCATCCCCCTGCCATATAAGGGTTGGAATTACAACTGACACTAATATAGTATTTATGCTGCCATACACATCAAATTGGGGTAATGTATTTAAATAGCACAGACAATAACTTGGTATGAGCTTGTTAAGCATTTGTTTGGGAACTGTGCTGATTATTTCTATAGTTTCACTTAACATAATGAATGTGCTGAATAGATTTAATAAAACTGGAGCTCACGTAAATCACAAACACCTTCTGTATTTATTTTTGAACTTACAACTGCATATTTTGAGTTGATGGAAAGTTTTCTGTTACCAATGTTGCCAGAACTTTCTCTATCTTACTGCTGTTATACAGGCAAAATAAAAATGTAGAACAAGCACACTGGCATTTTAAAAAGACTGGAATGCCTCCTAGGCAATAGAATATGAACTTTAGGTAAGATTCTATCAGAAGATAGTACAGGTAATGTAATTGGAGACATTTATCAAAGATAATTACATTCTTGATCTTTGTTCTATGAAGGAATTTTTGGTATATTAGACAATTTGATTTATGAACATAATACAGTAGATGTTTTTCCCCAGAAGCATAGAATACCTGATTTATAAATAATATTTGTGTTACCATTATTTTCTGGTTCCCTGTATGAACAAAATCTTAAATTCTAGCCTCTTTCAGAGATGATTTATGCTTGGGCTTCAAGATTTAAATGCCAAATCCCTCGAGTAACTGAAAGTGAGCTTTAATGAGACTCGCTCTATAGTCAAAAGGCACATAACATTTAGATATTGGTGACTTGACTGCGCAAGAGAGTGATCACAAGAAAGCCTCAGAAAACATTTTGAATGGTCGTTCTCCTTCGCACTTTCATAAACTGGAAGCATTTTATGTCAGTCTGTAAATAAGAACAGAATTCAGTCCAATGTTGCTACCAGACCATAGGGATATTTGAAACAATTAATGGTGTGTGTGTCACTCAGACTTATTCAGTTATCAAAATAGACCTCTCAATTGCATGACCTCTGTGAGATTGTTGGCCCCTAACACTGAAATCATGAAGTGGCATTTGACATTGTATAATCTTGTTATATTTTTGATTCTGGAGATAACATTTTGTTACAATTCCTAAAGGGTTAAGAAGGTCTCAAAAAATAAATATTTCTCAATACTATTTGTGTTGTTAGAATAATTCATCTGCTGAGTATAGCCTCTTGGTTGTGCTATTAAAACATAATTTATTCCTTGGTGCTCGGATCTCAAGAAACGTAACTACTTTAGACGCACTACTAAATAGATTCTAAGATATAAAAATCAGATGAATGAACACCTATGCTATTATTCTCATGTCACAGTTGCAATGAAGTGCTACATTACAATATATCTGAATCCTAATTCATGATCCCTTTAGGCCCATTTTTAGTAAGGATAGACAATGGAACAGAGGTCACAAAATATAGGAAATTTTGAAGTGAAAGGCTGAGGGAAAGGACAGACCAGCTCATGGGGTGGAAGGGAGCCGGGGTGTAGTTGCAACAGTAAAGTGTAAAGGAAATGGAGAGAAAGAGAAGGAACAGCAAATAAGAAGTGAAAAGAAGAGATGGAAACATAATAAAATAGGAAAAAATGTAATAAATTACTTAGAGGGACAGAATAAGATGCAGTAAAAGTGAAGTGATAAAATGGAGAGAGCATTTTAACAAAGTGAAAAAAGTAAAGATAAATAAAATGAAAACAAAGAAAGAAAAAAGATTTAAAAAATAAAGAGACTGAACAAAATTACATTTAAAAAAAATACCGTACAGAGTTTCTGTGGTATAGCTCACATTAAGCTAAGATAATATGATATTTTATAACGGTGAGAGTATTATACCATGTAATAGACAATATATTGTTCTTCTAAGATGGAGCTGTGTCTCTTTAAGATAATAAAGACTAAGGGCTAGAACCTCCATTATTTTGCCATGCATAACGCCCACTTAACATCCATTTTACCGCTGAAATGACGTATAACGCCCATATATCGCCCATTTTGGCACAAAATGGAAACTGACGGGCATTTTTCGGAAACTTGTTGCGAGCATTACTTTCCCCATGTGCTTAACGCCGTGAAAAAAATAATATTGCCCACCCACTTTTTTTGGACGGAATCATCAGAGTGGGCGAAATCAATGCCCATAATATCGCCCAGCGTTACTTTCCGCATGGAATTAACGGCGAGATTCAACAATACCCCCCCACCCATTTTTCTTTGTCGTAAAGACCACATTTGACGAAACGAACGTCCAGGAGATTGCCCACCGTCACTTTCACCACCTCGCACATATATCGCCCACAATATCGCTCGCCCAAAAAATCGCCCAGAAAAAGTGGAACTGTTCTGAACTAAAGCCAGCAGTGTGGCTGCCATTTTTAAAATCGCAGGTTGCTTCATTCAAAAGGCTGCTTCAACTTCGGGGGAGTTTGCATTGACTCTGGAGTTCTTCTCAGGTGAAGTGACCATCTCAACAGACATATTATCAGATTCTGGACTATTGTGGGTTTACTCTAGCTGTATTTTAGTGAGGAAATTATTGCTTCTGATCAATCGCTATTATACTTTCATTGCAATGGGACCAGCCATTTCTCAGCCTGCATCGATTAATACGCAGATGCTGCAGAGTGCAGATAGCTCAATGTGTGATGCACATCATTATGTCCCCAATTTAAGATGTGCAAGAATGAGGAGGAGAGCCAGATCATACACACCCTGCACGTACAGGGAAAAGAGATCTTACCTCAACGTCTCCGACCACACCTGCCTTCGGAGACTGCGTTTTCACAAGATGGTGATCAATGAAATATGTGAGCTCATCAGACCACATATGCAGCCTACCATCAGGACATCAGTGTCGGTCAAGGTCAAGGTCACCGCTGCACTATGCGTCTGGTTCCTTTCAGGCCTCCTCGGTCGAGATTTGCCCTCTGTCTCACCATGCAACCCATCGCTACATTAGACAGCTCACTGAAGCTCTGTACGCGAGAAGGATGGACTTTATCAGCTTCCCCATGACCATGGGCACTCAGACTGACAGGGCTGGAGCATTCTACCGCATTGCTAAGTTCCCCAGGGTGCAGGGAGCTATACAGTGCACTCACATCGCCATGCGGCCACCTTCTCAGGAGCCGGAGCGTTTTCGTAACAGAAAAGGATTTCACTCCCTGAAGGTCCAACTAGTTGTCGACCACAACCAGATCATACTGGCAGTGAATGCCAAATGTCCGGGCACCTTCGATGAGGCTCACATCCTGCGTGAGAGCGCTATCTTTAAGAGTCAGCTACAAGGATAATGCTGGATGCTTGTTATTTGGTCAGGGAACTTTGGAAATTATAAAGTGTTTGTCAATTTCAGCTTCAGATCAAAAGCACCTAGTTTTAAGTCCCAGGCTTGTTTTTTGTGTAAGATAGTTTTGCAGTTGTAACAAAAGTGTGGCAGCTGCAAAATGATGTCTGCACTCACCAAAATATTGGCCCTGAAATTCCACGAGGGCTTTACTGGTCTTCTAACGTAAATCCAGTAGGGGACTGATGGAACTTCCAACGAAAAGTCACACATAGCAGTTTATACTGATTTTGTGGAGGCTGCACTGTCTCGCCACAGCGGGATTCTGATACAGCTTCACTGCAATTTCAGGGGAGGAGGTGGAGGCCTGATAGCTAGGTCCAGTCGCCACAGGAGGTCCAGCCGAGAGGTCCAGGTCGCGTCGAGTCGTCAGGCCGCTGCAGGAGGTGCAGCCGGGGGGTCCAGGTCGCGTCGAGTTGTCCAGTCGCCACAGGAGGTCCAGCCGAGAGGTCCAGGTCGCGTCGAGTCGTCAGGCCGCTGCAGGAGGTGCAGCCGGGAGGTCCAGGTCACGTCGAGTCGTCCAGCCGCTGCAGGAGGTCCAGCCGGGAGGTCCAGGTCACGTCGAGTCGTCCAGCCTCTGCAGGAGGTCCAGCCGGGAGGTGCGGGTTGCATCGAGTCAGCAGGAGGTCCAGCCGGGAAACGCCGATGTGCGGTGTGGTGGAAGGCCTGAGGTAGGCCCAAAAGTACGTCACTATACTCCGTCTGCTCCACAACGTGAACCTTACCAACGGATCCATCTCAGACCCAATTCATGTGCGAACCGGGGTCAAGCAGGGCTGCTTCATCGCCCCAACCCCCTTCTCAATCTTCCTCGCTGCCGTGCTCCACCTCACAGTTGATAAGCTCCCCGCTGGAGTGGAGCTAAACTACAGAACCAGTGGGAAGCTGTTCAACCTTCGCCATCTCCAGGCCAGGTCCAAGACCACTCCAACCTCTGTTGTCGAGCGACAGTACGCGGACGACGCCTGTATCTGTGCACACACAGAGGCTGAACTCCAGAACATAGTCGACGTATTTACCGAGGCGTATGAAAGCATGGGCCTTACGCTAAACATTAGTAAGACAAAGGTCCTCCACCAGCCTGTCCTTGCTGCACAGCACTGCTCCCCAAACATCAAGATCCACGGCGTGGCCCTGGACAACGTGGACCACTTCCCCTATCTCAGGAGCCTCCTATCAACAAGAGCAGGCATTGATGATGAGATCCAACACCGCCTCCAGTGCGCCAGTGCAGCCTTCGGCCGCCTGAGGAAAAGAGTATTTGAAGATCAGTCCCTCACAACTGTCACCAAGCTCATGGTCTACAAGGCCGTAGAAGTACCCGCCCTCCTGTATGGCTCAGAGATGTGGACCATGTACAGTAGACACCTCAAGTCGCTGGAGAAATACCACCAGCGATGTCTTCGCAAGATCCTGAAAATCCCCTGGGAGGACAGACACACAAACATTAGCGTCCTCGACCAGGCCAACATCCCCTGCATTGAAGCACTGGCCACACTTGATCAGCTCCGCTGGGCAGGCCAAATAGTCTGCATGCCAGACACGAGATTCCCAAAGCAAGCGCTCTACTTGGAACTCATCCATGGCAAACGAGCCAAAGGCGGGCAGAGGAAACGTTACAAGGACACCCTCAAAGCCTCCCTGATAAAATGCGAGAGCCCCAATGACACCTGGGAGTCCTTGGCCATAGACCGCCCTAAGTGGAGGAAGTGCATTCGGGAGGGCGCTGAGCTCCTCGAGTATCGTCGCCGAGAACATGCAGAAATCAAGTGCAGGCAGCGGAAGGAGCGCGTGGTAAACCAGGCTCCCTGCCCACCCTTTCCCTCAACGCCTATCTGTCCGACCTGTGACAGAGACTGTGGTTCTCGTATTGGACTGTACAGCCACCTAAGAACTCATGCTAAGAATGGAAGCAAATCTTCCTCAATTCCGAGGGACTGCCTATGATGATGAATTTCAGGGTGTGGGTTTTAAAACATTAAGAGTTCATCTCTCGTGACATTGTTTGTGGGTAGTGTTGAATTGTGAGTACAGTTTTGGAATATAGTGTGGTCTCATTTTGAGTTGAGATTCAGTGCACAATGGGGGCTGGGGAGTAGGGTAGAGTGGGAGTAGGGGGAGCTGGGGGAAAGGGATGGAGAAGAAATAATACTGGCTCAGTCATCTCTTTTGATTTTATCTTTTGAGGTCAGATGTCTCGAAGCAATAGTGTTGATACTTAAATTTATTTGATTATTTGTAATTTGTAGCTTTCTAGTTCATTTACATATTGAATTAGTTCTTAGTTCATTTATATCCACTGTCCAGGATCTACAGATTAACAGGGTCTTCCTTCGACTTTTATCACTGTCGGTGCTTCAGAGACTGTGCTTCCCCATGGAGATTGTTGGTAAAATATGTGAACTGGTAGCTGAAGACCTGCAGCCCATTGCCACTAGGAAAACAGCAATGTCAGTCCATGCAAGGCTACCTCCCACAACCTTGAATTGTGTTGCATCTTTATCCTTCCAGGCACAGCAGGTTTCCTTTACCACATTAGTTAGGCAGCTGCTCACTATTGCATCAAGAAGGTCATTGCTCTTTTCAGGAGGCCTGTGCAATTCATATCCTTCCCAGTGGAAGCAGACAAACAAATTGAGACCTGTTTGATTCTACAGATTGCCAGAGTTCTCACAGGTGCAAGGAGCAATTCACATATGCATATGCCCCATATGACAACCCCCTCAATTACATGAATGGCAAAGGCTATAATTTATTAATATCCAGCTACTGTGTGATGCCAATCATCTTGTACAGCTCTAGCTTAAAGTGCCAGAAGCTCAAATATACCTTATCCCACTGTTTTGTGCCCACTTTCACAATCACACTGAAAGTAACTACAACCTTGTTTTTCTTTACTTTTAAATTAGTACCTTAAGGACTAACTTTGTACTTGAACATGCAAATTGTTATAACATTACATTGACTGTAATCAATACAAAAAAAAGTGCCAGCATAGCTTAGAGGTACCACTCGGCTCTGAGTGACAAGGTTGAGTTGTGGGACTTGAATGCATAATCTAGAATGGCACTTCGGTGCAGCACATAGGGAATAAAAGATCCCATGGAAATATTCAAGGAAAGAGCAAAGAAGTTCTCCTGGTGTCCTGATCCAACTTTTATCCTCAACCAACACCATCAAAACAGATTATCTGATCATTTATCTCATTGCTGTTATGGGACCTTGTTGTGTACAAATTGGCTGCCACATTTGACTACACTTCAAAAAAGTAACTCGTTGGCTATGAAGTGCAACATGAAGGGTACGATATAAATGCAATTTATTTTCTAAACTCAAAGTGTGAACGTTGCAAAATTTATATCTGCCCAATAAATAAACTGTAGTATCTCACCGTAACATTTTGTGAGATTAAGATGAGGGTTGGTTGTCATCGTACATTCACCTCACAGAAATTTCAGACAGGTGGTCAGGTATAGCACAGGTTAAATCTTTTACTGTGTTTCAGAAATGTGCCTTGATCTCAGCCTCAGAATTTCCACAAGTGTGACATTTCTGTTTCTCAAAAAAACCTTATTGTGGCTTCTTTGAATAAGGCTGCAAACTAATGCTAAATTGTGGGCACTTTTACATGCAAGTTCCACCTATTTAGAATTTTCTTGTTTGTGGCACAGCTCATTAAGACTTACAGCCAACAGTAAGATTTTCACTCAATCATTCTGGGCTGAATTCAAATCCCTGTTTTGGAGATAAAAGGATAGTGTCCAAATACAGCCCTTCATCAACCAAGGGTGGTTGAGGCTTGAAATATTGGCATGAATTGTAGAAGCAAGCATGGGATAAGAATTCCTCTGGTTCACTGTGCGTAGCAACATTGTAAAAGCATTTTGAAGATTTTCTCTGTTCAATGTTTCCAGTGAAAGCATCAGCATACCCCTTTTATGATTTCACTGCAACTAGTGAATAGAGAAAATGTTCACAAACATATTTACAAGGTTGTTGTACATAAATAACATTGCAATTTGCAGAGAACATAGAGGAATTTCCCCCTCTGTCAGTAAGATTAGTGCAAAATTATTCAAGTACTAAAATTGCTGTGTTGCACTTTGATGTCATGAATGGAAAACTGTGCAAGAGGAAGAATGTGCACTCAGTGTTGGAAGCTGACAGTGTTTGAAATGTGGTGCTGTATCTACGATAAAAAGGTTAGCTGTTGTCCTAACCCTTTAGCCTCAGACTCGCTTGGGATTAGTTTTTCATTTAATCAAAACCTACATTATCAAAGAGTGAGGTAATGAGCTTTCCACTCACTGGAGCATTGTTATTCTATTTGCTATTGTTAGATGAGAAAAATAAACCAGCGGTTAAACTACTGGTATTGTAGACTCACACTGCAACTTGTACAGGATGAGTAATACACGCTAGACCATTATTTTTTCACTTTTTACATCACTGTCTGGATTTTTTTTTTACCATTTTGGAAGATTAGATTACATGTTGTTCTTGTAAATTGTGATTACTTTTATGAAGATGAAATAGATTTACCAGATTTAATGTTTTCAGCCAAAGAATTTAGACATACGTCTACACAATTATAGGGCAGCCTTACTTTCTAGCATGCCTTTTCTTCCGATTAACATTAAAATGGTCTAAACTTGATGGAGCAGTCTGAAATAATCAGTACTTTAATTAAATATTTAAAGGAGCTCTGCTGTGTCAATGCATATTCCAACAAAGCACTTAAGAGAGCTTTTGCAATTTAAAGGGAAATATTCCTTGGAGAACACAAATGCCACATGGCCAATTTGCAGGAATAACCAAAATAATGATGGATCATTGGAATTGCCGTAGCTTTTGTCGTGAATTGATTTTGAACAGTTTTCATAGATGTCTGCAGTTTTATGTACTATAGCCAATCTTCCACAGCATTGCTCATGGTAAGACAGAGGACAAGTCGTGTCATGTAATATGCAATGCATATTCTGGTGCTGAGGTGCAGTTATATCTTATGTGGCCAGTCCCTTTTAAGCAACAAAGTCTAGTTGCTGTGATCAGGCACTTTCTGCGGTCAGTTAGAGGATAATTGCTGTTAGGCACTGCCTGCGGTCAGTTAGAGGATAATTGCGATTAGGCACTATTTGTGGTCAGTTAGATTGTTAAATCTGTGCCGAGTTGGCCCGGACGTGGAGCATGCAGTGTTTGCTGGTACGTATTGTGTATCTGTAAAGCATGCACTCCCATGTTCCGCCACAAGGGAGCTCATCCCCTGAAGTCCCAAGGGACCCCAGCATCCCTTGGGAGCACTGTATGTAAGCCATCCCCGAAGGCCTGTTCCTCACTCTGGAGTGTCTTATTAAAGACTGAGGTCACTGTTACTTTAACCTCCCTGTGTGCAGCCTCATCTGTGTTAGGAACACAATAACTGGCGACGAGAATACGAATCTAATGCAAAGATGCAGCAAACTGGGCATCCTGGAGAAGTTCTTGGAGGGTGAGGACTGGGAAGCCTATGTCAAATGGCTAGACCAGTACTTTGTAGCCAACGAGCTGGAAGGAGAAGGAAGCGCTGCAAAAAGGAGAGCGGTCCTCCTCACAGTCTGCGGGGCACCGACCTACAGCCTCATGAAGAATCTTCTGGCTCCAGTGAAACCCACAGATAAGTCGTGTGAGGTGTACACTGGTTCTGGAGCATCTTAACCTGAGGGAGAGCATGCTGATGGCGAGGTATCGGTTCTACACGTGCCTGCGATCTGAAGGTCAGGAAGTGGCGAGTTACGTTGCCGAGCTAAGGCGATTTGCAGGACAATGTGAGTTTGATGGCTACCTGGAGCAGATGCTCAGAGACTTTTTTGTACTGGGCATTGGCCACGAGACCATCCTACGAAAACTTTTGACTGTAGAGACACCGACCCTCAGTAAGGCCATTTCGATAGCACAGGCGTTAATGTCCACCAGAGATAACACCAAACAAATCTCTCAGCACACAAGTGCTAGCAATGTTCATAAATTAACTGGAACTGTGTTTGTGAGCAGAAATGTACAGGGTAGAACCCACGAGTCTGCAACTGCTAGCAGGCCTCAGGTGACCCAAATGACTCAGAGTCTCTAAAAAAGGATGAATGCAAGGCAATTCACACTTTATTGGCGTTGTGGAGGCTTCCATTCAGCCTAATCATGCCGCTTCAAAGGGTATGTTTGCAAGAGCTGTGGAACAATGGGGCACCTCCAATGAGCTTGCAAACGAGCTGCAAGCTCTGCAAAACTTGCTAACCATCACGTGGCAGAGGAAGATCGGTCCATGGTGGATCAAAGCAATTTCGAGCCTCAGAGAGAGGCAGACGCTGAAGTACACGGGGTGCACACATTTTTGACGAAATGTCCACCTATAATGCTAAACATAAAATTGAATGGCTTACCCATAGCCGTGGAACTGGACACTGGCACTAGCCAATCCATCATGAGAGACTGTGGTGCAACAAAGCATTCAGACCAGCCCTGAGCCCCATTCACACGAAACTGAGAACGTACACCAAAGAGCTTATCACTGTCCTGGGTAGCACAATGGTCAAGGTCACCTACGAGGGCACGGTGCACGAACTGCCACTCTGGATTGTCCCAGGCGATGGCCCCACACTGCTTGGAAGGAGCTGGCTGGGCAAAATCCGCCGGAACTGGGATGACATCCGAGCGCTATCACATGTCGATGAGGCCTCATGTACCCAGGTTCTTAACAAATTTCCTTCCCTTTTTGAGCCAGGCATTGGAAACATTTCCGGGGCGAAGGTGCGGATCCACTTGGTCTCAGAGGCACGACCCATTCATCACAAGGCGCGAGCGGTACCTCACATAATGAGGGAGAGAGTGGAAATCGAGCTGGACAGGCTGCAACGCGAGGGCATCATCTCCCGAGTGGAATTCAGCGAGTGGGCCAGCCCGATTTTTCCAGCACTCAAAAGTGATGGCACCGTCAGGATTTGCGGTGATTATAAAGTAACTATTAATCGTTTCTCGCTACAGGACCAATACCCGTTAGCTAAGGCAGACGACCTATTTGCGACGCTAGCAGGAGGCAAGACGTTCACCAAGCTCGACCTGACTTCGGCCTACATGACGCAGGAGCTGGAGGAGTCTTCGAAGGGCGTCACCTGCATCAACAAGCACAAGGGACTGTTCATCTATAACAGATGACCGTTTGGAATTTGGTCAGCTGCAGCGATCTTCCAGAGAAACATGGAGAGCCTACTCAAGTCGGTACCACACACGGTGGTCTTTCAGGACGACATATTTGTCACGGGTCGGGACACCGCCGAGCACCTACAAAACCTGGACGAGGTCCTCCAGCGACTGGATCGCATCGGGCTGCGGCTGAAGAGGTCGAAATGTGTCTTCGTGGCAACAGAAGTTGGGTTTTTGGGGAGAAAGATCGCGGCAGACGGCATTCGACCCACAGACGTCAAGACAGAGGCTATCAGGAACGCGCCCAGGCCACAGAACGTCACGGAGCTGCGGTCATTCCTGGGACTCCTCAACTATTTTGGTAACTTCCTACCGGAGTTAAGCACCCTTTTAGAGCTCCTACGTGTGTTATTGCGCAAAGGTGAGAACTGGGTATGGGAGAAAAACCAAGTAATTGCTTTTGAGAAAGCCAGAATCATTTTATGCTCCAACAAGCTGATTATATTGTATAACCCGTGTAAAAGACTTGTGCTAGCATGGGACGTGTATTACAACAAGCTAACGTTGCGGGGAAGTTGCAACCTGTCGCCTATGCTTCCAGGAGCTTGTCTAAGGCCGAGAGGGCCTACAGCATGATTGAGAAAGAGGCATTCGCGTGTGTGTTCGGGGTAAAGAAAATGCATCAGTACCTGTTTGGCCTCAAATTTGAGCTGGAAACCGATCACAAGCCCCTCACATCCCTGTTCGCTGAAAACAAGGGGATAAATACTAATGCCTCAGCCTGCATACAAAGGTGGGCACTCGCGCTATCAGCGTATAACTATACCATCCGCCACAGGCCAGGCACCGAAAACTGTGCGGATGCTCTCAGTCGGCTACCATTGCCCACCACGCGGGTGGAAATGGCGCAGCCTGCCAACTTCTTGATGGTGGCGGAGCCTGCAGACTTGTTGATGGTCATGGAAGCATTTGAAATTGATAAATCACCTGTCACGGCCCGCCAGATTAGGACTTGGACCAGCCAAGATCCTCTGCTGTCCCTAGTAAAAAACTGTGTACTGCATGGGAGCTGGGCCAGCATCCCCATTGAAATGCAAGAGCCAATCAAGCCGTTCCAGCGGCGAAAGGACGAGCTGTCCATTCAGGCAGACTGCCTGTTGTTGGGTAATCGCGTAGTGCTACCCAAAAAGGGCAGGAAGACGTTCATCTCGGATCTCCACAGCACACACCCGGGTATAGTAATGATGAAAGCGATAGCCAGGTCCCACGTGTGGTGGCCCGGTATCGACTCTGACTTAGAGTCCTGTGTACGGCAATGCAGCGTATGTGCTCAGTTGAGCAATGCGCCCAGAGAGGCACCACGAAGTTTGTGGTCTTGGCCCTCCAGACCATGGTCGAGGATCTATGTCGACTATGCGGGCCCGATTCTCGGTAATATGTTCCTGGTGTGGTGGATGCTTTTTCTAAATGGATTGAATGTGAAATAATGTCGGGAAGCACTGCCACCGCCACCATTGAAAGCCTGAGGGCCATGTTTGCCACCCACGGCCTGCCTGACATACTGGTCGGTGACAACGGGCCATGTTTCACCAGTACTGAATTTAAAGAATTCATGACCCACAATGGGATCAAACATGTCACCTCAGGCCCGTTTAAACCAGCCTCCAATGGGCAGGCAGAGCGGGCAGTACAAACCATCAAATGGAGCCTTAAACGAGTCACAGAAGGCTCACTCCAAACCCGCCTGTCCCGAGTACTGTTCAGATACTGCACGAGACCCCACTCGCTCACGGGGGTGCCCCCGGCTGAGCTACTCATGAAAAGAACACTTAAAACCAGACTCTCGCTGGTTCACCCCAACCTGCATGATCAGGCAGAGAGCAGGCGGCAGCAACAAAATCTAAACACTGGTCGCGTCACTGTGTCACGGGAAATTGATCTGAATGACCCTGTGTATGTGCTAAACTATGGACATGGTCCCAAGTGGATCGCGGGCACGGTGATAGCTAAAGAAGGGAATAGGGTGTTTGTAGTCAAACTAGACAATGGACAAATTTGCAGAAAGCACCTGGACCAAACGAGGCTGCGGTTCACAGACTGCCCTTTACAATCCACAGCAGACACCACCTTTGTCGAGCCCACAACACACACCCAAAGGATCAACGACACCACGCCGGACCAGGAAATCGCACCCATCACGCCCAATAGCCCAGCAAGGCCAGGCTCACCTCGCAGCCCTGCAGCTGCTCGCCAGCCCAGCAAGGGCACAGCCAACACACCAGAACAGACATTTGTACCGAGGCGGTCCACCAGGGAAAGAAAGGCTCCCGACCACCTCACCTTGTAAATAGTTTTCACTTTGACTTTGGGGGTGGGGGGAGTGATGTTGTGTATCTGTAAAGCATGCACTCCCATGTTCCGCCACCAGGGAGCTCATCCCCTGAAGTCCCAAGGGATCCCAGCATCCCTTGGGAGCACTGTATATAAGCCAGCCCTTAAGGCCTGTTCCTCACTCTGGAGTGTCTTGTTGAAGACTGAGGTCACTGTTACTTTAACCTCCCTGTGTGCAGCCTCATCTGTGTTCGGAACACAATAGAATGATTGTTGCCTTCCGCGACCGAAGGGCACCACAGGGACTGGAGTCCATTGTCAACACAGGTGGAAATATTCTTGTTTGATTTGATAAGTTTCCTTTGTTTTTTTATGACTTAGTTTTCTATTAGTTGTGGCTCTTTAAAAGTGGGTACTTTTGTTCGATTATTTTTATTTGGGTTGATGACACTGGGGGAACCCAATTATACAGAGATCCCACCTGGGGTAGTACATTCAGTTTTGGGCACTGCACCTCTGGCCTTGGAAGATGTACAGTGCATAGTCACCAGAATGATACTGGGGCTTAAAGTATTAAATTATAAGGACAGGTTGCAAAGAGTCGGCTTGTATTTCCTTGAATATAAAAGACAGGGGGAGGGGGGGCGATTTAATTGAGGTGTTCAAAATGATAAAATAATTTGATAAGGTAGATACAGATAAACTATTTCCTCTGGTGGTTGAACTTAGAACAAGGGGATATCATTTTAAAATTAGAGCCAGTCCATTTCGGAGTTAAAATAAGAAAGCACTTCTTCACCCACAGGGCAGTAAAAATGTGGAACTCTCTCCCCAAAAGACTGTGGATGCTGGGCCAATTGAAACTTTCAAGACAGAGCGATAGAAACATAGAAACATAGAAAATAGGTGCAGGTGTAGGCCATTCGGCCCTTTGAGCCTGCACCACCATTCAATAAGATCATGGCTGATCATTCACCTCAGCACCCCTTTCCTGCTTTCTCTCCATACCCCTTGATCCCTTTAGCCATAAGGGCCATATCTCACTCCCTCTTGACTATATCCAATGAACTGGCATCAACAACTCTCTGTGTAGAGAATTCCACAGGTTAACAACTCTCTGAGTGAAGATGTTTATCCTCATCTCAGTCCTAAATGGCTTACCCCTTATCCTTAGACTGTGTCCCCTGGTTCTGGACTTCCCCAACATCAGGAACATTCTTCCTGCATCTAACCTGTCCAGTCCGGTCAGAATTTTATGTGTTTCTATGAGCTCCCCTCTCATCCTTCTAAACTCCAGTGAATACAGGCCCAGTCGATCCAGTCTCTCCTCATATGTCAGTTCTGCCATCCCGGGAATCAGTCTGGTGAATCTTCGCTGCACTCCCTCAATGGCAAGAACATCCTTTCTCAGATTAGGAGACCAAAACTGAACACAATATTCCTGGTGAGGTCTCACCAAGGCCCTGTACAACTGCAGTAAGACCTCCTTGCTCCTATACTCAAATCCCCTAGTTATGAAGGCCAACATACCATTTGCCTTCTTCACCGCCTGCTGTACCTGCATGCCAACTTTCAATGACTGATGTACCATGACACCCAGGTCTCGTTGCACCTCCGCTTTTCCTAATCTGCCTCCATTCAGATAATCTGCCTTTGTGTTTTTGCCATTAAAGTGGATAACCTCACATTTATCCACATTATACTGCATCTGCCATGCATTTGCCCACTCACCTAACTTGTCCAAGTCACCCTGCAGCCTCTTAGCATTCTCCTCACAGCTCACACCGCCACCCAGCTTAGTGTCATCTGCAAATCTGGAGATATTACACTCAATTCTTTCATCTAAATCATTGATGATATTGTAAATAGCTGGGGCCTCAGCACTGAGCCCTGCGGCACCCCACTAATCATTGCCTGCCATTCTGAAAAAGACCCGTTTATCCCGACTCTCTGCTTCCTGTCTGCCAACCAGTTCTCAATCCACATCAGTACATTACCTCCAATACCATGTGCTTTAATTTTGCACACCAATCTCTTGTCAAAAGCCTTTTGAAAGTCCAAACACACCACATCCACTGGTTCTCCCTTGTCCACTCTACTAGTTACATCCTCAAAAAATTCTACAAGATTTGTCAAGCATGGTTTCCCTTTCATAAATCCATGCTGACTTGGATCGATAGTTTTTGTAAGGTATGAGATTTGGAGTAAAGGCGGGTAAATGGAGTGTAGGTACAGATCAACCATGATCTAATTGATTGGTGGAACAGGCTTGAGAGGTGGAATGGCCTTTTCTTGTTCCTTTGGACAACGAGCAGCACAGGGAGCAAGACTTGGAGCAGTACAGGGAGCTAGGCAACAAAATGTGGCCAGAGGGAGAAGGCCCAACAGAAAAAGCAACAGGAGACCTTAGCCTGGTATTCCAGCAGCAGTTCTCCCCCGTCAATTTCACTGAGCAACAATGTGTTCGAAGGCTACTCTTCAGCAAGGACGTGGTCACAGAGCTCTGCCATCTGCTGCAACCAGACCTCGAGCCTCAGGCCAGGGTGAAGATGGCTCTCTCAGTGGCAGTTAAGGTCACCATTGCGCTCAATTTCTACATCAATGGATCCTTCCAGGGAGCGACAGTAGACATCTCCAACATCTCCCAGTTTGCCGCCTGTCGCCCCATCTGCGATGTCACAGATGCTCTGTACAGAAGGAGGAGGGACTACATTTCCTCCCCCATGACCAGAGAGAAACATCACGAGTGGCATGTGGCTTCGCCAGGATAGCGGGATTCCCCATGGGGCAGGGTTTACTGCACCCACGTCGCTTTGCAGGCACCGCATCACAATCCTGAGGTCTTCCGTAACTGCAAAGGCTACCCTTCACTGCACAGCTGGTGTGCGACCACACATGTAGAATCCTCACCGACAATGCCTGCTATCCAGTCACCAGACACAGTGCCTTCATCCTGCACCAGACTGATGTGGCAGCTCTCCTCCAGCCACCCCAAGCTCGCAGCTGGCTACTCGGAGACAAGGGTTATCCACCCTCCACCTGGCTCATGACTCCCCTCTGCAACCCCAAAACTTCTGCACAGCAAGCGAGCCCCAGGAGGGCAGAGGAAACGTTTCAAGGACACCCTCAAAGCATCCTCACCGACACCTGGGAGTCCCTGGCCAAAGACCGCCTTAAGTGGAGGAAGTGCATCCGGGAGGGCGCTGAGCACCTCGAGTCTCGTCGCCGATATTGTATATGTAAGCACTCTAATAACAACTCCACGAGGTTAGGGTATAGTACTTGAACTGTAGTGACCTGAGTCCTTTATTGCATCTCCTAGAGTGAGGACACCAAGAGGTGAGCTCCCTTTTATACTTGGTCACCTGCAATGTACAGGTGACCCTTAGGTCTCCAGCAGCAGCATCCTCTGGTGGTACAGGTATAGTGTATAAAGGGTGAAGGTACATTACAGTACATACATTAACATGCATACATAACAGCCGAGAGCATGCAGAAAACAAGCTCAGGCAGTGGAAGGAGCGTGTGGTAAACAAGACTCCCCACCCACTCTTTCCTCTAACGATTGTCTGTCCCACCAGTGACGGAGACTGTCATTCCTGTATTGGACTGTACAGTCACCTGAGAACTCCCTTTTATAGTTGAAGCAAGTCTTCCTCGATTTCGAGGAACTGCCTATGCTGATGCCTCCTGCACAGCACTCATAGAATGAGAGCCATGTCGCCACCAGGAACATCAATGACCATCAATCAACAGTTCCACTGCCTTGACTGCTCGGGAGGAGTCCTCCAGTACTTGCCTGAGCGGGTGTCCCTATTCGTCGTCGTCTGCTTCATTATGCACAACCTCGCCATTATAAGGGCACAGCCATAGCACCAGGTATTGCCTCACCTGAGGAGGAGGAGGAGCAAGACAAGCATGAAGAGCAGTAGCAGCAAAAGCAGCGACGGAGGATGCAGCGAGTTAATCACGATTCTGTAAGGGCAGTCCACGACTGTCTCATCAGAGTTCGGTTCCAGTGAATTTTATTCCACTTCCCAGTTCCTTTGGACGTCCCCATCACCACACCAATTTTCCCTTCTATACCAAAGCACCAAAACTGAAATGAGGGACAAAAGCAAAGATGAAACAGTCCAATAAAAATGAACGGTTTCATAATGTATTTCATAATCACCCTTGTGCATTTCCTTATATCCCCTCTTTGCTTTAACTATTCTAGTGCTCCTCCATGGTGTGCCCCCTGTGAATGCAGCATGGCTGGTCAATGGCCAAAAACCATAGGGTAGTAATAGTAGGGGATTTTAACTATCCAAATATTGATTGGGACAAATTTAGTGTGAAGGGTATAGAGGGTGCGGAATTCTTGAAATGCATTCAAGAGAACTTTTTTAATCAGTATGTAGCAACATGAGAGGGGGTGCTCTTGGATTTAGTTTTGGGGAATGAAGCTGGGCAGGTTGAAGGGGTATTACTGGGAGAGCACTTGGGTGCCAGTGACCATAATTCAGTCAGATTCAAGTTGGTTATGGATCAGGACAAGAATAGATCTGGAATAAAAGTTCTGAATTGGGGAAAACCTAATTTTGCTAAGTTAATGAGTGATTTGGCCATGGTGGACTGGAAACAGCTACTTGTGGGTAAATCAGAGTCGGAACAGTGTGAGGCATTTAAGAAGGAGATCCGGAAGGCTCAGGCCAATCATGTGCCCTGAAAGAAAAAGGCTGGGAAAATAATTCTCGAGCCCCCTGGATGTCTAGGGACTTACAGTGGAGGATTAAGAAAAAAAGGGACGCTTATGTCATATATCAACGGCTAAGTACTATAGAATCTTTAGAGGAATATAAAAAGTTAAGAGGCAAAATTAAAAAGGATATTAGAAATGCTAAGAGAGAGCATGACAAATTCTTGGCCAGTAAAATTAAGGAAAACCCTAAGATGTTCCATAAATATATTAAGAGTAAGAGGGTAATTAAAGAAAGGGGAGGGCCTATTAGAGACCATGAGGGTAATCTTTGTGTGGAGGCGAAAGATGGTGGGAGGGTTCTTAATGAATACTTTGCATCTGTTTTCATAAAGGAAAGGGGCAATACAGATATTGCTATCGAGGAGGTGTGTGATATTCTGGATGAAACAGCTTTGCAAGTAGATAAGTCCCCAGGCCCGGATGAAATGCATCCCAGGCTGTTGAGCGAAGTAAAAGAGGAAATAGCAGAGACCTTGACCATCATTTTCCAGTCCTCTTTGGATCTGGGCATGATGCCGGAGGATTGGAGGACTGCTAATGTAGTACCCTTGTTTAAGAAGGGAGAAAGGGATAGGTCGAGTAATTACAGGCCTGTCAGCCTAATCTCAGTGATGGGAAAAGTTTGGAAAAAATCCTGAAAGACAGGATAAATCTACATTTGGAAAGGCAAGGATTAATTAGGGACAGTCAGCATGGATTTGTTAAGGGAAGATCGTGCCTGACTAACCTGATTGAATTTTTTGAGGAGGTAACCAAGAAGATCGCTGACGGTATTGTGTACGATGTAGTATATATGGACTTTAGCAAAGCTTTTGATCAGGTCCCACATGGTCGACTGGTCATGAAGGTTAAAGTCCATGGGATACAAGGCAAAGTGTCAAGTTGGATCCAAAATTGGCTTGGAGGTAGGAAGCAAAGGGTAATGATTGATGGATGTTTTGTGACTGGAAGGATGTTTCCACTGGGGTTCTGCAGGGCTCAGTATTGGGTACCTTGCTTTTTGTGGCATATATCAACGATTTAGATGTGAATATAGGGAGTATAATTAAGAAGTTTGCATACTACACTAAAATTGGCTGTGTGGTTGATAATGAAGAGAAAAGTCATGGGTTGCAGGAGGATATCAATCTACTGGTCAGGTGGGCAGAGCAGTGGCAAATGGAATTTAATTCAGAGAATTGTGAGGTGATGCACTTTGGGAGGGTTAATAAGGAAAGGGTATACACATTAAGTGATAGGCCACTTAATAGTGTAGATGAACAAAGGGACCTTGGAGTGCTTGTCCACAGAACTCTTTTTGGGAGGAAACTAAAACATTAAATCATTAAATCGTGTCCCCCCGATCTGGGGGACACACCAAACATTTTCAAGGCCCTTTTTTTTTTGTGTTTTTGTTTTTTTTTAGTTTTATTTTTGGGCACTAAAATCATATATTTTTTTCTCCAAGTGCCCCCTATAAAAGGGGAGGGGGACACTAAAAACATCGGCAATTAAAACAAATTAAACTTTAAAACATAAAATCAAATTAAAATTTGGTTCCGGGCATGATGATGCACTCCAGTCCCTCCGGTGCCCACCTCTTGCGGAAGGCAGCAAGCGTACCGCTTGTCCACAGATCCCTGAAAGTAGCAGGTCAGGTGGATAAGGTGATTAAGAAAGGCATGCGGAATGCTTGCCTTATTGGCCGAGGCATAGAATATAAGAGCAGGGAGGTTATGCTTAAATTGTATAATACTTTGGTTAGGTCACAGCTGGAGTATTGCGTGCAGTTCTGGTCGGCGTATTATAGGAAGGACGTGATTGCACTAGAGAGGGTGCAGAGGAGATTTACTAGGATGCTGCCTGGAATGGAGAATCTTAGTTATGAGTGCAGATTGAATAGGCTGGGTTTATTCTCATTGGAACAGAGGAGGTTGAGAGGAGACCTCATTGAGGTGTACAAAATATTGAGGGGCCTGGATATAGTGGATAGTAAGGGTCTATTTCCATTGGTGGAGGCGTCTATTATGAGGGGGCATAGTTTTAAAGTGGTCGATGGAAGGTTTAGAGTGGATTTGAGGGGGAGCTTCTTTACGCAGAGGGTTGTGGGGATCTGGAACTCGTTGCCTGGGAGAGTGGTGGATGCAGAAACCCTCACCACTTTTAAGAGATGTTTGGATGGGCAGAGTTACGGACCTAGAGCTGGTAATTGGGATTAGACTGGATGACCTTTTGTTGGACAGAGCAGATATAATGGTAAGTACTGCAGGGAATAGAATATGGCCAGGGTGATCTCCTGGATTAGTTTCGATCGCCTAGATGGGTCGGAGAGGGATTTTTCCAGATTTTTTTCTCCCTAAATTGGCCTGGGTTTTTATCTGGTGTTTGCCTCTCCCAGGAGATCACATGGCTCCGGTTGGGGTGGAGTGTAGAATGTTTTAGCAAAAGGGGTATCGCAGTTGTGGTGAGGCGGATTGGTTGGGCTGGGGGTGCTCTTTGCCTTTCCGTCATTGTTCATCGGTTTATATGTAACCTTTAGGGCTGCTGACCAAGGACTGTGTGGCTCTTTGTCGGCAGCGCGGACACGATGGGCAGGAATGGCCTCCTTCTGCGCTGTAAATTTCTATGTTTCGATGTTGTGTCT
This sequence comes from Pristiophorus japonicus, assembly GCF_044704955.1. Classification (NCBI taxonomy): domain Eukaryota; kingdom Metazoa; phylum Chordata; class Chondrichthyes; family Pristiophoridae; genus Pristiophorus; species Pristiophorus japonicus. The sequence goes on along the minus strand of NC_091998.1, from coordinate 4,678,674 downwards.
GGGCCAGAGACTATAGATGGCCTTGCAAGATGCCCTCATCCAGCTCTGGGCCTGGAAGGCCCGGCTGTAGGCTGCACTACCTCAGGCTGGGCGGCAGCAGTTTGGGCTGGCTGGGTGACCGGCAGCATCAAATGTAATGGCGGTGGTAGTGGTGGGCTCAGAAGTGCTGTCATCGTGAGAGAGGACAGCAGGTTCCTGCTGAACTGCACCTCAGCATCTCCACCAATCTGCTGGATTAGTTTCGTGGGCTGCTGCAACACCATGAGCTCCTCGGTGAACAGTGGTGGACCCAGCGGCGATAGCAGCAGTCAGTGCATGCATGGCATCTAGTTGAGACTGCATGAGAGAAATCTGAGCCTGGATGTTAGCACTCACTGACTGCATGACAGCACCAAGATGATGATGATTGCGTGGAATCAAGCTGAGACTGCATGAGAGTAGCATTACAGCACTAAGACGCTACATTGCTTCTGCCTGTGGTGCAATGGAGGCTGCCACATCACCCATTACACACGTCATGAGGTCTGGAGCCACAAGATCTCTCTGGGAGTCCACCATTGTCTGTAGACTGGCCACGATTGGCTCCAGGGTGCGCATAGAGCTCTGTGCAATGCTGGAGGCAGACTCCTCCATGATCCATATCACTGCTGAGAGTCTCTCAGGCACCCTTGCCCCATTGCACCGTAGGCCATTCGGCACTTCGAGCCTGCACCGCCATTCAATATGATCATGGCTGATCCTCCATCTTAACACCATATTCCCGCCTTCTCCCCATACTCCCTGATACCTTTTGTGTCTAGAAATCTATATATCTCCTTAAATATATTCAATGACTTGGCCTCCACAGCCTTCTGTGGCAGAGAATTCCAAAGGTTCACCACCCTCTGAGTTAAGAAATTTCTTCTCATCTCAGTCTAAATTTCCTACCCAGTATCCTGAGACTGTGACCCCTTGTTCTAAACTTCCCACCCAGAGGAAACATCCTCCCTGCATCCAGTCTGTCCAGCCCTGTCAGAATATTCTACGTTTCAATGAGATCCCCTCTCATTCTTCTAAACTCGAGTGAATACAGGCCTAGTCAACCCATACGTCCTCATCCGACAGTCCTGCCATCCCAGGAATCAGTCTGGTGAACCTTCTTTGCACTCCCTCTATGGCAAGTTCCTTTCTTAGGTCATCATAGGCAGTCCCTCGAAATCAAGGAAGACTTTCTTCCACTGCAAAAGTTAGCTCTCAGGTGACTGAACAGTCCAATTCGGGAATTACAGTCTCTGTCGCAGGTGGGGCAGACATTCGTTGGAGGAAAGGGTGGGTGGAGAGTCTGGTTTGCCGTACGCGCCTTCCGCTGCCTGCGCTTGTTTTCTGCATGCTCTCGGTGACGAGACTCGAGGTGCTCAGCACCCTCCTGGATGCTCTTCCTCCAGTTAGGGTGGTCTTTGGCCAGGGACTCCCAGATATCAGTGGGGATATTGCATTTTATCAAGGAAGCTTTGAGGGTGTCCTTGAAACATTTCCTCTGCCCACCTGGGGCTCGCTTGCCGTGTAGGAGTTCCGAGTAGAGCGCTTGCTTGGGAGTCTTGTGTCGAGCATGCGGACAATGTGGCCCGTCCAACGGAGCTGGTCGAGAGTGGTCTGTGCTTCGATGCTGGGGATGTTGGCCTGATCGAGAACACATGTTGGTGCGTCTGTCCTCCCAGGGGATTTGCAGGATCTTGCGGAGGCATCATTGGTGGTATTTCTCCGGCAATTTGAGGGGTCCAAGTCTCTGAGCCAAACAGGAGGGCGGGTATCACTACAGCCCTGTAGACCATAAGTTTGGTGCCAGATTTGAGGGCCTGATCTTCGAACACTCTCTTCCTCAGGCGACTGAAGGCTGCGCTGGCGCACTGGAGACGGTGTTGAACCTCGTCGTCGATGTCTGCCCTTGCTGATAGTAGGCTCCCGAGGTATGGAAAGTGGTCCACGTTGTCCAGGGCGCTTGCAATAAAGGCCAACATACCATTTGTCTTCCTAACTGCTTGCTGCACCTGCATGTTTGCTTTCAATGACTGGTGTACAAGGACACCCAGGTTCCTTTGTACATCGACATTTCCCATATCACCACTTAAATAATACTTTGTCTTTATGTTTTTCCTACCAAAGTGGATAACTTCACATTTATCCACGTTATACTGCAACCCACTCACCCAACCTATCTAAATCGCCTTACAGCGTCTTTGCATCTTCCTCACAACTCACAATCCCACCTAATTTTGTGTTGTCAGCAAACTTGGAAATATTACATTTGGTTCCCTCATCCAAATCATTTATATATAATGTATATGATGTAATGCTCGGCTCCTCCTCCTGCTCTTCCTCTCCCTCCATAATCTCTTGCGAGGCGGTGGGTGGAGTGGGGAGGGGAGGTGGGGTGCTCAGATGCAGGCCCCGCAGCTGCTGGCTGGTTATCTGAAACATAAATGGCACAAGACTCTCATTAAGGTGAGAGCAGTGGAACAGGAATGGAGCAAGGAATGCAGACAGTATCAGGGGTTGGAAGTGATAAAACTTTCTGGTGTGAGGGGGAAATGAGATGAGAAAAGGAGAGGGGATTGTAAAGTTATAAAGCCTTCTGGTTTGGGGGTGAAGTGGGTTAAGAAAAGAAGAGGGAATAAAGATACCATGGTTGTCCCCAGTGGGGTCGAAGTCTCCGCTGGCCAAAGCGCTCAGCACCTGTGGGCCAATGAGCCGCAGCACTCGCTCCTCAAGGTCACTCAGCGGCCGCAGTTTGGGTTCCCCTCCTCCAGTCCATAGCTGCTCGCTTCTGTTAATGTGCCATCTTGGCCTGCAAAAGAAAGGAACTCGTAAGTAAGAGTCCAGCTACCTGCTGTGATTGAATAGCTGTGAATGTAGGCAAGGTGTGAATGAGGATGTGTGTGTGAATATCTGCAGATGCTTGGTGGTTGAGTGGTGGGGAAGTGGTAGTTTGCACAGTGTGCACACACAGAGGTTGAGAGGCTCGTATGGAGGAGATGTGGAAGCATGTACTCACCTTCACCACCCGACAGAGGTCGTTGAATTTTTTCCTGCACTGGGTGAGGCTTCTCTGCACCAGTGTGCTGGCTGACACCTCCTGGGCCACATGGCCCTGAAAACCTACGGAGATGTCCACCTTCCCAATGGAAGGAACAGCAACTCCCTCCTTGTCTCCACTGCCCCCACCAATGTATCCAGCGCCACATCATTAAAATGGGTGGCCCTCAACCTTGAAGGGAGTTTCACAGCAGCCATTTCAGAAAGTTCCTGAGATGCAGAGATCACTCACTAAAGTGCAGCAATGTTGAAAATGAGTAGCAGCAGATTCAAATGACCTCCCCTTTGAGCCGGATCAAGCTGGAGTAAAGGAGTGAAGGCTGATTACTGAATGGAACTCAGCTGAAATTGGGTAGCTGTCTGTGAATAGTGTCACTGCAGCGTCCAGGTAAGGCCATTAGCGCCTCATTTACAGCCCCTTCACTGCTGGGGCAAAAACACTGAATTTCACACAATTTGGCAAGGCATCTCGCCGTGCACTAAATTTTCTCAAAGTGAAAAGTTACCGCCCCAAATGGGATACTAACAAATTTCGTCCCCTTTGACTCTGACTGAAGCTAACTTGACCATGTAATAGAATGGAGGTGGTGCACCAGATAGAATCATATTGCACAGAACCAGGCCATTCAGCCCATCGTGCCTGTGCTGGCCCTTTGGGAGAGCTATCCAATTAGTCCCAATCTTCTGCTCTTTCCCCATAGCCCTGCAAATTTTTCCTTTTTAAGTCTATATCCAATTCCCTTTTGAAAGTTACCATTGAATCTGCTTCCACCACCCTTTCAGGCAGTGCATTCCAGATATTATCCAATATGATTTTGATGACCTTTAATGTGATTTAAGAGGAAGGGATACTGGTCTCTATTTGCCGGAGTCTAACTTTGATCCTTTCTGTGTGCACATTTGCTGTTTGTTGTTTTCAATTCAGATGGTATAACAATAGTTGATGAGGATAGATGAAATAGATAAGCAAAGGAGACAATTTGTTCCTCAGATAGCACTTTGAACTCCTTTGCTGTTTGAGCCAGTAGATTTTGTAAGATTAAGTTTTTGAAGGAAACCTATGACAGTGTCTGATCTTGATTTGGCTGACTGGTTGGATGGAACTTCTTGTGCTGAAATTTAGATTCCAAAATTTTTACAGAGCTGTGACATCTAGCTTTACGACAACGTGCGTTGATATAGCACCTTTAATACACAGGGCTTTATTTTCAGCTTTGATGTTTTTGGGGCGATAATGGCATCAGGGTGGGAAAGTTAACGCCTGGGAATAGTTTGCGCCACAGTAATTAAGTTTGGGCAGTTGGGCCCTGCGTCAGGGGGAGCAGCGATAAGAGAGATGTTGTACAGGGAGTTTCTTGGATGGGAAACTCCCGAGCTAAAAAGCCAGGCCGGGAGCGCTCTGAGAGATGCCTGGGGAGCTGGGGAAACCTAAAAAAAAATCCACAAAAACATTCCCAAAACAGGGCCCATGCCACCACAATATAAATCGCAAAAAAAATTAAAAGAAAAAATAATCACACCCACCTCAGGAGTCCATTGCTCACCTCTTTGCCGACGGGATGGTTCGATCACCCTGATTTCCCTGGTGGTCATTGTGGGGCGCGCTTTCTGACAGATGTGTCGGGCAAGAGTCAAAACTCGCGCCGGTGTCGCAACCAGGGGCGTTGCACACGAGCACAGCTCTTCCAGGCAGTGATGTGGATCTGGACCCGCAGCTAGGCGCTGGAGGCTGACCGCCCAGCCAGAACACCTCACCGCCACCATTGCCACTGCTTCAGGGCGAAAAACGGTGCGCAGAAGACCCAATAAATCCAGCCCAAAATATGTTCCAAGGCATTTCATAAATGGGAATAGACAGGGAATTGGATGCTGAACCATGGAGATGGGGCGGCGGTGATGGAAGGGAGAATTAAAATGGTAATCAAAAAGATAAATGTTCGGAAGGCTTTAAAAGAGGAAAGAGAAGTGGACACATGAAAAAGTTTCAGAGATTAGAGTCAAGGTGATTGCAGAGTCTACAAGTGTCTGGGCCAAAAGAGGCTGGAAAGATAAGTGTGTTCAATTTTTTTGACTTTTGGGACAAAAACTGCTCTTTCAGACCCCAAAAGGAATGCTTAGCCCTCTCCTGTCCTGGGCACGTCCCATCCTTGCCCTGTCTGTGAGGCTCTCCCAGCAACTACCTGAGTGTCAGAGAGCATTCCTTCAGTCTCTGGCAGTGGCTTCCTGCCGCCTCATATTCTGTCCCTACACACTGGCCACTTCCCACTGGCTTCGGGTGGGAAACTGGTGGGGCCTTACACTGCCAAGGACGGGACAGTTTACCAACCTTCTCAGCCCCCACTTGCACAACACCTGGCCCAAGTTAACATCGGGATGTATGTGTGGTCTTCTATCCATTATCAGTATCTGGGCCAACAAGGAGGATCATTGGGGCTGGAGGCCTTCTAGCTGCTCGTTTTGTACAGCAGCCAGAGGGCCCCGAAGTTAGCGGCCATTACTGATGCAGCATGCCTCCCGGGTGTGCAGCAGCGATCCGCTGTCCAATACTGCCTTAGGGCGTACGCCCATTCCAAAATATTCTTGGGGCTACGCAAATGACCTGAATCCAGGATTATGGATAGGTTCAAGTCGGTTTAAGGTACATTCCTCCCGACACGTTTAAAGTCAGGCACTTTGGGCCGTAATAAAGCAGAAGCAAGGTTGTACCTTGCTTGGTTAAACAGTACTCAGTTTGTACTTTTATTGCATACATAACATTTGGCGACAAGAATAAAAGAACCTTTGTTTCCAAAATGAGCACGATTGGATTTTTAGAGCGATTCGTGGAGGGAGAAGATTGGGCAGACATTGTGAGCCGTTTGAACCAGTACTTCGTGGTCAACAAAATGAAGGGGGTCGACGATGCAGATCGGCGCCGTGCCGTGTTCCTCACTGTGTGCGGTTCAAAGATCTATGATCTGATAAAGAATCTACTTATGCCGAGTGATCCAACAGAGAAAACGTATGAGGAGTTGTGTACATTGGTACGGGAGCACCTCAAGCCAGACGACGGCATCATCATCTCGAGATACAGCTTTTATACACACGTTCGGTCGGAGGGCCAGAGCGCGGCGTAATTCGTTGCCGACCTGAGTCGTCTAGCGAGACCGTGCAAGTTCGGGACAGTGTTGGCAGACATGCTGTGGGACGTCTTTGTTATCGGTATCAACCACGAGGTGATCCTGCGCAAACTTCTGGAGGAGTTGGATTTAAAAAGGGCCATCCAGATCGCTCAATCATGTGTGACGACGGACAGGAGTTTAAAGCAAATATCGGTGAAGAACCGAACCTTGGCAAGTACTGTAAATGCGAATGATTCGGCGTTCGGCAGAGCAGCACATGGCAGGACCTATCCGGCTGCATTCGCGAATGATTCGGCGTTCGGCAGAGCGGCACGTGGCAGGGCCTATCCGTCTGCGTTCGCGAAACCTGTGGCTGCCCAAAGTCTGCCAGCGGGAATGTATCCGGCTTCTCCGTGTTGGCGTTGTGGGGGAAATCATCGGCACCAGCAGTGCCGATTTAAGCAATATAGTTGGAAATGCTGTCTGAGAGTGGGGCATCTCCAGCGCAAGTGTCCGCAGATGAGCAAACGCGCTGCGACACACCACGTGGAGGATGAGAGTCAGACTAGTGCGGATCTGGATACGCAATCCGAGATGCTAGAGGAGGAAGTGTATGGACTGTACTCTTTCATAACCAAGAGTAAACCAATTTTGATTAATGTGAAGTTTAACGGGATACTGGTATCGAGGGAACTGGGCACAGGAATGAGTCAATCGATCATGAACGAGAGGGCATTTAATAAGCTGTGGGATACTCAGACTGTGAGGCCCGGACTGAGCCCTGTTAACGCCAAGCTGCACACATACACCAAAGAACTGATAAAGGTGATTGGCAGTACGCAAATTAATGTGTCGTATAACGGTGCGGTTCACGAGTTACCGCTGTGGATTGTTCCAGGCAATGGCCCAACGCTGCTCGGCAGGAGCTGGTTGGAGAAATTCAGATGCGACTGGAACGACATAAAGGCATTGTCATCGGAGGAAGATACACGTGCCCAAGTATTGAGCAAGTTCCCCTCGCTGTTCGAACCGGGTATCGGCAACTTCACGGGAGCCAAGGTGCAGATCCATGTAGACTCAGATGTAAGACCCGTCTATCATAAAGTTTGGGCAGTGCCGTATATGATGAGGGAGAAGGTTGAAATTGAACTGGACAAACTCCAGCGTGAAGGGATCATATCACCGGTCGAATTTAATGAATGGGCCAGCCCCATTGTTCCTGTGCTGAAATGTGATGGCACAGTCAAAATCTGTGGAGACTACAAGGCTACGATCAACAAAGTTTCGAAACAAAATCAGTACCCGTTACTGAAGGCTGATGACTTGTTTGCGACGCTAGCCGGAGGGAAGTCGTTCACAAATCTGGACTTGACGTCGGCCGATATGACGCAGGAGTTGTTCGAGGCGTCGCAGAGACTTATGTGCATTAACACGCACAAAGGACTGTTTATTTACCACAGGTGCCCGTTTGGAAGTCGCTCGGCTGCAGCAATATTCCAGAGGAATATGGAAAGTCTACTGAAGTCTGTTCCCAGAACCGTCATGTTCCAAGATGACATCCTGATCACGGGTCATGACTCCAAGGAACATCTGAACAACCTGGAAGAGGTTCTACTGCATTTGGACAGAGTGGGACTCAGACTTAAACGCTTGAAGTGTGTCTTCATGGCACCGGAGGTCGAATTCCTCGGGAGGAAAATCGCCGCTGATGGCATCGGACCTACTGACATGAAAACCAAAGCCATCAAGAATGCACCCAAGCCGCAGATCTTGATGGAGCTGCATTCGTTCCTGGGTCTACTCAACTACTTTGGTATTTTCCTACCTAAATTGAGCACCCTACTTGAACCACTGCACATGCTATTGAGAAAAGGCAACAACTGGGTGTGGGGCACATTGTAAGACAGAGCTTTCGAGAAAGCCACCAATCTGCTTTGCTCGAATAAGCTGCTGGTACATTATGACCCATGTAAACATTTAGTTTTGGCCTGTGACGCATCGTCATATGGAATTGGTCGCGTGTTACAACAAGCCAATGAGTCAGGGAAATTTCAAGCTGTCGCGTATGCATCCAAAAGTTTGTCGAAAGCAGAAAGACCCTACAGTAGAAAAGGAAGCTTTAGCGTGTGTGTATACGGTGTTAAAAAGATGCATCAATACCTATTCGGTCTGAGGTTTAAATTAGAGACTGATCACAAGCCGCTCATTTCATTGTTTTCCGAGAGCAAAGCTATCAATAACAACGCTTCATCCTGCATCCAAAGGTGGGCATTATCTGCCTATGATTGTCATTTACCACAGACTTGGCACAGAGAATTGTGCCGTTGCTTTGAGCCGGTTACCATTGCCCACACCAGAGGTGGAAATGCTGCAACCGACAGATTTAATGTTAATCATGGATGCTTTTGAGAGTGAAGGAACCCCTGTCATTGCTCAACAAGTTAAGACCTGGACCAGCCAGGACTCAATATTATCGGTGGTAAAGGGTTGCATCCTCAAAGGGGATTGGTGTGCCATACCTAAGCAAATGTGCGAGGAGGCCAAACCGTACATTTGTCGCAAGGACGAGCTGTCTATTCAAGCAGATTGCATATTGTGGGGCAATCGAGTTGTCATGCCTAAGAAAGGGAGAGAGAAGTTTGTGCGTGAGTTACACAGCACACATCCTGGTATAGCGGTGATGAAGGTCATCGCCAGGTCCCAAGTGTCATGCATCTTACATTATTATATATAACTGTATCCTAACATGCTATACATGACTGTAATAAGATATGACCTATAACCACCAGCACACCTTACCACCAGGGATGCACTTGCAAGAGACAGGTATATAAGAACAGGTCTCAGGCAAGTGCTCATTCCAGAGCTGTGAAATAAAGGTGCAGGTCCAGAGTGACCTTGACTTCACTACGTGCCTCATGTGAATCTGTACTGAGGGGACAGGACTTTACAGTGGCGACGAGTTACGGGATTACAGAATCCACAGAATGGCAAACAACGGATCAGATGAAAAGTACAATGCGGGAGACAATTGGGAGGACTTTATAGAAAGGCTCCAGCAAAGCTTTGTTACCAAAGATTGGTTAGGCGACGATAAGGCAGACAAGAGAAGAGCCCATCTCTTGACCAGCTGTGGCTCGAAAACATACGCTTTAATGAAGGATCTGCTGGAACCCGAGAAACCAGCAAGCAAGTCGTTTGAAGAATTGAGCACACTGGTAAGAGACCACCTGAAGCCAGCGAGCAGCCTGCACATGGCCAGACACAGCTTCTACAACTACAGACGCTGTGTGGGCCAGAGCATACCCGACTTCGTGGCGGAACTTTGGAGTTTGGCTAGTTTATGTGAGTTCTCCGGTGAACTGAGGAGAGAAATGCTGAGAGACTTTTTCATTGAAGGAATAGGCCATGCAGGCATATTCCGAAAGCTCATAGAGACCAAGAACCTGACCTTAGAGGCAGCAGCACTGGTTGCACAGACATTCTTGGTAGGGGAAGAAAAAAACGAGGTAGATTTACAATGCAGGTACGACAACTAACGAAATATTGGAACAAGAAGTTCACAGCACTAAACAAGCTGCTACCCCCACACACAGACAAAACCGGGAGAACAGGCTCTCGACAGCAGGCAGTGGCGCCAGAAGCCATCAAAGGCCACAGGAACGGCCGTTAACACCTCATCAACCCACAATGCGAGCAATCAACTTCAAACTGAGAGAAGCTCAAGAGAGATCAGCCAGACGCAGCTCATTCTTTGGGAACTTTGAACAATGGAACCGGTCTGTGCTGGAGGTGTGGGGGTGGGCACTCGTCAAGGAGATGTCGATTTCAGCAGGCTGTTTGCAGGAACTGTGAATATACAGGGCATTTGGCCCGCATGTGCAAAAAACCGGCAGCTTGGCTGGTATATGAATCGGATGGGTTGGAAAGCGGACCAGAAGACGGTGGGGACAGTACCCGGGACACCGATGTACAGAGGGTCAACATGATCAATGGCCGCTGCTCCTACAACAGGACACCTCCAATAATGATGAGGGTCCTACTCAACGGGATACCTATCAACATGGAGCTACCTACCATGGGAGCGAGTCAATCTCTCATGGGCGCTCAACAATTTGAACAACTGTGGCCACATAAAAGAGACAGACCAAAACTCACAAGGGTCGACACCAAACTAAGGACCCATACCAAAGAAATCGTACCAGTCCTCGGCAGCGCCATGCTCTCTGTCACACACAAAGGGACAGTGAACCGACTTCCCCTCTGGATTGACCCGGAGACCCCCCAGCACTGCTGGGGAGAAGCTGGCTGGCAAAACTAAACTGGAAATGGGATGATGTCCATGCCATGTCATTAGAGGAACGGACCTCCTGCTCAACAGTTATAAAGCGATTTGAACATCTCTTTCAGCCAGGTGTGGGCACTTTCAAAGGGGCCAAAGTCAAAATCTACATCACACAGGATGCTAGACCGGTCCATCACAAGGCCAGAGCTGTACCCTATGTGATGAGGGAAAAGATTGAACATGAACTAGACAGGCTTCTGCGGGAAGGCATTATATCACCTGTGGAATTTAGCGACTGGGCAAGTCCCATCGTCCCAGTCATGAAGCCTGATGGATCCGTACGAATCTGTGAGGACTACAAATCTACCATAAACAGAGTCTCCCTACAGGACCAGTACCCGCTGCCCAGAGCGGAGGACTTATTTGCCACATTGGCTGGAGGTAAACTTTTCTCAAAACTAGATCTCACATCTGCGTATATGACGCAAGAATTGACCGAGGAATCCAAGCTACTCACCACCATCAACACACATCGAGGCCTTTTCATGTACAATCGATGCCCATTTGGCATCAGGTCGGCAGCTGCCATATTCCAGCGCAACATGGAGAGTCTGCTCAAGTCCATCCCGGGGACGGTTGTATTTCAAGACGACATACTTATCACGGGCAGGGACACCGACTCCCATCTCCGTAATTTGGAGGAAGTACTAAAGCGGTTGGATCGGGTAGGCACACAAGTCAAGAAATCCAAGTGCCTGTTTCTCGCACCCGAGGTTGAATTTTTGGGCAGAAGGATTGCCGCTGATGAAATCCGCCCAACAGAGTCCAAAACAGAAGCAATTCGCCTGGCACCCAGACCCCGGAATGTCTCAGAACTGCGCACCTTTCTCGGGCTACTCAATTACTTTGGGAACTTTATGCAGAACTTAAGCACGCTGCTGGAGCCTCTCCATGTGCTACTTAGGAAGGGGTGCGATTGGTTTTGGGGGGACGCCCAGGAACGCGCCTTCAATAAGGCACGCAACCTTCTGTATTCCAACAGTGTTTTGACTTTCTTTGATCCAGGTAAAAAGCTAGTTCTCACATGTGATACGTCAGCGTATGGGGTCGGGTGCATTTTGCAACATGTCAATAGTGCGGTCAAATTACAACCCATAGCTTATGCCTCCAGGTCACTTTCGCGGGCGGAGCGCGGGTACGGAATGGTAGAGAAGGAGGCACTCGCGTGCGTGTACGGTGTCAAAAAGATGCACCAATACCTTTTCGACGCCAAGTTCGCGTTAGAAACCGACCACAAGCCCCTCACGTCCCTCCTATCCGAGAGCAAGGCAATAAACGCCAACACCTCGGCGCGAATTCAACGGTGGGCTACACCATAAGGCACAGATCGTGCACAGACAACTGTGCCGACGCACTCAGCAGGCTACCCCTGGCGACCACGGAAGCGTCTGACGAACAGGACTGGTCATGGAAATCAATGCCTTTGAGTCCACAGGTTCGCCCATTATGGCTCGCCAAATCAGAGCCTAGACGGCCAGCAACCCCACGTTATCTTTAGTAAAAGATGTGTCCTAACGGTGACTGGGCAGAGGCTCACGATGCCTGCCCCGAGGAATTAAACCCCTTTCACAGGCGCATGCATGTGCTATCACTACAAGCAGACTGCCTGATGTGGGGCAGCCGAGTAGTCATGCCTCTGCGAGGCAGAGAGGCATTTGTCCGGGAGCTCCACCGCGAGCACCCGGGGATCGTTCTCATGAAGGCCATAGCCAGATCCCACGTCTGGTGGCCTGGTATTGACGCGGACTTGGAGCTCTGCGTCCGAAGGTGCACCATTTGTGCCCAACTCAGCAATGCCCCCAGGGAGGCTCGACTGAGCCCCTGGCCCTGGCCTACCAAACCGTGGTCGCGGGTGCACGTAGACGATGCGGGCCCATTCATGGGCAAAATGTTCCTCGTAGTTGTAGATGCATTTTCAAAGTGGATCGAATGCACCATTTTAAACTCGAGCACAACCTCCACCATTGTGGAGAGCTTCGCAACCATGTTTGCAACGCACAAAATCCCTGACATATTGGTCAGTGACAATGGTCCGTGCTTCACCAGCGCAGAATTCCAAGATTTTATAAGTGACCACGGCATAAATCACGTCAAGACAGCACCGTTCAAGCCGGCCTCCAACGGCCAGGCGGAGAGAGCAGTGCAAATCATTAAACAAGGCATGCTTAAAATCCAAGGTCCCACACTGCAGGGTCGCCTGTCGCGACTGCTGCTGGCATACAGATCTCGTCTGCACTCACTGACTGGGATCCCCCCCGCGCAACTGTTGATGAAAAGGACTTTATAAACAAGGCTCTCATTAATCCTCCCAGACATGCACGAAATCGTTGAGGCAAAGCGCCGTAAGCTGACTGAGTACCATGACAGAAATTCGAGGGTGAGATGGAATGAGATAGGGGACAAAGTGTTTGTACTAAACTATGGCAGGGGTCCCAAATGGCTTGCAGGGACAGTAACGGGCAAGGAAGGAAACAGGTTACTGGTAGTACAAATGGACAATGGCAAAACCTGCCGGAGGCATGTAGACCAAGTCAAAAGCAGATTTACCAACAACACTGCGGAACCAGAGGCAGACTACAATGTGGAACTTGCACCACACCTGGTGGACAGACAGAGGGAACAACCTGAGGAAAGGGCAATCCCAACAGACAGCCCAGGCGAGTCAACAACAATCACACCAATCAAAACAGACAGCCCAGGCGAGATACCAGCAACCACACCCAAAGAAAAACAGACACCAAGGCAAACAACTGAACCACAACTCAGACGCTCTACGCGAGAGCGTAGACCACCTGAGAGACTGAACCTATAAAGACAATAAGACCTTGGGGGAGGGTGATGTCATGTATCTTACATTATTATATATAACTGTATCCTAACATGCTATACATGACTGTAATAAGATATGACCTGTAACCAACAGCATACCTTACCACCAAGGGTGCACTTGCAAGAGACAGGTATATAAGGACAGGTCTCAGGCAAGTGCGGCATTCCAGAGCTGTGAAATAAAGGTGCAGGTCCAGAGTGACCTTGACTTCACTACATGCCTCGTGTGAATCTGTACTGAGGGGACAGGACTTTACACCAAGTATGGTGGCCAGGAATTGATTCTGAGCTGGAAGCATGCGTGGATCAGTGCAACACCTGCATGTAGCTCAGCAAAGCACCAGTGGAATCACCACTGAGTCTGTGGTCATGGCCATCCAAACTTTGGTCCAGGATCCATGTAGATTTTGCAGGTTCCTTCCTGGGCAAGATGTTTTTAGTAGTGGTGGATGCTTATTCGAAGTGGATAGAATGCATAATCATGTCATCCAGTACATCCACGGCAACCATAGAGAATCTCAATGTCATGTTCGCGACACATGGTCTGCCTGACACAGTGGTGAGCAACAATGGGTCGTGCTTCACCAGTCAGGAGTTTCAGGAGTTTGTAAAACATAATGGCATAAAACATGTAAGGTCAGCACCGTTCAAGCCTGTGTCTAACGGGCAAGCAGAACGTACAGTACAAATTATCAAGCAAAGCATGAGGCGAGTAACCCAAGGGTCACTGCAGACCCACTTGTCTTGCACACTGCTGAGTCACAAGACAAGACCCTACACGCTCACAGGGGTCTTGCCTGCTGAACTGATGATGAAAAGAGGTCTTAAGACCAAGTTATCTCTTGTACACCCGGATTTAAGTAATCATGTTGAATATAGAAGACAGAGTCAACAAGGGTCGATCGCGCAGCTGTGTCACGCGAGATTTCTGTTAATGATACTGTACATGTGTTGAATTATGGTCAGGGTCCCAAATGGATCGCTGGTACAGTCATGGCCAAGGAGGGCAACAGAGTATTTGTTATTAAGCTCAAGAATGGGCAAACTTGCAGGAAACACATGGATCAAACAAAGCTGAGGCACACAGACAGGCCAGAACAGTTGGATGAAGAAACCGTCGACGACCAACCAACCTACCAGCAGCCTTCAGTGGACTCGAGGGCCATCAGTGAACACGGAATTTCCATCACGGACTTGTTCAATAAAAATGGACTTGCAATTCCTGACATGGCTACTGTCACCCCCAACAAGTCAGCCATTCAGCCACCAGCCAGAACAGACTCTGCACATTCACCCAAGGCCGGAATCGAACTGAGACGGTCAACCCGGGAGCTAAAGCACCGGACCGTCTCAACCTGTGAAAGACTGTGATAAGATCTCAGAGGGGGCTATTGTCATGTATGTACATGCTGTTTGTAGCCACAAGATGGTGTCATTGTTGGAGGCCACTGAGCAACACGCACATGGTGCTGCTCTGGTATAAAAGGCCAGCCATTTTGTGAGTCAGGCACTTTGCTCTGTAATAAAGCAGAAGCACGGTTGTCCCTTGCTTGGTTAAACAGTACTCAGTTTGTACTTTTATTCCATACAAAACAGATTGGCCCAATATAGTTTTAAGGTCCTGGGAGAGAATGCATTAGATTAGTAAACAGTTTTGATTTTAACACCGAGAGGATGCAAGGAAGAGAAATATATTGTATGGTGCTTATATGTGGCATACCGTATGATAAATATTATAAGTAGTCTATTCAACTGTGCACAAATGTTTGTTTATTTTCAGCAATCCTTGTCTAAACTAAAAATAAGTATGCATTTCTATGAAGGTTCTCCTGTTGTAATTTTGGCAGAAGAGCCGCAGAAACCCTGGGTAATTGGCTATTGTCTTGATTTGGCAAATTAGCCAATGCAAAAAGGCAATGCAAAAACGAAACCCACAGTAGAATAACACACTGCAAATTAGACTGAATGTGCCGAGTATGAAACAAGACAGAACAGCTGCAGTTGAAGCTATGTGGTAATGCAGATACATTCAAAAACTGAAATAAGAGACAAGAGTTGAGTTCTGTCCAAGAACGGCACGCAAGCTTTATTGTTATAAGCTAAGAACCGTGACTGACTGAACAAAAGATTTTAACAGGCTATGGAAGTAATATGAAGCAATGCCACAGTGTTTGATGCAAAACAAATGGTACTCGGGGTTTTACTAGAGCGGGCAGTTGTATGAAAATTTCAGTGATTAATGAATTAAAGGAAAAGGAAAGGAATTCCAGGAGCCTGGCTCACCTGGGAAAAGTGCAAACAGATGGAGAGATTTTTATTGCTATTAATCACCCCTGTTGCACTAAAAAGTGCAGTGTTCAGACACCGCTTTCCGCTCTACATCTGTACACAACAGAAATAACATGTACAGGACCTTGACATCGGGACAGAAGGATTCATCTCTTCAGAAAAGATGAACTCTTCTGTTATTCAGATAGAAATGTGCTGTTTGACATCTGCAGAAACTGTGCAATACTCTGGCCTGTCTCTTCTCCAAGTGAAGCTTTGATCAAAGTCAGTTCACACAGGAAGTGGCCTATTGATGGCATGAGGTGATACAGTGTGTAACATGGAAAATATAGAAACGGCAAATTCATTATAGTTCCTTCTCCTGTCTACTTTATTATACTTGTAAGGAAACTCTTGTATATCATGTTTTACTTCTGAATTGAATATTTATTGCATACCAAACAAAACCATGTTTCCATCTGAGTGTTTTTCCACCATTTTGTATGTTGGCAAAAGGCAGGATTACTGGGAAAAGCTGAATTCAGCAGGAATACTCTGCCTGTGGTAACCTCACAAAATGGTGGTTGAATTCAAGAGTCCTGTCTGCTTATAGTAAGCTTAAAAAGGCTATTCCTCTAGTAGCTTTTGTTTAATGAAAGCCAAAACAAATAACTTTGAGGTAAGCAAACATCTAGGATGGAAAATATTCAACCCCCTTTTAAGGAATTCAACCGTCAAAACAGTATTGCTTTGAATATTCTGAGAGCAACAATTTCTATACTATCAAACTGAGACAAATGTGTGATCATCCAATAATCAATATTTTCATGCTTGTGTCATTTCTATGTTGGATAAATAATTTAAGTAAATTGAACACATTCCTAATTAGGATTAGTAATAAATATTTTAATGTTGCCATCAGATTTCTTAAAATAGCAGTATTTGTGAAGTCCAATCTAATTGGAGCACAGGCCAGGGTATAGACTGTTATGTATGTAAACATTGTAACCGTGTAAGACTTGCCACCAGAGAGGGCGCAACTGTTGGAGACCCAAGGGTCACCTGCACACCTCGTGCAAGGTAGTATAAAAGATTGTCTGCCATGCTGCTTAGGCACTCTGGAGTTGTATTAAAGAGACAAAGGTCACATCAGTTTTAGCTCACAGTACTCAGTCTTGTGGAGTTCTTCCAGACTTAACAATTGGCGACGACTTACAGATTACAGACTTTCATGCGGTCATGGCTGCCGTTGGTATTCTAGAGAGATTTGTAGAGGGTGATGATTGGGAAGCTTTCGTTGAGCCTTTTGACCAGTACTCCATGGCCAATGAGCTGGATGGGGATGATACAGCGATCAAGTGCAGGGCGATTCTCCTCACAGTGTGTGGGTCCACAATATATGGCCTCATTAAGAATCTGCTAGCACCGGAGAAACCAATGGAGAACAAATATACAGAGTTGTGCTTGCTGGTTCGGGAACACCTCAAGCCGAAGGAGAGTGTCTTAATGGCCAGGTATCACTTCTACACACACCAGCACTCCAAGGGCCAGGACGTGGTGAGTTATGTCGCTCACCTGAGACACCTTGCAGGAACTTGCGAATTTGCTGGATTTTTGGGGGAAATGCTACGGGATTTCTTTGTGCTTGGCATCTGCCACAAGGTCATTCTTCGCAAACTGCTGTCCACCGAATCCCTAGATCTGAGCAAGGCCATCACGATAGCCCAGGCAATCATATCCACGATCGATAATACCAGACAGATATCCTTCCAGCATCGAAACTCACTGGCAAGTACTGTGCATAAAATAACGTCGCTAGCAGGCAGAACTGCATATGGCAGGGCCTACATGTCTGCAGCTGCAAGACCTAGGATGACTCCGAATCCACCGTGAATGCAAATCCATTTGCACCATGTTGTCGATGCTGGGGTAATCATTGGTGGAGAGGCGCTGTTGGCGCGGATACATGACCTCACCTCTCTCAACTGTAGGGAGGAGAGCAGGTAAATAAGCTCTCTCTCATCAAATTATACTTACTGATTGAATATTTCGTTGTGTGGTAATTTTTATTTTAACTTTGGAGTAAAAACATGTATGAAATGGTTAACATAATATTAGCTCTCCCATCATGCTTTACTTAAAAAGGGTTAACATAATAATGGCTTAATCTACTATGATGCTTTGCTTAAACTGGTTAACATAATCTTACACACATTTTAGTTAATTTTATCATATAACAGTTAAACAAAAACATTACCAAAACACTACTACAACTGATGGGTAAGTTTTATCTTGCAATCCCCAGTTTGAGGACGAGGAATTTGTTCCAACTCTTTACTTTACCAGAGATGCAGTGATTGTGACCATTTTTTAAAAATGGGACAAGTCCGACTGCGGCAACGACAGGGGAATCTCCCTGCTATTAGCCACTGGGAAAGTTGTCGCTAGAGTTCTCCTCAATCGTCTTCTCCCTGTGGCCGAGGAGCTCCTCCCGGAATCACAATGCGGATTTTGTCCCCGATGGGGCACAACAGACATGATTTTTGTGGTGCGACAGCTGCAGGAAAAATGCAGGGAGCAGTGCCAGCCCTTATACATGGCCTTTTTCGATCTTACAAAGGCCTTTGACACTCTCAACCATGAGGGTCTATGGAGTGTTCTCCTCCGTTTCGGATGCCCCCAAAAGATTGTCAACATCCTTTGCCTGCTTCACGATGACATGCAGGCCATGATCCTTACCAACACATCCATTACAGACCCAATCCACGTCCAGACTGGGGTCAAACAGGGCTGTGTCATCGCTCCAACCCTCATCTCAATCTTCCTCGCCGCCATGCTCCATCTCACAGTCAACAAGCTCCCCGCTGGATTGGAACTAAACTACAGAACCAGTGGGAAGCTGTTTAACCGATGCCGCCTCCAGGGCAGGTCCAAGATCACCCCAACCTCTGTCGTTGAGCTGCAGTATGTGGACGATGCCTGTGTCTGTGCACATTCAGAGGCTGAACTCCAGGATATAGTCAATGTATTCACTGAGGCATATGAAAGCATGGGGCTTATGCTTAACATTTGTAAGACAAAGGTCCTCCACCAGCCTGTCTCTGCCACTCAGAACTGCCCTCCAATCATCAAGATCCACGGACAATGTCGATCATTTCCCATACCTCGGGAGCCTCTTATCAACAAAGGCAGACATTGATGCGGAGATTCAACATCATCTTCAGTGCGCCAGTGCAGCCTTCGCCGTCTGAGGAAAAGAGTGTTTGAAGACCAGGCCTTCAAATATACCACCAAGCTCATGGTCTCTACAGGGCTGTAGTAATACCCGCCCTCCGGGTATGTATGGATCTGAGGCATGGACATTGTATAGAAGGCACCTAAAGTCGCTGGAGATATATCATCAACGATGTGTCCGCAAGATCATGCAAATCCTCTGGGAGGACAGACGCACCAACATCAATGTCCTCGACCAGGCTAACATCCCCAGTATTGAAGCACTGACCACACTTGATCAGCTTCACTGGGCAGGCCACATAGTTCGCATGCCAGATACGAGACTCCCTAAGCAAATGCTTTATGCGGAGCTCCTTCATGGTAAACGAGCCAAAGGAGGACAGCGGAAACGTTATAAGGACACCCTCAAAGCCTCCCTGGTAAAGTGCGACATCACCACTGACACCTGGAGACCCTGGCCGAAGACCGCCCAAGGTGGAGAAAGTATATCCGGGAGGGCGTCAAGCTCTTCGAGTCCCAACGCAAAGAGCGTGAAGAGGCCAAGCGCAGGCAGCAGAAGGAGCACGCGGCAAACCAGCCCCAACGACCCCTTCCATCGACGAATGTCTGTCCCACCTGTAACAGGGTCTGTGGCTCTCGTATCGGACTGTTCAGCCATCAAAGAACTCACTTTGGGAATGGAAGCAAGTCTTCCTCGATTCCGAGGGACTGCCTATGATGAATCATTGAGCCCATCAATGTCGATTTAAGCACTATGTGTGTTGTGTATCTGTAAAGCATGCACTCCCATGTTCTTCAGCATCTGCCTCCTGTCTCTGAGGCTCGAAATTGCTTTGATCAACCATGGACCGATCTTCCTTTGCCACATGGTGGTTAGCAGGTTTTGCAGAGCTTGCAGCTCATCTGCAAGCTCATTGGAGGTGCCCCATTGTTCCACAGCTCTTGCAAACATACCCTTTGAAGCGGCATGAATAGGCTGAATGGAAGCCTCCACAATGCCAAACAAGGTGTGAATTGCCTTGCATTCATCCTTTGTTGGGGACTCTGAGTCATCTGGGTCACCGGAGGCCTACTGGCAGTTGCAGACTCGTGGTTTCTGCCCTGTACATTTCTGCTCGCAAACACAGTTCCAGTTAATTTATGAACATTGCTAGCACTTGTGTGCTGAGAGATTTGTTTGGTGATATCACTGGTTGACATAAACGCCTGTGTATCTCAATGGCCTTACTGAGGGTCGGTGTCTCTACAGTCAAAAGTTTTAATAGGATGGTCTCGTGGCCAATGCCCAGTACAAAAAAAGTCTGAGCATCTGCTTCAGGTAGCCATCAAACTCACATTGTCCTGCAAGTCGACTTAGCTCGGCGACGTAGCTCGCCACTTCCTGACCTTCAGATCACTGGCACGTGTGGAACCGATACCTCGCCATCAGCACGCTCTCCCTTGGGTTAAGATGCTCCCGAACCAATTTACACAGCTCCTCATATGACTTATCTGTGGGTTTCACCGGATCCAGAAGATTCTTCATTAGGCTGTAGGTCGGTGCCCCGTGAGGAGCTCTCCTTTTTGCAGCGCTTCCTTCTTCGTCCAGCTCGCTGGCTACAAAGTACTGGTCTAGCCATTCGACATAGGCTTCCCAGTCCTCACCCTCAGAGAACTTCTCCAGGATGCCCACAGTTTGCTGCATCTTTGCGTTGGATTCGTATACTCGTTGCCAGTTATTGTGTTCCTACCACAGATGAGGCTGCACACAGGGATGTTAAAGTAACAGTGACCTCAGTCTTTATTAAGACACTCCAGAGTGAGGAATAGGTCTTAGGGGCCGGCTTATATACAGTGCCCCCAAAGGATGTTGGGATCCCTTGGGACTTCAGGGGATGCGCTCCCTGGTGGCGGAACATGGGGGTGCATTCTTTACAGATATACAACAACATGTGCAAAGGCTGCGAAACAATGGGGTACCTCCAGTGAATGTGCAAGAGTGCTGCGACTCAACACGTGGCAGAGTCAGCAGGGGATGATCGAGCCGGCATGGATCACGCAGAACAAACAAGAGAGGCAACTCAACCCGAGGAAGAAGTGTATGGGGTACACACCTTCACCACCAAGAGCCCTCCTATTAAACTGAAAGTCAAATTGAACAGTATTCCGGTATCAATGGAGTTGGACACGGGGGCAAGTCAGTCAATTATGAGCCAGAAGGCTTTTGAGAAATTGTTGGGCAACAAGGCACCCAAACTGAGCCCGATTCAGACAAAGCTGCGCACCTACACCAAAGAGCTCATACCAGTCATTGGCAGTGTGGCAGTTAAGGTATTGTACAATGGAGCTATGCATGATTTATCACTGGGATTGTACCAGGCGATGGCCCAACGCTATTCAACAAAAGCTGGCTGGGAAAGATTCGATGGAACTGGGATGACATCAAAGCACTATCTTCAGTGGATGATGCCTCGTGCGCCTAAGCGCTGAGCAAGTTTCCGTCACTATTTGAACCAGGCATCGGCAACTTCACAGGCACCAAGGTGCAGAATCCATCTAGTCCCCGATGCAAGGCCCGTTCATCACAAGGCTCGAGCGGTTCCATATATGATGAGGAAGAAAGTCGAGATTGAACTGGACAGACTTCAACAAGAGGAAACCATATCGCCAGTCGAGTTTAACGAGTGGGCCAGTCCGATTGTTCCGGTGTTGAAAAGCAATGGCACGGTCAGAATCTGTGGAGACTACAAGGTAACTATCAACAGAGTCTCGTTTCAGGACCAGTACCTGCTACCCAAGATGGATGACCTGTTTGCAATGTTAGCAGGGGGGAAGTCGTTCACCAAGTTGGACCTAACCTCCGCCTACGTGACACAGGAGCTGGCTGAATCTTCGAAAAGATTGACGTGCATCAACACGCACAAAGGACTGTTTATATACCACAGGTGCCTCAGAGGAACATGGAGAGTCTGCTGAAATCGGTTCCGTGCACCGTTGTGTTTCAAGATGACATCCTGATCACCGAACACCGAACATCTGCACAACCTGGAAGACGTTCTAAGTTGACTAGACAGAGTGGGACTCAGGCTGAAATGCTCCAAATGTGTTTTCCTGGTGCCAGAGGTCGAATTTTTGGGGAGAAAGATTGCGGCAGACGGTATCTGATTCACGGACTCATAGACAGAGGCCATCAAGAATGCACCCAGACCACAGAATGTGATGGAGCTGCGATCGTTCCTGGGACTCCTCAACTATTTTGGTAACTTTCTACCCGGGTTAAGCACTTCGCTGGAACCGTTGCACATGTTGCTACGTAAGGGTGATGACTAGGTTTGGGGTCAATCTCAAAAGATAGCCTTTGAGAAGACCAGAAACCTACTTTGTTCTAATAAGTTATGACCCGTGTAAACAATTAGTGCTAGCTTATGATGCATCTTCGTACGGGGTCAGCTGTGTGTTACAGCAAACCAATGTATCGGGCAAACTTCAACCGGTTGCGTACACGTCTAGAAGTCTGTCTAAGGCTGAAAGAGCCTACAGTATGGTCGAGAAATAGGCGTTAGCATGTGTATATGGGGTTAAGAAAATGCACCAATACCTATTTGGACTTCGGTTTGAGCTTGAAACCGACCACAACCACTCATTTCGCTGTTTACAGAAAGCAAAGGTATTAACATCAATGCTTCTTCCTGCATCCAAAGATGGGCACTAACATTGTCCGCCTATGATTATTTTATCCACCACAGACCAGGCATGGAGAACTGTGCTGATGCCCTCAGTCAGCTACCATTGCCCACTACCAGGGTGGAAATGGCGCAGACTTGCTTCTTGGCATGGATGTTTTTGAGAACGAGGGGTCACACGTCACTGCTCGCTAGATCAGAACCTGGACCAGCCAGGATCCTGAGCTATCACTTGTAAAAAGTTGCATCCTCAATGGGAGCTGGTCGGCCATTCCCCGGGAAATGCAAGATGA
This sequence comes from Pristiophorus japonicus, assembly GCF_044704955.1. Taxonomy (NCBI): domain Eukaryota; kingdom Metazoa; phylum Chordata; class Chondrichthyes; family Pristiophoridae; genus Pristiophorus; species Pristiophorus japonicus. The sequence goes on along the minus strand of NC_091998.1, from coordinate 4,655,870 downwards.
AATTAAGCTGTTTCACCGACGCAAAGATGAAATGTCCATCCAGTCGGTTTGTCTCTTATGGGGTAATCGCGAGGTTTTGCCAAAAAAAGGCAGGGAAACATTTATACGCAACCTACACAATACCTACCCAGGCATAGACATGATGAAGGCTATAGCCAGGTCGCATGTTTGGTGGCCCGGCATTGACTCGGACTTAGAATCATGCGTACACCAGTGCAACACATGCTCACAACTGAGCAATGCACCAAGGGAGGCTCCATTGATCTATGGTCATGGCCCTCCAAACCTTGGTCCAGGATCCACGTAGATTTTGCTGGCCCCTTTCTCGGAAAGATGTTTTTAGTTGTAGTGGACGGTTACTCTAAATGGATTGAATGCGTAATCATGTCATCCAGCACATCTACTGCCACCATTGAAAGCCTCCGGGCTATGTTTGCCACCCATGGCTTGCGCGACGTCCTTGTCAGTGACAATGGATCGTGTTTCACCAGCTCGGAATTCAACGAGTTTATGACCTGAAATGGCATCAAGTATGTCAGGTTTGCCCCGTTTATGCCCTCATCTAACGGTCAAGCGGAACGGGCAGTCCAAACTATCAAGCAGAGCTTGAAACGCGTGATGGAAGGCTCCTTGCAGACCCGCTTATCTCGGGTTCTGCTCAGCCACCGGACGCAACCTCACTCGCTCACTGGGGTTCCTCCTGCAGAATTGTTAATGAAGAGAGCACTCAAAACCAGGCTCTCCCTAGTCCACCCGGATCTAAATGATCATGTGGAAACCCGGCGTCACCGGCAAAACATGTACCACGATCGCACGGCTGTATCACGTGACATTGATGTTAACGACTCTGTGTTTGTCCTTAATTACAGTCATGGTCCTCAATGGGTTGCTGGCATTGTCTTGGCCAAGGAGGGGTTATAGAGTGTTTATAGTCAAACTATTGAATGGACAAACGTGCAAAAAGCATTTGGATCAGACCAAACTGCGGTTCACCGACAACCAGGAACAACCTGAAGAGAACATCACCATCATCGATCCACCAACACACAGCCAACCAGCAATCGACCTTGCTGTCAATCAAGAAGATGAACCCACCATTCCCAACAGTCCTGTCAGACCAGCCGCGCCGCAGTGCAGCAATGGTCCAACCAAGTCACTCATGGCAGAGTTTGAACTCAGACGATCAACCAGGGACCGTAGGGCCCCGGATCGTCTCAACTTGTAAATAATTTGTATCAAAGACTTTGGTGGGTGGAGGGGGGAGTGATGTTATGTATGTAAACATTATAACTGTGCAAAACTTGCCACCAGAGAGGGCGCAACTGTTGGAGGCCCAAGGGTCACCTGCACACCTCATGCAAGGGAGTATAAAAGGTTGTCTGCCATGCTGCTTAGGCATTCTGGAGTTGTATGAAAGAGACTAAGGTCACATCAGTTTTAGCTCGCAGTACTCAGATATCACGGTGCATAAATTCATCACACTAAAATCCACAAACGTTCTCACCCAATATCACCTTGCACTTACTAAATGTCTTTGTGAGGCAAGCTATGGGCCTGGACTCTGATTAGACTCTTCATTGGATTCTCAGTCATTACCAACAGTTTTTTCATACCAATAAATAGCACTGCCTTTTTATTTTTTCATTTCATCATATTTCTGGATACAGAAAACATGACTGAGTTAAAATATTAAACAGATTAGTTTAAATTGATTTCATCCACCAAACAATAAGAGATTACTTTCTTATCTGAAATTGTGCATTTCCTACCAGATTTTGGTATTCTGAGGTTTGTTTTCTGCTGTTAATTTTAGCAAAAATTAACAAATGGCAGAAAATTAAATACAAATAAAACAATGCTTGCATTTATGTATTGCTGTATCATGTAAAAAAATATCAAAGTGTTTTAAATAATGGATGACGTTAGGAATAAAATTATGCAGGAAAAATTATGCCTGCTGATGTCTTCTTTCATTCATACGTTCCTCCTTGTTAAACATACATTTCTTGTTTGGTCCAAAAATGATGCATTTGGCCAGCAGTTATGCTATGTATATTATCAGTGTTGTGATTTAGATATCGGGTACAAATGATTAAAAGGCAGCCCACGCAATTTTATGTTCATTAAATTTAATACAGAATATGAGGTGGGTTCCATTACAGGTGTGCGATCCATCGGTCTAATTTTCCTGTATGGTTCCAGGCATCGTAACAAAAAAATCGGGTGGGGTGTAAAATGGCGGCTGATTCTTAGTTACCTGTTTTGCTAGACCGCCCAAGACCAATTTCACCCTGTATCTGTTCCTGTCATAATGTTATTACACTCTTCAGGTTACGATAGAAATGTTAGCTATTGCTCAGTTTAACATTTACTGTTATTTCAATGTTTGCTGTATAATAAGAACATAAGAAGAACATAAGAATTAGGAGCAGGAGTCGGCCATTTAACCCCTTACGTCTGCTCCGCCATTTAATAAGATCATGGTTGATCTGATCATGGACTCAGCTCCACTTCTCTGCCCGCTCCCCATAACCCTTTATTCCCTTATCGCTCAAAAATCTATCTCCTTCTTAAATATATTCAATGACCCAGCCTCCACAGCTTTCTGGGCAGAGAATTCCACAGATTTACAACCCTCTGAGAGAAATTCCTCCTCATCTCAGTTTTAAATGGGCGACCCCTTATTCTGAGACTATGCCCCCTAGTTTTAGTTTCCCCCATGAGTGGAAATATCCTCTCTGCATCCATCTTGTCGAGCCCCCTCATTATCTTATATGTTTCAATAAGATCGCCTCTCATTCTTCTGAATTCCAATGTATATCGGCCAAACTTCTCAACCTATCTTCATAAGTCATAAGAATGGGAAATCATGTTTAACTAATTTACTGGAATTCTTTGAGGATATAACGAGCATGGTGGATAGAGGTGTACCGATGGATGTGGTGTATTTAGATTTCCAAAAGGCATTCGATAAGGTGCCACACAAAAGGTTACTGCAGAAGATAGAGGTACACGGAGTCAGAGGAAATGTATTAGCATGGATAGAGAATTGGCTGGCGAACAGAAAGCAGAGAGTCGGGATAAATGGGTCCTTTTCGGGTTGGAAATTGGTGGTTAGTGGTGTGCCACAGGGATTGGTGCTGGGACCACAACTGTTTACAATATACATAGATGACCTGGAAGAGGGGACAGAGTGTAGTGTAACAAAATTTGCAGATGACACAAAGATTAGCGGGAAAGCGGGTTGTGTAGAGGACACAGAGAGGCTGCAAAGAGATTTAGATAGGTTAAGCGAATGGGCGAAGGTTTGGCAGATGGAATACAATGTCGGAAAGTGTGAGGTCATCCACCTTGGGGGAAAAAAACAGTAAAAGGGAATATTATTTGAATGGGGAGAAATTACAACATGCTGCAGTGCAGAGGGACCTGGGGGTCCTTGTGCATGAATCCCAAAAAGTTAGTTTGCAGGTGCAGCAGGTAATCAGGAAGGCGAATGGAATGTTGGCCTTCATTGCGAGAGGGATGGAGTACAAAAGCAGGGAGGTCCTGCTGCAACTGTATAGGGTATTGGTGAGGCCGCACCTGGAGTACTGCGTGCAGTTTTGGTCACCTTTCTTAAGGAAGGATATACTAGCTTTGGAGGGGGTACAGAGACGATTCACTAGGCTGATTCCGGAGATGAGGGGGTTACTTTATGATGATAGATTGAGTAGACTGGGTCTTTACGCGTTGGAGTTCAGAAGGATGAGGGGGGATCTTATAGAAACATTTAAAATAATGAAAGGGATAGACAAGATAGAGGCAGAGAGGTTGTTTCCACTGGTCGGGGAGACTAGAACTAGGGGGCACAGCCTCAAAATACGGGGGAGCCAATTTAAAACCGAGTTGAGAAGTAATTTCTTCTCCCAGAGGGTTGTGAATCTGTGGAATTCTCTGCCCAAGGAAGCAGTTGAGGCTAGCTCATTGAATGTATTCAAATCACAGATAGATAGATTTCTAACCAATAAGGGAATTAAGGGTTACGGGGAGCGGGCAGGTAAGTGGAGCTGAGTCCACGGCCAGATCAGCCATGATCTTGTTGAATGGCGGAGCAGGCTCGAGGGGCTAGATGTCCTACTCCTGTTCCTAATTCTTATGTTCTTATGTAACCCCCTCATTTCCGGAATCAATCTAGTGAACCTTCTCTGAACAGCCTCCAATGCAAGTATATCCTTCCTTAAATATGGAGACCAAAACTGTAAGCAGTACTCTAGGTGTGGCCTCACCAATACCTTGTACAGTTGTAGCAGGACTTCTCTGCTTTTATACTCTATCCCCTTGCAATAATGGCCAACATTCCATTTGCCTTCTTGATTACTTGCTGTACCTGCATACTAACTTTTTGTTTTTCATGCACAAGGACCCCCAGGTCCCTCTGCACTGAAGTACTTGGCAATTTTTCTCGATTTAAATTATAATTTGCTTTTCTATTTTTTCTGCCAAAGGGGATAACTTCACATTTTCCCACATTATACTCTATCTGCCAAATATTTGCCCACTCACTTAGCCTGTCTATGTCCTTTGCAGATTTTTTGTGTCCTCCTCACAATTTACTTTCCCACCCATCTTTGTATCATCAGCAAACCTGGCTACATTACACTCAGTCCCTTCATCCAATCATTAATCTAGATTGTAAATAGCTGAGGCCCTAGCATCAATCCCTCTGGCACCTCACTAGTTACTGTTCGCCAACCGGAAAATGACCCATTTATCCCGACTCTTTGTTTTCTGTTAGTTAGCCAATCCCCTCTTCATGCTAATATATTACCCCCAACCCTATTAAATTTAATCTTGTGCAATAACCTTTTATGTGGCACCTTATCGAATGTCTTCTGGAAATCAAAATACACCACATCCACTGGTTCCCCCTTATCCACCCTGCTCGTTACATCCTCAAAGAACTCCAGCAAATTTGTCAAACATGATTTCCCTTTTATAAAACCATCCTGACTCTGCTTGATTGAAGTATGCTTTTCGAAATGTCCTGCTACTGCTTCCTTAATAATGAACTCCAGCATTTTCCCAATTACAGATGTTAGGCTAACCGGTCTATAGCTTCCTGCCTCCTTTTTTAAATAAAGGCGTTTCCAATCCGCTGGGACTGCCTCAGAATCCAGGGAATTTTGGTAGATTACAACCAAATGCATCCACTATCTCTGCAGCCACTTCTTTTTGGACCCTAGGATTCAAGCCATCAGGTCCAAGGGACTTGTCCGCCTTTAGTCCCATTATTTTACAGATTACTATTTCTTTAGTGATAGTTATTGTATTAAGTTCCTCCCTCCCTGAATCAATGAACCAATATTTTTGCTATTTTTAACCTCTTACTTGAATGTTCATATTGAGTAAAAAAGTGCACTGCAAAGATTGGGCGTGTTTTTGTGAGGTGTTACTGGGAAGATTTTCCTGCTCCCGTCCCGAATATATTAGATTGGCTAGGTGCAGTTCATTAAAAAAAATTAGTTATGAGGTAATTGGGTGGGGGCGGATGGGGGGCTGGTGGGGGACGTGAGCCTGCAGTTTGTATGTGCAGTTAGAACAGATAAGTAGAACATTTTTGTGCAATCGAATTTCTAGGCCAGCAATCGAATACATTTTGAGCCACCTTTATATAAATTGGTAAGATAATTAGCATGAGTATTCTAGAGAAGCAAAATAACACCTTTTCAATTAAAACTTCTTCACATTTCTCTCTGGAAAGTTTAAAAATACATGTATAAACATTGGTATAGTTGAACAAACTTTAATTAAACATTAACAGCAGTCATGTCATAAAATGTACAAAATTATTATCCACTTGGGAGCTATGACTTTTGAAATTTCCGTATTTCATTTTATATTATAGTAATTTGAGATAGAACTTGTGCCTTTCCAGCCTAGCCATTGTACTTTTTTGGCACATGCAAATGTTATTAAACATGTGTATTAATTATATGATTACCTATATGAGATTCTGAATCACTTTATATAATCATTGAACATTGCAGATCTTAAATCAATAAGATACTGGGCCCAAGTTTCCACACGATAAAAAACGGGTGCCCCTCCGAGCTGGGCGCCCGTTTTTCGCGCCTAAAACGGCGCCTAAAAAAAACCTCGCGATTCTGGAGCGTTCTGCAGCTCCTTGTCTGCCTGGCGCGGCGCCCAGGGGGGCGGAGCCTACACTCGCGCCGATTTTGTAAGTGGGAGGGGGTGGGTACTATTTAAATTAGTTTTTTTCCTGCCGGCAACGGTGCGCGTTGGAGCGTTCGCGCAGTGAAAAAAACATTGGCACTCGGCCATTTTTGTAGTTTTTTGTAGCTGTTTAATTTTTGAACATTTTTTTAATAAAAGCACATTGCCATCAGCACATCAGCACTTGCAGCCTTCTCACTGTCTCCTTCCCCCCCGCCCCCCCGCGGGAAGAACGGGCACCTCCTTCCCCCCCCCCGCGGGAAGAACGGGCGCCTCCTTCCCCCCCCCCCCGCGGGAAGAACGGGCGCCTCCTCCCCCCCCCCCCGTGGGAAAGAACGGGCGCCTCCTCTCCCCCCCCCACCCCGCGGGAAGAACGGGTGCCTCCCCCCCCCCCCCGCGGGAAGAACGGGTGCCTCAGGCTGACTGCAGCATTCTCCGTGTCTGAAGCACTTTCACACAGGTAGGAAGATGGTTTATTTAATCTTTTCTTTGCTTATAAATGTTTATTCAGGTTGGATTTATTTGTATAATATTTGTAGAAGTATAAATAAGGATTTATTGTAGAATTTAATGACTTCCCTTCCCCCCCCTCCCCCCCCCCCCACCTCGTTCTGGACGCCTAATTTGTAACCTGTGCCTGATTTTTTAATGTGTAGAACAGGTTTTTTCAGTTCTACAAAAATCTTCACTTGCTCCATTCTAACTTAGTTTGGAGTACGTTTTCACTGTGGAAACTTTGAAATCATGTGTCAGTGGCCGGACACGCCCCCTTTTGAAGAAAAAATTCTGTTCCAAAGTAGAACTGTTCTACCTGACTAGAACTGCAGAAAAAAAAATGTGCCGAATTGCGATTTCTAAGATAGTCCGTTCTCCACCAGTTGCTCCTAAAAATCAGGCGCAAATCATGTGGAAACTTGGGCCCAAAGTGTCATAAAGCCTGAGGCAACTAATTCATTTATTACTTACCCAAAATGAACAAAATATCCATTAGTTTCAATTACTGGAAGGTGTAGTTTGTGTAATGGATAGCTGGAAAGGAATTAGGAGGCAGTAATCCAGGCAAAAAAATTAAAATTCTGGTGCACCTGCTTGGTGCAAACAGGATTATCTGCATGCTAAGCACCAAAAGCAACAGACTATAGACAGAGCTAACTGGCCCCACAATCAATGGATCAGAGCAAAGCCCTGTAGCCCTACCACATTCAGTTGAGAATGGTGGTGGACAGCCAGGCAACTAACAGGAAGAGAAGGCTCCATGAACACCACGATGTGTGCACGAGAGAAGGCTGTAATGTTTGCAAGTGTATTCAACCAAAAGTGCCGAGTGGATGATCCTACTTAGTATTGTCCTAAAATCTCCACCATTATAGATAGCAGTGACCAGCTAATTTGGTTCACTCCATATGACATCAAAAAGTGGCTGAGTGCACTGGACACTGCAAAGGCTATGTGCCCTAACAACATCCCAGCAATAGTGCTGAAGACCTGTGCCCCATGCCTCTCGCCAAGCTGTTCCAATGCGACTATGACATCCACCTTACAATGTGGAAGATTGCCAGGTAGGTCCCATCTGCATAAATCAAAACAAGTCTAGTCCAGCCAATTACCGTCCCAGCAGCCTCCTCTCAATCATCAGCAACAGTGCCTTCAAACCTCACCGACTCACCAATAACCGACACACCAACACTCCATTTGGGTTCCGTCAGAACTACTTGGCTCCAAACCTTATCACTGCCTTCATTCAGACATAGACGCAAGAGTAACTTGGGGTAAGCCCTGGAAACTCGCATCTATAGCGTCACAGTGGCTGTTTGTAAATGAGGCCCATAGCAACTAGCAGGCAGAACATGGAAAGGCTCCACGATCGAGATGGAATCTTTAAATGGCTTCTCCCTTAGTTTCCTCACAACCTTCGAGCCATTTCACAATACGCCTGCTAGTCACCACTGGCTTAATTTAAATGTGTCTGTCTGTCAGCCAGTTTTTGCTAGGCACTGCGAATTTCCTGGGCTGCTCAGTTTAGCAAGAGAAACCATTATTGCTATTTAGTTTTATTTAGTTTTTCTATAATGTTTACATTTTTGTTCTGGGTTAGGACTTTTTTGGCTTTGTTTTTGAATGAAACACAATGCTGTTTATACACTGCTCACCATTGTAATCCCTATTTGAATCCAATTCACAGTGCTGTACTGTTACACCTTCATAGAGTTCTGCTGTCCTACAATAGGAATAGAAATGAACCTTAAATACTATTTTGAGGGACTGGAAGACTGTATAGATATCTTGGATAAGGAGAGGGCATCTATGATTGATGTAGTCATGCAGGACTGTGCAAAGAAGCAGGCTTGAAAGGCAAAATGGCCTTTTCTTGTTCCAGCCTTCCTTACCTTTTTATTTTTAACAAATTGGCAAATGTGATCTGGTAACATTCCTGTAAAATGCTATTTTAATGAAGTCATTAAACTACTTTATTTTAAATGGGTCAATGACAAATTAGAGCATATAGGAATTTTGCCCAAGCGTGTTAGCCAAAGGGTTAAAACGACGATGGGCTGCTCTTCAGTATTATGGGAGAACAGATCCAAGCCTGTGATTTTCCACTCATGCATTTTAATGTACAGAAAGTTGTAGGCCGCACATACCAAGGAGAAAGCATCAGCATATTTACCCTCAAGTCATTTAAAAAAAAATGTTCAGAGTAATTTCTGTCCCCCAGTTGGCCAATGAGGTTCCTTTTAAATGAAGTGTGTTTAAATGAAAGAAAGGAAGCTGAACAACTCCCGAAGTCATTAACACCTTGGTTCTGTTGCCAGCTGTATCATCAGCTGTGCTCAGTTGAATACAGGCAAAAAACTATTGACTTTAAACATAAGCTGGCTGGCCACTTAATAGTATGCCTTTCAGTGCATCTTCAGTGGTAACTCGTCATTAAATCGATTTAGTGTGTTGGTTGCATTGCTAATTTAGTTATTAGCATTGCATCATTCATGTTTGGAAAAATAAATGATAGGAAAGGGCAACTGAGTGGGTGGTGGAGTGTTCCAATGTGTAATTTCCTCCTGAGGCTCGAGTTGACAAATTCAAGCACAGAAATTGAGATTTTTGGTCTAATAGCTCTTAAGATCTTCAAATTACACAAGTCCAGATGCCATAATTGTCTTGTGTAAAACCTATTAGCATCAATTTGAAAACCTCATTCTGGGAAGCCACAGGAACAAGGGGTGGAAAAACAAAGTGTCACGCTATTGTGGTGCATTAGAGGGGTTGGGATTGAGATACTTTGTGAATAGGGAGGCCCTAATTTTGTTGAAGTCCACAGGGTAGCAAACATGAAGGGGCTGGATGCCACCACTTGGTGCAATATGGAAAATCTCCCATCTCAGATCATTCATTACACACCCTGATGACCAATGTAAAGTGGTGATGTAAACCATATAAGAGTGATTTTTGCGAGGCTCTACTCTCAGCACCGAGTGTTGCTTGATGAGAGTGTGGATTGGTGAGTCGGACATTGAGATCCGAATTTTCCAATGATTAAAACTAATCCACCAGGGGCCTTGTCTCTCAAAATTCACCCTTGTACATCCATAAACTACAGGTTATTGTTAATACAAACTCGAGCGTGGTGAGTGATATTTTCCCCCAAGTCCAAGCTGCCTACAGTCAAATAAATAAAGCTCCACCTAAAATTTTAAACATGCAGGATAAATAGACTGAGTGCTTAAACTTTTCCACACAGTGATCTTGAACTTCAGTGTCAGCTCAGCATTATCTTTCAACTGGATATGACACCAAAAAACAATTTGAATAAATGTATTAAATCCAGTTTTAACAAATTATTATTTCAACTAAAACAGGCTGTGAACCCTGGGAGATCCAAGCAGGATCCTACATCAGATCTCTGTCTATCTAGGACTGTGCACATTGCACACTGCAAGCACCAAGGCTTGAGAATTCTGCATTCTATAATGTAACTTTTTATTGAATTACCAGCACAATATTTGATGCTTTAAACAATTTTTTTTTATGTGCAATGGCAGCACTGTTCTGTTTTAGGTATTTGTTGCTCTCTTTTGGAATTAGGACATGGAGTTCCCAGGAAGATTAATATTTGCAGAGGGTGACTGGAAGTGTGAAAATAATTGTAGTGGAACCCTGGTGTTCTGTTAATCTTTGCAGGGGGTCCAGCACTCAGAAATGTTTGAAAACCTCTGGGGGCGCATAATGTAGTTCTAGTACAGAGTTGTGAGGTCCACTGCTGCTTGGGCACTGTGCTTGCTTGTTATGCTCCTTGCTGTCCTCCAGTTACAACAGCACTTCTGGCATATGCCACATTCTGTACCAGGAATCTCGCTATAGTTCGGGGATAAGCTATCCAGTACCTTTAATGGGCTGCGGGTTAGCCTCTGTCCTGCAACAGAGAAGGGAAAACTGGCTGGTTGCCGATACCTTTCAGTGGCAATACTTGGGAGGTCCTGCAGAGAAAGGTGGCCCTGTTTGGAGGTTGGGATCATCCTGTAATGATGAACAAGGCCAAGGTAACTGGGCTGCTGTGATGTTACAGTGCATCGTAACTGTACTTCACTTTAAACTTTAACTTGATGAACTATCACAGAAGGAGAAACCATTAAATGAACTATGTCAACCGTACGCATACCTTTTCAATGCGCTGGCACATCATATTGTACCAGGGCATTGGTTTACACCAGATGCATTTAAGGTGAAGCTAGATAAGCACATGGAGAAAGGAATAGAAGGTTGTGTTGATGGCGTTTGATAAAGCGGGGTGGGAGGAGACTCATGTAGGGCATAAATACCAGCATAGACCAGTTGGGCCGAATGGCTTGTTCCTGTGCTGTCGACTCTCTGGGGCTATACTTGATGGACTTACCGCCCGCTTCCGTCGAGTTTTCTAGGCGGTCTCCCCTCTGAGCCAGTTTGGTGGAGGCCTCCTGCCGGCGGGGAGGGAAGACCGCTGGGATCCACCTGCTGAGATGCAACACGCGTAAGTGTCCTCTTGCCCACCAAGCTGCCAGTTTGGTCCAGGCAGGAGTCCACTGCAGCAGGGGAAAAGACCGGCGCGTGGAGGCAGGTCTAACCTCAACGATGCGTATGAAGACCTGCAAAAATAGGTTAGTAAACTTTTCTTTTTTTCCCAGTGATTCAGATGGGTGGAGTTCCCTGAAGGTTTTCCAGTGTTTCTTTTTTCTTTTTTGGAAATTTTTAATTTTATCTGTTTCTCATCCCGCCTCCCCCACCTCCCCCCACCACCTCCCCGGGCCCGACTTAATCCTCGGCGGTACTTTGCCGAGGACTGCATTTGCCGCTGAGATTTGGAACTCGCGCCCGCTGCCGCCCAGATTCAGGATTTAAGTCGCTTTTTTTGCTGCTGGGCAGTCTTTCCAGGACTTTTTCATGAAACCTCCGTCAGGATCTCGGTAATCCTTTGGGCGGCACTTGGGCGGAACTTGGTTTCCCCCAAGTTCGGGGCCTGTGTAACTTAATGTAACCATATTAGTGTGTTGATCCTGTTGCTCATTAAACATGGCAAGCAACAAGTACCTGAACATTGCACACACCCACATAAAGGTGTCTGGTGACCTGGCATTTGATTGGCATAGATTGCTTGGATTCCCCTTTCCATCGAAGGCCCCTTTTATGTCTGCTTGCAGGAAAAGGCAGCCCATCACAGGAGGCATCTGGTGCAGACAGGGGGGTGCTCCCTAAAGCTGTGACCCTTATGAGGAGAAGTGCTTGATGATTCTGAGTGTGGATTCAATAGAGGGAGTGGAGATGGTGATATTGGGAGCCTGCCCCAATCTCGTGGCCAGTATCATTTTCCTTTAATTAATTATCTCTATATTCATCACCTCATTTACTTCCTTGGGTTTCAATGCCTCACAATGTGGGGAGTCGATGCCTCATGTGTAGCAGTTTAATTAAAGACCTCTTGGGCTATTTTTTTGGGTGTTATAATCAAGAATTGTTCACAATGCTAGAATCCCAGCTAGGCTTTTGAATCTTCCAATGTGCAAGCAAGCAATATGTAGAAGGATATTGCACCTTTTCAAGTATGGTAGCCTATTGGTGAAGGTACTGGGCGAGCAACATGGAGGTCGTGGTTTAAATCTCACCATGGCAAAATATAAAATTGAATTCAATAAAGCTGGAAATTTGTGGGCTGGCATCAGGATAATGGCCATGAAAGATGCTGGATTATCATAAAACCTCATTAAATGTCAACAACAATAACACATTTATGCAGCGCTTTTTAATGTAGAAAAATGTCCCAAGGCATGTCAGATTCAAAAATAGATGACAAGCCAAGGATGGAGATATTAGGAGGTGGTTTTCAAGGAAGGTCTTAAAGAAGGAGAATAAGAGGGATTAAGGAGGGAACTCTCGAGCTTAGGGCCTAGATGGCTGAAGATACGGCAGACAATGGAGCAGTGAAGTGAAGTGGGGATGCACAAGAGGCCAGAGTCGGTAGAACGGAGTCTTGCAGGGAAGAGAGCCCGCAATCCGTACCTGGTCTGGCTGATGTAATTCCAATCCTGCAACATGTGGTCTCTGAAGTGGCCTAGCAAAGCCTCAGTTTAGAGTTGGGCAATAGATTTGGCTTTGGCAGTGCCGCACACATTCCCAGAACAGATTTAAAAAAGGTGACACACTCTTATACTGAATGTATGCTCACAGGTTTGTGGAGCTGTTGAGTTGTGAGTGGCTTAGCCAGTCATGTGATGTTCACAAGACTCAATAAAACCCCAGCCAGTTGGGTTCAGGGGATCAACGATGAGGCATGTGGTTGTGAGCCTAGTGGATGAACTGGTAATCTGTAGTGTGATTATTAAACCTTTGCTAATAAACCAACTGGTTCTTAATAGCAATGTGTTGCTATGAATTCTTAAGCAAAGAAGCAAATACATTACAGCAAGTATAGATGAAGGAAAACCAATGTAATTTTCTTTATACTGCAACTCAAATTACATGGCTTAAAAATATCAACATTTATTGTGGCAAAACCATGATAGTTTTATTTACAGACATGAGATTTTCTTGGATGCTGTACTTTGATTGACTTGAAAGGTACATTTACATTGAAAATTGTTTTGCTGACCTCCTGGAGGAAACCATTGAACTACTCCAGCACATCGATTATTGTTTGCAGTGTGAGGTTATGGCTGCAATCATGAAACCATTAGTATTATGAAGGTTGGTTTCCATATTTGACAAAGTAAAATAGAATATGGGACTGAATTAATTGAAACAGATGGGTATAATAAACCTAAAATCAGTGAAAGACATGTAGTACATAATACTGAACAAAAGGGGCCTCCTTTTGAGGAATTTTACATCATAACAAACTCAGCAGTGCCAATAGGCCGAGAATATCCTGTCATATGGCTCAATTTTAATCTAAACATTTGTATGCAAGTGTTATTTGTACAGGGACAGGAGTGCATGTTCCCACCACCAGTACTGTTTCATGTATACTTTAGTATATCGCCATCAGGAAACTTGTTCTTGCAATGAGCTGCCCTATGGAATGACTGTGGGGAATATAACTTGCTAAAAAAAAACTTCTGAAACAGATCAAGAGAGGAATGGATGTTTACTGTTTGTGCACAGCCAACAGTTGATTTATCCCATGTGCAGACTAAAATGGTTGATATGCCCCACAGTATTCAAAATAAAAAATGTGTATGCGGTTTTGAACTTATGCAGTGCACAGAGGGAAAATGAAGGATTTGTGCATCCAATTTAGCATGTGTCCCCGCTTCCTTAGAAGTTTTCCTGTACAAATGCATCATTTTTATTTGACAGTTATCCTTCTTATTAAAAAAAACTCTTTCATGAGGATTTACCTTTTTAAATATTGCACCTCAGCTCTGGTGAGACACAGAAACATAGAAACAGAGAAAATAGGTGCAGGAGTAGGCCATTCGGCCCTTTGAGCCTTCACTGCCATTCAATGAGTTCATGGCTGAACATGCAACATTCCTGCTTTCTCGCCATACCCCTTGATCCTCCTAGTAGTAAGGACTACATCTAACTCCTTTTTGAATATATTTAGTGAATTAGCCTCAACAACTTTCTGTGGTAGAGAATTTCACAGGTTCACCACTCTCTTGGTGAAGAAGTTTCTCCTCATCTCGGTCCTAAATGGCTTACCCCTTATCCTTAGACTGTGACCCCTGATTCTGGACTTCCCCAACATTGGGAACATTCTTCCTGCATCTAACCTGTCTAAACCCATCAGAATTTTAAACGTTTCTATGAGGTCCCCTCTCATTCTTCTGAACTCCAGTGAATACAAGCCCAGTTGATCCAGTCTTTCTTGATATGTTAGTCCTGCCATCCCGGGAATCAGTCTGGTGAACCTTCACTGCACTCCCTCAATAGTAAGAATGTCCTTCCTCAAGTTAGGAGACCAAAACTGTACACAATACTCCAGGTGTGGCCTCACCAAGGTCCTGTACAACTGTAGTAACACCTCCCTGCCCCTGTACTCAAATCCCCTCGCTATGAAGGCCAACATGCCATTTGCTTTCTTAACCGCCTGCTGTACCTGCATGCCAACCTTCAATGACTGATGTACCATGACACCCAGGTCTCGTTGCACCTCCCCTAATCTGTCACCATTCAGATAATAGTCTGTCTCTCTGTTTTTACCACCAAATTGGATAACCTCACATTTATCCACATTATACTTCATCTGCCATGCATTTGCCCACTCACCTAACCTATCCAAGTCACTCTGCAGTCTTATAGCATCCTCCTCGCAGCTCACACTGCCACCCAACTTAGTGTCATCCGCAAATTTGGAGATACTACATTTAATCCCCTCGTCTAAATCATTAATGTACAATGTAAATAGCTGGGATCCCAGCACACAATTTTGCGGTACCCCACTAGTCACTGCCTGCCATTCTGAAAAGTCCCCATTTACTTCTACTCTTTGCTTCCTGTCTAACAACCAGTTTTCAATCCATGTCAGCGCACTATCCCTAATCCCGTGTGCTTTAACTTTGCACATTAATCTCTTGTGTGGGACCTTGTCGAAAGCCTTCTGAAAGTCCAAATATACCACATCAACTGGTTCTCCCTTGTCCACTCTACTGGAAACATCCTCAAAAAATTCCAGAAGATTTGTCAAGCATGATTTCCCTTTCACAAATCCATGTTGACTTGGACCTATCATGTCACCTCTTTCCAAATGCGCTCCTATGACATCCTTAATAATTGATTCCATCATTTTACCCACTACCGAAAGTGGACTGGGAAAACAGATTGAAGTGTGGGACAGTTGATGAACAGTGTTGTACATTTAAAGAAATATTCCACAACGCTCAAGAAAAATATATTCCAGTAAGGAGGAAAGGGTGCAAGAGAAAAGAAAGCCATCTGTGGCTAACTAAAGAAATAACGGACAGCATCCAATTTTTAAAAAAGGGCATACAAAGTGGCCAAAATTAGTGGGAGGGCAGAAGATTGGGAAGCCTTTAAAAGCCAGCAAAGAACGACTAAAAAAATGATTTAAGAAAGGGAAGATAAACTATGAAAGTATACTAGCACAAAATATAAAAACAGATAGTAAGAGTTTATATAGGTATATAAAAAGAAAAAGAGTGGCTAAAGTAAATGTTGGTCCCTTAGAGGACGAGACCGGGGAATTAGTAATGGGGAACATGGAGATGGCAGAAACTCTAAACAACTCTAAAGAAGAATGAGAGGGGAACTCATAGAAACGTTTAAAATTCTGATGGGTTAGAAACATAGAAACATAGAAAATAGGTGCAGGAGCAGGCCATTCAGCCCTTCCAGCCTGCACCGCCATTCAACGAGTTCATGGCTGAACATGCAACCTCAGTACCCCCTTCCTGCTTTCACACCATACCCCTTGATCCCCCGAGTAGTAAGGACTTCATCTAACTCCCTTTTGAATATATTTAGTGAATTGGCCTCAACTACTTTCTGTGGTAGAGAATTCCACAGGTTCACCACTCTCTGGGTGAAGAAGTTTCTCCTTATCTCAGTCCTAAATGGCTTACCCCTTATCCTTTGACTGTGACCTCTGGTTCTGGACTTCCCCAACATTGGGAACATTCTTCCTGCATCCAACCTGTCCAAACCCGTCAGAATTTTAAACGTTTCTATGAGGTCCCCTCTCACTCTTCTGAACTCCAGTGGATACAAGCCCAGTTGATCCAGTCTTTCTTGATAGGTCAGTCCCACCATCCCGGGAATCAGTCTGGTGAATCTTCGCTGCACTCCCTCAATAGCAAGAATGTCCTTCCTCAAGTTAGGAGACCAAAACTGTACACAATACTCCAGGTGTGGCCTCACCAAGGCCCTGTACAACTGTAGCAACACCTCCCTGCCCCTGTACTCAAATCCCCTCGCTATGAAGGCCAACATGCCATTTGCTTTCTTAACCGCCTGCTGTACCTGCATGCCAACCTTCAATGACTGATGTACCATGACACCCAGGTCTCGTTGCACCTTCCCTTTTCCTAATCTGTCACCATTCAGATAATAGTCTGTCTCTCTGTTTTTACCACCAAAGTGGATAGCCTCACATTTATCCACATTATACTTCATCTGCCACGCATTTGCCCACTCACCTAACCTATCCAAGTCACTCTGCAGCCTCATAGCATCCTCCTCGCAGCTCACACTGCCACCCAACTTAGTGTCATCCGCAAATTTGGAGATACTACATTTAATCCCCTCGTCTAAATCATTAATGTACAATGTAAACAACTGGGGCCCCAGCACAGAACCCTGCGGTACCCCACGAGTCACTGCCTGCCATTCCGAAAAGTACCCATTTACTCCTACTCTTTGCTTCCTGTCTGACAACCAGTTCTCAATCCACGTCAGCACACTACCCCCAATCCCATGTGCTTTAACTTTGCACATTAATCTCCTGTGTGGGACCTTGTCGAAAGCCTTCTGAAAGTCCAAATATACCACATCAACTGGTACTCCTTTGTCCACTTTATTGGAAACATCCTCAAAAAATTCCAGAAGATTTGTCAAGCATGATCTCCCTTTCACAAATCCATGCTGACTTGGACCTATCATGTCACCATTTTCCAAATGCGCTGCTATGACATCCTTAATAATTGATTCCATCATTTTACCCACTACTGAGGTCAGGCTGACCGGTCTATAATTCCCTGCTTTCTCTCTCCCTCCTTTTTTAAAAAGTGGAGTTACATTGGCTACCCTCCACTCGATAGGAACTGATCCAGAGTCAATGGAATGTTGGAAAATGACTGTCAATGCATCCGCTATTTCCAAGGCCACCTCCTTAAGTACTCTGGGATGCAGTCCATCAGGCCCTGGGGATTTATCGGCCTTCAATCCCATCAATTTCCCCAACACAATTTCCCGACTAATAAAGATTTCCCTCAGTTCCTCCTCCTTACTAGACCCTCTGACCACTTTTATATCCGGAAGGTTGTTTGTGTCCTCCTTAGTGAATACTGAACCAAAGTACTTGTTCAATTGGTCTGCCATTTCTTTGTTCCCCGTTATGACTTCCCCTGATTCTGACTGCAGGGGACCTATGTTTGTCTTTACTAACCTTTTTCTCTTTACATACCTATAGAAACTTTTGCAATCCGCCTTAATGTTCCCTGCAAGCTTCTTCTCGTACTCCATTTTCCCTGCCCTAATCAAACCCTTTGTCCTCCTCTGCTGAGTTCTAAATTTCTCCCAATCCCCAGGTTCGCTGCTATTTCTGGCCAATTTGTATGCCATTTCCTTGGCTTTAATACTATCCCTGATTTCCCTAGATAGCCACGGTTGAGCCACCTTCCCTTTTTTATTTTTACGCCAGACAGGAATGTACAATTGTTGTAATTCATCCATGCGGTCTCTAAATGTCTGCCATTGCCCATCCACAGTCAGCCCCTTAAGTATCATTAGCCAATCTATCTTAGCCAATTCATGCCTCATACCTTCAAAGTTACCCTTCTTTAAGTTCTGGACCATGGTCTCTGAATTAACTGTTTCATTCTCCATCCTAATGCAGAATTCCACCATATTATGGTCACTCTTCCCCAAGGGGCCTCGCACAATGAGATTGCTAATTAATCCTCTCTCATTACACAACACCCAGTCTAAGATGGCCTCCCCCCTAGTTGGTTCCTCAACATATTGGTCTAGAAAACCATCCCTTATGCACTCCAGGAAATCCTCCTCCACCGTATTGCTTCCAGTTTGGCTAGCCCAATCTATGTGCATATTAAATTCACCCATTATAACTGCTACACCTTTATTGCATGCACCCCTAATTTCCTGTTTGATGCCCTCCCCAACATCCCTATTACTGTTTGGAGGTCTGTACACAACTCCTACTAACGTTTTTTGCCCTTTGGTGTTCTGCAGCTCTACCCATATAGATTCCACATCATCCAAGCTAATGTCTTTCCTAACTATTGCATTAATCTCCTCTTTAACCAGCAATGCTACCCCACCTCCTTTTCCTTTTATTCTATCCTTCCTGAATGTTGAATACCCCCTGGATGTTGAGTTCCCAGCCCTGATCATCCTGGAGCCACGTCTCCGTAATCCCAATCACATCATATTTGTTAACATCTATTTGCACAGTTAATTCATCCACCTTATTGCGGATACTCCTTGCATTAAGACACAAAGCCTTCAGGCTTGCTTTTTTAACACCCTTTGTCCTTTTAGAATTTTGCTGTACAGTGGCCCTTTTTGTTCTTTGCCTTGGGTTTCTCTGCCCTCCACTTTTCCTCATCTCCTTTCTGTCTTTTGCTTTTGCCTCATTTTTGTCTCCCTCTGTCTCCCTGCATAGGTTCCCATCCCCCTGCAATATTAGTTTAACTCCTCCCCAACAGCACTAGCAAACACTCCCCCTAGGACATTGGTTCCGGTCCTGCCCAGGTGCAGACCGTCCGGTTTGTACTGGTCCCACCTCCCTCAGAACCGGTTCCAATGGCCCAAGAATTTGAATCCCTCCCTGCTGCACCACTGCTCAAGCCATGTATTCATCTGCGCTATCCTGCGATTCCTACTCTGACTAGCACGTGGCACTGGTAGCAATCCCGAGATTACTACTTTTGAGGTCCTACTTTTTAATTTAGCTCCTAGCTCCTTAAATTCTTTTCGTAGGACCTCATCCCTTTTTTTACCTATGTCGTTGGTACCAATGTGCACCACGACAACTGGCTGTTCTCCCTCCCATTTCAGAATGTCCTGCACCCGCTCCGAGACATCCTTTACCCTTGCACCAGGGAGGCAACATACCATCCTGGAGTCTCGGTTGCGACCGCAGAAACGCCTATCTATTCCCCTCACCATCGAATCCCCTATCATTATCGCTCTCCCACTCTTTTTCCGTTTAGACAGGTTAGATGCAGGAAGAATGTTCCCAATGTTGGGGAAGTCCAGAACCAGGGGTCACACTCTAAGGATAAGGGGTAAGCCATTTAGGACTGAGATGAGGAGAAACTTCTTCACCCAGAGAGTGGTGAACCTGTGGAATTCTCTACCACAGAAAGTTGTTGAGGCCAATTCACTAAATATATTCAAAAAGGAGTTAGATGTAGTCCTTACTACTAGGGGGATCATGAGAAAGCAGGTATGGCGAGAAAGCAGGAAGGGGTACTGAAGTTGCATGTTCAGCCATGAACTCATTGAATGGCGGTGCAGGCACAAAGGGCCGAATGGCCTACTCCTGCACCTATTTTCTATGTTTCTATGTTTAGCCAACTCTGCCCTCATACCTTCATAGTCTCCTTTATTTAAGCTTAGTACACTGGTTAGAGATCAAACTTTCTCACCCTCCATCTGAATTTGAAACTGAATCATGCTATGATCACTCATTCCACGGGATCCTTTACTAGGAGATTGTTTATTAATCCTGTCTCATTACACAGGACCAGATCTAGGACAACCTTCCCCCTGGTTGGTTCTGTTACATACTGTTCAAGGAACCCGTCCCTTATGCACTCTATGAACTCTTCCTCAAGGCTACCCTGACCAATTTGATTTGTCCAATCAATATGAAGGGTAAAATCACCCATGATTATTACTGTTCCCTTTTTACAAGCCCCCACTATTTCCTGGTTTATGCTCCGACAACAGAGCTGCTACTGTTTGGGGGCCTATAGACTATGCCCACCAGTGACTTTTTCCTCTTATTATTCCTTATCTCCACCCAAACTGTTTCAACATCCTGATCTTTTGAGCATATATTGTTTCTCACTATTGCAGTGATTCCATCCTTTATCATAGAGCTACTCCACCTCCTTTTCCTTTCTGTCTGTCCTTCCGGATTGTCAAATACCCCTGAATATTTAATTCCCAGTCCTGGTCACCTTGCAGTCACGTCTCTGTAATGGCTATCAGATCATTCCCATTTGTCTCAATTTGTGCCGTCAACTCATCTATTTTGTTACAAATGCTACGTGCATTTAGACAAAGTGTCTTTAAATTTGGTTTTTTTTTACCCTTTTTTCCTACTTGTGTCCTCTCTCCTTCAAACTCACTTTCTTTATTTTTGCTTTCTAATTTCCGCTTTTCTCCCCTCCCTACTGAATCACCTCTCAGGTTCCCATCCCCCTGCCAAGCTAGTTTAAACCCTCCCCAACAGCACTAGCAAACCCCCCCGCGAGAATATTGGTCCCTGCTCCGTTGAGGTGCAACCCGTCTGGCTTATACAGGTCCCACCTCCCCCAGAAGCGGTCCCAATGTCTCAGGAATCTAAAGCCCTCCCGCTTACACCATCTGATCTATCTTCCTATTTCTATACTCACTAGCTCATGGCACTGGGAGTAATCCGGAGACTACCTTTGAGGTCTTGCTTTTTAATCTCTCTCCTAGCTCCCTAAACTCTGCCTGCAGGACCTCATCCTTCTTCCCATCTTGGTCATTGGTACCGATGTGGACCACGACCTCTGGCTGTTCGCCCTCTTCCCCCCAGAATGCCCTGCAGCTGCTTAGTGACATCCTTGACCCTGGCACCAGGGAGGCAACATAGCATCCTGGAGTCATGTCTGCTCCCCTGACTATGGAATCATCGACCACTATAGCTCTTCCATTCTTTTTCCTTCCCCCGCTTTGCAGCTGAGCCACCCGTGGTGCCATGTATGTGTATGTATATACCCTGTACACTTAATATACAGTTGCATAAGATCTTTGCATGTATCTTCACACCATATACAATATGCCTGTACTACCAGAGGGTGCAACTGGTGGAGACCTGGAGGTCACCTGAACACTGCAGGTAACCAAGTATAAAAGGGAGCTCAGCTTGCTGTACCCTCATTCAGGAGCTGCAATAAAAAAGACTAACGTCATAACAGTTCAAGTGCAATACCTTACCTCGTGGAGTCATTACTAGAATGCTTGTAGACACAACATTGGCGACGAGAATACGAATTTCCACATGTAAAATGTCTAACCTGGCCAACTTTCAACAATTCGCTGATGGGGAAGATTGGGATGTCTTTGTGGATAGGCTAGAACACTACTTCATCGCGAACGACCTGGCTGGAAACACACCGACCTTGCTGGCTGATAAGCGCTGAGCTATCCTGCTCAGCAGTTGTGGGCCCACCGTTCATGGCCTTGTCAGGGGCTTGCTAGCCCCAGGGAAGATGACAACCAAAACGTTCGCTGAGCTCGTAACGCTCATACAGGAACAGCTCAAGCCTAAAGAAAGCATCCTCACAGCTAGACACCGGTTCTACACACACCGGAGATCCGAAGACCAAGAAATCGCAAAATATGCCACAGACCTGAGATGATTGGCTGCACCATGTGATTTTGGCGACCACCTCACCGAAGCACTGAGGGTCATCTTTGTTATTGGAATTGGCCACAGAGGCCTCCTCCACAGGCTGCTCTCTGCGGACACCATGGTCACCCTGCAGAAGGCAATTAACGTCAGTCAGGCATTCATGGTCTCAGCCTGTGATTCCAGAAGGATCATGACTCACCCCCAGGACTCTAACCCGACGAGCACCGTGAACCGAATGGCGCCTTTCAAACGCAAGGCTGCTGCCCCGAGTACCACAACCCTGACTCCGCAACATGGGGCCAACCGGCCAGCCTCATGCTGGCGCTGTGGAGGAAATCACAGAGCCCACCAGTGCCGGTACAGAGACTATACTTGCAAAGGCTGCAATACTAAAGGCCATCTCCAGCGAATGTGTAAAATAAATTTTACTCACCGAGTCGCTGACGAGTTGGCCGATCACCCGGGCTCCAGTGCTGATGAAGATGAAGAGAGAGTCCAGGAGGTAGCTCAGCCCCAGGAAGAGGTATATGGTGTGTTTACCTGCTCCACCGAGAGTTTCCTGTTGAAAATAGAAGTTGAACTCAATGGTGTTCCAGTCTCAATCGAGGTCGACACAGGAGCAAGCCAATTGCTGATGAATCAGATGGCCTTCGAGAAACTCTGGGACAGTCCCGCCGAACGACCTAAAATGCTACCAATCCAGGTGAAGCTGTTCACTTACACAAAAGACATCATCCCAGTCGTGGATGTCCAAGTGTCCTACGGCGGCGCGATGCACAAGCTACCTTTGTGGATCATAGATGGTAATGGTCCAACGCTGCAAGGGAGAAGATAGATGAAACAAATCCAATTCCGTTGGAACTGGGAAAGCCTCCAGGCCCCGCGATTGATGTCCTATGTGGCCCCAAATTTGGATCCATCGCAGCACCTGAAAATCCTACCGTCCAACTCGACTGCGTGGCGACGACACAGACCGCACTACCCAACGGCGAGATGATCCAACTCAAACGACCAGACCTCACCTTCCGGGCTCAAGTGGCAGGATTCAGAAGGAAGAAGATGGATGTAGAAGGTAAATTCCCGGCTTCCGTGGCAGAACCTGGGGAGAAAAGGATCACCGCAGCCTACTTTGTGGAAAGAGAGAAGATGGTGCCCGCACCACGAGGTGAAGCGCCTGAAATCAAGATGGCCACGGCCAGACCACGAGGGGGCAGCATTGAAGGAGCAACATTGATGCCGAGCAATGAACCGGATTGGGGTAAAGATTGCAAGGCCTTCTTAAAGGAGACCGGCAACCCAGAACAATTAAAGGGACAGTTCCACCTTTTGTACAGCAATGCCGGTGATACGAATGTAGAAGATGTAATTGACAAATGCAAATATATAAATGTACCTATGAACAATGATGCCAGTAGGATACGTGGAAAAGATGTAATTGATGGATACAAGTATCTAAATGTAATATTGTACAGCGATGCCAGTAGCATACAGAGAAAAGATGTATCTGAGGGAAAAGATGTAATTGAAATGTGATTTTGTAAAAACAACCAATGACGTCGAGTCGGGTGGTTGCGATCGGAGCCAATGTAGCATGCATGTAAATGATGGAATAATGTATGATGCTGGGTTCAACATGTACGCCGACAAAACTAAGGGCATACTCCCATGGGAAGCACCCGGGTCCAGCGGGCTACCCAATCATGTAGCCTGCGCCTCCGGGACCAATGTGATGCTTCAGGGAGTCTGGACACACACAGTGGGAGCATACCCACTGCAGGGCCAGCGATCAGTGGACAGCACAGACACCACCACTGGCACCCTGCCCCAGATCGTCCCTACCTCTCTGGCCACTAGGGCCAGCACCGAGAGCAAGAGGCCAGCACCCTCCAGCCCTCCCGACGAGTCCTGGGATGACCAGGCTCCCACCACTGCTGAAGGGCAGCAAGGAGACCCTGCAGCCCTCAAAGGAGGACAGGGAGACCACACACATTCCTGTGGCTCTGCCCACCACTAGGCAATGGCAAAGGCCCTGAGACTCAGCCAGGTGAGCGATCCGAGCCCACCCAGCTGGCAGGGGGCGCAGCACCGCCATCAGACAACCTGGACACAGTCCGGCTTCTCTGGAACTAGCATCCTCACCCACCTGCACCTACACCCCAG
Organism: Pristiophorus japonicus; assembly: GCF_044704955.1. NCBI lineage: Eukaryota > Metazoa > Chordata > Chondrichthyes > Pristiophoridae > Pristiophorus > Pristiophorus japonicus. The sequence continues at coordinate 4,631,716 of NC_091998.1, read as the reverse complement.
GGGCAAGACTGTACCTTACCTGTGAAATGTACTTGTTCCACCACAACTGAACCCAAACAGTCACATAACTAATTCTATTCTTCATTCTCTGGACATGTATGCCAATGCAGATGTCGAGCCACACACATGGTCTATGTATGGGGGAGGAAAATGGATGTATGTAGCCATGGACATATGGATCACACCCAGAACCCACACAATCCCCACTACAATTTCCAACCGTCCACTGCTGACCTTTTCCCAATGTCTTGGCAATTAGGACTTGGGGGTCTACAGGGAGAGAGCCATTCCCAAGCACAGACAAAGTGCAAGGGCTTTGGGCACTCAAGTCGAGGGCCAGAGCACACAGTGCAAAGGCCAGTGGCACAAGACTTAGGGGGGAGTGATGTTGTGTATGTATATGCCCTGTCCACAATGTACAGTTACATAAATCCTTTGACTGTATCTTCACACTTTATGCAATATGCCTGTACCACCAGAGGGTGCAACTGGTGGAGACCTAGAGGTCACCTGCACACTGCAGGTAACGAAGTATAAAAGGGAGTTCACCTTGCTGTACCCTCATTCAGGAGCTGCAATAAAAAGGACTAAGGTCACAACAGTTCAAGTGCAATACCTTACCTCGTGGAGTCATTATGAGAGTGCTTGTGGACACAACACTGTGGACTTGGCTCTGGCTGCACTCCCCAGAGCTGCCATTGCCCCCACTGGCACTCAGAACAGAGTGCCGGTTGGAGAGCAAGATGGATTCAGGGGACTCCTGCACTACCTGCCGAGCCCTCCTCTTCTGTCCAGGGGTCACCCAATCCCTATCTGCCTGCACACGCTTAAACTGTGGGGTGACCGCCTCTAGAAATGTGCTATCCACATTGCTCTCAGTCGCGCGGACGCACCATGGTGACTCCAGCCGCCACTCAAGCTCCAAAACACGGAACTCGAGTTGGTGCAGCCGGAGACATCCCCTGCACATGTGGTCGTCCCGGCTGCGCAAAGCATCCAAGATTTCCCACATGCCACAAGATATGCAATCCACGTGACTGAGCTGCACTGCCATCTCTAGCTATACCCGCAACTATCAAGTAGAACTAAAATCTAAACCTTAGCAAAACACGCCCAGAAACTACTCAGCAAACAGCTGGTTCTCCTTAGACAATAAGGATCACATATATTTACTTTCAGTTCTTACTTACTTACATCAATGCCAAATGTTTTCGACCAAAAGAAAAGAAAAAGATAAAATACTCACCAATCCATCAACCAATCACTTGCTCGCTTGGCTGTGATGTCAAACTTCGATTTCTTTTTACTTCTTTATTTACTTTCTGTCCCTGCTGCAGCTGGCCTTCTCCCAACTGCCGCTGCTCCAAGCTGCCGCTGCCCTTTGTAGTCCCGCGTGTTCTGCTCTCGCGACACTGGCCTCCTCCCGATAAGAATACCGACGGGTAGAGTATCTGCTTTGGGCACAATTGCCAATTCCGACGCAAATTGGGCCCAATTTGAAAAGTGTTGTTTTTCCCTCCAGGTTTCTGCTCAAATTCATTTTTATATCATTGAGCGCAAAATCTGCCATGAACCAACGCAGGGTTTTAAAACAATTTTGTTTTTAAATTTTGCTTTAAAAATGTTTCCTTCATATATTTAAAAGTGGTAACTTGGTGAAGTTTGATTAAAACAGCTGGAAATAGGTTTATCACAAAAAAATAAGCATTTTTAATCACACTGTCAATTCAGCATCGCTGAGTAAACCGATTTTAAATGACTGACATTCACTTTTAAAACAAATATATAAACTATGTTCTAGTTATATTGGGGTACATTAGTCAGTTTCTTCGTAAATTGAAACAAAAACTACACCTCAAAGCTTTTAAAATGTACCTTCTAGTGTTCTTGTGCCCAATAGAACCAGCTTAATTTTTAAAGCTTCCCTGAAGGCCAGCAAATGAGCAAAATTGGCGGAAACTCCCAATGGTGATTAATTCACCCTGGGGATGTGGCCAATTTTGTGGGTGGGCCTGCTTCCGGCAAAACTAGCGCAAAAATCGCCAAAACTCGAGTTGCATTGAAGTCTTAAAATTCCATGATCTTTTGTGCCAGTTACACCAATTTTAGATGAATCGCGCCAAAAAAAGAGCAAAATTGAGTGGAAACACTCAGCTTAAGTGTTTGTAAAATAATATACAGCATAATTTCCAGGCTATTGTATCTAATCCGAAGAAATAATCTATAATCAAGATGACGAGACTAAATAATTTGATTTACTGGTTTAACAAAGACTATGATTTCATAAACTAGAATTCAATGTTGTCTGTGAATCTACATCTGTTATTCGAATGAAAGGTTTGCACCTTTTATCTATGTTACTAAACATGACTATTCGAACATTTGACTTTGATGTGAGTCAAGTTTTATGAAAAACTAAATGACATTAGATAATTACTTTACCCCAGTATGAGCTTGTTTCAGGACCTTCAATTGACATTGAGAGTTTTCCATGGGGCCGCCGATAGATACCCTTCTAAATGTTTGCTCTTGGGTTTGGAAACTCATGTTTGGTGAAGTCCTGCGATGGGAGTGTGTACTGTCTCTAAATTGTTCTGCTGCCTGGCATGACTCAACAGTCAACAAAGTATTTTCAATGATTTTGCTATCAAAGCAGTGGTTGGACTACCATAATGTATAATGTTAGCTGGTTTGTATTGTGTTCTTGACACAGATGAGACTGCACACAGGGAGGTTAAAGTAACAGTGACCTCAGTCTTTATTAAGACACTCCAGAGTGAGGAGCAGGCCTTAGGGGCCGGCTTATATACAGTGCTCCCAAGGGATGCTGGGATCCCTTGGAACTTCAGGGGATGCGCTCCCTGGTGGCGGAACATGGGAGTACATGCTTTATCTATGTTACTAAACATGACTATTCCCACATTTGACTTTGATGTGAGTCAAGTTTTATGAAAAACTAAATGACATTAGATAATTACTTTACCCCAGTATGAGCTTGTTTCAGGACCTTCAATTGCCGTTGAGAGTTTTCCATGGGACCGCCGATAGATACCCTTCTAAATGTTTGCTCTTAGGTTTGGAAACTCATGTTTGGTGAAGTCCTGCGATCCTACACAACATCATTCCCGCTCCCCCCCCCAAAGTCAAAGTGAAAACTATTTACAAGGTGAGGCGGTAGGGAGTCTTTCTTTCCCTGGTGGACCACCTCGGTACAAATGTCTGTTCTGGTGTGTTGGCTGTTCCCTCACTGGGCTGGCGTGTTGTTGGCCCTGCAGGGCTGCTGGGTGAGCCTGGCCTTGCTGGGCTGTTGGGCGTGATGGGTTCGATTTCCTGGTCCAGGGTGGTGTCGTTGATCCTTTGGGTGTGTGTTGTGGGCTCGACAAAGGTGGTGTCTGCTGTGGGTTGTTCAGGGCAGTCTGTGAACCGCAGCCTCGTTTGGTCCAGGTGCTTTCTGCAAATTTGTCCATTGTCTAGTTTGACGACAATCACCCTACTCCCTTCTTTAGCTATCACCATGCCCGCGATCCACTTGGGACCATGTCCATAGTTTAGCACATACACAGGGTCATTCAGATCAATTTCCCATGACACAGTGGCGCGATCATCGTTTACATTTTGTTGCTGCCGCCTGCTCTCTACCTGATCATGCAGGTTGGGGTGGACCAGCGAGAGTCTGGTTTTAGGTGTCCTTTTCATGAGTAACTCAGCCGGGGGCACCCGTGTGAGCGAGTGGGGTCTCGTGCGGTAGCTGAGCAGTACTCGGGACAGGCGGGTTTGGAGTGAGCCTTCTGTGACTCGTTTAAGGCTCTGTTTGATAGTTTGTACTGCCTGCTCTGCCTGCCCATTGGAGGCTAGTTTAAACGGGGCCGAGGTGACATGTTTGATCCCATTGCGGGGAATGAATTCTTTAAATTCGGCACTGGTGAAACATGGCCCGTTTTCACTGACCAGTATGTCAGGCAGGCCGTGGGTGGCAAATATGGCCCTCAGGCTTTCAATGGTGGCGGTGGCGGTGCTTCCCGACATTATTTCACATTCAATCCATTTAGAAAAAGCATCCACCACCACCAGGAACATTTTACCGAGAAACAGGCCTGCATAGTCAACATGGATCCTCATTTATGGATTTATCATTTTCAAACGCTTCCATGACCATCAACAAGTCCGCGGGCTGCACCACCATCAACAAATTTGCAGGCTGCGCCATTTCCATCCCCGTGGTGGGAAATGGTAGCCGACTGAGAGCATCCGCACAGTTCTCGGTGCCTGGCCTGTGGCGGATGGAATAGTTATACGCTGATAGCACGAGTGCCCACCTTTGTATGCGGGCTGAGGCATTGGTATTTATCCCTTTGTTTTCAGCGAACAGGGATATGAGGGGCTTGTGATCGGTTTCCAGCTCAAATTTGAGGCCAAACAGGTACTGATGCATTTTCTTTACCCCGAACACACACGCTAATGCCTCTTTCTCAATCATGCTGTAGGCCCTCTCGGCCTTAGACAAGCTCCTGGAGGCATAGGTAATAGGTTGCAACTTCCCCGCAATGTTAGCTTGTTGTAATACACTCCCGACTCCGTACGACGACGCATCACATGCTAGCACAAGTTTTTTACACGGGTTATACAATACAAGTAACTTGTTGGAGCATAAAGTGTTTCTAGCTTTCTCAAAAGCAATTACTCGTTTTTTTCCCCATACCCAGTTCTCACCTTTATGCAATAACACATATAGGGGCTCTGAGAGGGTGCTTAACCCCGGTAGAAAGTTACCAAAATAGTTGAGGAGTCCCAGGAACGACCGCAGTTCCGTGACGTTCTGTGGCCTTGGCGCGTTCCTGATAGCCTCTGTCTTGGTGTCTGTGGGCCGAATGCCGTCCACCACGATCTTTCTCCCCAAAAAACTCCACTTCTGTTGCCATGAAGATGCATTTCGACCTCTTCAGCCGCAGCCCTACGCGATCCAGTTGCTGGAGGACCTCCTCCAGGTTTTGTAGGTGCTCGACGGTGTCCCGACCCGTGACCAATATGTCGTCCTGAAAAACCACCATGCATTGTACCAACTTGAGTAGGCTCTCCATGTTTCTCTGGAAGATCGCTGCAGCCGACCAAATTCCAAACGGGCATCTGTTGTAGATGAACAGTCCCTTGTGCGTGTTGATGCAGGTGAGGCCCTTCGAAGACTCCTCCAGCTCCTGCGTCATGTAGGCCAAAGTCAGGTCAAGCTTGGTGAACGTCTTGCCTCCTGCCAGCATCGCAAATAGGTCTGCCTTAGGTAGCGGGTATTGGTCCTGTAGCGAGAAATGATTAATAGTTACTTTATAATCGCCGCAAATCCTGACTGTGCCATCACTTTTGAGTACTGGAACAATCGGGCTGGTTCACTCACTGAATTCCACTGGGGAGATGATGCCCTCGCATTGCAGCCTGTCCAGCTTGATTTCCACTCTCTTCCTCATCATGTGAGGTACCGCTCACGCCTTGTGGTGAATGGGCCGTACCTCTGGGACCAAGTGGAACCGCACCTTTGCCCCGGAAAAGTTTCCAATGCCTGGCTCAAAAAAGGAAGGAAATTTGTTCAGAACCTGGATACATGAGGTCTCATTGACATGTGATAGCGCTCGGATGTCATCCCAGTTCCAGCGGATTTTGCCCAGCCAGCTTCTTCCAAGCAGTGTGGGGCCATCACCCAGGACAATCCAGAGTGGCAGTTCATGCACCGTGCCCTCGTAGGTGACCTTGACCATGGCGCTGCCTAGGACAGTGATGAGCTCTTTGGTGTACATTCTCAGTTTCGTGTGGATGGGGCTCAGGGCTGGTCTGAATGCCTTGTTGCACCACAGTCTCTCAAACATCTTTTTACTCATGATGGATTGGCTAGCGCCAGTGTCCAGTTCCATGGCTACGGGTAAGCCATTCAATTTTACATTTAGCATTATAGGTGGACATTTCGGCGAAAATGTGTGCACCCAGTGTACTTCAGCATCTGCCTCCTCTCTCTGAGGCTCAAAATTGCTTTGATCCACCATGGACCAATCTTCCTCTGCCATGTGGTGGTTAGCAGGTTTTGCAGAGCTTGCAGCTCGTCTTCAAGCTCGTTCGAGGTGCCTCATTGTTCCACAGCTCTTGCAGACATACCCTTTGAAGCAGCATGAATAGGCTGAATGGAAGCCTCCACAATGCCAACAAGGTGTAAATTGCCTTGCATCATCCTTTGTTGTGGACTCTGAGTCACCTGGGTCACCTGAGGCCTGCTGGCAGTTGCAGACTTGTGGGTTCTGCCCTGTACATTTCTGCTCGCAAACACAGTTCCAGTTAATTTATGAACATTACATGCACTTGTGTGCTGAGAGATTTGTTTGGTGTTATCACTGGTGGACATAAACGCCTGTGCTATCGCAATGGCCTTACTGAGGGTCGGTGTTTCTACAGTCAAAAGTTTTCATAGAATGGTCTCGTGGTCATTGCCCAGTACAAAAAAGTCTCTGAGTATCTGCTCCAGGTAGCCATCAAACTCACATTGTCCTGCAAGTCGCCTTTGATCAGCGACGGAGCTCGCCACTTTCTGACCTTCAGATCGCTGGCACGTGTAGAACCGATACCTCGCTATCAGCACGCTCTCCCTCGGGTTAAGATGCTCCCGAACCAGTGTACACAGCTCCTCATATGACTTATTTGTGGGTTTCACCAGTGCCAGAAGATTCTTCATGAGATGCCCCGCAGACCGTGAGGAGGACCGCTCTCCTTTTTGCAGCGCTTCCTTCTCCGTCCAGCTCGTTGGCTACAAAGTACTGGTCTAGCCATTCGACATAGGCTTCCCAGTCCTCACCCTCCGAGAACTTCTCCAGGATGCCCACAGTTTGCTGCATCTTTGCGTTGGATTCGTATACTCGTCGCCAGTTATTGTGTTCCTGACACAGATGAGACTGCACACAGGGTGGTTAAAGTAACAGTGACCTCAGTCTTTATTAAGACACTCCAGAGTGAGGAGCAGGCCTTAGGGGCCGGCTTATATACAGTGCTCCCAAGGGATGCTGGGATCCCTTGGAACTTCAGGGGATGTGCTCCCTGGTGGCGGAACATGGGAGTGCATGCTTTACAGATACACAACAGTTTACATTTCTTTTTCTTTGCAATATGTACACAGTATGTACCTGACCCATGGAATATTATGCTGGCTGACACACACGGCCTCTGAATGAGTACTTTTCCAATATTCCCTGCTTGTTGACAGACAGGACCATCTGTAAAGTGTTGCTTTTGCTTTTGCCTCTTGATCATTAGGTCAACAGCTGAACAATCACCAAGCCAACGGTGAATTAACAACTGTGATACTTGACTGAAGCCACAGGCTTTGCTGGGAATATAGGGAGCGGTCAGGGAAGTGGAGTTGAGGCCAAGATCGGATCAGCCTTGATCTCATTGAATGGCGGAGCAGGCTCGAGGGGCCTAATGGCCTGCCTCTGCTCCTATTTCTTGTGTTTTTATGTTTATGGGCCTATCTGGGCCCTCCGAGAATCTCTTCTCTTCCAGTGGAGTACACAGTCAGGCGCTTAAAATGTGGTGTAGTCTGAGGCACAAATAAGTTTGTTCGTGTTTTTAAAAAGGGATGTTTATTGCATTCTGTTAAAAGCTAGACATTATTTCTACAAACAAATGATAATAGTTCTTAAATGACATATTTAGTCATTTTCCCCCTAATTTTACATAAAATCATCCTTTCTTTCATCTTCTGCCTTTGTTACTATAAATCTGATTGGATATAGTATTCTTTAAAATCATTATACAGTAATACAGGATGTAAGTTAAAAATGAACCATTATGAATACATAGAATCTAACCACCTCCTCCTGATATTCATCGGCATTACTATCGCCGAATCCCCCATCATGAAAATTCCAGGGGGTCACCATTGACCAGAAACTTAACTGGACCAGCCATATAAATACTGTGGTAAAAAGAGCAGGTCAGAGGCTGGGTATTCTGCGGCAAGTGTCTCACCTTCTGACTCCCCAAAGCCTTTCCACCATCTATAAGGCACAAGTCAGGAGTGTGATGGAATAGTCTCCACATGCCTGGATGAGTGCAGCTCCAACAACACTCAAGAAGCTCAATGCCATCCAGGACAACGCAGCCCACTTGATTGGCACTCCATCCATCACCTTCAACACTCACTCCCTCCACCACCGGCGCACCGTAGCTGCAGTGTGTATCATCTACAAGATGCACTGCAACAACTCGCCAAGAGTTCTTCAGCAGCACCTCCCAAACCCGCTATCTTTACCACCTAGAAGGACAAGAGCAGCAGGTGCATGGGTACACCATCACCTCCATATTCCCCTCCAAGTTACACACTATCCTGACTTGGAAATATATCGCCGTTCCTTCATCGTTGCCGGGTCAAAATCCTGGAACTCCCTCCCTAACAGCACTGTGGGAGCACCTTCACCACACGGACTGCAACGGTTCAAGAAGGCAGCTCACCACCAGCTTCTCGGGCAATTAGGGAAGGGCAATAAATGCCGGCCTTGCCAGCGGCGCCCAAGGAACAAAATAAAAACAAATTAGCGTCAGTGTATCTAATGTGAATGTGCAGGCTGGCTTTTCATATATAACATAATATATTGTAAAAACTAAGCTTTGTATTCAAGGTATTATCTTCCTGCTCCCGAGACAACACTGAGAAAGAAAATCACCTGCATTTTAACCAGCGATCAATACATCCCATTATTTTTATGCAGCAATATGGACATTTTGAAAGTAGCTCTGGCCTTATTGTACTAACGGTGAGTTTCCTAGGCACCTTTAAACCTGGTTAAAAGTGATGTGTGTGGTACTTACATGTTATTAACTGAACATTGGATGCCCCCTCCCCACCCCCCCACCCCATCCCCGATGGGCGTAAGCACATTGTAGCAATTACATTGCTCCGATGGAATATTCTAAAGGGTCTGGAAATGAAAGACACAACATTGGACAAGAAAGGACAATGCAATGTTACTTGTGTTGTGGAATTTTTTTTTTATCATGTCAGCATTGATAATTCATTCTGAAACTTGGTACTGCAAAGGGTATCCAGGTATACCTTAATGTAAAGATGGGGCGAAGCCACATTTGCCCTTTCAGCTGGGCATAAAAGATTCCAAGGCACTATTCAAAGAAAAGCAGAGGAGTTCTCCCAGTGTCCTGGCCATCACTTATAGCTCAACTAACATTATTAAAACAGATCATCTGGTCATTTATCTCATTGATGTTTGTGGGAGCTTGCTATGCACAAATTGGCTGCTGCATTTTATGACATTGCAACAATGACCTCACTTCAAAAAGTAATTCATTGACTTTGAAGCACTTTGGTTCGTCCTGAGGTCATGAAAGGTGTATATAAATCTTTCTTCTGGAACATTGCCATGGTCCCAACAAGATGAGAACTAGTGTTCCATAGAGTCTTTGATCATCTGTGTTTATTTATCCCTGCGCCTTTCATCATATTTTTTCCGCTGCTTTTTGAAGGGCTCTGTTGGAAAAGGTTGAACTACTTTGGGTAGGATTCTAGTCTGAAAATCTGTACTGGAAAGCTGAAACCAAGACAGAATCACTCTTAATTTCAAGCAAGGGAAGAATGAGGATGTTTGCTCTTTATGCCCATATTAGATGTTGGGTGGTATATGGCAACAGTTAATTACAGTCTTCCTCTGCTTTTCTTGTGGCAGTTTGATAAATACAATAGTCAAATCGTGGAAGCTAATTACTTACGGCGTGTAGCCATCATCCAGACATTCAAAGGTGACTATGAGTCTTTCATCTATATGACTGTATGATTAGGAGAAATAGTAATGACAACATTTTGCAACATAGTTAACTTAATAATGGTAATTTTATGAGTTTGTGCTGCTGACGTATAGTTTGCTTGCTAGGAGAATGCAGGAAGAATTATACCCCACACAGACCAGGATTTTATGCCTCTTAATTTTAATGAATGCAATATTCTAGGACCATGGGCCTGAACTACTCATATGTGCTCCCAGCGGACAAAACCCCACCTGGGACATAAACTAGTAAAATGATCCCAATGTGTGTTTTTGTCTCTCTTCCTCCTTGTGTTCATTGTTGGCCAGACTACATACTTTGCCCTTGGGGAATAAGCATCTGTTGTAAAGATAGTCCTCTTCTTCACTTGGGATATGTAAGTTGAAACGTGCCCATCGTTAAGTGTTTATTGTAGTAGAATCATTGTACTTTACAGCACAGAAGGAGACTATTTGCCCCATTGAACAACGTGCTGGTTCTCTGAAAAAGCTACCCACTTAGTCCTATGCCCCACCATTACCAGTACGTGCCCACCTTTACCAGAAAAGCCACTTGCAGTGGCAAAACCTTACATTTGCAGAGCACTTAATACAGCAATAAGGGGCAGAATAAGGAGTCAGTCATTTAGGACTGAGATGAGGAGAACGTTCGTCACTCAAAGGGTTGTGAATCTTTGGAATTCTCTACCCCAGAGAACTGTGGATGCTCAGTCGTTAAGTATATTCAGACAGAGGTCGATAATTTTTTGGGAACTAAGGGATAAGGGGTAGTGCAGGAAGGTAGAGTTGAGGTAGAAGATCAGCCATGATCTTGTTGAAAGGCGGAGCAGGCTCGAAGGGCTAAATAGCCTACTCTAGCTCCTATTTCTTCTGTTCATATCTGTAGGCATGTAAATATTTTGCCAAAGTAGAGCTTGCATCCCGGCAGCTCAAGGGTTGTTTAAATTTAATTGTTGTTCTCTTGGAGAATGCACCATTGGACACCTCTGTGATGTTTGTTTCAGATAAAAGTGAACATAGCATACAAGCAGGCATCTTTTTGTGTTGATTGAGTTTGGGTTTTCTCTTTCAATTTAAAATGGGGATCATCAAAGTTCCTTCTAAGCTGCGCAGCCCCAAAGCTGTGTGCAGGTCCCGCGCAGCCTGGGACCGGCTTTTTAAACATGAAATTTTATACACGCACAAAACTTTGAATGAGCCCATTAAAGGGACACACACACAAAAAAAATTAGGGGAACATTGAGGATTATGTGAATATTTTTGATAACTTTGTATATTCTCCAAGGTAACAATGTCCAGTGTTGCAAAACAATAGTCTATACACTCACAGGAAGACATTGAATTGCTGGCCAACCGTTTCTCACCTGAAAAATGGGCGACTGGAGTTGAATGTCCGAATATGCTCTGTCTATTTCTTTCAAAATGGCAATGAGGTTCCTATACCGGGAAATAGGACCCCGATTTGCATAACTAAACAGGTCTGCCTGAAAGCTTATTCTGGTCGACAAATGGGTGCCCCGCACTCCTGCCCAAAATAGGTGGTAGCTGTTTTATTATGCAAATTGAGGTCCTATTGCCTGTTGCAATTGCAACTTTGAAGGGGAAATAGATGGTTCATGCTCTGGTCGTTGAGAGGCCTAACCAGCAGTCAAAAATCCTTAAGTGGTTCAAAGCTCCCAACTGCCGCATAAGGCAGGCACCATAGTGCATCGCTGATATCATGCCCATACTGGGAATCTCCTCCTCACTGTCAGCACCAAGCACTCTCGGGTCAGGCATGGAACAGATTGGATAAATGATAGAATTTCCTCTTCGCTGCCCCTCGCCATCTCCCCCTCACCCCCAACAATGTCGTCTCAACCCAAATGTCGGTCACAGTGAGAGAACTAATTCAGTGCCAGTGGTGAAGTTATGGGCAATTTTTGCACTCTATACAGTATGAGCTAGGCCAAGGCTGCTCATCCTCATTTCACTTAAAGACCCGACCAGTTGTTTAATGGAAGAGCGTCTAAATCCAGCAATCGGGGATACACAGATTTTTAAGGTGAAAGGACATTGTTCTAATTCACCGCCACCCAGTTTGCTTTTTGTGGAAGATTTAAAAAAAATATTTGTGTTAAACTCAATTTATTTTGTTAATTCATTATGGTTTGGCCAGGATGGCTTTCCGTTTTCTGCTCTTTTTCTTTTGTTAATAAATCTAAATGTTTAATTGTTTTAAGCAATGTTTAGTTTTTGTACTTTCAAACGTGAAGTCCAAACTTTGTTTAAATTGATGTTTGTCATCTTTGGCTCAAAAGGCCCTAGTGCTAACTTGACCAAAGCATTACCAATGACCAATTAAAGACTGGATATTTTCACCATGCGTACAGCAAAACAATCATCTTTATTGGAGCTGTTTCCTTTTCTGATTTACAAATGTTATTTTTAGGATGGGGTGGGGGTGATCTCAGCCCACCATAATAACAATAACATTACACTTCCATAGAAATATCTGTCGCCAGATATTAGACTTTGTTTAGTACATATATACACAAATAAAATCACCAAGTTTGGAAAAGCTTGTGTAGTAGAAATTTCAGTGAGGTTTTTTTTTTAAAAAGACACCGTTTTTAGTGTGGAAAACCTTTTCTAATTTGTTTAGGAAAACACATCACAATAACTTGACCCTTGTTAAGAGTCATTGAATCAATACTGTATACAGATAATATTGCAAGTAATGTATAGAACTTAGGAACATGAGTCAACCATTCAGCCCCTCGAGCTTGTTCTGCCATTCTATTAGATCATGGTTGATCTGCACCTCCAACTTCATTTACCTGCCTTTTTTTTCCGTGCTCCCTTACCTAGCAGAAATCTAACAATGAGTCTTGAAAATGTTAATTGACCTCCAGCATCCACAGGCTTTTAGGGAAGAGAGTTCCAGATTTCCACTATCCTTTGTGTGAAAAAATGCTTCCTGATTTCACTTCTAATGAGTCTAACTCCAATTTTAAGATTTTAAGAGGAGACGTGATAGAGGTGATTAAAATCATGAAGGGTTTAGATAGAGTAAATAAAGAGAAATTGTTTCCAATGGTTGAACGGTCGACAATGAGAGGGCACAATTTTAAGTAGTTGGCAAAAGAACCAGAGGTGACATGAAAAAAAATCTTACGCAACGAGTGGTTAGTGGATACAAATTCAATAGTAGCCTTCAAAAGGGAATTAGATAAATATTTGAAAGAGAAAAAATTGCAGGGATACGGGGATAGAGCAGGGGAGTGGGACTAACTGGTTTGCTCTTCAAAAGAGCCGGTGCAGTCTGGATGGGCCAAATGGCCTCCTTCAGTGCTGTGTTTTTCTATGCTTCTATGTACCCTTGTTCTGGACTTCCCCCACCAGAGGAAATAATTTCTCTTTATCTACTCTATTGAATCCTTTCATCATTCTAAACACTTCGATTATATTACCCCTTAACCTTTTATACTCAAGGGAATACTAGCCAAATTTATGGAACCAGTCCTCATAATTTAACCCTTTGAAGCCTGGTATAATTCTGGTGAATCCAAGGCAAATATATCTTTCCTGAGGTAAGCTACCCAAAACTGAACACAGTACTCCAGATGGGGTCTGTACAACTGAACCATAACTTCATCCCCTTTGTATTCCAGACCCCTTGAAATAAAGGGCAACATTCTATTAGTTTTTTTTGATATGCACTAGCTTTCAGTGATTTGTGTACATGAACACCGAAATCCGTTTGCTCCTCCACTGCTCTTAATCTCTCCCCATTAAGAAAATATTCCAATTTGTCTTCCTTGGATCCAATGTGGGTGACCTCACATTGAACTCCATATGGCATACTTTGCCTACTCACTTAGTCTCTTTGGGGCCAAGTTTCCACCGACCCTTAGAACGGCGCTCCTCTGTGAGGTCCGCCGACTTTCTGGAACAAAAAGCGAGCCTAATCCTTACCATGGTATTCTCCTCGCTCACCAGGCCTCCTTCAGACTCGGTGGAGTGCAGCAGGACCAGCGGGGGGCGGAGCCAGGTCCCGGTGCTGAAAACAGTGTCGGGACCTCTGCACATGCACACTAGAGTGCAGTAGCATGTGCAGTAGCTCCTCGCCCCCCAGAATCTGTGTGCATGTGCTGCGTAGGAGGGGCCCGAAGCACGCCACCCCAGCCCTGGCCGAATGGACTCTATACCGCGACCTGTGAGGGAATAGGCGGCAATGTCCATCATCAGAAACAGGAAATCCCGGGAACAGAAAGCCAAACAAGAAAGGGAGAAGGAGTTGGCAAAAGTAACCATCAACAAGGAAGATGATTGAGGCCATTGAGTGTTCCTTGGGATGGTCTCAGAGATGTTCGAGGGGACAGGGATAGCAGGAAAGCAAAGAGATTGGAGGCAAGACGTGAGTAGGATGGGACCTGGGCAGGCTCGTATGTTTAATGTTGCCCCTCCCTCCTCTCTCCTCCCTCCTCTCTCATAAGAACATAAGAACATAAGAATTAGGAACAGGAGTAGCCCATCTAGCCCCTCGAGCCTGCTCCGCCATTCAAAAAGATCATGGCTGATCTGGCCGTGGACTCAGCTCCACTTACCCGCCCACTCCCCATATCCCTTAATTCCCCCTCCCCATATCCCTTAATTCCCCCTCCCCCTCCCCCTCCTCTCCTCTCCCCCCTCCTCTCTCCCTCCCCCCCTCCCCTCCTCTCTCCCTCCCCTCCTCTCTCCCTCCCCCCCTCCCCTCCTCTCTCCACCCCCTCCTCTCTCCCCCCCTCCTCTCTCCACACCCTCCTCTCTCCCCTCTCCTCTCTCCCCCTCCTCTCTCCCCTCCTCTCTCCCCCTCTTTCCTCCCTCCTCTCTCCCCCTCTTTCCTCCCTCCTCTCTCCCCCTCTTTCCTCCCTTCTCTCTCCCCCTCTTTCCTCCCTCCTCTCTCCCCCTCTTTCCTCCCTCCTCTCTCCCCTCTGCCTCTCTCCCCTCTCCTCTCTCCCCCTCCTCTCCTCCTCCTTCTCCCTCCTCCTCCCCTCCTCCTTCCCTCTCCCTTACCGCCGGCTCTCTGCCTTCCCTTCACATAAAGGTAGGACTTCTATTTTTTATTTGTTATTGATTGATTGCTTATTACTTTGGTCTTGGTACTTTAGGTGCAGGGTTCCTTCTTTTTTTATTTGTTAATTATTTGCTTATTACTTTTTGTGCTTTGTTTAGTGCTTTGTAAGTCTTGGTGCTTTCCTTGTATTTTTTATTATTGAATGCTTATTTTTGCATTTGTTTAGTGCTTGGTGCTTTAAATGTACTGCTTTGTTTCGTGCTTAGTGCTTTAAATGTACTTATGCTTCTTTAATGTTGTTGTGAAGGTGTTAGTGCTTTGGAAAATCTTCTAACTTCCCTTCCCCCCCATCTCTGGCTACCTGCGCCTGATTTCTAAAGTGTCCACAAGGTTTTACTGAGTGTACAAAAGTGGAAACATATGCTGGCCTAAATTAGTTTGGAGTAACTATTGGCTGTCTAAACTTGCTTAAATGGCCAAAACAGGTGTAAGTGGCTGGTAACGCCCCTGTTTAAAAAAAAAAACTGAACTAAAAAGAAACTGAGCTAACTCACTGAAACAGGAGCAAACTAAATGGGGAGAATTGCGATTTTTAGGATACTCCAAAAAAAAAACTAGTTGCTCCAAAAAAAAGGAGAAATTCCTGTGGAAACTTGGCCCCTTTGTAACTTCCTGCTCCTATCTTACAACTTACTGTGCCTCCTAACTTAGTGTTATTTGCAATCTTGCATATACAACTCTATTCCTTTATCCAAGTCATTAATACATACCCTGAATAGTGAAAAGGTGAGGCCCCAGCACAGATCTCTGGGAAACGCAACTTATCACAATACTTCAGTTTTAGAAGATGGAAAATTTAAGGTAGGAAAAACAAACCGATTAATTCTGGAAATTTTTCTTTCTATTTAATTGTCATTTTCTCTTCATTCCCTGGTCTAACCTGACTACAGGTCAAGTACCTGATTACAGGGCTCCTCCTGTACGATAGATATGAATTAGATCAAAAAAGCTTCACTGGCAGATAACTACTTCAAATTCTTCTTACCCACCTTTGTGGAATAACTTGGACTCTATTTCATAAATCACCTCTTGCTTTCCTCCTTCCCCAAAACTTGGCTGAGATAATGAACTCTGTGGTATGGGGGAGTGAGCCTGTGTCCCATCACTCTTTGCTGCAGTACACTTCTGCTCCAATATACTGCTCTGAAATAGATTTTTTGGGGGTATTCTGTTGAAAATAGCATTATGGACTTGCTACTGATCCCTTAAAGGATATGATTGGTCCACAGGTATGTCATTTTGGGGAGTAATTACTTATTGATCACCACAATGTCTTTAGTTTTCTTTTTGAAATGCCACTTTCTGTGAAATCCCTGTATAACCTCCAATTTATTGCACAAAACTGGAGTGGACTCACTCGGATGATGTCAGTCAAGGGGATTCTCTTGACAATGTCCTCATCTTAATCCTTCCAGTAAAGTTGCTTTTTAAAGCTGCTAAAACTACAACCTGAAGACCTAATACAGCCCAGAAGCACTTGCCATCCGGCCCACAAAATCTGTGCAACTCCGATGCTTTGATGGTTTCTATTTCTTACTCCTGATTGATTGATTGAATTTTATGGCCCTGGAGATTTTAAAAGTCTGTTCTCAATCCTGTTGTGTCATTGGTGTATAAATCCTAAAACAGAATGATTTTTGTTAGGCAAGGGTATTAAGGGATATGGAGCAAAGGCGGGTAAGTAGACTTGAGATACAGAACAGCTATGATCTAACTGAATGGCAGAATCGGCTCGAGGAGCTAAATGGCTTCCTCCTGTTCCTATGTCCCTACTCACCTGCAGACTCCCCTTCTCCTTCAAGGTAACATTCTGGATCCTGCTGCAAATGCTTTGTTTAACAACAGTTGTTAATTATAGAGTTTAAAGTAAAACTTCACATGAAGCAATGGGTGAGACTTCGTGGGTACAGCAATATATGCTATTTTTAACCTTGTAATGTAATAAAATTATAAGTTACAGTTATTGCTAGAGGGAAAAACAAGGAAATAGGTTACATCTGTTTATAGCAGTGTTAAGGAAAACATCAGTTATATGGACGAATCAACTCCAGATTTTGTCTGATATGGAGAGGGGTATTAATTTATCCATCATTTGAAAAACGAGACAAACTACATTTGCCAGTTACTTTTAGGCACGTCTTTTCTACATTTATGTTTTCTGTCAAATTTAATAATAATCTGAAAACACGTTTTTGAAATAAAATGTTCCCAATTCTATGTCTAAGCACGTAACAGTTCACCCTTTCCCACTGTCGGGTCTTGCAGACCTAACCAGATTGAAGAAGGTATTCAGCAACATATGGAATGCTTATTCTTTGGCACAATATTCCTAACAGACTGCCTCGCTTGTCAACCATCAGAAGTGTGTAGGTGCTTTCACAAATGCTCTATTGACTCAGGGTGGGGGCGGCAAGGGTACAAAAGATATCCTTTGTGCTACCCTTTGCAAAAGAAAAAGTCCCTGCTTTGTCAATTTCTCTTCACATCCCCTTGCTCACAAGCACGCCAACTCACCAATAACACATTGGACTGCTGATGTCTGACTTTGCACTGTTTTGAGAAGGGATGTTGCAACAACACTTGAATGGCAGCATTAAGATCCCTATATAAACTGAAGATGGGAAATGCAGTACACTTCCACACTGATAAGATACGCATCTGATTAGAAGAACAATTGACCTTAACCACCATCACTATATTCAAGCTTTTAGATTTCATGCATACAAATGCAGTATGTCACATTTGAAAAACATGAATTACTACCCTACAGAGGGCTGTTCCATACAAACGTGACCAGTTACATACCTAACCCCATTGTTAGAATTTGGGGTTTCTCCCAATGCTTTAGTTATGTGTTCACAGCAAAGAAATTGGTATCGTAAGCAGATTGATTCTCTATGAATCAATCTTTGTACCGGCCCCGATACTAACGGGGAAAACCCTGCAAGGCCAGAGGTGGGAGGTCCTGCCCAGCAGGGTCTCCTTCACATATCCGCCTGCCAGCCAGACAGATTGACAGCCGAGCCGACGGCAGGAGGCTGCAGCTGGGGATCTGTGGGGACAGTCCGCGGCAAATGATGAATGGGAGGTCGCGGGGGAGCAAGGGCGACACGGAGGAGCATTCCTGGCCCATAAGAAAACCTGAAAAATAAATGTAAAAGTTGCTTGCTGGATCCTAGCTGGCCCAGGGTCCACTTCCCGGCAGGTTTTGCCAACACTGACCTCGCTCACCCCACCCTATCCCACTCGGACCTCAGCTTCAAGTTGCAGATCCTGATGACCTCATCAGACCCGATCTACATATTTAAAACAAGATCCCATGGGTTTCTATGGGAACAGAGTGGGAAAGAAGCGGGATTAGAGGGGGTGAGTGACTTCTGGCATTTTGAGTGCCCGTACCACCATTTCTGAAAGGCATAAATCGTCACTCCATCAGACTAAACCAAATAGATTTAGTTTCAAGTAGAAGAATACACGAGCATCAAAACAGTCCAGTCAGTGCATGTAGCTCTCCTGCGGTATGTTAATGAGGCCCTGCCCTCAAAATGGACCTCCAGCTGGATGAATCGGACAGGCAGCTGGTCCACCCCAGCCATCGAACCTCCCCATCACCCTCCCCAGCACCCCATCCATTGACCCTCCCCATTGTCCACCCCAGCATCCCATCCATTGACCCTCCCCATCATCCACCCCAGTATCACATCCATCAACCCTGCCCAGCACCCCATCTATCGACCCCAGTATCCCATCCATTGACCCTCCCCATCATCCACCCCAGTATCCCATCCATCGACCCTCTCCATCACCCTCCCTAGCACCCTATCCATCGACTCTTCCCATCACCCTCCCCAGTATCCCATCCATCGACCCTCCCCATCATTCTCCCCAGCACCCCATCCATCCATTGACCCCTCCACCACACTTTTTATAAATAATCTTCACTAAGACACTCTTGACAGGCCATGTCCTCTGGTACACTTTACCCTGGGATGATGTTAGTAATGTGCTCAATGTGATTGTAAACAAATATTTCATATTTTCATTAATGCACAAAAATGTTAGTTTTGCTCTTTGCGATCCCTGGCCTTTTAAATTTAGGACCTCAGAAAGCCAGACCATCATTTTGCTTATTGTGTTAACTAGAGAATAAGGCAGAAACCAGCCCCTGGTTTATCGCCCCCTGCCCTCACCCCCCACCCACCCCCCCACTTCGGACAGATTGTAAATTTCAAAATTCAGACAACAGGCTTTATAAAAATTGCATTTACATGGTCCATCAGTGTAGAGCCATTGAATATTCAATCTTCCAAGTCTATACCCGTTTCTATTATCTGCAGTCCTGTTCCTAATCTGATACTTAATCAGCCTTTTTTCCAAAAATAATTTAATTCCCGCTGATTTCTGCCTTTATTTTCTCTGTTGCATCATAACCTGTGAATATTTGTTTTTATTAGAGGGCTATAATCTGCCTTGAACAGGATGAATCCTCGGAATAGTGAATAAAATAGGAGAATAAAATTCTAAAGTAAGAAGGAAAGTCCTGGGACTACACAGCAAGTCCATTAACTTGCCTGACAAGTAGGGGGAATTTGGACCCCAAAAAATGGATGGATTGGGGTTGTGTGGGAAGTTAAAGTGTTAAAAATCTGAATCCTAACCCAACATGGCCACTTCCGGTTTTAATGGAGGTGGGACGGGGGCGGGCAGCCAAGCCGTTTCCAGGAGGTGGATTGTCCATTTAAATATTATAATGAAGCTGGAAGTCTCTGATTTAATTACCATTTTGAATTTAACAGTTGCTGGCTGGGTTTTGCAAAGCTCGTGAAACCCGTTTAACTAAAGTAAGGCAAAGACTGCTGGATCCAAGAGGTAAGTGTCTTTACAGTTAGCGCCTAGATCCAGCGCTCCTACATAATCCACCCCCCGCAATCGGAGACACCCTTCACGAGGCCGACGATTTTCCCCACTACCTTCCCTCCCCCCCACCCTTTCCACCTCCCCAAGGGTGATCTAATCAAGGTATAGGATGGACGGAGGAAACTATTTCCTCTGATGGGGGAATCCAGAACAAAGGGACATGATTTAATAATGATAGCTAGGCCATTTATGAATGAAATCAGGAAGCATTTCTCCACACAAACGGTACTGGAAATCTGGAACTAGCTCCCCCAAAAGTGTGAAGCAACGGGTACTTGTTGGAGGAGTTGTAATTGATACGGATGAGTGCTGAATGGGATGCTCCAAGGATCAGTGTTGGAATCCATACCATTTCTTATTTACATTAATGACTTGGATTCAGAGTCTCAATGCAAACTGATCAATTTAGGAGGGGCTGTTGAATATGAGGAGGGAGCCTGGGAAATAGAAAATGAGTTACACAAAATATGTAAGTGAGCAGTACTTCTTTCAATTTAGTATACTGTATTTGCTGCTCACGATGTGGTCTTCTCTGCATGGGGAGACCAAACGCAGATTGGGTGACCGCTTTGCGGAACACCTCCGTTCAGTCCTTAAGCGTGACCCCGAGCTTCCTGTCACTTTAATTCTCCACTCCCACTCCCACTCTGACCTCTCCATCCTCAGTCTCATACACTGTTCCAATGAAGCTCAATGCAAACTCGAGGAACAGCACCTCGTCTTTCGTTTAGGCACTTTACAGCCTTCTGAACTCAACATCGAGTTCAACAATTTTAGACCTTAACCGCTGCCCATATTTTGCTCTGATGCATCTTTTCTCTCTCTTTATTTCCTATGGCAGCAGGTAATTATCCTGCCATTCTCACTCTATCTAAACTAATCTTTTTCTAACTTCTGCTCTTACCATCTCAAGTCGACCCATTATCCCCTTTGTCTCTCAAGTCTCTCCTGTCGTCCACCCTATCACAGCCTTCCCAACTTCAGCCCTGCTCCTCCCGAACCCCCAATTATGCTGCAAACCCCCCCCATCTCTCTGCTCCTCCAGCCACCGATCATTCCCTACCAGCACCAGGCTGCCCCCCCCCCCAACCCCGGGAGCTCCTTCAGCCCCCTAGAAAGAGAGGCTTCCTATTACACTCATAATAAAGGGTGAGACTGAATACTGTGTACAATGAGCAAGTGTGACCTTAGCTCCTTTAATAAGATTCCAGAGTGCAGGTACCTCGTGGGTGGTCTGTTTATATACTGTGCTCCCAAGGGATGCTGGGATCCCTTGGGACTCCAACAGGTGGGCCCTCTGGTGGTCAGGTGTCATGCAGGTTACAACATCACTCTCTCGTGAAGTCAACAGTACATTTATTTACAAGGTGAGATGATCTGGGGCTTTACGCTCCCTTGTCAATCGTCTTGGTACAAATGCGGGTGTGGGTGGGTTGGTCAATTCTTCACTGGGCTGTTGGGCAGCCTGCCTTGCCGGGCTGCTGGGGATGATGAGGTCGGTTTCGTGGTCAACCATGATGTCAGTTGCCACTTGTATGTGTGTTGGAGAGTCAAAGTCAGTGGTCTCCTCTTCAGGTTGTTCGTAGCTGTTGGTGAACTGCAATTTGATATGGTCCAAATGTTTTCTGTGTGTTTGTCCATTGGCCAATTTGACCTGAAACACGCTATTCCCCTCTTTGGCTTTGACCGTGCCAGCAAGCCATTTGGGACAATTGAGCACAAACACAGGATCATTGATCTCAATATCACATGACAAATTTGCACGGTCATGGTACACACTTTGTTGATGCCGCTTGCCCTCCACGTGATCATTGAGATTAGGGTGAACAAGAGAGAGCCTTGTTTTAAGTGCCCTTTTCATGAGCAGCTCGGCTGGGGGAACCCCGGTGAGTGAGTGGGGTCTGGTGCAGTAGCTGAGCAGCACCTGGGACAACCGGGTCTGCAGGGAGCCTTCCGACACAAGTTTGAAGCTTTGCTTGATGGTCTGAACGGCCCGATCTGCCTGAGTTGGATGCGGGCTTGAACGGGACGTGTTTGATCCCGTTGCGGGTCATGATTTCCTTGAATTCAGCACTGGTGAAGCACGGCCTATTGTCGCTCACTAGGACATCAAGCAAGCCGTGCGTGGCAAACATGGCTCGTAGGCTTTCAATGGTGGTCGTGGACGTGCTTACAGACATTATTGCACATTCAATCCATTTTGAGTAAGCGCCCATGACAACCAAGAACATTTTGCCGAGAAATGGGCCCGCATAGTCAACATGGATCCTCGACCACAGTTTGGAGGGCCACGACCACAAACTTAGCGGTGCCTCTTTGGGTGCATTGCTCAGCTGAGAGCAAGTGTTGCACTGGCGCACGCATGACTCTAAATCTGAGTCTATGCCGGGCCACCACATATGGGATCTGGCTATGGCTTTCATCATTACGATGCTTGGGTGGGTGCTGTCCATATGAACGTGTCTCTGCCTTTCTTGGGCAAGACCACGCGATTGCCCCACAATAGACAGTCCGTCTGTGATACGTCCTTACTGTACAGTATAAATGCACACAAGGCCCATGCCTGAGAGAAGGTCAGTCTGTGACCTATTCTTTATTCCTCAGCACTCAAGTGATGAAGGTGGATGGAGCTTCCCCTTTTATACCTGAAGGTCCAGGTTAGGAGTGTCTCCCACCTGTCATTGTTCTCACAGTGTACAACTTAGGTCAAATTATACATGGGTTACAATGCTGGTTGAATACATGACATCACCTCCCCCCCCCAAAGTCTTATTGGGATCACAGGTTGAGTCTCTCTGGTGGTTTACGCTCTCTTGTAGAGCGCCTGAGTTGGGGCTCCGGTTGTTGGGCGTTGGCCTGAGTGTCTGCTGTTTGCGGTGCCTCAGGCCTATCCAGACTGCCCACAGTGATTGAGCTCTCCTCCCTTTGGTTCTGGTGTTCGGTCACTTGTGGTGGAGTGAACTCTACATCGTGTTCTTCCTCTGCTTCTTCTATGGGGTTGCTGAACCTCCTTTTTGTTTGATCCATGTGTTTGCAGCAGATTTGTCCATTGGTAAGTTTAACTACCAGAATCCTATTTCCCTCTTTGGCAATCATAGAGCCTGCGAGCCATTTGGGCCCTGCAGCGTAGTTGAGGACAAAAACAGGATAATTTACATCAATACATCGCGCCCTCGCATTCCTGTCATAGTAGTCATATTGTGGCTGGCGTCTGCTCTCGACAATTTCTTTCATGGTGGGGTGTATAAGGGATAACCGGGTTTTGAGCGTCCTTTTCATTAGCAGCTCTGCGGGTGGAACCCCTGTGAGCGAGTGTGGTCAGGATCTATAAGCCAACAGGAGGCGTGATAAATGGCATTGTAGGGAACTCCCTTGGATTCTGAGCATCCCCTGTTTGATTATCTGCACTGCTCGTTCTGCCTGGCCGTTTGAGGCCGGCTTGAACGGTGCCGTTCTGACATGGTTAATTCCATTGTCTGCCATGAAGTCCTGGAATTCAGTGCTTGTGAAGCACGGGCCATTGTCGCTGACCAAGACGTCCGTTAGACTGTGGGTGGCGAACATTGCCCGTAGACTTTCTACCGTGGCAGAGGCTGTGCTTGAATTTAAATGACACACTCGATCCATTTGGAGTAGGCGTCTACTACAACCAAAAACATTTTTCCCGTGAAAGGACCTGCGTAGTCCACATGGATGCGCGACCAAGGCTTGGCGGGCCATGGCCAGAGGCTAAGGGGGGCTTCCCTGGGCGCATTGCCCAGCTGGGCACATGTGTTGCACCTGCGAACACAAAGTTCGAGATCTGCATCTATCCCTGGCCACCAAACGTGTGACCTGGCAATTGCCTTCATCATGACAATGCCTGGGTGCTCATTGTGGAGTTCTCTGATGAACACCTCTCTGCCCATCTGGGGCATGACTACGCGGTTTCCCCACAGTAGGCAATCGGCCTGAATCGAGAGTTCATCCCTGTGCCTGTGAAATGGTTTAAATTTCTCAGGGCATGTCCTGTACGTGGCTGCCCAGTCCCCATTCAGGACACATTTCTTGACTAGAGACAATAGCGGGTCTCTATTTGTCCAGACTTTAATCTGACGGGCTGTCATGGGTGAGCCTTCGCTTCCGAAAGCGTCAACAGCCATGAGCATCTCAGCAGCATGCTCGGTAGCCCCCTCAGTGGTGGCTAGTGGGAGCCTGCTGAGTGCATCGGCGCAGTTTTCGGTGCCCTGTCTGTGCCGAATTGTATAGTCATAGGTGGCTAACGTGAGTGCCCACCTCTGTATGCAGGCAGATGCGTTTGCATTTATGGCCTTGTTGTCGGCCAAAAGGGACGTTAGGGGTTTGTGATCTGTCTCCAGCTCAAATTTCCTGCCAAACAGGGACTGGTGCATTTTGTTTACAGAATATACACATGCGAGCGCCTCCTTTTCTACCATCCCGTAACCCCTTTCTGCCTGGGACAGACTCCTGGAGGCATAAGCTACCGGCTGTAACTGACCCTTGGCATTGACATGCTGCAACACACACCCGACACCATAGGACGACGCATCGCACGTTAACACAAGTTTCTTACATGGGTCGTACAGCGTTAACAGAGTGTTGGAACATAACAAATTGCGTGCTCTATTAAAAGTCCTTTCCTGGCTGTCCCCCCAGACCCATTCGCGACCTTTGCTAGGAGCACGTGTAGCGGCTCTAGCAGCGTGCTCAATTTGGGAAGAAAGTTACCAAAATAGTTCAGGAGCCCCAGGAACGAATGCATCTCCGTCGTGTTACGGGGTCTGGGTGCTCTCTGGATCGCTTCTGTCTTGGACACAGTAGGGCTGATCCCCTCTGCTGCTGCCCTCATCCCCAAGAATTCTACCTCTGGAGCTAGGAAGACGCACTTCGCCTTTTTCAGTCGCAGCCCTACCCGGTCCAGTCTGCGTAGCACCTCCTCCAGGTTGTGGAGGTGTTCTTCAGTATCGTAACCCGTGATGAGGATGTTGTCCTGAAAAACCACCGTCCCTGGAATCGACTTGAGGAGGCTTTCCATATTTCGTTTGGAAGATCGCGGCGGCCGAGCAAATCCCGAACGGACATCTGTTGTACTCAAACAACCCCTTGTGTGTCGTGATGGTGGTCAGCTTCTTCGACTCACTCGCCAGCTCCTGAGTCATGTAAGCTGAGGTCAGGTCCAATTTTGAAAAAAGTTTGCCACCGGATAGCGTCGCAAAGAGGTCCTCCGCTCTCGGTGGCGAGTACTGGTCTTGGAGTGACACCCGATTGATGGTGGCCTTGTAATCACCACATATCCTGACCGACCCATCCGCCTTGAGCACCGGCACGATCGGGCTCGCCCAGTCACTGAATTCGACTGGCGAGATGATGCCTTCCCTCAGTAGGCGGTCCAAATCGCCTTCTATCTTTTCCCGCATCACGTACGGCACCACTCTGGCCTTGTGATGCACTGGCCTGGGGACCGGGTTTATGTGAATCACTATCTTGGCCCCCATGAAAGTGCGATGCCGGGTTGAAATAATGAGTCAAATTTGTCCAGGATCTGTGAGCATGATACTCGCTCCACAGAGGAAATTGCATTGACATCGCCCCATTTCCAGTTCATGACAGCAAGCCAACTCCTCCCCAGTAGTGCGGGACCGTCCCCTGGGACAATCCCGAGTGGCAATCCCTGTTCTCCGAATCTTTGTGGGTCACGACTACTGTGGCGCTGCCTAGTACCGGAATGATCTGCTTTGTGTAAGTTCGTAGCTGTGCGTCAATCGGCGATAATTTTGGCCTCCTGGCCTTGGACGCCCACAACTTTTCGAGCTGTTTGATACCCATCAGGGACTGGCTGGCCCCCGTGTCTAGCTCCATTGATACTGGGATGCCATTGAGGAGCACTTTCATCATTATCGGTGGCGTCCTGTGTATGAACTGTATACGTGCTCCACATGAACTCGCTGAACTTCAGCTTCCAGCGATTTCTCCCAGCGTTCACTTCTGCAATTTCTGCAGGTATTTTGCTCATCTCTGCAAACTCCGGTTGAGTGTGTGCCTCCATGCCTCCAAACTGGAAGCAATACGGTGGAGGAGGATTTCCTGGAGTGCATAAGGGATGGTTTTCTAGACCAATATGTCGAGGAACCAACTAGGGGGAAGGCCATCTTAGACTGGGTGTTGTGTAATGAGAGAGGACTAATTAGCAATCTCATTGTGCGAGGCCCCTTGGGGAAGAGTGACCATAATATGGTGGAATTCTGCATTAGGATGGAGAATGATGCAGTTAATTCAGAGACCATGGTCCAGAACTTAAAGAAGGGTAACTTTGAAGGTATGAGGCGTGAATTGGCTAGGATAGATTGGCGAATGATACTTAAGGGGTTGACTGTGGATGGGCAATGGCAGACATTTAGAGACCGCATGGATGAATTACAACAATTGTACATTCCTGTCTGGCGTAAAAATAAAAAAGGGAAGGTGGCTCAACCGTGGCTATCTAGGGAAATCAGGGATAGTATTAAAGCCAAGGAAGTGGCATACAAATTGGCCAGAAATAGCAGCGAACCTGGGGACTGGGAGAAATTTAGAACTCAGCAGAGGTGGACAAAGGGTTTGATTAGGGCAGGGAAAATGGAGTATGAGAAGCAGCTTGCAGGGAACATTAAGGCGGATTGCAAAAGTTTCTATAGGTATGTAAAGAGAAAAAGGTTAGTAAAGACAAACGTAGGTCCCCTGCAGTCAGAATCAGGGGAAGTCATAACAGGGAACAAAGAAATGGCAGACCAATTGAACAAGTACTTTGGTTCAGTATTCACTAAGGAGGATACAAACAACTTTCCAGATATAAAAGGGGTCAGAGGGTCTAGTAGGGAGGAGGAACTGAGGGAAATCTTTATTAGTCGGGAAATTGTGTTGGGGAAATTGATGGGATTGAAGGCCGATAAATCCCCAGGGCCTGATGGACTGCATCCCAGAGTACTTAAGGAGGTGGCCTTGGAAATAGCGGATGCATTGACAGTCATTTTCCAACATTCCATTGACTCTGGATCAGTTCCTATCGAGTGGAGGGTAGCCAATGTAACCCCACTTTTTAAAAAAGGAGGGAGAGAGAAAACAGGGAATTATAGACCGGTCAACCTGGCCTCAGTAGTGGGTAAAATGATGGAATCAATTATTAAGGATGTCATAGCAGCGCATTTGGAAAATGGTGACATGATAGGTCCAAGTCAGCATGGATTTGTGAAGGGGAAATCATGTTTGACAAATCTTCTGGAATTTTTTGAGGATGTTTCCAGTAAAGTGGACAAAGGAGAACCAGTTGATGTGGTATATTTGGACTTTCAGAAGGCTTTCGACAAGGTCCCACACAAGAGATTAATGTGCAAAGTTAAAGCACATGGGATTGGGGGTAGTGTGCTGACGTGGATTGAAAACTGGTTGTCAGACAGGAAGCAAAGAGTAGGAGTAAATGGGTACTTTTCAGAATGGCAGGCAGTGACTAGTGGGGTACCGCAAGGATCTGTGCTGGGGCCCCAGCTGTTTTATTGTACATTAATGATTTAGACGAGGGGATTAAATGTAGTATCTCCAAATTTGCGGATGACACTAAGTTAGGTGGTAGTGTGAGCTGCGAGGAGGATGCTATGAGGCTGCAGAGTGACTTGGATAGGTTAGGTGAGTGGGCAAATGCGTGGCAGATGAAGTATAATGTGGATAAATGTGAGGTTATCCACTTTGGTGGTAAAAACAGAGAGACAGACTATTATCTGAATGGTGACAGATTAGGAAAAGGGGAGGTGCAAAGAGACCTGGGTGTCATGGTACATCAGTCATTGAAGGTTGGCATGCAGGTACAGCAGGCGGTTTAGAAAGCAAATGGCATGTTGGCCTTCATAGCGAGGGGATTTGAGTACAGGGGCAGGGAGGTGTTGCTACAGTTGTACAGGGCCTTGGTGAGGCCACACCTGGAGTATTGTGTACAGTTTTGGTCTCCTAACTTGAGGAAGGACATTCTTGCTATTGAGGGAGTGCAGCGAAGATTCACCAGACTGATTCCCGGGATGGTGGGACTGACCTATCAAGAAAGACTGGGTCAACTGGGCTTGTAGTCACTGGAGTTCAGAAGAATGAGAGGGGACCTCATAGAAACGTTTAAAATCCTGACGGGTTTAGACAGGTTAGATGCAGGAAGAATGTTCCCAATGTTGGGGAAGTCCAGAACCAGGGGTCACAGTCTAAGGATAAGGGGTAAGCCATTTAGGACCGAGATGAGGAGAGATTTCTTCACCCAGAGAGTGGTGAACCTGTGGAATTCTCTGCCACAGAAAGTGGTTGGGGCCAATTCACTAAATATATTCAAAAGGGAGTTAGATGAAGTCCTTACTACTCGGGGGATCAAGGGGTATGGCGAGAAAGCAGGAAGGGGGTACTGAAGTTTCATGTTCAGCCATGAACTCATTGAATGGCGGTGCAGGCTAGAAGGGCTGAATGGCCTGCTCCTGCACCTATTTTCTATGTTTCTATGTTTCTATGTTTCCAACATGAGCTGTTGTTTGAAACAAAAGGTCCCTTGCCAGTCGATCGTCCCTGACTGCCCCTGTGACTGTCCTTGAATGCGCCATTAACAGGTGTTGATGGCCCCATTACTGGCTGCATTGGCGTGAATCACCGTTTAGCTTGCCATTGTCTCTGTCGAACTCCCCCTCTGGGTTCGACTACATGTTGGGGCATGCCCGATTGCCCTTGTCTGCCTGGAGAACTATGTGCTGCTTTAACAATGTTGAGTCTCTGTCCCAACCATTTCTCAACACAGTACCTCTTGTCTGTTCTGCTAGTGGCCATGCTCACGTGGTTTAAATCCCAGTTTCTCATCGCCATTGATACATCCTTACTATACAGTATAAATGCACACGAGGCCCATGCTTGAGAGAAGATCAGTCTGTGACCTGTCCTTTATTCCTTAGCACTCAAGTGATGAAGGTGGGTGGAGCTTCCCCTTTTGTATCTGAAGGTCTAGGTTAGGAGTGTCTCCCACCTAGTGGCCAGTGTTATCACGGTGTACAACTTAGGTCAGATTATACATGGGTTACAATGCTGGTTGAATGCATGACAGTCTGCAGGGACAACTCGTCTTTGCGTCTGTGGAACGGCTTAATCACCTCCTACGTCTCCACTGGGATGAGCTCCTATGGAGGACACAGTTTTTTTTTAACCAAGGACAGTTAAGGATCCTGGCTGATCCAGGTGGTGGGCAATGGCAGCCGACTGAGAGCATCTGCGCAATTCTCTGTACCCAGTCTGTGGCGGATTACATAGTTGTATGCCGACAGCGTGAGCGACCATCTTTGGATGCGGGCAGAGGCATTGGTGTTAATCCCTTTGCTCTCAGAGTACAGCGATATGAGCGGCTTGTGGTCAGTTTCAAGCTCAAACTTGAGGCCAAATAAGTACTGGTGCATTTTTTTTTACCCGTAAACACATGCCAGAGCCTCTTTTTCAATCATGCTGTAGGCCCTTTCAGCCTTGGACAAATTCCTGGACGCGTAGGCGACCGGTGGCAAAATTCCCGATTCATTAGTCTGTTGTAACACACACCCGATCCCGTATGACGATGCATCACAAGCTAGCACTAATCGTTTACAAGGGTCATACAGGACAAGCAGTTTGTTAGAACACAACAGATTTCTGGCTTTCTTAAAGGCAGTCTCTTGTGAATTCCCCCATACCCAGTCGTCTCCCTTGCGCAGTAGCGCATGTAGGGGTTCTAGCAGGATGCTTAACCCAGGTAGGAAATTGCCGAAATAGTTAAGGAGTCCCAGGAATGACTGCAGCTCCGTCACGTTCTGTGGTCGCGGTGCGTTCTTGATGGCCTCCGTCTTGGCGTCGGTGGGTCTGATGCCATCTGCTATGATTCTCCTTCCCAAGAATTCGAAGTCCTGTGCCAGGAAAACACACTTCGAGCATTTCAACCTGAGCCCCACGCAATCCAACTGACTAAGAACCTCCACCAGATTCTTCAAGTGCTCCATGGTGTCCCGACCTGTAACCAATATGTCGTCCTGGAAGACCACTGTACATGGAACCAACTTTAGCAGGCTCTCCATGTTCTGCTGGAAGATCGCCACGGCCGACCGAATCCTGAACGGGCACCGGTTGTAGATAAACAGACCTGTGTGCGTGTTGATGCAGGTGAGGCCTTTCGAAGACTCCTCCAGCTCCTGCGTCATGTCGGCCGAGGTCAGGTCCAGCTTGGTGAACGTCTTCCCTCCAGCCAGGGTCGCAAATAGGTTGTCTGCCTTGGGTAGCGGGTACTGGTCCTGCAGCGAAAAACGGTTAACCGTTACTTTATAGTCCCCACAAATTCTAACCGTGCCGTCCTCCTTGAATACCGGGACAATCGAACTGGCCCAGTCATTGAATTCCACTGGCGCGATGATGCATTCACGTCGCAGCCTGTCCAGCTCAATTTCCACTTTTTCATGCATCATGTATGGTACCGCCCTAGCCTTGTGGTGGATGGGTCACATACTGGGAACCAAATGGATCTGTACTTTTGCCTCCGAGAAGCTTCCAATGCCTGGCTCGAACAACGATGGGAACTTGCTCAGAACCTGGGTACATGAGGCGTCGTCGACGGACGAAAGCACTCGGATGTCGTCCCAGTTCCAGCGGATTTCTCCCAGTCAGCTTCTGCCAAACAACGTGGGGCCATCCCCTGGTACAATCCACAGCGGGAGTTTGTGTACTGCTCCATCGTAGGAAACTTTGACTTCTGCACTGCCAATTACAGGGATTAGTTTCTTGGTGTAACTCCTTAGTTTGGTGTGAATGGGGCTGAGCTTGGGCCTGTGTGCCTTATTTCCCCACAGCCTGTCGAAGGCCTTTTTACTCATTATGGACTGATTTGCCCCCGTGTCTAGCTCCATAGATACTGGAATGCCGTTCAGTTCAACTTTCAACATTATTGGTGGATATTTCATCGTGAACGTGTATACCCCGTACACTCCTCAGTACGAGTCTCCAATTCAGCCTGATCCTCTGTAGATCAATCTTCCTCTGCAACATGATGGTTTGCAGGGTTTGCAGCTCGCCTGCACATTCGTTGGAGGTGTCCCATTGTTCTGCAACCATTGCACGCATAATGCTTAAAGTGGCATTGATGGGGCCGATGATCACCTCCGCAGCCCCAACAGGGTATTAACTGCCTCGCATTAACAGTTGGCAGACTCTGGGTCAATTGAGATTGGGCCACAGCAGCCGGTGTGTACGTTCTGCCATGTACATTTCTGCTCAAAACCTACGTTACTTTATGCACAGTACTGGCCGAAACGTCTTTGTTCTGCGAAATTTGCTTGGTGTTGTCGCTGGTGGACATAAATGTCTGGGCTATTGTTATGGCTTTACTTTGATTCAGAGTTTCTACAATCAACAGTTTGCGAAGGATTGTCTCATGTCCAATGCCCAATACAAAAAAGTCTCTAAGCATTTGTTCTAGGAATCCCTCAAATTCACAATGTCCTGCGATGCGCCTTAGTTCGGCGACTTGGCTCGCCACTTCCTGACCCTCCGATCGTTGACACATGTAGAACCAATATCTCGCCATCAAAACGCTTTCCTTAGGATTTAGGTGCTCCCGGACCAGCGTACACAATGCTTTGTAGGATTTCTCTGTTGGTTTTGCCGGGGCCAGGAGATTCTCCACGAGGCCATAGTTTGTTGCCCCACGGATAGTTAGGAGGATCGCCCTTCGTTTGGTAGCGTTCGCGTCCCTTTCCAGCGCGTTGACCACGAAGTATTGGTCGAGTCTCTCCACGAAGGCCACCCAATAATTCCATTCTGAGAACTTCTCCAGGATGCCAACTGTTCTTTGCATTTTCGCGCGGTTGTTCGTTACCTCGTTGCCAATTATTATACTCATAATAAAGGGTGAGACTGAGTACTGTGTGTAATGAGCAAGTGTGACCTTAGCTCTTTTAATAAGATTCCAGAGTGCAGGTACCTCATGGGTGGCCTGCTTATATACTGTGCTCCCAAGGGATGCTGGGAACCCTTGGGACTCCAACAGGTGGGCCCTCTGGTGATCAGATGTCATGCAGGTTACAAAGGGTTAAATACACAACACTTCCCAAGCTGTTAAATTTGGCAGGGCCTGCAGGAAATCCGTTCTGCTGCTTCGGAACCCCCCCCGCCCCCCGCTCCCCGCTCGCAATTTGCCTCCCCATTAAATTTCAAGCCATAATCTCTACAAAGTGTTAGGGGCCCAGGGCAGCACAGGCCAGCCCACACTGCGATATGTGTGCGCACTAGGTCCGTGCAGCAGAACTGGTCTCCAGTCATCTTGGATAATCCTTGCCACTGGACCAAGACCTAGCTCTGTCAAGCCCGTGTGGTGGCTGGTGCGCAAAGGCCACCATATGTTAAAAAAATCCACGCACAGGCATCTTTCAATCTTGAGGATGTAGTTCGGGTCCTTCATTGAAACACCTGTGAACTCATCCTTTTTTGGCATGGAAGCAAGTCATCCTCGTTTTGAGGGACCGCCTATGATGATGATGAAGGCAGAGTCAGTTAGTGCATGAATGCTTCCCTTCAATGTTTGCTTTCACTAAAACAACTTTAAGAAAACAAAAATTTAGATTCTTCCCTCTCCCGATGTTAGGGTACAATTATAGGACGTTATCTAAAAGTTACTATAAATTGTTTCTTCCTGCACCATTCTGCATTCAAAATGGTCCAAATTGGGCATTTGAGAAAAAAACATGAAATGCCTAATTTGAAGCACTTGAGGGCTTTTTGCTTTGGTCCAGGTCTCAAACTGTAAACCATTAAAAAAACCATTAGCTCTATCAGCCTGTACATAGTCTACAGTTGACGTCGCTTTCAGATCACTTCGTAATACTAAGCAGAGATTTTTTTTAATATAGAACTGTTTTTCACAACATAATGTGCAATTGAAGTCTCCAGCATTTTGAAAACAATGTTATTTGCAAGGTAGCAAATGCATTTGGAAGAACAGAGATTGCTTATCGGTTCATTACTTTTCTGCAAAGTTTAAGCAATTATTTTAATTAGAATGTGTAAATCATAAATGTACAATTTATATAATGAGCCACTAATGCAATAAACTGTAGTTGGTTAAAACTGTGTGCACATTTTTGAAACCAGCATTTTCAGGATTTACTAATGTTTTGGAAGTGGTTGGGAATTGGCAGGAACTTATTCCTGCTTTAAAAATGTCATGTTTGACCAATTTTGCATCCCACCGGTGATCTGTAGTAACCTTTTTCTTCATGGCCTAAGTTCTGAGCTGCACCTGTACGAGGAAGATTGCTAATCCACATCAAGAAACAGCGATCAGGATTATCCCCAGTTTGCAAACTCTGGGTGTGCACCATGATTAGGCCTCAGTAGTTTTAAATAAGTATTTACTGCATTGTAGTTTCAACTTCATTGTTCCACACCGGGGATAGATGGGCCTACACAGCAACATGAAAACGTATTGATGAAACTGTAAACTACTTCATGAATCTATAACATAATTACAATGCACCTTGTTGGTAGTGACACACAACACAATGAAAATATAAATTTTGATAAAATTGGATAGAATTTACAGCACAAAAATGGGCCATTCGGCTCAACAGGTCTCTGCCGGTGTTTATGCTCCATACGAGCCTCCTCCCACCCTACTTATCTCACCCTATCAACATACCCTTCTATTCCTTTTTCTCTCATGCACGTATCTAACTTCCCCTTTTGTGGTGGTGAGTTCCACATTCTCGCCACTCTCTGGTTTATTTAAACAATGTTCTACCAGTGATCCCCTCCAATTGGCCTGACTCTTTGCTGTTAATCAGTGACAGGCCCAGCCTCAACCAGTGTTTCCCATGGGAAAATAGACCAGCAACACGTGGCTGATTTGACTCACTGGTGAAGGTTGGACATGCGGATGAAGTACCAGTTGGGAGGAGTGAAATTGTAGTGCAGTATGAGGTAGCTCCTCAAGAGGGGGAGGGAGGAGAGAAGGGAAGGAGGTGCAGCAAGGTGAAATGTGATGCTGAAGCAGCTAATTTAGATATTAACACTGATTTTATAGTCATCTTGTGCCTGTCCGTATATAAAGCACTAGCCAATGTGGGAGTTGGGGACCACTGAATGAGTCAGTGGCTTTCTTGCATGTTGTAAATAAAGCATTCTTTTGGAATCTAGTTTTTAACAACTCCCACTGATTGAATGAACTCAAGAGGTAAAAGTGCTGGTCAAATTGGATTCAGAAGTAATCATACCTTACTACAGCAAAACACTGATGGCTTATGAATATCATCTGAGTGACTCTTTGCCTTTCCGTCATTGTTCATAGGTTTATATGTAACCTTCAGGGCTGCTGACCAAGGGCCATGCGGCTCTTTGTCGGCTGGCGTGGACACGATGGGCCGAAATTGCCTCCTTCTGCGCTGTAAATTTCTATGTTGCTATGTAATTCCATTTTACACAGCATCAGTTTGGCTCTGTTCATAGCACACATGCCTCCGAGGTATTGAGCTCAAGTCTTACTGAAGACCTGAACTCATAATTTCAAGCTACTGCTCTCATGCTGTGCTGTGGGTGTGTTGGGCTATCAGAAGTGCACATTACATCTTTGGGTCTTTTATATCCTCCTTGGTGTAGATTTCACAGCTTCTGTATTTTAGATAATTCTCCTAGGTGAGTCACAATTCCCTGTGGCTTCAAGGCATTCCAATAACCTTGTTATCTAGGTAAATTTTCAGTAACATGCCCAGGAGAACAAACTGGAAATAATTATTTTTAGCTATGGAAATTAACCTTTACCTCCACAGGATTCCTCTTCTGTCTTTGATAGATGGCATTGAGTATTACAATGCCAGACCTCCTTTTAGGTTTAAACTATCACGTAAATTTCATGAACAAAAGATGAACAAAGAAATAAATAACAGCAATATCACGCATAATTATTTATTGCGTCTGTTACTCCTATCTAGTCTCCTAAAGGAAAATAATAAAAGGTTACAGGTTTGTAGAGCTGTTGAGTTGGGAGTGGCTTAGCCAGTCACATGATGTTCGCAAGACTCAATAAAACCCCAGCCAGTTGGGTTCGGGGGATCCACGACGAGGCAGGTGATTGTGAGCCTGGTGGATGAACTGGTAATGTGTCGTGTGATTGTTAAACCTTTGCTAATAAACCAACTCGTTCTTAATAGCAATGTGTTGCTATGAATTTTTAAGCAAAGAACCCATGAAGCAAATACATTACAGTCACGATCCCAAAAGAAAATGACTATTCTTTTGAATTAAATTTTTTATCTGCACAGTGATTCTATTATATTTCGCACTAATCTGGAAGCTGAACTAGCCTGGTTTAATTCTTGAAAGTTTCAAGTAGATTCTCTCAACTCAATTCCACTCACTTTAATTCAGCTCCATCTATATTCTTTCCAAATGTTGTGGATTTGAACAGCCAGATTCAAAAATAGCTGCTGTCATACTCATAACTCATGTGGTATCTATTTGTTTGAATTTTGGCTTGGCTCCTTCCCTCAAACTGACAGTTCTAAAACCAGTTCAAATTGTCCTCAACATTTCATTGATCTAAACTAGGAGATCGAATTTAATTGCTGCTGACTTTTAAACTTCTTGTATGTTGTAACTGGATTTAAAAGGACAGCCACCAAACGAAAACTAAACAAAAATGCTTCCTTTTTTGTCACAGTTTCATCCTTCAAATGCGATATTCAAACAAAGCCTCAGCTGCCTGTTAGGTATATATTAAAGTGGCCATGGGAATTTTTGAAGAGCAGAGAGTTCTTCTGTTCTGGTGTCTGGCCAACATTCCACTTTCAATCACTATCACCGAAAATAGGTTAACTGGTCATTCATTTCATTGCTGTCTATGGCAATAAGCAATGCTGTAGAAAAATCAACGCCAGGGCACTCAAAGACCCAGTTAAGAGAGCCCTATACAGCTAGCGCCTCACTGCCAACCTGGCGACCCTCGATAACCCCGAGAAGCAGAGTGCCCTTAGTCTGCCCTCCAGGCCTGCGAAGAGATGCTCGGTCACTGAACCAGGAAACACCAGGACTGGTTTGACGAAAATGACTAGGAGATCCAGGAGCAAATAACCAGCAAGAGCAGGGAATTTCTGAATTTAAAGCAGCAACCCAATCGGGAGCAGCAAAGCAGCTCTATAGACGGCTGAAGGCCGAGGTCCAACAAAAAACCCGCGACCTAAAGAATAGATGGTGGGTGGAGAAAGCACAGGAGATTCAGCAGCTGGCCGACAGCCATGACGTGCGAGGATTCTTCACCACAGTCAAGGCCACCTATGGCCCAAGCACCCAAGGCCCCACCCCACTGCTGGCCAAGAATGGGGAGATGCTCATTAAGGACACCGAGGCAGTCAGAGTCCACTGGAAGGAACACTTCGAAGATCTCCTTAATCGGGACTCTGCCTTTGACACGAGTGTCCTCGACTCCATCCCGCAGCATGCTACCCGCCACCATCTCAGCAAAACCCCAGCCCTGCGTGAGATAGAAAAGGCCACCCATCAGTTCAAGAACAACAAGGCATCAGGAGCAGATGGAATCCCCATTGAGGCACTAAAGTATGGCGGAGAGGTACTATTGGCTCGAATGCATAACCTCATCTCTCTCATCTGGAGGGAGGAGAGCATGCCTGGAGAGCTCAGAGATGCCGCAATCATGACCATCTTTAAAAAAGGGGACAAGTCCGACTGCAGCAACTACAGAGGAATCTCCCTGTTGTCGGCCACTGGGAAAGTCATCGCAAAAATCCTCCGTCTTCTCCCTGTGGCTGAAGAGCTCCTCCCAGAGTCGCAATGCGGCTTTCGTCCACTAAGGGGTACAACGGACATGATCTTCACTGCGTTACAACTACAGGAGAAGTGCAGGGAACAGCACCAACACTTGTACATGGCCTTCTTTGACCTCACAAAGACCTTTGACACTATTAACCGTGAGGGACTTTGGAGCGTTCTCCTCTGTTTAGGCTGCCCCCAAAAGTTTGTCGCCATCCTCCATCTGCTCCATGATGGCATGCAAGCCATGATCCTGACCAATGAATCCATCACAGACCCAATCGATGTCCGGACCGGGGTCAAGTAGGGCTGCGTCATCGCGCCAACTCTCTTCTCGATCTTCCTCGCTGCAATGCTCCATCTCACGCTCAACAAGCTCCCCGTTGGAGTGGAACTAAACTATAGAACCAATGGGAACCTGTTAAACCTTCGTCACCTCCAGGCTAGATCCAAGGTCATCCCATCGAACTACAGTATGCAGACGACGCTTGCGTCTACGCACATTCAGAGGCTGAACTCCAAGCCATCGTCAACACCTTTACCGAGGCATATGAAAGTATAGGCCGTACACTAAACATCCATAAGACAAAGATCCTCCACCAACCTGACCCCGCCGCACAGCACTGCCCCCCGGTCATCAAAATCAACGGCGCATCCTTGGACAACGTGGACCATTTTCCATACCATTCCATACTATCAGCAAGGGCAAACATTGACGACGAGATCCAACACCGTCTCCAGTGTGCCAGCGCAGCCTTCAGTCACCTGAGGAAGAGAGTGTCCGAAAATCAGGACCTCAAATCTGACACCAAGCTTATGGTCTGCAGGGCTGTAGTGATACCCGCCCTCGTATATGGCTCAGAGACATGGACCATATACAGTAGACATCTCAAATCACTGGAGAAATACCACCAGCGCTGTCTCTGCAAGATCCTGCAAATCCATTAGGAGGATAGACGCACCAACATCAGTGTTCTCGATCAGGCCGACATCCCCAGCATCGAAGCACTGACCACACTCGATTAGCTCCGTTGGGCAGGCCACATCGTCTGTATGCCTGACACGAGACTCTCAAAGCAAGCGCTCTATTCAGAACTCTTAAACGGCAGGCAAGCCCCAGGTGGGCAGAGGAAACATTTCAAGGACACCCTCAAAGCCTCCTTGATAAAGGGTAATATCCCCACCGACATCTGGGAGTTCCTGGCCCAAGACCGCCCAAAGTGGAGGAAGAGCATCCGGGAGGGCACTGAGCACCTCGAGTCCCGTCGCCGAGAACATGCGGTGGACAAGCGCAGGCAATGGAAAGAGCGTGCGGCAAACCAGACTCCCTACCTACCCTTTCCTTCAATCACTGTCTGTCCCACCTGTGACAGAGACTGTAATTCCCATATTGGACTGTTCAGTCACCTGAGAACTCATTTTTGGAGTGGAAACAAGTCGTCTTCGATTTCGAAGGACTGCCTATGATGATGATGTCGATGGCATCTTGCCGTGCGCTGTATTACTACATAAAAAGTCATTGCATTTCAAAGTCGTTCACTGAATGTTAACTAGTTTGAGCTATCCAAAGGAAGTCTTTCTGTCATGTATCCTACATGGTTACTGTTTGTACTATTACAAGGTGTGCCACCAGAGGGCACTGCAGTGGGAGACTTGTTGGTTACCTGTACAGGTGTGCCAGGCCTTGTATAAAAGGCAGGCCACCAGGTGTGATCCTCATTCTGGAGTTATCAATAAAGGACTAAGGTCACTACAGTTCAAGTACAACACATTGCCTCGTGGAGTCATTATCAGAGCATCCAAAGACAATTGGCGATGAGATTACGGACCTTCACGCGAAAATGGCTACCCTTGGTACATTGCAGCAGGTGATGATTGGGACGCCTTTGTGGAGAGGCTCGACCATTTCTTCACAGCAAACGATCTGGCAGGCAACAATCCGGCCACACTGGCTGATAAGCGCAGAGCTATGCTGCTTATCAGTTGCGGGCCCACTGTCTATGGCCTCGTTAGGGACTTGCTGGCACCAGTGAAGACAACGGCCAAGACGTATGAGGAGCTTATGACACTGATCGAAGAACAACTCAAGCCCAAAGAGAGCACACTCACAGCCAGACACCGGTTTTACACCGACGGCCCAAAGGCCAGGAAATCGCGAAATATACTGCAGACCTCAGGAGGCTGGCGGCACCGTGTGATTTCGGCGACCACCTCACCGAAACGCTGCGGGATATCTTTGTCATTGGAATCGGCCATGAGGGCCTTCTTCATAAGCTACTGTCTGCGGATATCACAGTCACACTGCAGAAGGCCATCTCCATGATCCAGGCATTCATGACCTCGACTTGCTGCTCTCGGCAGATGACTCATTCTCAGGACTCAAACCTAGCAAGTACTGTGCACAGAGTGGCACCTTTTAGACGCTGGACTGTAGAACGTGAACCTTCTCAGGGAAGCGAGAACAGGCCCCCGAGTCCCTTAACTCAGAGTCCGCCGAGGGGGGGGCAAACCGAGTAGCTCCATGCTGGCGTTGTGAAGGGGATCACAGGGCTCACTAGTGCCGCTTTAAAGACTATGTGTGTAAAGGCTGCAGATGGCCATGAATCCAGTGCGGATTATGAAACGATAGTCAGAGAGGCAGCTCAGCCCCACGATGAGGTATATGACATGTTTACCTGCACCACCGTTGAGGATGGAAGTCGAGATAAATAGCATTCCAGTCTTCATGGAAGTGGACATGGGGGCAAGCTAGTCAGTAATGAATCAAGAAGCCTTTGAGAGGCTATGGGACAATCGAGCCGAACGACCCGAGTTGATCCTGGTTCAAGCAAAGCTGCGCACCTACACCGATGAACTTATCCCAGTCGTTGGTAGTGCAGATGTAAAGGTACTCCATGATGGCATGGTGCACAAGTTACCTCTGTGGATTGTTGCAGGTGATGGACCAATGCTACTCGGAAGAAGGTGGATGGAGAAGATCCATTGGAGTTCGGAAGGTTTCTTCCCCCCAGCGATCGACATCCTCCACGCTCAGAAGCAAAGCAAGCCCTCACCTGAGTGTGGACCCGACACCAGAGAGCAGACCAGCACAGCACCCGAGGCACAGATCGCCCTGCACGACTGCGTGGCGATGATCCAGCTGAGACGACCCGAACACAGCTCCCAGGCTCCAGTGGCAGGACTCCGAATGAAAAAAATTAGATCCAAAGGCGACTTCCCAGCTTCTGTGGCAGAACCCGGGGAGAAGAGGATCACCGTAGTCGACATCGTGGATGGAGTTAAGATGGCGCCCGAACCACGAGGTGATGCGCTGAAGAAAAAGATGGCAGCAGCCAGACTACAAGGTGCAGCGCTGATGGAGCAACACGTGGCACCAAACGGAGAAGAAAATTGGGGTAAGGATAGCAAGGCTCTCTGAAAGGACGCCTGTAACCCACCACACGTAAAGGGACAGTTCCATATTCTCAATCAATGTAGGAGCAACTGTGAATTAGATGTAAAATGTGTAATTGATGATCAGAGTTGTGTACATGCAATAAGCAAAGAAAAGTCGCACGATCACGATCAGAGCTACACGTTATTTACTATGAGTAATGAAACGTTGTGCGATGTAGGATTTCAACTGCATTCAGTCAATGCAGCTGGCAGACACCCATCGGGAGCACACCGGTCCAGCGAGCAACCAAATGCAGCAGCCTGCGTCCCTGGGACCATGGAGTGTGGCCACAAGCAGCCAATACATACAAGCTGCAGAGCAAGCGATCTCAGGAGGGCAAGGCACCGGTATCGATACCCTGCCCCTGATTGGCTCCACCTCTCAGGCACCCGATGGCACCAAACGCCACGAGCCTGAAAGAGAAAACCGCGCTAAGGCGCAGCCCCCAGACCCCATCGCCACCAAGGCTACACCCGGGAACGAAGGGTCACCCGCAACGGTTCTCCCAAATGGGACCGGGGCCAGCCAGGATCCCAAACCAAATAACGCCCAAGCAAGCGAGTCAGCAGTTCCCTGTGCACTGCCAGACAACTGCTCCTCAGGGAGCAGTAGCGACCCGGGGCGCAAGGAAAGGACAGGAAGGTCACAGGCATCTGTGAACCTACCTGACGCTAGGAGCAATGGCAAAGGCCCCGAGAGCAGGCAACTTGAGCCAACTGGGTTCCCACTGCCAGCACTGGGTACAGCACTGCCACCAGACTACCTGGACACCATCCAGCAGTTCTGGTACTTGTTGTCCTCACGCACCAATGCTGACCCCAGTACTGATTCCGAGTATGTATCAAGAATGTACCTCACCAGTCAAATGTACTTGCCTCACAACTGTACCACAAATATAATGATGTAAATGCAAATTCTTTTTTCTGGACTTGAATGTAATGAACCAGCGGCATAATCTATATGTGGGGGGGTGGGAGAGAATGGAGTGGTCATCGACACACAAACAGAAACTACCAGCACGTTACCGCCAACGAAACACCACCCACTCACCCAAGATGGAAACGATTTGTTAAGGATAGAGCTAAGTCCAGAGCACAGTCAATGCAGGGGCAATTTGCACTAAAGGCTTGGGGGAGAGTGACGTCATGTATCCTACATGGTTACTGTTTGTACTATCACAAGGTGTGCCACCAGAGGGCACCACAGTGGGAGACTTGTAGGTTACCTGTACAGGAGTGCCAGGCCTAGTATAAAAGGCAGGCCACCAGGTGTGATCCTCACTCTGGAGTTATCAATAAAGGACTAAGGTCACTACAGTTCAAGTACAACACATTGCCTTGTGGAGTCATTATCAGAGCATCTAAAGACATAACACTTTCTTTACGTTGTGTTTGTGCTGTTGTACAGTCTACCAAATTGTTCATAAATATCTGCCATGACAATCTTCAGAAAGTTGTGATGGTGATGGGAGATGGGAGGATAGTACAGCAACTCTGTTAAAAGTTCTCTGGTATCTCACGTCCTGTGACAGGAAGGCCAATGAAACAGAAGCATGTTTTGCAGTGGGGAATGAAAATGTTGCAGGATGTATAGAATATATGATGCCTGTCCTGCTTCTGTAAAATAGATCATTCAATTTATGAGTAGCTTTTAGGCTTGTTATCACAATCAAACCTCTTTTTTTTTATATATCCGAAGTTCCTGTGTCATGAACAACTAAATTATTTTAACATTAGAAAGCAGAATTAGTACAAGAACACGGGGAAATGATTTACTGTGAAATAATAGAAATGTAGAATTTATATTTTTTTACCCCCACTATCTAATGTCAGAGACTGGTTGGTTATTACTGAATCTGAGCTCTGCCCTTATCTAAATGCATGACATTAAAAATATAATTGTAAAAAATTGCTGATATATTTAAATAATATCAACACTTTTCCAATTGCTGAGCTCAAACTGCACTATACAAAATAGCACCTGGCTATTCATTCTCACTCCCCAGGTACAAAGAGGGCCTTGTTAAACGATCCATATCTGAAACATTTTTACAATAATCTTTTATAGCTTGAGTTGTATTCCCAGTTCAGGTCCCCAGTTACAATGCCGTTGGGAGACTAGTGACGTCCTAGAGCTCCGATTAGCATTAATTCACGAGGCTTCTCTCCTGCCTGAGCCCAGCGGGCATCTCATCCATTGCCAAAACCAGCAGCGTTTAAATTGGAGATCGCGGGAAATGGACCACTTCATTTTAAGTGCTTGCTTTTTCAATTCCCACCAAAATTGGTTTAATAATGTGAAGTGCCTCAGGAAGTTTTACTATGTTACAGGTGCTATATCAATGCAAGTTATTGTTGTTGAGTGAGCAGAGTTGACATTCCCTCCACATTATCTTGCCACTGCTTTACATTTGTCTTCAGTCAAAAGGTAAAGATTTAAGAGAGCGACGTATTGCTGATTCCATTAACAGTAATACAGATTAATAAAGGTCATTCTAAACCTAATGGATACTTGCAGGTTTAAACATTCTTCACATTACATCAACTTCTCTCTTAAAACTTGTAGGCTAAGGGCAGCTCACACACACAAAACAGTTTGGAAGAATGGAGCAAATCACTTAATCTGTTTCCTCATTTCTCTGCTTCAGCTTATTCACATTGAAACATAGACATCAAAAACGAGGCCCAAATGCATGGCCAGAGCTGGTGTGCATCCATT
The DNA here is from genome assembly GCF_044704955.1 of Pristiophorus japonicus. Taxonomy (NCBI): domain Eukaryota; kingdom Metazoa; phylum Chordata; class Chondrichthyes; family Pristiophoridae; genus Pristiophorus; species Pristiophorus japonicus. The sequence goes on along the minus strand of NC_091998.1, from coordinate 4,588,926 downwards.
TGGTGTCACTCTATTTACAGAATGTTCGGATCCTTTGTCTGCCTGCTCCTATTAAGCAGCCTTGTGCTTGTCTGATCCTTGTTATGTTTATACAGATGGAGTTGGATCAAAGAGAAATCGGCTACTGTTTTAAAGCCACTTAAATCCCAATGTACTGCATTAAATACTTCCCTTACCAGGTCTTCCATGTGAGACAACCGTTAGCATTTAAAACCAGTAGGATTTAAGGCTTCTCTTGTGGACCCCTCTCCCGACCCTGCTAACTTTCATAATTCCACATTCAACACTACAAATTGAGAATGAATCTTAAGATTTCGCACTTCTATGTCCTAGGTATTCAAACTGGGACTCACCAACTTTAGGAGACCTTGAGGAGGCTTGTGCACTTGCAAGATCATCACATTTCTGTCGAGCATACCACACACAGTGAGTACAATCTCAACAATTTGTTATTTCCGCTACTGTGTACTAATTAAAAAAAATGTTTTCTGAACTGTTTTCCTTTTGGGTAGCTGACGGTGTCTTCGGAAGGTAAGAAAGGCTGGAAGTGGGTTAATATTTACAAAGGGACCCCACAGAAAAGAATGCATTTTTCACATCAAACCAGTTTAAATATCACTTATTATTTTTTGCTGGGAGTAATAAATGCTGCACTGAATAAACAGAAAACTGATAATTACTGCTAATCTTATTTTTGCTTGTCCTTAAAATAAAATCTAGTGAGAACTGAAGAATCTCTACTCTATAATTTATAGATGTTAAATTATTGTGTTATGAGGTCAGTTATGTTCTGAGCCCTGGTGTGTTGTGTACTGAGTATCTCACCCACCCCCTCCAAACATATTGGCTTGCCTCCATCAATATGAAATGGTTTTAGATCCACTTTGAGGTGAAAAATGACAATGTAACGTGGGTGCCAGATCCCTATCTGATACCAGAATGCACTAAAGCCAATCGGTATGATATCCTTTTCAAGAGGAGCCAATGGCATGGCTGCAGTGCAATGGCACCTTTTAAACCTTTGTACTGAGTTTTTTAAAATGTTGAGACAAAGCAAATGCTCTCATCTGCACTTTTATAATATTAGAGGTCAGTTAACAGCAAACCAACTGAAGATGCTGGAAATTTGAAGCAAAGAACAGAAAGTGCTGGAAACAGGCAGCAAAAAAGTCAACATCTGTGGAGAGAACTGATGCATTTCAGTTGTAGACCCTTCATCAGATCTCTCACAGACTCTACGCCTGTAATGTTAACTCCCCTTTCTCTCCATTAGAAGTTGGCTGTTGGCGAATAGAGTTCAATGCATTGCTTCGTAGTGTGATAGCACAGGACTCTGTTTCTGCAGTGCCTCAGTGCCAGTCAGGCTGAGGTCAGTCTGCAATAAGGAGTGTCTGCCGATTGCTCACTGCAGGAGGACAGATACTGATCTCTGATTGGTGGCAGCAGTATAACTGTATCCAAAATCTGTTCCAGAAATTGGCCTTAGTATTTCTGGATAAGCAACTAAGTTATTTCTCCAACCTGCGGCAGTGGCGTAACCTTGTTCATTCTTTAATGTACCAGTGGCAATGATCATTCACACTGTCTAAAACAAACCCCAAATAGAATGTAATCCATCCCAGCAAGGTGAGAGGCAGCAGTGTCTGGTGAGGAGGAGACAGAATTTCAGTTTCTCAAATCATCAGTGACGTGTCCCATACTGCGGGTCTTGTCGTAATTAACCTAATATGCAGCAGGCAATTTGGATTGCATCGCTCCACCAGTGTAAAGGTGTAAAGGTATATGCACATTTTCTAAGATGGCCAGTCATAGTAACCCAGTTGTAAGATTGTATTCTGACAGGCTTTACGTTTGTGAAATATCACCATGCAGCAATGTATGAAAGTTTTATTGATTTATTGTTGCACAGCTCCAATGGGGAAATCAGAGTGTAAAATACAATATGTCATAAGTTTAACATTAAGTTTCCTGTAATTTTTTCCATTTTCCTCTTGAAGATTAAACAGTTTAAATTTAATTTCACATCTGGTAAGAGGCTGGAAAACTGCACATCATTGATTTTATTACACTGAACCCTAATAATTGTCCAAATTGGTAGCATTTAGATCTCGTGTGGACAATCATTTCTGTCTGGGCTTGCAGGGGCTTGTTGTATACGGAAATGTATTTAAAGAGGCCTATTAAATACTTACTGTGGGATTGTGTGTCGGCCTTTTTTTTCATTTCTATTCCCTGTCAGCACTTGGTTGCTGAGGAGGAGTGGCATCCAGTCTTTTCACACTCCCGTTTCTGTTGCAACATCTAGAATATTGGCACAATGTGTGGCCCGATAGGAATTCCCCTTTTTGTTAATGTTTTTTGGAGCAAGACAAAAAGGAGCAATGGCAAGATGTTGGGCAGGTCACATTGTAGCAACTCAGCGGTATCCTCACACCTGTACATAATAACAGAGGCATAACTACCTGCAATTGTCAGTTGAGCTCTGTACTATTAGCAGTAATAACAAACAGGAGGTTTGAGTTGCATCTCTCCTTCCCTTGGCTGAAGGCTTGGTTTCCTTCCTGCATATTTCTTGTCCCAGTGCCTGGGTTTTACCAGTCATTTTTCTTGTCCAAACATCCTTTGCAAAAGGTGAAGTAGTTACTGAGAGTAAGATAGAAGGCCCGAAATTGTTCACCTTACCACCCACTGCTGTCGACATTCCCCGTGAAGATCCGCCCAGTGCCACTTTCAATGTGGGTTGGAGTGGTGGGAGGGGAGATCCGCTAGGATGCGCCCACTGACGTAAGTGGACTACCGCCCACTGAGATGCCAGATTGGTGCGGGCAGGAGTCGGTGCCAGAACAGGGCTGGAGGCTGGTCTGTCCCCGACGGTAGGTATGAAGATCCTGAAAAAAAGGTTAGTAAATGTTAAAAAAAAAATTTTCACAGTGACTTACCTCGATGGTGACCCCTGAAGGTCTTCCGATGGATTTTTTTTTCTGATGATTTTAATTTTCAGGTCTTTGACCCGCCATGGGCCCGATTCCATCCTCAGCAGCACTTGGGTGGCAAGCATCTTTGCCGCCGAGAATGAGAGCTCCCGCCGGCTGCAGCCCAAATTGGCAGCATACGTCGCAGATTTGCCACCTACAGACTTTCGAGGGACCTGGGTGATGAAAACCCTGCCCAAAGAACTGTCAGGGACCTCGGCAGCCATCGGCGGTCCTTTGGACGGCACTTGGGTAGATGGGGCCTTCATCAAATTCATTACATTACAGAAAAAGGACATTTTTCCCTAACAGGTCTATACCGGCATTTATGCTCCATGTGAGTCTCCTCCCATCCCTCTTTATCTAACCCTATCAGAATATCCTATTTCTTTCTTCCTCCCTCATGTGCTTATCTAGCTATATATTAAAAATATTCAAAATCTTTGTAAAGGCTATAATAATTTTTGTCCCATATTCAGTCTTCAAGAACTGCTTACATTTGCTTGTCTGAGCTGACGTCGTGCTCAATATAGGTTAGGAACATAGGAACAGGAGTAGGCCATTTAGCCCCTCGAGCCTGTAGCTGATCTGCGACCTAACTCCAAATACCCACCTTTGGCCAAAATCCCTTGGGATCTCACCCACATTATTAAGTTATAGGCAAAATCATGCTGGGTCAGTACACTATCATCATAGGCAATCCTACGGAATCGAAGAAGACTTGCTTCCACTCAAAAAATGAGTCCTTAGGTGACTGGACAGTCCAATACGAGAATCACAGTCCCTGTCACAGGTGGGACAGATAGTCGTTGAGGGTAAGGGTGGGTGGGACAGGTTTGCCACACGCTCTTTCCGCTGCCTGCGCTTGATTTCTGCATGCTCTCGGCGATGAGACTCGAGGTGTCAGCGCCCTCCTGGATGCACTTCCTTCACTTAGCCCCTGGTCAAAGACTGCCCTATCAGGTGTATGCTAACAGCACGCTACCTGACTATAATGGTCAATGGAAGGCCCAATTTTAAAATCTATGCTGTGGCATCATCAGGGAGACCAAAAATATATATTTTTAAATGATGTAAAAGGTCTACAACAGGGAGAGCAGCAGTGGCTACTGATGGAGGACTGCAGTGCCAGTTGGGCTAGGCATGTGACTGTGTGATGATCTGTACAAGTAAGGTCTAGAAATTCCACACAATAAGATGCTTTTACAGCAGTCGAAAACGAGTTGGGTCTGCCGATGGTCCGGAACGGTATTCACACCAGAATTTCCTAGATCAGCTGTTTTGCTCTGATGCGATAGATGAACTCCTCAGCTCTCCTGTCAAGTGTGTCAGCCACCTGACGAATGTTCATACATCACTCTGATCGATATTACAGGGAACCCCCCCCCCACCATCTGTCTGAACTAACCCTGTGCGATAAAAGTTCAGTACAGACGTCATTTATATAGCCACAGAAAGCCGTGTGGGCAGGTGGGCATGGCTGCAGATCCTCATGCAGTAGCTGGCAAGGGAGTTCGACCTTGAAATTAGGCTCTTTGCATATAAGCGTACTGATGCTTTAATGCATTTATTTAGATTGAATAAACTCTGCCGTTCAAAGTAATTCCATGCAAGCATTTAAGCATTTGGACGCGAAAGTTTGTTTATCAAGGAATGGGTGTGAGTTACAAAATAATGAGGAAGCGAGACGAGGCGAGCAATCCATCAAGATGGACCTCACATTAGACTCCAGTTCATCAAAATATTTGTCAGTGTATAAACATTCAATATAAAAACGTTTTTATGGTGCCTGAGTTTGGATATTGTATTTCAAATTCCAAACATTTTCTGACAGTGAGTGTGTTCATGTCTACCAATAATACAATTTTCGGCTTCAGTATTTTCAACATTCCGAACACATTTTGGTGGTTAAATTGTACAGATTACCGTTGTCACAACGATTGTAATTTTTGGTCAAGATTGTTACATGAATCCTGATGCATTGTTTTTTTAATCAGGTAATATACAGGACAACGCGTAGTGTGGGAGTTTATTGCTGTACAACACGGGTAGTGATTGCGACTGAAATTGTAAAATCGAAGCTCGAGTAGTTTCTTAATGTCATTTCAACCTCTCGAGACAGACGAGCCTTGCTTGTTTAATTATCTTTTAAATGATTACACAACCATTTAAATAAGGCTTGTTTTCAAAAAAATGTAATTTTTAGATGATGAAATTTTATTTAAAAATATAATTGAAGTGGTTACTGGAGACCATGAAGTCATTCTAAAATGTCTATCTTTAAAAGAGGAGAAATAAAGTTACCCTACTGGAGGGGAAATAAAGGTTAACCCATAGGTTCTGTAGTAATACACTTATCCAACTGAACTGGACAACTCCCGATGAAGTCACGTGAGTTATATCTATATGGGATCAGAATCATGGAATGATACAGCATAGAAGGAGGCCATTCAGCTCATCGTGCCTGTGCTGGCTCTTTGAAAGAGCTATCCAATTAGTCCCACTACCCTGCCCTTTCCCCATAGCAAACTTTCCCATTTCAAGTATTTAAGAAGATATATAAATATCACATTAGGAACTGTGGTAAAATCCATTTACATTGCAACCTTAAATTTTTTTTTATTTCAATATGAATTTTGGTTTGAGGAGTTTGACTAGGAACAAGTTTGGGATTTGTTTGTGACTTTCTCTTCTGCTGAGCCCTGCTGTTCTCAAGGGCTGCTGGACTGATGAATGTGATTTTCTTGCAACAATGACAGTGTGTCCCTCCTGAACCAGGAACAAAAAGAAACAGATGCAATGGAAATCGGAGATTGCAATGACTGTCCCAACTACCTCAATGGTAAAGGTTCCCAGATAGTGCTGTTATACGGGATTGAAAAGAAAAAAACACTTGCACTCATGAAACCCTTGTTGCTTTACCCAAATCTAAAAGAAATGGTCACATGCAACAAAATTTCTTGGTTGGCGGAACTGACCGTGGGGAGAGGGGGAGATGAAAAGTCGGGATGGTCTATAATCCAGAAATCAAATGTAGAGATTCCACGAGAAACAGATGCTGCCTCTTCCTCTCTTTGTAGGGAAATGTACTTACACAGCATGCGTGCACCCTTTGGTCCCCATGGATTAGCCAACCACCCATGTCTTTCTATTTTAAATTGCAATCTTGATCCTGACCCAGGATGCTAAGATTTGGAATCACAGCAGTATACTGATTTTCAAACTTGGGAAAACCCCAGCAAATATTTACACACTCCCAGTACCTCCTGAGAATATTGACACACTCTCGGGGATCCCCGGCAAATATTAATGAACTCACAGATCCCCCTGCAAACATTGACATACTCCCTATCCTAATGTCTGAAAGTTACTGTCAGCTACCTAAAGATATAACAGTGCTATAATTGCAGAAAATGTTTTTATTAATATATAGTAACAGAAAAAATGGGGTTGAATTTCCTGTATATTTTTGCACAGAGACACAAATAATCGTGGTGTAAAGCAAATACCTGCTGTAAAAAAGATCCAGGAAACTCGGGCTCTTAAGCATGCTGGCCTAGAAAATGTTTTGCAACGGACTGCTGGCAAGAATTGGGCGCTGGGAACGATCCCTGTATCGGAACCAAATATTGGGCATCGGGCCTCATCTACAGGTGACCAGTGACCAGACTCCTGCTGGGCATCTCCAGGCATCTCGCCGGCAAAGAGGATTGCAATTTCAGGCCTCAGCATTACCGGCAGTAATCCTTAAGTAGGTCCTGAGAGGGACAGGTGACCGGGAGAGGGAAGGAGGTGACTGGGAAAGGCTGAGAGGAAAAGGAGAAAAGATCGGTTGAGGGGCGATCGGGAGAGGGAGGGGGTAGCAATTGTGAGAGGTTTGATTGGATGATGAAGGGTAGGCAACGATTGGGATGGAGGGTGATCGGGAACTGGCAATCGTCTTTGAAGCTGCAGTGGACTTGGGAGGAGCATTTCTGCTGCCCTTGACTCCACATCTAGGGAAGTATATTTTTACAAAACTCCACCTTTTGGTGGTAACCAGCAATGGTTCCTTTAAGGACCGCCGGTTAAGCTGCATGTAGACTTGGTTTTCCTGAACACATTGGCCTAGTGTCAGCTGCATTCAGGGCAAATCAATTTGGTAAAGGAGTCATTGGGCCTTGGCCCCGTTATTTGAAAATGCAAAGGGACTAACACCTATTTCAGGCATGGGCCCTGGACGCCTCTTTTGAGGTCTATACCAATATGGCAGGTCGGAGCAGCATGACATTGTGTGCTTTTGTGCCCGTTTTACGCCTGTAAATTGGGCACAGTGTCATCGAATGTCCAGGCCACTGTGCCTAATGTGTATGAATAATGGTTAGATGGCTTCAAACTTTAATTTTCAGATTTAAAGAGGGACTATGTGGTGTGAAATGCACATTTTCCTTGGGGTCACAATTGTTTATGCTGATTTCCACTTGTTCAAGCCACTTTTTACATTCCAGTGTATGCTAATGAGATTCGCAGGAAAGTTAGGCACAAGTTGACATGAGCAAATGGGGCTCACCAATGGGAGTAATTTCAGGTGTAACTTTCTGATTAAATCCTCCACAGGAAATTCCACCCCGATGTGCTAGTAAGTCAAAAAACAGAAAGAAATATCGAAATCTGATCATCTCAGGAACCCCCTGATGGTTCCTGAAATATATTGGGACTCCAGAACTCAAATGCAATTGGCATCTGGGACTGCAAATCCTAATCACGCGGTGTTGATTGTGAACTTGTGTCATGGTTTCAGAGCAAAAGTAAAAATATTATTCATTCTATTGCTATTATAGTATTTTATCTTGTAATGAAAAATAAGGTTGAAAGTTTTAGTTTCAGAATCAATATGGCTTATCTTGAAATGCTATCTAAGCCTAATGGGTTAATTTATTCAGTAGTCACATTTCGACAGTGTGACTTCCTACGCTTTATCTACCCAAGATGCTTAAAGGCAACAGAACAGCATCCATCACTGAGTAATGAGTATGTTTAACCCAGACACTCCGACAGTTTGACAGACTGATGACTAAATTATGAGTCTCTTACTAACCGAGTCATTCATTTGACAAAATAAACTCGGATGTCACAGGCATAATAAACTCTTTAATACTGTTTACTGAGCGATTGGAAACATGCTCTGCCACAGAACAGGAACAATCGTGGCCAAAAGCAACAAATCACAAAGGTTATCAAATGCGGAAATCCTTGCAGGGTCAGATTACAGTTTGTACAGGAAAGCTGCATCTTTCAAAACAGTGAGGGCCAACACCGCACTGTTGTTCAGCAGTAGATTATGGGAAGGGGAAGATTATTTCCTGCGTCACTATTTCTAGATACAGGTTTTGCTACGGGTGGGAGGATCAGCTGGCATCCCCTCTATTCCCCCCCCCCCCCCCTCCACTCCCAGCAAACACACGTAGCGGTCTGGAAACGGAATTTTACGTATTGTCATTGTTCACATACCAAGTAAGGTTGTGTATTTCATTTTAAAAATCTCACGTATCTATTTTTTCAGTGCATTTGCTCCTTCCATAGCAATCCTTCTAATCCAGTAGTATTATGCTTTCTACAAGCCAATGTAGGAGGATTAAAAGTGATTGGTCGGTGTGGTCATTTACCTTCCTGTGAAATCGTTTCTGAGAATCACTAAGATGTAAAAACACACACACACATATATTCTATTGTTGCACCAGACTGTTCAAAATCCTGGCAACTTATAACTATTATCTGAACCATTGTGTTGCAGTCTTGACAACATTCCTCGGAAACTATTTATTTATTTGTATGTACGATGAGGCGTATATTTTCAATTTAAATGAAGACCCGTGGTTTTCTTTTTTTCTGGTGAGAGTGAACTTTCTGCTGGTCAAGGTGAGGAATCTCAGTGCTAAAGAATATCATGCACTCACCGCTCAAGGTTTTGAGGGATTTGACATAGTGTAAAGCTTGCACTGTGTTAACTCAACAACGTACCTCTACTCCCTCCTGTACCCAATATGATCTTTCCATTTCACACACTATGGGGTAGAAATTGGACCTCATTCGCTGCCCCCATTTGACATTTCAAAACTGTGCAAAACTCATTTCTAGGCCCATGTGTTCATGATGAGAGATTGGCAAATGGTGCTCAATTATAGCCAGTGTGCACTGAGGGTTCATGCCCACGAGTAACTATATTGGTTGTGACTATCCGAATGAGGCTTTTATTCAGGCTCTGTCTGTTGTACATCAGAAGGGATAAACACAGGCTGATGGTATGCCCTTATGGATTGATTCGTAATGACATTAAGATGAGTATTAATGGTTTCCGACATCATTACTGTAGGTACATCAAAAAAAAATCTAAAGTTTATTAAAGGATATCTTTTACAGGTCTATTTTTATTCATTCATGGGATGTAGGCATCGCTGACAAGACCGGCATTTATTGCCCATCCCTAATTGCCCTTGAGAAGGTGGTGGTGAGATGCCTTCTTAAACCGCTGCAGTCCGTGTGGTGAAGGCACTTCCACAGAGCTGTTAGGGAGCGAGTTCCAGGATTTTGACCCAGCGACGATGAAGGAACAATACTGTATTTTCTGTTTTGGTCTTTTTTTCACATTTTTAATCTGATTAAATAGAAGTCTTTATGTGTAGGAGCCTGAAAGTAAATGTATTTGCAATGTGTATTGCAGTATTGTGTAGTAACCTTGATGCCTTCTGTCATACTTTGCTGGTTGATGTTTCAAATTCCACCACTATCAAGTACCAAACTTCAAAGCACAACTTCCTGCACATGTTGACTTCCTCCCTGAACATAGACCTCTGGAATGTTGAACATCAATGCTGCACAGCCAACAGCTTCATTTATTTTGAGAGCACAGTAAAAGTTCCTAACACATAGTGAAAAATCATAGTTGAAGAATAATAAATTAACTTTTGTCTGTTGATGTAACCTGGGCTGTTAATTGCATTAACATGTAATTTCATAAATCTTAAGAAATATTACTTGCACTGAAAATGAACAATTTCATCAAAAAATAGATTCGGGTTCAGGTCAGCTAGGGTGTAAAATTCAACAATACACTGCATCCTCATTGTATCATGGCAATGGAAGTAAACCACTTTGGATGTTATGATCAGGTGGTCAATGTATTTATAACATTAAATCGAAATAGTTAGGAATAGGTTTTAAAACTAAAATAACCGAGAGCATATACAATGAGGACAAAGTGCTCTAACATATATTCACAGAAAAATGAAACATTCTGTTTGACATTATGAGCTTGCTTTACATGGTTTCAAATCAGGTATAATGTATAGGTATAAGGAATATTTTGTCAGGCTGTTAGAGGTGAGTGGCTAAGGTCTGGTGGCTGTTGAATTAATAAACATTGCCATCGTGGTGACTTCTGCCCATTCACAAAGCAAAGATGAGACATTAACTACATGAGAATTTCACACAGTTACCCGAGGGTTAGGGAGAAATCCACATTGCTTCATCTGGAAGTTTTATCTGTTGTTATTTTAGATTATGATTTTAGTGGCGTGTGGAGCCTGTTAGGGAGATATTTGGTGTATGAAAGGAAGAGACCTTTTGGACCTAGAGCTTTTTGCACCCATATCTTTCTTTGTGTACAGGCCCTGATTGCTGGCAGTGCATTGGGTCCATACTGAGACCACATGGAGCACGTGATAGACGTTCAATTGTCTGTCTCTGCTTTATTGCTCCCTGGCGACGGTGATATGACACTACTCCCTGGATGTGGTCTTGCACTTCTTGCCCAAATGCACTTAAGATGACTTCAAAGCTGAATTATGCAACAAAATTTATATTTATGTGAAGCTGCCTTTCATCAGTACAAACAACTTGCATTTATATAGCAGGGCTGAAATCCAAGCCCGTTACCGCTGGATTGCGGCGGCCAGGTGGCAGAATCAAATGGTCACTGATTTCTGGTCGAATGGCCGCTGCCAGCCAAATTCAGCAGGAAGGGTTTTCTGGCAGTCCCCACTTCCACCCCCCCCCTCCCCACTGCCAAATGGCCGTGAGTGCATCATCAGTGCGCGCACTGCCGGGACCCCTCACCTCCCTCGAAATTCAGCCCAAAAAATCTTATGCCCACCGAGCGGTGCTCCCAACAACTTTTTCTGTCGGTGCACCTTTTATTCCCTCTGTCAGCCCTAGCTGTGTGGCGGCCATTAAAGGCAAGGGCTCAATGCTGCCGCCGCCGACATTTTATTTTTTTTTGCAGGCCGACTTCCATGTCGGCTGGCCCGGCCGTAACCCTCCCTGGTGGCCCAGTGGCCGATGCTAAATAATCAGCGATTCTCTCCCCTTTAAAGGTGGGGAGATACGTGGTGCTGCAGACGCACAATGACGTCACCACTGCTCCGCTGCTGAGTGACAGCGGTGGAGAATCCGTCCTGCCTCCACTTCCGCCCCTCACTGGCACTTCCATCGCATTTCCACTCCCATTATGACAGACTTCCTGGCCGATTTTTAAAAAATGACAAAGAGCTGAATATCGATCAAGAGACGACCTCATCCTACTCGGCGGTGACAACACTTAAAAGACGATAAGTGTACCAGGTTTCTGGTGGGTCTGAATTTTTGCCCCAGCACCTTTAATGTAGTAAAACATGCCACAATGCTTCACAACAACATTTGCCACTGTTATGTATGTAAGTGTGTAAGACTTGTCACCAGAGGGTACAACTTTTGGAGGCCCAAGGGTCACCTGCACACCCCGTGCAAGGGAATATAAAAGGTTGTCTGCTATGCTGCTTAGTCACTCTGGAGTTGTATTAAAGAGTTTAAGGTCACATCAGTTTTAGCTCACAGTACTCAGTCTTGTGGAGTTCTTCCATTGGCGACGAGTAACAGATTACGAACTTTCACGTGGTCATGGCTGCCGTTGATATTTTAGAGAGATTTGTAAAGGGTGATGATTGGGAAGCCTTCGTTGAGCATCTCAACCAGTACTTCATGGCCAACGAGCTGGATGGGGACGATAAAGCGATCAAGCGCAGGGCGATTCTTCTCACCGTGTGTGGGTCCACAATAGACGGCCTCTTCAAGAATCTGCTAGCACCAGAGAAACCAGCGGAGAAGACATATACAGAGTTGTGTACGTTGGTTCGTAACCACGTCAAGCCGAAGGAGAGCGTCTTAATGGCCAGGTATTGCTTCTTCATGCACCACTGCTCTGGGGGCCAGGACATGGCGAGTTATGTCGCCGATCCGAGATGCCTTATGTGAACTTGTGAATTTGCTGGATTTTTGGGGGAAATGCTGCAGGACATTTTTGTGCTTGGCATCGGCCACGAGGTCATTCTTCACAAGCTGCTGTCCGCCGAATCCCTCGACCTGAGCAAGATCATCACGATAGCCCAGGAATTCATATCCACAAGCGATAATACCAGACAGATACTTCCCAGCCTCAAAGCTCACCGGCAAGTACTGTGCATAAAATAACGTTGCTAGCAGGCAGGGCCTACACGTCTGCAGCTGCAAGACCTAGGATGACTCAGAGTCCGCCATCGGGCATGAATGCAAATCCATTCACCCACCATGTTGGCGCTGCGGGGGTAATCCTCGAGCCCATCAATGTCGATTCAAGCAGTACTTGTGCAAAGACTGCGAAACAATGGGCCACCTCCAGCGAATGTACAAGAGTGCTGCGACTCACCACGTGGCAGAGTCAGCAGAGGATGATTGATCCAGTGCGGCTCATGCAGAACAAATGAGAGGCAACTCAATACGAGGAAGAAGTGTATGGGGTACACACCTTCACCACCAAGAGCCCTCCTATCATGCTGAAAATCAAATTGAATGGTATTCCGGTGTCAATGGAGTTGGACACGGGGGCGAGTCAGTCAATTATGAGCCAGAAGGCTTTTGAGAAACTGTGGGGCAACAAAGAATAAAGGCCCAAACTGAGCCCGATTCAGACAAAGCTGCGCACCTACACCAAAGAGCTCATACCAGTCATTGGCAGTGTGGCAGCTAAGGTATCGTACGATGGAGCTGTGCATGATTTATCACTCTGGATTGTACCAGGTGATGGCTGAATGCTATTCGGCAGAAGCTGGTTGGAAAAGATTCGATGGAACTGGGACTACATCAAAGCACTATCTTCAGTGGATGATGCCCCGTGCGCCCAAGTGCTGAGCAAATTTCTGTCGCTATTTGAAACATGCATTGGCAATTTCACAGGCGCCAAGGTGCAGATCCATCTAGTCCCCGATGCAAGGCCCGTTCATCACAAGGCTCGAGCGGTTCCATATATGATGAGGGAGAAAGTCAAGATCGAACTGGACAGACTACAACAAGAAGGAATCATATCGCCAGTCGAGTTCAGGCCGGTCCAATTGTTCCGGTGTTGAAAAGCGATGGCACAGTCAGAATCTGCGGGGTCTACAAGGTAATGATCAACCGAGTCTCGTTACAAGACCAGTACCCGCTACCTAAGGCGGATGACCTGTTCGCAACGTTAGCTAGGGGGAAGTCGTTCATCAAGTTGGACCTAACCTTCGCCTACATGACACAGGAGCTGGCTGAATCTTCGAAAAGATTGACGTGCATCAACACGCACAAAGGACTGTTTATATACCACAGGTGCCCTTTTGGGATTCGCTCGGCTGCTGCCATCTTCCAGAGGAGCTTGGAAAGTCTGCTGAAATTGGTTCCGTGCACCGTTGTGTTTCAAGACGACATCCTGATCACCGGTCGTGACACCACCGAACACCTGCACAACCAGGAAGAGGGTCTAAGTCGACTAGATACAGTGGGACTCAGGCTGAAACGCTCAAAGTATGTTTTCTTGGTGCCAGAGGTCACATTTTTGGGGAGAAAGATTGCGGCAGATGGCATCAGACCCACGGACTCAAAGGCAGAGGCCATCAAGAATGCACCCAGACCACATGGAGCTGCGTTCATTCCTGGGATTCCTCAACTATTTTGGTAACTTTCTACTGGGTTAAGCACTTTGCTGGAACCATTGCACATGTTGCTACGTAAGGATGATGACTGGGTCTGGGGTCAATCTCAAGAGACAACCTTTGAGAAGGCCAGAAACCTACTTTGTTTTAATAAGTTACTTGTACTGTATTATCTGTGTAAACGATTAGTGCTAGCTTGTGATGCATCTTCGTACGGGGTCGGCTGTGTGTTACAGCAAACCAATGTATCAGGCAAACTTCAACCAGTTGCATTCACGTCTAGAAGTCTGTCTAAGGCTGAAAGAGCCTAAAGTATGGTCGAGAAAGAGGCGTTAGCATATGTATATGGGGTTAAGAAAATGCTCCAATATTATTTGGACTTCGGTTTGAGCTTGAAACCGACCACAAGCCGCTCATTTCACTGTTTTCAGAAAGCAAAGGTATAAACACCAATGCTTCGTCCCGCATCCAAAGATGGGCACCAACATTGTCCGCCTATGACTATGTTATCCGTCACAGACCAGGCATGGGCAACTGTGCTGATACCCTCAGTTGGCTACCATTGCCCATTACCAGTGTGGAAATGGCGCAGCCCGCTTCTGGTCATGGATGCTTTTGAGAGCGAGGGGTCACTGCTCGTCAGATCAGGACCTGGACAAGCCAAGATCCTGTAAAAAGTTGCATCCTCAATGGGAGCTGGTCGGCTGTTCCCGGGGAAATGCAAGATGAAACTAAGCCGTTTCACCGACACAAAGATGAAATGTCCATCCAGTCGGTTTGTCACTTATGGGGTAATCGCGTGGTTTTGCCAAAAAAAGACAGGGAAACATTTTTACGCGACCTACACAATACCCACCCAGGCATAGTTATGATGAAGGCTATAGCCAGGTTGTATGTTTGGTAGCCCGGCATTAACTCGGACTTAGAGTCATGCGTACACCAGTGCAACATGTGCTCAAAATTGAGCAATGCACCAAGGGAGGCTACATTCAGTCTGTGGTCATGGCCCTCCAAACCGTGGTCCAGGATTCACGTAGATTTTGCTGGCTCCTTTCTCGGAAAGATGTTTTTAGTTGTAGTGGACGCTTACTCTAAATGGATTGAATGCGTAATCATGTCATCCAGCACATCTACTGCCACCATTGAAAGCCTCCGGGCCATGATCGCCACCCATGGCTTGCCCAACGTCCTTGTCAGTGACAATGGATCGTGTTTCACCAGCTCAGAATTCAACGAGTTTAATCACCGCAATGGCATCAAGCATATCAAGTCTGCCCCGTTTAAGCCCGCATCTAACGGTCAAGCAGAACGTGCAATCCAAACTATCAAGCAGAGCTTGAAATGCATGACGGAAAGCTCCTTGCAAACCCGCTTATCTCAGGTTCTGCGACCCCACTTGCTCACTGGGGTTCCCCCTGCAGAATTGTTAATGAAGAGAGTACTCAAAACCAGGCTCTCCCTAGTCCACCCGGATCTGAATGATCATGTGGCAACCCTGCGTCACCGGCAAAGCATGTTCCACGATCGCGTGGCTGTATCACGTGACATTAATGTTAACGACCCTGTGTTTGTCCTTAATTACGGTCATGGTCCTAAATGGGTCGCTGGCATTGTCTTGGCCAAGGAGAGGAATAGAGTGTTTATAGTCAAACTATTGAATGGACAAACGTGCAGAAAGCATTTGGATCAGACCAAACTGCGGTTCACCGACAACCAGGAACAACCTGAAGAGGACATCACCATCATCGATCCACCAACACACACACAACCAGCAATCGACCTCGCTGTCAATCAAGAAGATGAACCCACCATTCCCAACAGTCCTGTCAGATCAGTGGCGCCGCAGTGCAGCAATGGTCCGACCAACCCACCCATGGCAGAGTTTGAACTCAGACGATCAACCAGGGATCGTCTCAACTTGTAAATAATTTGTATCAGACTTTTTGGGGGGGTGGGAGTGATGGTATGTATGTAAACATTGCAACTGTGTAAAACTTGCCACCAGAGGGTGCAACTGTTGGAGGCCCAAGGATCACCTGCACACCTCGTGCAAGGGAGTATAAAAGGTTGTCTGCCATGTTACTTAGGCACTCTGGAGTTGTATTAAAGAGACTAAGGTCACATCAGTTTTAGCTCACAGCACTCAGTCTTGTGGAGTTCTTCCATACTTAACAGCCACCGAGCTACATGAGGAGATATTTGAACTGATGACCAAAAGCCTGGTCAAAGAGGTAGGTTTTAAGGAGTGTCTTAAAGGAGGAGAGGGAAATAGATAGAAAGGCGGGGAGGTTTAGTGATGGAATTCCAGAGCTTAGAGCCTAGGCAGCTGAAGGCACGGCCATCAATGGTGGAGCGATTAAAATTCGGGATACGCAAAAGACAAGATGTGGAGGAGCGCAGACATCTTGGAGGGTTGTAGGCAATGTTCCCTGTAATTTTTTATTGGACCGTGTGACCTCTTTAACAGGTTGCGTGGCCCATTCAAAATTCCACACATGCGGGTTTTAAAAAAATTTTAAAGCCAACTCACTGGCTGCTAGGGACTCCTGGAGCACTAAACAGCCTCGCAGGTTAACGGGAACATTGGTTGTAGGGCTGGAGGAGGTAACAGAAATGGAAAGGTGCGAGGTCATGGAAGGATTTGAACAGAAGGATGTAAATTTGAAAACTTCAATTTTTTTTTCTGTTGGAAAAATTGGTCCTGAAATAAAGGAATCCATCCCAACCAGCAGGTTGGCATCACAGCTGACCTGATAGAGATCTTTGAGATTATGAAAGGATTTGACATGGTAGATGTAGAGAAGATGTTTCCACTTGTGGAGAGACCAGAACTAGGGGTCATAAATACAAGGTAGTCACTAATAAATCAAGTAGGGAATTCAGGAAAAACATCTTTACCCAGAGAGTGTTTAGAACGTGGAATTTTCTACCAGATGGAGTAGTTGAGGCGAATAGCATAGATGTAGTTAAAGGGAAGCTGGATAAATACATGAGGGAGAAAGGGTTGGAAAGACATGCTGATAGGATTAGATGAAGAAGGGCAAGAGGAAGCTCATGTGGGGCGTAAACGCCACAACATGGAGTGGTTGGGCTGAATGGCCTGTTTCTGTGCTGTAACTACTATGTAATACATTCTCACCAATTGTGAGTCAGTACAGTGTAAACTGTTAGTGGGTTCCAAGCTCAGATTTGCATCCCAGCAGGTTCCCTTCAAACGAACAATTGAACAGAGGAATGCAAGCAGCCTCTGTGTGTGTTTGAGTTACAGAGCATGTGTGTTCATGGAGGCAGCAAGCAGTGCAGCAGTAGCGGTGGCCCCTTGGAAAGAATACAAACCTGACAGCTCTTCTGAAGAGGTATTGAGGAATAGATGGAGCAACTTGAACACCAGGGGGCCAAAACTGATCACCCGCCCATTTCTCGGCGGTATGCCGTTTCATACCGCTGGGTACCGCTGGGTGGAGTGCACGATTTTCATCAGTTTTTTCTCGGTGGTATGCCGAGCAGAGTGCAACAGGCGGAGTGGAGTGCAAGCGGTGAGTCCTTTTCACTTGGGAATCTTCGGGTCCCGAGTTTTGCGCATGCACATGCTGCTGCGAAGCTCCACCCCCACCCCCGAGAGGCACCAACCAGAATCGACAGAGACTGCCGGCCTGAGAGCGATGTGTGGGTAAGTGGTGGGGGGGAGGGGGGGGTCGCTTCTTGAGGGGAGATTGCTATTTGTGGGGGAGATCGCTACTTGGGTGGTGGGGGGGAATTGCTTCTTGAGGTGAGATCGATACTTGGGGGGGGGATCGATACTTGGGGGGAGATCGATACTTGGGGGGAGATCGATACTTGGGGGGGGATTGCTTCTTGGGGGAGATCGATACTTGGGGGGAGATTGCTTCTTGGGGGAGATCGATACTTGGGGGGGAATTGCTTCTTGGGGGGAGATCGATACTTGGGGGGAGATTGCTTCTTGGGGGGAGATCGATACTTGGGGGGAGATTGCTTCTTGGGGGGAGATCGATACTTGGGGGGAGATCGATACTTGGGGGGAGATCGATACTTGGGGGGGATTGCTTCTTGGGGGGGGATCGATACTTGGGGCAGACCGATACTTGGGGGGAGATCGATACTTGGGGGGGATTGCTTCTTGGGGGGGGATCGATACTTGGGGCAGACTGATACTTGGGGGGAGATCGATACTTGGGGAGGATTGCTTCTTGGGGGAGATCGGTATTTAGGTGGGAGATCGCTGTGGGGGCGGGGGGGGGGGTAAGAGATTGGGAGGGTGGGAGAGACTCGGGTGTGAGGGGGGGGTGTGACAGATAAAAACATTTTCACAGGTGAAAATGCATACCGCCGACTGAAGATCGATTTAAAACCACCTTTTCCAGGGGGGCCTGCAGGGTCGGCGGTATGTCAGTGGTAAGTCATCAATTTGGCAATTTTGGGCGTGATGTCGCCGGTTTGCATGGGCGGATGGTATGCATACCCACCGGCAGTATGTCGCTGATGAATTTCCCGCCGGGTGGTATGTGGGCGGTATGTTGGTATTTTTCGATCAATTTCGCAATTTTGGGCGGTATGTTGGCGGTCCATGGGCAGTATGTCCACCAATTTTGGGCCTCAGAACTTAGTCTAACCAAGTCATTAAAATACTTAAATGAGCACCAGACAGTTTAATTTTAGTTGTAACACGCTTATACAAGTACCCAACACTGCTTACGTGGTGTCACAGGATGTGAAATGTATGCTTTTTTTTGTACAAACAATATTATTTCTAACAATAGCTAAAGTTGGTCATTGTTTTCTTGATTTGAAAGGGATTGATAAATTAGCTGAGCTAATGAGATTGTCGGGTTTCATGCTTTTGGTATTAATGAAATGGGACTCTGTAAATTGGTCCCAGTCATTCAATTAGAATCGGGAATTGTTCATATGAATTTTATCTTGTATAATATCAGACTTAAATGGTTACATTGTGAACTGGCCAACTGGGATCCATGGAAATGACCATGAACTGTTAAATCACTTGTATTTTTGTTTGTTGAAGATTTTTCTGCTTTCCTTTATCAAAGAAGTTGAGCGATTTAAAAATAGCAGCACTTGTTTTGTCCTTTGATTAATTGTGAAGAATGTGCAGACAAAAGAGATTTGTGACCAGTTAGCTTGGATGTTCCATGTGAAACTTTTTACTTGAGGGTTGCATATAAGACGAGGGCCATAAGGTCTGGAAGCTATTTTCAACCGTACAATACTAAAGATTTGGCCTGCTTTTATTTTAAGATATTTTTCTAACTCCTAAACGAGGGCTGGTGAAGGGACTGATGAACTGTGTGTTACAAATCGTAGTTGTCCTGTACACTTGTATTGTTATGGTGCATTGTATTTTATAAGGCACCTTGATCTTGTAAATATATTTGATTAGCTTTCTCAGCCTGCCAAGTCTCTGCCTATATTTTCCATCTATTGAAAGTGTCTGTGAGTGGGAATGTAGCATGAGGCTTTGTTTAAACCAATAGCAGTAAGGCAATTGTGATAGTTGTTCCCAGTCCTAGCACGTCATTTTCCGTGCAAGGGGTGGATTGATGTAAACTGGTCTCTGCCATTCCAAGGGGGTCTCTGCCAGTCTCTCATGCGAGAACCCCCCAGGAATTTCAGGGCCACAGTCTCTTCTGGAAATTGTTATATCGGCATTGAATGAGACAGTTGTACAAAAAAAACAAAGCCACAACATATGGGTCAAGCAATTAATGTGGAAACATGTTTTGTACAGAAACCCACACTTATAAAAGTGGTTAAAATGTGAGTATCTTCATTAATATCTGTGGCAAGAAGAAAAAGAGAATGAATGATGCATGCCTAACTCTATATTCCCTGTGCTGAGACCCTATTTAACATTTGCTCTAAGGTCACCAGATAAAAGCAGTGGCAGGAGAAGGTCTGACATTTCACATTCTCTCTGAAAGCAGATTACATAGCTGTTAAATTGGGCTTGCAAGGCAACGGGTTGTCCTTAACCTCTTTTCCAAATGAGGATTAGATCTCCAAAATCCTACCTTAGTGTTTTAAGTTGCATGCTATTTGTGGTGTCAGTAATGACCTTGGTTTAGAATTGTTGGAAACAGATGGGGTTCAGGGAGGAAAGAGAAATGGATGAAGATCAAAGAAACCATTGCATTGAAAATTATTGTGAAATAGCATGAGCTTAGGTCTTTAGCTCTCGTGCTTGGTCTTAAACACTGACTCAGCTTTACTCTCTGGTCTTTCAGAGCCATTATCAGAAGTGAAGCTTGGAGTACGTATTAAGGTCGTGTTATGTAATATTGTCAAACTAATATCTGCGCAATGCAAAGCAGAATATCTCCAGAAAATAGTGATTCTCCAGTGATTTTAGTATTATTCTTCCATTGAAACGGTCATGAGAGTAGGAATAACTGGTAAGACGTGCTGATCATTTGCAGTAAATTAAAATATTTGGTCATTTCATTCTCCTAGGCTGAAGTATTAAAAAAATTTGGCCTAATTCAGTGCAAGATATATATTCTTGGGAAATGAAATGGAAGAAAAGGACCATTGACTGATGTCACAATAAAGGCGTGATCGTTTTTTTTTTAAATCGCCATTAAAGGCAGTGTTTCTGGATAAAGCATGAAAGGACACAGCTGTGATCTTGATCTAAATCCCTTACCTCACAGGATACATCATGATGTCCTGCGGGACACGACTTATATTCCACAAGGGAGCTGACTCAATCATTCAGAAATGACCCTGTGAATGGGTTATGGTCACTATTAGAGGTAGGATGTAAATCCTATCCCATGGGTTTTCATAATGTATTCTGTATGCATCATACATAAAAAGGAATTGGGTATTCTTTAAAAAAAATAATATATTATTTCACATTTTTCCTGAGGCAGTACATGTACTAATTTCATGGTGCAGCTTTCAAATAGGTATACTTTAAATATTTCCTTCAAATGAATTTTCAAAGCAATTTAGTTACAGCAATTAGAAAGTAACCTTTATCTCCATGAGATATAAAAAATCAGTACTGGAAATGCCATGTCACTCCTAGTACAAGCAGAAGATATGATGATGAGCTGTGGGTTAATTAATATTCTGCAAGTGGGATTATCTGACCATAAGTGAACGATGATAATTAGCATAAATGGGAAATGGATGCTATTTCAAGGCTACTTATTGTGTGTTCTTTTTACATCATATGGTAGATAATTAGTTGAAATGGTAAAGTTAGAAGTAAACATTACCATAAATATTTAAGCATAATGTACACTTTACCCCACTCAAAAAAAATTAAAAATGGATCATGTATTATATAGCAGTACTTAAAATATCTAAAATACTACAATTTTCCCTAAAATTAATTGTCCACGATGGCAGTGCAGTACATATTACACTGAAAAGAAAGACGTAATTATATAGCGCCTTTCATGACCACCGGACATCTCAAAAGCGCTTTACAGCCAATGAAGTACTTTTGGAGTGTAGTCACTGTTGTAATGTAGAAGAGGATTCTAGTCAAAGATTTATGTCATTTGATTAACGCTGCATAGACTGTGTCATAGTTATGCTGACATTGTAAAATTTTTCACATGGTCTGCACACATAGGAGATGTCCTATTAGATATTGCAGAATCTGCTTTAAGTATATCTTCCTTTCGTTCTTTAGCCTGACTTTTTAGCAAAATCTTTGAAGATCTTCTGAATTTTTGAAATGGTTTATTTCAATTGATGGACTTTGTATTATTTATCCAAAGAAAACAGAAAGGTAACATTCAAACAATTTGCTCAAAGCAAGATATTCCTTTTTTACCCAATTACCTTGTGTACTAGGTACCCTATAGAAACCTCAACAACAGGTGCAATGGTCCTTAGCTTTGACCATCTGCATCTCTTAAATTTCTAATAATGGGGTCTGACATTGAAAGATGGCAGATGTGTGAAAAATATCGGATTCAGTTCATCTGAAGAAGAAATGATGCAGCAGACTTTACATAACGAGGTGCAGAATTAGCTGGCAGTTGAGAGAATGAAATAATAGATAAGGTAATTGGGCTGGGCATGTGCAAGAACCATGCACACACAATACTGCGGACAGTCACATTCAAAATATTGAGCAGCAGCCTGGGTTTCTGTTCTATTCGTCCTGTTTGTAAAGAATGGCTGTATTCTCCTGCCTGTCATTCTGAAAAGCTACTTGATTCAGTTTTTTCTCTTTCCTGTGAAGGTACTTAGTTTGGGTTACCCTTGAATGAAACAGAGGTCAAGCTAAGCAAACAGAACTGAATAATCATTCCAGAAATGGAATCAATCGATTAACCTTTTGAACAGTGTTTATTTTCTTAATAATCAGGGTTTTGGGGGGAGGAATGCCATTCATTAACTCATTGTTGTTCTTTAGTTCATAGATTGGCTAAATGGGACAGGGTCAGGACCTACTGTTTTCTCAGCAGGTCACAACAAAACTGCAACCTAAAAGATTCTATAACCACTCGTGCTGTGCTGTGAGTGACAACAGGACAACATCACCCACATTAGAAACTGCCATCAAAACAACAGAATCAAAGTCATTTTAATCATTGAGACATGTCAATTCAACGGACGTTGTGAACCAGCCTTCAAAGTTTTACTTGGGGACCTGATTTTACCTAATTTGACTTTGTCCCCTATCATTGCTGCATTGCTATAATGCAACCCCTCTAACTGCAAGGACATGCAAAGAAGTCACTGATTGTTGTAACCTCTACACTAATGGATTTGCATAGCTCTCAAAACTGAAAATCTGCTTACCAACAGGGGTCTGAGCTGCAGAACATTTATTTTTGCTCAATATGGTGTGCATTGGCTCCAAATTAGACTGTTTGACCTAACTCTTTGAGAAATCTGGCATTCGGGAATCACTACTGGGATTGACATCAGTTCAGGGCGAGGTGAGCAGCGAAACAGGGTCATTTTACATTAAGTGCAAAATCTTTGATCCTTTGAAACAGTATCTTCAGAAGCCATCTGTTTCATGGCATATTTACTCCACTGCCATTGTCATTCAGGTGCCTTGTTCTGCATGTACCAGGGTGTCTGTCCACTTTTTAGTGGTTCAGACTTGTGTGGGCAGAAAACTGGATGAGCAGGCAGAAATTGGGAGGCAAAAAACAAGCTTGCAAGGTTCAAAGACTTTTCCAAAGGAAGCTCAATGAGCAGATGGCGGCCATTGTTCCCTGAATATAACTGCAGCAATCTCCACCTTTTCTCCAAAGATTGTCTCCTACAGTGTGCACTTCACAAAGATTTGATATTCTGTATGATCAAGCATATTGACGTAATCCTGGAGTGGGTCAGTTAGGGTCTTTCATGCGTGAGCAAAGTTGTGAAGGACACAAAGTCAGGAGATTCTTGAGCAGGATTTATATTCTTTGATACAAAGTCAGGACCAATTTTAAAGAATATATTCAGTAGGAGTATAGCAAATTGGACAGATTACAAAATCAAAGTTGCACCTGTCACTGGCATATTGTTTTGTGGGTGATTACATCTGTACGTTTTACAATAGCATGTTCAGCTGAAATCAGATGAGCAAGAACTTTGTGTTATAGGCTGTGCCTCAGTGATATCACCAGCATTCTTGCAGCTTCAAATAACTCGGAGCCGAAAGAAAGGGAGATTCCCAAAAGGAGACTTGAAATCATTTATGGTACCAAAATGCCCTGGGACTATCCTCTCTCTCAACTGAGATTGGGCAGTCTTATTCCAGCTCCTAGTGAGTGGTGTTATGGCCAGAATTTTGCATAAAATGTCAATCACAGCCAAAGAGTCCACAAGTATGTCTGGTGCAGGGATGGGGTGGGGGGGTTGCGGGGCTTCCTTCTGAAGTCTGGGTTAAGCTAAATAATTAAGATCAACAGTAGGAAGCTTTATACCTCAGAAAATTTATGCTATACCTGATCTGGGATGTTTAAAGCTGCAAATTCTGCAGATTTAAGGACTCAAATTCATACCACTCCAAAAATATAATAAAAACCCATCAGAACTAAAATAAAATTCCTAACTCCGTGGAGTTTTAAGGAACAGTGGGCAGTGTTTCCTTGAGAATTTTGTTTGCTTTTAAATGGAACTGCATCTTTAAATGGCTGTTTATGTCTGACGTCTTTTCTGCCTTCCGTGGTCAAATAGGGCTGTGGTGAACTTTCTGGATAATTTTGATTCTGAGTGATAAGTGTAAAACGGGCGATATTGATTCAGCTGCCCATTTTATATCTCTCCCCAATTTCCATTTCCATTGACTTTGATTGAAATGAAAATCGGAAGAGCTGTATAACTGGAAGCTGAATCAATATCGCCCATTTTACACTATCACCAGAGCCAAAAGGACGCTCAAAACCCGGCTATCCCTTATACACCCCACCATGAAAGAAATTGTCGAGAGCAGGCGCCAGCCACAATATGACTACCATGACAGGAATGCGAGGGCGCGATGTATTGATGTAAATGATCCTGTTTTTGTCCTCAACTACGCTGCAGGGCCCAAATGGCTCGCAGGCACTGTGATTGCCAAAGAGGGAAATAGGATTCTGGTAGTTAAACTTACCAATGGACAAATCTGCCGCAAACACGTGGATCAAACAAAAAGGAGGTTCAGCAACCCCATAGAAGAAGCAGAGGAAGAACAAGATGTAGAGTTCATTCCACCACAGGTGACCGAACACCGGAACCAAAGGGAGGAGAGCTCAATCACTGTGGGCAGTCTGGATAGGCCTGAGGCACCGCAAACAGCAGACACTCAGGCCAGCACCCAACAACTGGAGCCCCAACTCAGGTGCTCTACAAGGGAGCGTAAACCACCAGAGAGACTCAACCTGTGATCCCAATAAGACTTTGGGGGGAGGTGATGTCATGTATTCAACCAGAAATGTAACCCATGTATAATCTGACCTAAGTTGTACACTGTGAGAACAATGACCACTAGGTGGGAGACACTCCTAACCTGGACCTTCAGGTATAAAAGGGGAAGCTCCACCCACCTTCATCACTTGAGTGCTAAGGAATAAAGGATAGGTCACAGACTGACCTCTCAAGCATGGGCCTCGTGTGCATTTATACTGTATAGTAAGGACCTATCAAATCCTGTCACTGAAGCAAAGAAACGTTACAATGAAAGCCACATAGCGAAACACAACATCGTCGAAAGACAATTGGAGCCCTAAAGCAGCGCTTCAGATGCCTGGACCATTCTGGTGGCAGCCTACAGTACCACCCTGACCAGGTCGCTGAGTTTATTGTGGTGTGTTGCATGCTGCATAACCTAGCTATAAAGAGAGGCCAGATGGGTTGCAGATCCACCTCTAGAAGGAGGGAAGGCGGAAGAGCCAGCCAGTGAGGAGCAAGAGGAGGAGGGGGAGGCTGGTGAGGACCTCGGGGAGGACAATCAGCCTGGTGATGTAGCCATAGTCCCACGGCCCCCTCCCCCAGAAGATCCGGAAGACCATTACCCTGTGGGAACTATGCGGCTGCAAAGCTGTTGCGTCAGCAGCTCATAAATGAACGCTTTGCCTGAGCTTGCATTGGGGACAGTGACATTTACATTTACAGTTATGGTTGAACAAAAGTTGTATTTGCTTAGAATTACGTTGAGTTTCATTTTAGCCTCACCTGCACTGGCCCTGCCTGTCCATTGTTGTCCAATATTTACATTAATGCTTAAATGAGCTAAAGTTATATTTTTGTTATGGTAAGACAATGCACAACAATTGTTAGATTCAAATAAAAGTTTTAATTTTGACAGAACGATTTGTATTCAACAACCCCCACCCTCCCACCCACCCACCCACCAACACCTCCCCCCCCCCCCACAATTATATATGAATTTTAAACATGCCCCCCCTCTCCCTCCAGGTCGTTTACCCCCACCACCATGTAGTAGCACCACCAGATGTCTTGGTCCCCACAATCCGAGACGAAGCTGGCATGCAACAGGCGATGGAAAGACTTCCTGCCGTGGTGGAGGTGTTGGCGTGGGAGACGAAGCAGGCTGCTCATCTTCCGAGATAAGAGGAACTGTATCCTCCATACTCGCCTGAGTGCTCGGGGTTTGACTTGTTAACAACACGACACCTTGGGGTGCAGCGCCGTGTTCCACCAGTAGCGCATACCTAAGGGCATTTGTTGCGGCGATCTGTTCCCCCACCTCTTCAAGAGTCTGCCGTGCTAAATCGAGAGTCTGCCGTGCTACCTCCAGTAGCTCGACTTGCACTGCAGACACCTTGGAGAAGTCTTGCACGAATCGAGTGAACCCCTGGATCAGCTCGCAACCGGTCACGACCGTCTCTGAACACAAGGACATCAGGCCCTTCAACTGATCATCCTGGGGAGGCGTTTGCTGGCCTCGCTGACCTGGCCTCCAATGGGTTGGCATGCGCAATACATTGCGCCTTCACGTTGCTGGCTGCAAGCTGCTTGGTCCCGGTGCATCCTCTGTCTCAATAGAGATGACAGCAGGTTTATCCTCCCATGCGCAATTGACGACTATTGCTGGAGCTCGAGTTCATCGTCCTCCTCCTCCTCTTCCTCCTCGAGGTGAGGAAAGAGCTCCTCTTCCTCCTGCTCCTCCTCCTCTTCCTCCAAAGAGGATAATGTTGCAGGTGCTGGTGCTGGTGTTGTTTGTACCTGCATGAGCGTCTCAGGTTGACCTTAAAAACACATATGACCTTTTTACAGAGCTTATTAGAACATAATGGTAAACATTAACAAGATACGTTAAATATCAAAGTTTTCACTACCCCAGAAAGCTATAGTGGCTGCATCCCCTGCTTCTTATGCAGAAGGATTGCCTACATGCATGCATGCATGTCATGACATAACATCATTAGTATATCATAAGTACATTTCAAGTATATTGCATTATAATTACAGGACATTACATTAGTTACTTAGTTAAGTTTTTAATACCGTTTTTAATGCTGTTTGACACATCACACATTACTCACAGGGCGCATGGCTGAGTTCCGCCAGATCGCGGGTGGTGGCCGAACGGCGCTCAGGGACAACTAGATCGGCCGCACGCTCCTCAATTTCTGTTAGGGGCTGAAGATGAGCAGAGCCGCCCCCGTCCACCTTTGCTCTGCCCGGTTGATAGATATCTTCTGCAAACAAAAAAAGAACATAGCATATCATAAGGTAATTGACGAGGTAGAATCGTGGTCACAACAGTTTAAAACGTTACATGCTGCTGTTTCAGAGCACTGTCCGTATCTTAACATGATTTACATAATACATTTATGAATGACGAACTTAAATTCAATACCGGAGATTTATTGTTAATGATAAAAATTTGCATCAGTGAAATAGAAAATGCAACTTACTCTTGCTGCCGCTACCAAACTATTCCAGCGTTTTCGGCACTGGTCAGATCCCCTCGCCTCGTGGGATGCTGCAGCGCAGCGATCTCTGCCCAGATTTTCCGGTAAAGACAGGGTGGGGGTTTCCCGTGCACACCCCGAGTCAATTCGCCCCACCGGGAATGGACCTCGTTTAACAGGGCCTCATTGGCCTCGTCGCTGAAAGGCTTCACCCTTTTCCTCTCTCCTTCTAGTTCCATAGACATTTTTAATATATTATATTATAATAATTTATATGATTTATAGGAATTAAATGATCTATAAGTTCTTTTATTTGATTCTCTACTTGCACTGGCTTCCGATTCGATTCTCTGGCTTCCACCTCTCTCTCTATCTCTTCTCTCTCTCTCTTCTCCACCCTATACCTTCTGAGCATGTGTGATGACCCCTGACCTCCTGAAACGCAGTAAAACCAGTCGGCCAGGAAAAAACAAATCTCACACATGCGCACAAGGCCATTGCTAGGGAAGCTTTTGACTTCCTCTTTCGGTGGGCGAACGCGACTTCGATGAAAAATCAGATCGCCCATTCCACATCGCCAGCCTAAGGCCGAGTAGAAAATCGCAAAAAAAAATGGGCCATGTACCAGCGATCAGTAAGGCTGAGACGTCCTACATCGCTGGAACATGGCCCATATTTTTGGGTGATGGCCACCTAGTAGAAAGTCTAGCCCATGGATGTCCAGGGGAAAGGGATAGAAACACATAACTATAACTCTTGTAATGAACTTGTTTCAGGGTTTATTGTAATCCAAGACTGAATGAAAAAGGAATCATTTTGCTCAATTTAAACAACTTTTTATGCAGCAGCTCAGCCTCTACGTACAAGGGGCAATAAATATAAGATAGTCACTAATAAATCCAATAGGGAATTCAGGAGAAACTTCTTTACCCAGAGAGTGGTGAGAATGTGGACGTCACTACCACAGGGAGTGGTTGAGACGAATAGTATCGATGCATTTAAGAGGGAGCGACATAAACATGTAAAGGAGAAAGGAATAGAAGAATATGTTGATGGGGTGAGATGAAGAGGGGTGGGAGGAGGCTCGTGTGGAGCATAAACACCGGCATGGACCCGTTGGGCCGAATGGCCTGTTTCTGTGCTGTAAATTGTATGTAACTTCATCTTGCAGACTCTTGCCCTGAACAGTTTGGATCTAACCAATTGCCTAATTGAATCATTGTCAGATACTGATATTAAGGACACGTCTAAATTACAGACTCAAACTGATATGAAAGTAAGGAATGTCGATAAATGATTGTACTACGTCATTAAAAGCACTGTCTCACTTCCAAAATTACAGACACTGGTTGCATGTGTATAGGGGAAAAAAGATGAATTTGACATAAAATGCAAACCATGGCAAATTTGCAATATTAACAATTCTCTTGTGAAGATTATAGAAATACCTTTTATAAATTAGCATTTCTAGCACAGAATTCCGCATGATGGGAATTCCTACATATGAGGAATTAAGTCACTGATTAGTGGGCCAGACAATTTTCCTTCCAATGAATTAACATTCACCAGTTCTCCTCCTTCACCTAGTTCTGCAAAAGCTGCTGCAGTTTGATGAGAGATCATCATTCAGCCGGTAACCTGAAAAATCTGATTATTTTACTATTCTTTTTAATAATCATTTAAAGACACAGCATGCAATTATTTTCCATATGAAGACGATCTCAAAGTACATTTTGAGAATTAATTGAAATGGATATCAGAAACCCATAATTATCTTTCAGATCCAAGGATGTAAAAAAAAAATGATTACAAATCAAAA
Source organism: Pristiophorus japonicus (assembly GCF_044704955.1). NCBI lineage: Eukaryota > Metazoa > Chordata > Chondrichthyes > Pristiophoridae > Pristiophorus > Pristiophorus japonicus. The sequence goes on along the minus strand of NC_091998.1, from coordinate 4,559,825 downwards.
TACGGATCAGTATTTTACCATATGGAAGCCCCTACTGGCTGGAGTTCAGTTGCTTGACTCGTGGTCTTGACAATGCTGGGGGAGAACAAGTCAATATGAAAGAAAAAAAGACTTGCATTTCTATAGTACCTTTCACAACCACCGGATGTCCCAAAGTGCTTTGCAGCCAATGAAGTACTTTTGAAATATAGTCTTAGGAAACATGGCAACCAATTTGCGCAAACAAGCTCCCACAAACAGCAATCTGATAATCTGTTTTACTGATGTTGGTTGAGGGATAATTATTGGCCCCAGGTCACCGGGAATAACTCCCCTGCTCCCCTTTGAAATATGTCATGGGATCATTTACATCCACCTGAGAGTGCAGACGGGGCCTCAGATTAATGTCTCATCCGAAAGACGGCACCTCCGACAGTGCAGCACTCCCGCAGTACTGCCCCTCTGACAGTGCAGCACTCCCGCAGTACTGCCCCTCTGACAATGCAGCACTCCCACAGTACTGCACTGTAGCGTCCGCCTAGATTTTTGTGCTCAAGTCTCTGGAGTGGGACTTGAACCCTAAACCTTCTGACTCAAAGGCTACCAACATGAGCCACAGCTGTGACTTCCATATTTTAAAAGAACTGCATAATTTAAAACATCTTTTTACAATTGTTCAGGCAAGACCTGCATATCAAACTGCTAAAGATTTAATGATTAATACTATGGTATACCTGCATTAGTGATTTATTTTTTGTTTAACTAGAAGTGTAATTTTAACCGAACCCACCCAACAGGAAACTGATGGGTTTGGATTAGGCATCCCCCCAACTTTCCTATCTAATGAAGTCAATGGAAAGTAAAAATTCGGCCGGGTTTAAAACTGAGGCCCAATCCGATCCTGTCATTTTCCCACCAGTTTGAGTTGGGTTAAAATTAACTCCAATAATCAATCAAATAAAGATACATGAAGGCCCTGGAATTACTGTGAGCAATGTTATCATACAAATACTTAACACCCTCACATCAAATTGCTTTTTAACAGAGGATTTATCCAATGAAAATAAATGCATTAATCCAATCATTAAAATCATTGAAAGAGAAATTTGATGTGAATGAGTTACACATTTCTAGGCTTAAGTGATTCCAATTTAGCCAGATGCCTTTTCCAATGAGCATTACTCATTCAGGTCATGATTATATATTGATATAGAAAGGAAAGGGAGGCTTTTGACGCTTTTACAACTGTTCAGTAATAACCTGTAATGAATACCGCTGATCGTTGGTATCTTCATTTATAAACGGAACTATTTCAGGGGGATGGTCACCTCCCCTTACTCATTTATACGCTTAGACTAAAGGAACCACAATCTCAGACTGACCTGGATCAGTTCTAGCTCTATTACAAGCCCAGTTATATCTCATTACAATGACACCCTCATTAGACCACACATGAAAAGTCATCTTGAGCTCCTCGGTATAACAAGGTCTGACCATACTGTTATGTCTGTCAGATAAGCAGACAGCTGTGAATGTATATTTCAGCTGGAGTACTGATAGGAAATTAACACCAGTTTATTTGTGGTGAAAGGAGTCCAGAATGACTGGTGAGTCTGTTCCGTGCAATTCTTCCCCCCCACCCCCCTTCCTGGTGCTACTACCACATACACTGCAGCCTGAATTGAGATCAGGAAGCATAATTTATTCCTGTCTGAAAACTAACAGTAGCAGCATGAACTAGAACTAGGGTGCATAGTTTCAGAATAAGGGGTCGCCCATTTAAAATAAAAAATGAGGAGGAATTCTTTCCCTCAGAGGGTCGTGAATCTTTGGAATTCTCTACCCCAGAGAGCTGTGGAGGCTGGGTCATTGAATATATTTAAGGTGGAGATAGACAGATTTTTGAACGATAAGGGAGTGAATTGTTATGGGAAGCGGGCGGGGAAGTGGAGTTGAGGCCAAGATCAGATCAGCCATGATCTTATTGAATGGCGGAGTAGGCTAGAGGGGCCAAATGGCCGACTCCTGCTCCTACTTCTTACGTTATATTCTTATGTTATGTATAGAAATATAAAAAGGGAGAGACACCAAGCAAATGAAAAGTGAGGAGGGGAGGGCGGCGGGGGTTCGAGAGAATATAAGGAAAAGTGGACAAAACAGTAAAGGGAGCAGACTTGGTCAGATAAGAGAAGGAAAAAGAGTGACATGTGGTGGCAGGAACCTTTCTATTGTTCATGAACCATCGGGCCTACAATTGTAGAAACTGTTTCCTATCAATTAGTGGGAAGCCAAGCTGTTAAAAGTCTCCTTCCACATGCTTGTAGCATTGTTGAGGGTTTATTGAGTGAGCTGACTAATGGGGATGAGGGGAAAAAGATTAAAACAACCAAACAAATAGAAAATCATTCCCAACACTTTCAAGGCATTTGTATCATCGTGTCTTCCAGAAAAAGAAGACATTCTGCTGAAAGTGTTTGCTATTCAATGTCAATTATTGAACTGGTGCCACGTGTTACATTTTTATACTTTAAAAAGAAATTGGGGCGAGGTGAGTAGTGAGAGCAAATTGGGACAAACCAAATAAAAACAGTTTGATTGAAGTGATTGGGAAGTCCTGATCTTTTGTCCCACTGAGCGTTTCCACAATACACCTGGCTGATTTGAGAGAACAGTTTTGTTGGAATCATTCAGTTATTACAGCTGCTGTGGGCGGTGATGCTCCAGCTAGCACTGTTACAAAATGCAGAGGGAGGAAAACTAACAATGTCTGCACAAGGAACAGGCCCTGAATTCCAGGGATGCAAGTATAATTGTGGAAATAAACGGGTTTGTAGATCAATCATTGATCTTGTTATTTGAGGAAAATGCATAGTTTTTAGTTCTTACTGTCTGAAAATACGATTTATATATTCTAATAGCAGTTTTTAGTAGATTGGAAGCCACTGCCTGAAAGGGTGGGAGAGGTAGAGAGCCTCACCACATTTAAAAGATACTTGGATGTGCACTTGAAGTGCCGTAACCTACAGGGCTACGGACCAAGAGCTGGAAAGTGGGATTAGGCTGGGTAGCTCTTGTTTGGCTGGCGCAGACACGATGGGCCGAAATGGCCTCCTTCTGTGCTGTAAATTTCTATGATTCTATGAATTCAAGGGCAGCTAGGCACCTTAATGAGCCATTCATTTGAATCCATTGGATGAGTGGTGAGCTTTACGTGATGAGAAATTATTAAAGGGGAATGACACCCAATAACCATGGGACTGAGGCTGACCTTCAAGCATTTGCCACATCGAAGAAGAGTGTCTGCTCCTGCCAGAACACTTTTCTATTTGTTCATGCAGCTGACCAGGAGAATGGTGCACGTATGGTCAGCTCCATTTTTATCATGCAGAAGAACTTTAGCGCCTTTCTTCTCATCTGCCTTCCTCACAAAATAATGTTTGCATGAACCATTTTTTCATTCATCTCCCTCCCCCACACACACATGATAGTGACCAACTTCACACATATCAATGTGCCAGAGATTCACAACTTAACTCGCTTTGGGTTTTTGCTTTAGTGAAATTTAGTATTAGTTGCTGATGACAATCAAATATTTAGTCAAATGTAGTGGAGATTGGCTTTAAAAAAAACTCTGCTGTATTAAATATTGAGGCAGTGCCCATAAGCCATTGTAGTCTTCATCTTATGGACACAACTAAGAAGGTAAAAGTATGACAATCCTCTTTAAATAACTTATGCTGCAAAGATTCCTGGTGCCAGCACCACATGCTAACTTCTTAAGCTCTGAACTTTGCACATTTATTCTGCGCCACGGAGGCTGCATACTTTACAATGGCCCATGTACATTGGCTGCTTTATTGTTCTGAACTGTGTTACAGGTCTCATGTTACATCAATAAACTGTCATCTAACCTCGGCACTGTTCTAGCAGATGCACCATTCCCGTCATACCTTGGCGACGTTACTGCCGTGATCTGAATGTGACAGTTCCACCTGTCGACTGCCGTTGCAACACTGGTTTACAAAAATAATTATGGGGCCTGAATCAATGAGTCACGCAGACAGTACATGTGGTGGCACATACTCTGCACATATCAATGCTGTTGCAAAAACTGTTATAACCTTACATCCAAAGCACAGGCAAGTTCAAATGTACTTACTTTAATGATGTCATAGTCTAAGAAAGGAACAGTGAGGAACCGAATGTATTGAGCCACACGAGGAATTCTGTCAGACGGTTTTAATCAAGTAAATCAAAAAAAGTTCCAAAAAGAAAAAGATAAAAGTTTTTTTTGGAAATGTTTGCATATTTTGTTCCAAGTGTGAAACAACTTAGGAAACTGAAATGGAAGCAATTTTTACAAAATTAAAATTTCGTTCTTTTGAGTCTTCATTGTAGGTGTTCATGTTTAGACTGGGTACATCTTTTAAGGGCGAAGCACTAGAACTAAACAAATAGCTAATCACAGCTGGAATCTGAAAGAAAGACTTGCAATTATATTATGGCTTTCATGAGCTCAGGTCGACCCAAATCACTTTGCAGCCATTGAAGTACTTTTGAAGTATTATCACTGTTGTAATGTAGGAAACTGCAGTAGTGGTTCCACAGTTAGCCTCAGCACCAACAGGCAAAGAAGGGGGAAATTCAGCCAAGCTTCCCTCTCTTGATCGCTCTTCAGTGGCCTGTGCTGGAAAGAACACATATGTGGGTGGAGTGGAATCGCCTGCAGACCTTCACTGTCCAGGTTTGCATCTGGGGCAGGTACAGAAGGGAACTTCGCACCAATGGAACTGCACCCTGGCAAGAGTCAGTGTTGTCAGAAGAGGAGGCAAAAATTGGAAAGAGGGAAAATAAATCTCTGTGGGAGGAACCAGACATATTTCAGAGCAGTTTCTCAATGTGCATGACTAAATTCCTTTGCCGTAACTGCAGGACAGTACAGATCTGTGCTCATCTCCATATGGTAAAAACACAGCATGTTAAAGTACATACTGTAGCTCTCAATAGCACAATGATGATCAGCAAATGGTTTAAAAAAAAATTAAGGCTTGTACAAATTTAGCAGCACAGCTAATATTTTTGTACCCTGGGATTATCGGGCAACTGTATATTGTGCACCTGCAGTGTGCCATATATACAGGTAATTAAGAAGGCGTGCATGTGTTAGTCTCATATTCAATCAACTGGGGCCACTCCACTGTAACCTATTCCAAAAACCTGCAGCTGAGATTTTTCAACACTTGATGCACCTGTTCTCTACTCTTAACTAAGAAAACTTGTGCCATTTATCAAACTAAGTGGTGTTCATTTTGACAGTGTCTGGATAGATGTGACAGAACAATCTTTTAAGATACAGACCCAGTGGCTGCTATTGAGTTATGACAGATATTTGTACAGTGCGCATCATAGAGTGAAAATAGACCTCAGGTTACCTTTGACCTTGCTCATCAAGCGCTTTCGAAATAATTGTGCACCGAGAAACGAACAGGTTTAAAAGCCTCTGCAAATGAATGGGATCTTCCTGTTTGATTGCGACAGAAGCTGATACCTTCTGGGAAGACAAGCCACTGTCTACAAAGAGGATTTCACTTGCGGTTTTAGTAATCAGATCGTACTGTTGATATACAGCAGTGACAGGTGCATGTGTTACAATTACAGAGCTCAATAAATGATGTCATAGTAGGGTCAAGTTCCAAAGTGGTTTCCAAATACAAATCTGGCTGATACAGGGTTCTCTCAGCTTTTTACCACCCCAAATCAAACTGATTGCATTTATTCAGACGCGGATAACATGCAAGACCAGTTTCAAGTTAACTAGAGATTCAGGGTTTTTGGACAAAGTATAATCAGCAACAGTTAATTGTTTGGCTTAATACATGAAAATGCTGGCTCCATCTTGCGGTTCAGCTCTATGGGTAATAGTTGCCCTTTGACATCCCATCTCAAGTGGCCAGTCCTCATGTGCAAGCCTCGAGAATAATTGACAGCTGGCTATTCCACCAGAGAGATCATCCCTGCTGAGCCGAACCCTGTCTCCTGCCCAATGTCCCCCACCCACACACTTCCACCAGGATGATGGTTACAAAATATAGCTTTTTATTTCCCCCCTCCCCTCTTTCCAACCCATGGGTTATTAGCCAGTTGTAGTGCAGTTTGTCGTTGTAATGTATTTGTTTCATGGGTTCTTTGCTTAAGAATTCATAGCAACACATTGCTATTAAGAAGGTTTAACAATCACACGACACATTACCAGTTCATCCACCGGCTCATAACCACCTGCCTCATCGTGGATCCCCCGAACCCAACTGGCTGGGGTTTTATTGAGTCTTGTGGACATCATGTGACTGGCTAAGCCACTCACAATGCAAACCTGTCAGCATACTCACAGGTGCATACATTACAGTCGTTGAAATAATAAAACCTCTTGCTTTGTAAAATGTTCTGGAGGAAGGAATGGGAAGGATATTCCTTCTTTCTTCCTTCCATTCACCCACCACGTTTTCCAATTAAAAAAAGATATTGGAGCTCAGCTAGACAAAAGGCAGCGACGCATATCATTTTTTCTGTTACATACAGCTGGACGCCCCAAGGATGAATAGCAGTGGCATCTATTTAATTTCTTTTATACAGCCAGGAGCCACAGTCAGAGACCAAAGAATGGAGAGAAGAGCATAGGGTCACAGTCTCCGCAAAAGAGCGGGTAGCAGCAGGCTGCAATTTGCTATAGCCAGGAACAAGACTACAGCATGAGGGTGAAGGCAGCCGGTTGTATTTTAGTATTTTGTATAGCCAGGAGGACTGCCATTGGAACGGGGTCTCAAAACACAAATAAAATGAAAAAGCAGAGGAACAGGCTTTGAAAAGATGGGCTTGAAAAAAAGTTAAAATACATTTAAGATCTACAGCCAATATCGGAAAATGTAAAATTTGAAAAAGGAGAACTATAAGATGGCAGACTGAGTTCTGGCAGACTTCAGAAATTCACTCTATAACGCAACCTCATGGTCAGAGTCTGTATTGTGACATTTGACATAGTAAAATTCAATAGGAAATTTTGACATAGTAATTTATAATGGAAAATATTGACACAAAAACCTGATCAAAAACTCATGACAAGAAGAATTATGGTTTTAATACAGGAACTGCATGCTCTATACAAGATTTTAATTTAATGTATTGATTTCTTGTATCTGTCCTCTGTTAACCATTGACCATGTGTGTCAATATTGTTCTTGCTTATCTCTCTGGCCTTGAACTAACACATTTGTATGAAATTCCATCCTCCCATTGACTTGTTTACTTAAATGGGTTAATGTATCCACTAAAATTGCCGAAGAATGTGATACAAGTTTGTGCACTTGTATTCTGTAATGTAATTTAAAGGCCTCTGTGCTTTTTTCCTTTCTAATTGATTTGGTTATTTTTACTTTCATTATTTGCCAATCATATACACAAAACACTATTCCCTAATGAAAATTCTCCTCGAGCCACCATGACCCTCCCACCCAGGGTCAGACTGAGAGCAAAATTGTTGAAGATGGCGTTGCTTGAAATGTTATAAAGTCTAAGATGATTGGATTATCATATTCTCCTATGAGTAAAATGGTAAAGGATTTAGTACACAAAGCTGCGACTACAATTACTGCACAGCATTGGAGAGACTGCTTGGCCTGCACAAGCCTTGGATTTGATTAAAGGGCCTGTGCCCCATACCCATCTCCATCACACTCCACTTGCAGGCCTAACTTTCTCCTTATTTATTTTCCTTTTCCTTCCTAAATCAACCTGGCTGCCCAGTAACCACCCCACTTCCACACATCCAATCACCCAAAACTCCGACACATTGACGACCACTTCCTCAGTTCAAGAGCGTTGCCGCGGAAGATCCAACAATATATTTTTTTTAATTAAAAAGCTTCTGCCAACCTCTCAGTACAGTGACTGAGAGATATTTTTAACCTGAACATGACAACATCATGGCAAAGTGACAGCTGGTGACTAACAACATAGAATATGTCCACAAATTCAATCTAATCATGAGGTTAAGATAATCACAAATAGCCTGAGCTTCGCTCACAGTTTGTGATGTTATCTGATCCTGTTCATTAGGTTACAAACATGTAATTAGTTTTTGCAAATTCATTATCATTAAAAAGGAAGTGCATACTGTAAAACTGATGATTTTCATGTTGATAATATTTTGGAAGTTTGAGCAATTTCTGCTTTATTCATGCCAGTAAGTGTGTGCTCACAATACTTGCCATTTTCCACTTCTCCAGTTTTATGCTATACTTGTGTTCGCTAATGTGGATAGTCCTTTCACCAACCAAACATTTTAGCATTAGATGTCCCATTTGTGAAAAATAACCAATTGAATGAGAAGATGATGTGTAAAGATCACTCCTTCGACTGGTTGTTTTTCACGGGAGATATGGAAAGGCAGCTCACCTCTTCACTGCTGGCAAATTCACCAGGTGTACAGCCTCTCAGCAATTTTCCAAGTAGCCAATTATTGGAAACTAAAGTCAGTTTCACAAAATTGGCCCTAATTTCTGGACTAAAATTTGTAGCTTGTATATAAAAGAAACCATTATAGTTATCAAAATACAAATATGTAACAAACTGTAATGTTATTCTGTACTTTTGATCAGGAAGCAGAGGAAATAAACATAACTACAACAGAACTTCAATGATCCACCACAATGGAGGGCTCCCTGAATGCACACTCTTGACAGATAATAAAAACTGGTAAGAAAAGAAAGAGTTGCATTTATATAGCGCCTTTCATGACCTCAGGACGTCCCAAAGCACTTTACGGCCAATGAAGTTGTAATGTAGGAAACGCGGCAGCCAATTTGCGCACACCAAACATCAATGAGATAATGAGCAGATAATAGTTTTTGGATGTTGGTTTAGGAATAATTGTCGGCCAAGACATCAGGATAACTCTCCTGCTTTGCTTCAAAATAGTGCCATGGGATCTGTAACGTCTACCTGAGAGGGAAAATGGTTTGACGTGTCCTCTGAAAGATGGCACCTCCGACAGTGCAGCTCTCCCTCGGTACTGCACTGGAGTGTCAGCCTGGATTTTATGCTCAAATCTCAATACTTGGGTTTGAATCTATGACCTTGCGACTCTGGCAAGCATGCCACCACTGAGTCAAGGTTGAAATTCCGGCTCGATATGATCCATGAGTTCCAGGCCCCCTCTTGTAACCAAATGGCTATTCATATATGAGTTTGGACAACAAAGAGAAGCTATTCAACTGAAAGAGCATCGTAGCCAAGCCCTGGCTTTACAGACAGATACTAGAACCGTGCCTAATTCCCCAACCTCAACCCCTCCCAGGGGAGTTGGGTTGGAGAGAGGAAAATCAGGCACAGTTCCAATTCCTACCATGACAGTGTGTGCGGAGATTGAGCTTGGCTATGATGCTACTACAGTTGAACATCCTGTCCTGACTAAAATTAGCTAGCTGCACAAAGATCAGGCATTGAACGTTCCTGGGCTTACATGGTTCAGCGATTCACTGCCTAACCTGAGCTATCTGTGGAGTGAATGTCACGGTTTCATTTGATAGTGGGTGCTTATTGATCCCTATACTTCATGTTCAGTTTCAGAAATGAAATCTATGCCTGTGTGGTGGATAATTGAGCGCCCCCACATCTCCTTTCAATGACTGTTTTAAAATAATTTAATTTTAAATGCAAAGATCTCTTACTTTATGAACAAATGTTCACATTCCTGAATGCTGTTGGTCTCCTAGTCTGAAATCCTGACTTCAGCAGATGCTGTAGAGCAGAGTGCTGATATGGAATGACAGATGAATGAGGTTCTGCTACAGCAGTTGTGCGAACGGATATTGCAAGTTTAATTTAGACATAAATTTTAAGGGTTGACTCTGATAGAACCCAGAACCTGTAAGTTAAAATATTTTAATACCATATCAGTGACATTTGCAAGCAATGCTTCCAGAACCACATAAATTTTGGGCACATTTTATCTGAATTTTGTTCTGTTATCTGACGTTAATTCCTCTTTAATTCTGGGGCCGTTAATAGAAGCTTAGTTTTCAGCTGTGGCTCAGTGGGTAGCACCCTCGCCTCTGAGTCAGAAGGTTGTGGGTTCCAGTCCCATTCCAGGGACTGGAGCACATTAAATCTAGGCTGACACTCCAGTGCTGCACTGTCGGAGGTGCCATTTTTCAGATGAGATGTTAAACTGAGGCCCCATCTGCCCTCTCAGGTGGACGTAAAAGACCCCATGGCACTATTTCGAAGAAGAACTGGGGAGTTATCCCCAGTGCCCTGGCCAATGTGTATCCCTCGATCAACATAACAAAAACAGAAGATCTGGTCATTGTCACATTTGCTGTTTGTGGGAGCTTGCTGTGCGCAAGTTGGCTGCCGTGTTTCCTACATTACAACAGTGACTACACTCCAAAAAATACTTAATTGGCTGTAAAGTGCTTTGAGACGTCCGTTGGTCATGAAAGGTGGTCATAAATGCAATTCTTTCTTTCTTCTTTCACTTTGTTCAGATAACATTAGTACTTTTACCTGATTTTACCATTTAATTTTTTATGCAGCCATTTTGCAGGATTACTCTCCCCACCCTGGCACCCCCAATCCACACAGCATTCCCTGACTGTGAAGACAGCCTGATGACATATTCCCAGGTATGTAGCAGTGTTGTAACATTAGCCACTTGGAGCTGTGCCAGACATATACAGGTTGATTTGCTCCTTGATTTTCTTTCAGTTATTACTAATTTAAAAAAGATGTCCAGCCCTGGCTCAGTGGGTAGCACTCCTGCCTCTGATTCAGACGATCGTGGGTTCAAACCCCACTCCGGAGACTCAAGCACATAATCCAGTCTGACACTCCCAGTGCAGTAAGGAGGTAGAAATGCCGTCTTTCGGATGAGACGTTAAACCGAGGCCCCCGTCTGCCCTCTCAGAGTGGATGTTAAATATCCTACGGCACAAATCAAAGAACAGGAAAGTTCTTCTGGTGTCCGGACAAATATTTGTAATCAGCATCACTAAAAACAGATTATCTGGTCATTGTCACATTGTTCTTTGTGGGAGCTTGCTGTCCGTAATTTAGCTGCCGCGTTTCCCCACATTACAACAGTAACTACATTCCAAAAAACACTTTGTTGGCTGCAAAGCGCTTTGGGACGTCTTAAGGTTATAAAAGGTGTTATGGAAATGCAAGTTCTCTCCTTTCATTTTTCCTTTCAAATTCCCCAAAAGTAAAACCTTACACCATTGAACCCCAGCTAATAGGCTGTTTAGACATAAGCCAGGGTGTTCCGCCTCTGCACTCGCCTAACCATTTACATTAATGGATGGAAAATCGTGAGCTGACAAGCACAGGAACAGCGAAACCCAGCCAACTAATACATACTTTTATTTAGCTAAATGTAGTTGCTCTTTTATAAGGTTTTTAAAAAAAATATCAATTGGTGAGAACCTGACACACATGTCTGTAGTCCGTGATGTAACTGATAGCCCATTCACAAATGCACCATAACCTTTATTTACTGGGAAAAGTTTACCTCGCATTTTCCTGACCTTCTAGGGAGGACGACTGGAGATCAGTTGTAATAACTTTTGACCTCCTTTAGCCATTGGTGTAGAAATTGCGGTCGGAAAATTCCCGCAGGCAGATGCCTGTGACCTGAAAAAAATCTACGAACTTACCTGGTGGTCCGGGAGGTTCGGCGGCATGCGGTCTTGGGGCTCTCTGCGAAGGCCTGCGTAGAGGCCCACGTACCCCAGGGAGGTCGGCCATTCGCAAGCGTCCCTGGGATCAGGTGGGCCGGCCCAATCAATCAGAGTTGGAGTATTCCCATTCATAATGATGGTGAGTTCTGTATGTACGGAATCACCATAAGTATGAATGGGAATACCCCCAAAAAATACACAAACACTTAAAATAATTTTTTTTAAAACATCACATATTTAAAATTAATCAGGATGGAATTTAATTATTTAAAACAAAAATTATTTTTTTGAAAAATAAATTTACATATTTTAAGGTTCTAAAAATTAACCTACTTTATTTCACAGGTTTTTAAATGTTTAAATTATTGAAATTTTTTTTTAATCTTCTTTAAAAGTGTTACGCTGATAAAAGCAGACCCAACTCTCTGCCCGCAGAGGCCCTTTTCTTCCAGATGCGTGCGATTTGTCAAGGTGATTCTTGACAGATCGCAAGTCCTAGATTCAGGCGCATGTGCAGTGCATGCCTAAACCCAGAACTTGCAGGGACCCTACGGGCGCGTGCGCACCTTGTATGCGCCCGTAGGGGCCGCAAATTTGGAACATTGGGAAAGTCTTCAGGGAGACTTCCCTGGTGGAGTCTGAGGACTCTCACTGGAGCTCAACACCAGAATGTTAATGTTACACAAAGATAAGGAAGTAGGCATGGTAACTGTCTGCAATTTGCTTGATCAGGTATAAACAGGGGATAGACCATATTCAATTTTGTGAACTCACAGTGGAGCAAACTGTGTGCCATCTTTGACATCTGTACCATAGGAGGCCAGGATGGTGCAGTGCTCCGGCAGTCTGCTTGTTGAAGCTTTGTTGCTTTACCTGACCCTGTCTATCCTCATCTTACTTTATGCTGTTGAGTGAAGCCACTTAAACCATTAAGGATTGTGATGGTGCACAACTAGCATCAATTAGAACTGAATCAATTCAGATTTTCCTGGGATGCCGAAGAAGGGTATGTAAGAATAAATCTAGTGGCAAGAGAAGATTTTGAAGTGACCACTACCTTCGTAAGAAGTTGTTTGTAAACATTTTTACCTGAGGAGTGCCATGTGTCCATGTTTACAAAAATGTCTCGCACAAGTGATGCAAGGACACAACGCGGCAACATCTGCATCATTGGTTTGTGTGCACATACCTCTTTATACTTGGTGGATAATCAAAGGGCCAATGAATACTAAAATAAAAACAGAAAATGCTGGAAATACTCAGCAGGTCAGGCAGCATCTGTGGAGAGAGAAACATTGTTAGTGTTTCAGGTCGATGACCTTTCATCAGAACCGGTAAAAGTTAGAGATGCAACAGGCTTTAAGCAAGTACAGAGGCAGGGAAAGGGGCGAGGGGAGGAAAGAACAAAAAGGAAGGTCTGTGATTGGGTGGAAGGCAGGAGAGATTAAATGACAAAAGGGATGATGGTGCGAGGCAAAAGGAGATGGTAATGGGACAAGTGAAGAAACAAAAGATGTGTCTCGAGAGGGGGTAAATGGCCACAGCAGAACCATTACTAGCACCTGCTGTCCAAAAAAATGGAAGCAGTGGTGTTGATCTGAAATTGTTGAACTCAGTGTTGTAAAGTGCCTAATTGAAAGATGAGGCGCTGTTCCTCGAGCTTCCATTGAGCTTGATTAGAACAGTGTTGGAGGCCGAGGTCACAGCCATCAGAGTGGGACAGAGAATTACATTTGTTTCTCTCTCCACAGATGCTGCCTGACCTGCTGAGTATTTCCAACATTTTCTGTTTTTTATTTCAGATTTCCTGCATCTACAGTATTGGCATTGATTTTGTGGCCAATGAATACTATTATGTCAAAGTTTTAAATACCATGCAACATATACAGGATAGGACAACAGCTACAAAAGGTCTTTGCAGTATGAAGTTAACAATTCTGAACTGTCCAGCATATCATAATTCGACATATTGACTTTCTTTACTCGATAGACCTAATCTTTGCTGTTTTAAGGAAATATTACAGGTCTGTGTCTGTCATATCAAAAGAGTCAGAATTATTTATTGCATGCACACGATAATGTAATATATACAAGGCAGTAAATAACTGAGTTATGTCACTATCAAAAGTGATTCCCTGGCTACTCCTCCACTAGCCACATACTGTATTCATTATTGTGCATTTACTTGTACCACAAGGGCCTACAGTACGCAGTCACTGATGTTATTCCACAAGATCTGAAATAGTTTTGCACTCAACACTTGCTTCAAATCTAAATCATACGCACAGTATTTTAAAATCTGTTAAAGAAAGAGGAATAAGAGACGGTACAGAATCCTGGTGAGTTTCATTGCTGATTTGTCATCTCAATCCTTCTGTTATATTTTATAATGATTCAGCATTTGACTTCAGGCCCAATACACTATAATCAGAGAATTAAAAGCTGTGTGGCAGATTGACCCTGCTGGTTCATAAATTGCATCGCTCCTCGAGGGCAGAATGAACACAAGAAGTGCCTTGTCATGTCCTGGATAGTATAAGGTGCAAATATAGATCATAGGAAGATTTACCAGTAATGTTACCACAACTACAAACTTCTGGAGGACACCAGCCAGCATTTAATAAGCTCTTGAAATGATGTTTAATATCAGATTCGAGATGCAGCACCAAAATAGGTCAAAATGTGCAGAAGCTGCTACAAAATTCATAATATTTCAAGTATCTGCCTTTCTTGGGCTCTGTGATAAAGCAAATAAACCAAAAAAAGGCAATTAGGCAATTGTAAGTGATGTCCCAAAATCAACTACTTCTGTGCACATTTCCATTGGACAGTATTCGAATTTGGTCAACCTACCACCCACAGCCACCATGCTACCGCCCAAAAATGCCAGTTTTGTGAAAAAAACTCAGGAATTGCCAACCTACCGCCCAACTACCGCCCGGCGGGAAATTCATCGGAGAAGTACTGCCGGCAGTAGTGCATACTGCCTACCCATGCAAACATGGGTAAAAACGCAAGTTTGGTCCTTAGGATCCTGTAAGATCCTGTTACAGTCCGCCAGAAAAACTATTGTGAAAAAGGTGGTATTACCTGGATCTTGAGCGGACGGTAGGGACAATGGCACAGATCAGTCCAGAGCAGTAGATCCCAGGTCACATTTAAATCGCTGCAGCAATATTTGACCCTCAGAAAAAGATGATACATTGAAGTTAAAATGCTCGGTTGCAGGGCAGGTGTGGGGTAGAAAGCGGACATGAGCTCCCAATTACAGACAACTGCATACAGAGGAGCAGCGTGGCGGCCTAGCCCAGCAGTCTGTGCGGCCCCCGGCCTGTGAACACCATCGGAGCAGGCCGGGGAGCGGAAGGAACAGTGTGGCGGTATACCACTCTAGGGAGCAGCACGTGCTGGAGCAGGAAAGCAACGGCAGCGAAGAGGGATGTCACCAAGATCCAGGTCGGTGATTGGAGTGTGGGCAGGTACAGCAGGAGTGGCCAGGTCGGGGCGAAGGAGCGGCGAGAGACTGTAGAGGGACGTGATCGGGGCCTAGGAGAGGCGTGAGTTCGGGGCTCAGAAGAGGCGAGGGCCATGGGGCAGCATGGACCCAGCCCACACTGCGATATGTGTGCACACTAGGTCTGTGCAGCAGAGCTGGTCTCCAGTCGTCTTGGTTAATCCTTGCTACTAGTCCAAGACCTAGTTCTGTCAAGCCCGTGTGGTGGCTGGTGTGCAACGGTCACCACACGTTAAAAAAATCGAAGCACAGGCATCTTCCACCCTTCAAGATTTACTTCGGACCTGCAATTTTAGGTCCTTCATTGAAACACCTGTGAACTTTTTGACGTGGAAGCAAGTCATCCTCGATTCGAGGGACTGCCTACATGTAAGTCTACAGAGGTTATGAGCTCATGTGAAAATATATAGCCAATATTAAAATCCTTTAAGTTTCTCTTTGGTACCAGGATGAAATCCTGACAAGAACATTTGCTCAAATACAGAAGATGCAAATTTATATATATTTAACTGAATAACATGTAACTTTAGTGGTGGAGTTCGGCAATCTGTTACCTAAAAAACTGTAGACTGAAATGCCAACCATAATGTCTGGCCTCCAAGTTCTGGAACTATCTGTCATTCAAAGTCACTCATCTTGGTGACCCTTACTTGTCTTAGCTAAATTACGTGATATCAGGACCCATTAAAAAGTTGCATCATAAGTGTAAGGTAAAATATTTAGCACACTGCACTACATTTAAAGGACATTTGTATGTTTCTCAGCACATATGTCTCATTATCTAAAAGTTAGACACTGACCAAGAGTGGTTAAAAAATGTCTCTGTATTTTATTGTACAACATTCAAAAGTGGCAGAACATTCAAACATGTCAAGCAAAATATTTAACAGTATTTCAAAAAACAGTACATTTAGCATCAAAAGGAAACATCTTAAATAACATGAACAATAAATACAAACATCACCAACACCAACACCCAACCCTCTACCCACTCCCACCACCTCTCTTCCGCCCCCCCCCCCCAAGTGAACCCCATTCTCCTCTTGATGGGTTGCCCATCCCCCCGCCGAGCCACACCCTTGCCCTTCACCACGTAAGCACCAGCACATGGTGCAGCAGTGCCCCCGGAGCGCTGCTGTCATGTTTGTCGGGGAGAGAATGGAGGTGGTGAGATGGGAGACGCTGGTATCTCCGGATCCTGTGGTTCTGTCGGCCTGGCATCGGGGGGTTCCATGCCATAGCCCGAGACCATTGATTGCTGCATGGCATCGACAGTCGACAGTTCGCTGCACACAGTGATCAGCTGCGACATACTGTTAGTATGCTGCTCTGCAAACGAGGCGATGTTGGCAGCTATCCCAGCCATGACCTGGAGAAGGTCTCAACCTCGGTCGACGCTCGTCCTCGACAGCTGAACCATTTCCTGCTTCCACCGTCTTGCATCATCATCTCCTTGTTGCATCAACCTGGGTGGATGTGGCATGGTGGCTTTACCGGCACAGGTGCAGCGCTTCACAACGCTTGATCCCGCTTCCTCCAACTCGAAGCCCAAAAACTCGGATCCCAAGACCGATGTTGGGGACACAGGTGGCACACATGTCAAGAGGGTGGTGTCCTCCTCTTCCACCTCCTTGAGCTCAAGTGGGACAAACACAGGGCCTTGTCCCTGCTCTTCCTCCTGGTCTTCATCTCTGCGGCTGGCGGAGTTGGATGCAGGGGCTATGGGCGATGTTGAAGGGGGGCAGAAGGAGCTGCTGTGGCGGGCACCTGATGAGGTAGAGGTAGATGGTGTTGGTGTTGCACATGGCCTTTGTGTGCCAGAGGTGGATGGGTGCCTAAGTCGATGCTGTCCGATTCATCATCTGCAAGTACAATAAAACATTTCAGTGTTTGTCCACGGGGATAGGGGATCGGTTGGTAATGCTGACATGAGTACCGTCACGTGTCACAATCTTATTTCACGGACTACCATGGCTACATCACCACACCCTAAATAACCGACACACAGTACATGAGAATGCATTTGACATCACATTACATGACCTTGCATGACATGAGAGTAACACAAACCGGAGATTAGGATAAACTTACCATGCTGTAGCACGGGATCACCCACCAATGCCAAGGCACGCTCCTCGACGTCAGTTATTTCGATGACCTCTGGTGGGCCCCGCCCCCACCCCATGCCACACTGCTTTGTGGTGTTGGCTGTCCTTTTCCTCTTCAGAAATAAAAGTTGCAAGCTTTAACCGGTTTGCAGATGCAACACACACACACACACACACACAACGGCCACATATACTTTTTCAGGAGTATGGGAGTGCAACAATAACATCTTTACTTACTCTTGCTGCCGCTACCACATCATTCCATCTCTTCCTGCACTGGTCTCCATCACCAACCAGGGTGCCCACTGCGGACACGGCCTTCCCAATCTCCCGCCAAATGCGTTTATATTGGGGTGGGGCTGGCTTGCCACAACCATCCCGGGTGAGCTCTCTGTAATGGCGCTCCACCTCAGAGACAAGTGTCTCCAGCTCAGCATCAGTAAACCGGGGAGCTCTGAGCCTCCCTGCATTGGACTTCCTGGCAGCTTTTCTATCACTCATGATAGGTTTTCAAGATGGATAGCTGATGATGCTCTTGCCTCTCTCTCTCTAAATCACTTCCCTCTGTAACTGTCAGGTGCAAGTCAGTTACGAGATTTTATGTGCATGCGCAGCTGAGCCCTCAGCCCCAATCGCAGGAAAAGTGAGGTCATCGGGCAAAAAAAACGACAAAAAAAATCCAAATCTCGTGCATGCACAGTACACGGCCTTCGATGTTTCCCGCGTCGACAAGCCTACACCTACCGCCGACTCCCACTGCTGCCCGCTACCTGCCGCTCCCACTCCTGCTGACAAACCAGCTTGAAACTCGTGCCCAGTCGGCCCCAGCAGTAGCGGCTGGTAAAAAATCACGCACCACCCAGGGACCGCCAAAAAACGGCCGGAACTTAGGTTTGACCAATTCGGGCCCCAAGTCTTTCCATTCATTTAAGACAGAAGTAATTGCACATCTTTGTAAGTGTAATTACCAGTGGCCTCTTCATCAAATGGCCAATGGCTAAACCCTCTACAATTGTACTCAGCTTAACCTATTCTCTTGTTGATTTGACTATTATTGAATGTGTTGTTTCCTAACACTGGAATCTAAAATAAAAACAGAAAATGCTGGAAATCTCAACAGGTCAGGTTGCATCTGTGGAGAGAGAAACAGAATTAATGTTTCGGGTCGGTGACCCTTCATCAGAACTGGGAAAGTTTGAGATGTAACAAATTGTTAAGGAATTAAGAAATAAGGCAGTGAAAGGGGGAGGGGAGGGAAGAACAAAAGGGGGAAGGTATGTGATAGGGTGGAAGGCAGGAGAGACAAAGGGGATGACGGACAAAAATGCGATGGGAATGGCATAAGTTAGGAAACAAAAGATAAGTCTAGACAGGGTGTGAATAGCGGAATCATCACCAGCTGCCATGGGAAAGAGAAAAAAGGTGGGAGCGAGGGGTTGTAAAAAGAAAGAGAAATAAATATGGGCATAGGTTATGATCTGAAATTGTTGTTTCCTAAATTGTGAGGCTTAATTTTTCCGAGTTACTATTGTAATGATTTCCATCCGTGATTGCACATTTATTTGCTATATAATAATTATTTATCATAATTGAATCAAAAATTGTTACAGCACAGAACTAGAGCATTTTCCCAATCAGGTCTGCTTTGTCGTTTTCCTGTGCATGAGCCACCTATTCTAATCCCACTCTCCTGCTCGCTCCTCGTATCCTGTAATCAACAATAGTTTGCAATGGAAAATTCCACATTCTAAGCACCCACTGTGTAAATAATGATTTCCTACTCTCCTCTTTCATTCTTTTTGTGAATATCTTAAATTTGTCCCCTTTTGTTAGCGTCTTACTAATCAGTGCAGACAATCTATCATTATTTACCTTATTATAACCCTGGTAAAATATATATCAGTAGCACAAACAATGATGGGATGCTAGTATTGGGAAATCATTTATCCAGCCAGAGAAATCCTGAAGCCCCCCTATTTCAGCATCTGTTTCTTAAAAGAATCCAGGGTTTTCACCTCCGCTACTCATCCTGGAATTCCATATGTTGATCACTCCGTGTGAAGAAGAATGTCCTCACATCGGTTCTAATGTTACCTTTGTCCTCCTCTCACAATTTAATTTATCCCCTAATTATCTTTTATATCTCTAAGATCAGCTCTATGATTCCTCCTTTATAGACTTTCTTTATAGATTGGCACTTTCACACTATGGATCAGACTTGTGGCTCCCCGCATCGCCTCTCGAGTCAATGTCATTCTTGATGATTATAATTAGGTGCAGTAGTCGAGGTGCTCAACCCCTCTTTCTGCAAAATACCAATGTTATATATGTGAACTTGTATTTACTCTGTACAGCCACCAGAGGGCTCATCCCCTAGAGTCCCAAGGGATCCCATAATCCCATGGGAGCACAGGTATTTAAGGAGACTTAAGTTGGAGAGGCACTCTGGAGACCTGCAATAAAAGACTAAAGTCACAATTTACTTTGAGCTCACAGTGTTCAGTCTGATTCTTTCTCCATACACAACAATTGGCGATGAGATACAGATAGAGAGCCCAAAGATGCAGAGAACAGTGGGCATCCTGGAGAAATTTTCGGAGGGAGATGATTGGGATACTTTTGTGGAGCGACTCGACCAATACTTCATGGACAACGAGCTAGATGGAGAAGAGAGCGCTGCCAAACGAAGGGAGCTCCTCCTCACCGTCTGTGGGGCACCAACGTATGGCCTCATGAAAAATCTGCTCACTCCAGCAAAACCCACGGAGAAATTGTATGACAATTTGTGCACACTGGTCCGAGAGCATTTGAACCCTAAGGAAAGCGTTCTGATGGCGAGGTACCGGTTCTACACCTACAAAAGATCTGAAGGCCAGGAAGTGGTGAGTTATGTCGCCGAGCTAAGATGCCTTGCAGGACATTGCGAATTTGAAGGACATTTGGAGCACATGCTCAGAGACTTTTTCGTACTTGGCATTGGCCACGAAACCATACTTCGCAAACTTTTGACCCCAACCTTGAGTAAGGCCATAGCGATAGTCCAGGTGTTCATTGCCACCAGTAACAATACGAAGCAAATCTCTCAGCACACAAGTGCTGCTACAAGTACTGTGAACAAAGTGATGTTGTTTTCAAATCGTAACGTACAGGACAGGTCACACATACCTGCAGCTGCACGTCCGCAGATGACTCAAAGAGTCCACCATCAAGGGTGATGAATGCAAGGCCATTAACACCTTGTTAGCGCTGTGGGGGTGATCTTCGTTTCCATTCATGCCAATTCAAAGAGTACGTTTGCAAGGGCTGTGGAACAATGGGGACACCTCCAACGAGTGTGTAGGCGAGCTGCTAAGCCTGTTAAATCTACAAACCACCATGTTGTAGAGGAGGACAGATCCACGGAGGATCATGACGAACCAGAGCCTCAGACAGAGGAGGCAGAGGTACATGGGGTGCACACATGTCCCCCGATAATGCTGAATGTTGAACTAAATGGACTCCCAGTGTCAATGGAGCTGGACACGGGCGTGAGCCAGTCCATCATGGGCAAAAAGACTTTCGAAAGGTTGTGGTGCAACAAGGCCTCAAGGCCAGTCTTAACTTCAGTTCGCATGAAACTAAGAACTTACTCTAAAGAACTGATTCCTGTATTCGGCAGTGCTATCGTAAAGGTCTCCTACGATGGAGTGGTGCACAAGCTACCACTCTGGGTGGTATCGGGTGATAGTCCCACGCTACTCGGCAGGAGCTGGCTGGGAAAGATACGCTGGAACTTGGACGACGTTCGAGCACTATCGCCCGCTGACGACACTTTGTGTGCCCAGGTCTTAAACAAATTTCCTTCGCTGTTCGAACCAGGCATCGGGAAATTCCAAGGAGCAAAAGTGCAGATCCACCTAATTCCGGGGGCATAACCCATTCATCACAAGGCGAGAGCAGTACCGTACATGATGAGAGAAAGGGTAGAGATCGAGCTCGACCGGCTGCAAAGAGAGGACATCATTTCACCAATCGAGTTCAACGAGTGGGCCAGTCCTATTGTCCCAGTCCTCAAGGGAGACGGCACCATCAGAATCTGTGGTGATTACAAAGTAACTATCAATCATTTCTCCCTGCAGGACCAATACCCACTACCAAAAGCTGACGACCTCTTTGCAATGCTGGCGGGAGGAAAGACATTCACGAAGCTGGATCTGACTTCAGCCTACATGACGCAGGAACTGGAGGAATCATCGAAGGCTCTCACCTGCATCAACACGCAAAAAGGTCTTTTTGTTTATAACAGATGCCCTTTTGGAATCCGATCAGCGGCAGCAATATTCCAGAGAATCATGGAAAGTTTACTGAAGTCAGTCCCGCACACCGTGGTCTTCCAGGACGACATCTTGGTCACAGGTCAGAACACAGTCGAGCATCTGCAGAACCTGGAGGAGGTTCTTAGTCAACTCAACTGCATGGAGCTCAGGTTAAAACCCTCGAAGGAGGATTGCGGCGAACGGCATCAGGCCCACCAACATGAAGACGGAGGCAATCGAGAACGCACCAAGGCCACAGAACGTGACGGAGCTGCGGTTGTTTCTGGGACTCTTGAACTACTTTGGTAACTTCTTACTGGGTCTCAGCACACTGCTAGAACCACTGCATGTCTTATTACAAAAAGGGGGTGAATGGGTTTGGGGCAAAAGTCAAGAAAATGCCTTTGTAAAAGCGAGAAAATTGTTATGCTCAAACAAATTGCTTGTGTTGTATGATCCATGTAAGCGTTTGGTACTAACATGTGATGCGTTGTCATATGGCGTCGGGTATGTATTGCAACAAGCTAATGATTTGGGGAAACTGCAACCGATTGCTTATGCATCCAGGAGTCTGTCTAAGGCTGAGAGAGCCTACAGCTAGATTGAAAACTAAGCGTTAGCATGTGTCTATGGGGTAAAGAAAATGCATCAATATCCGTTTGGGCTCAAATTCGAATTGGAAACTGACCATAAGCCACTTATATCCCTGTTTTCTGAGAGTAAAGGGATAAATACCAACGCATCGGCCCGCATCCAGAGATGGGCGCTCACGTTGTCCATATACAACTCCGCCATCCGCCATAGGCCAGGCACAGAAAACTGCGCCGATGCTCTCAGTAGGCTGCCATTGCCCACCACGGGGGTGGAAATGGCGCAGCCCGCAGATCTAGCCATGGTTATGGAAGCATTTGAGAGTGAGCAATCACCCGTCACTGCCCGGCAGATCAAAACCTGGAAAAGCTGTGTGCTTCACAGGAGCTGATCCAGTGGCCCAGTGGAAATGCAGGAAGAGATAAAGCCGTTCCAGCGGTGCAAAGATGAAATGTCTATACAGGCAGATTGTCTTCTGTGGGGCAATTGAGTAGTGGTCCCCAAGAAAAGCAGAGACACCTTCATCAATGACCTCCACAGTACCCACCCAGATATCGTAATGATGAAAGCAATAGCCAGATCCCAAGTGTGGTGGCCCAGTATCGATGCGGACTTAGAGTCCTGCATTCACAGATGTAATAGATGCTCGCAGTTAAGCAATGTACCCAGGGAGGCGCCACTAAGTTTATGGTCTTGGCCCTCCAAACCGTGGTCGAGGGTACTCGTCGATTATGTAGGCCCGTTCCTGGGTAAAATGTTCCTTGTGGTTGTAGACGCGTACTCCAACTAGATTGAATGTGAGATAATGTCGGCTAGCATGTCCGCTGCCACTACTGAAAGCCTGCGGGCCATGTTTGCCACTCATGGCTTACCCGATGTCCTGGTGAGCGACAACGGGCCATGTTTTACCAGCGCTGAGTTCAAAGAATTCATGACCTGTAACGGGATCAAACATATCACATCTGCCCCGTTTAAAACAGCGTCCAATGGTCAGGCAGAGAGAGCAGTGCACACCATCAAGCAGGGCTTGAAGAGGGTAACTGAAGACTCACTGCAGACTCGGCTATCCCGAGTCCTGCTTAGCTACCGCACGAGACCCCACTCACTCACTGCGATCCCACCTGCTGAACTGCTTATGAAAAGAGCACTTAAGACAAGGCTCTCATTAGTTCACCCTGATCTACATGAACAGGTAGAGAGCAGGCAGCTTCAACAAAGTGCATACCATGATAGCGCAAATGTGTCACGCGAGATTGAATCAATGATCCTGTATTTGTATTAAATTATGGACAAGGTCTCAAGTGGCTTCCCGGCACTGTCATGGCCAAATAGGGGAGCAGGGTGTTTCGGGTCAAACTTTCAAATGGACTCACATGAACCAAATCAAACTCAGATTCACGGACTATCCTGAACAACCCACCTTGGACCCTACCTTTTCTGATCCCCCAACATATACACCAGTGGCAACCGACACCACGGTTGACCACGAAGCAGAGCCCATCATTCACAGCAGCCCTGCAGGGCCCAACACACCAGGTAGCCCAGCAAGGCCAGCTGCACAGCAGCCCAGCGAGGGACCAACAAATGATTCAACAACACCAGCTTTCACGCCGAGACGATCAACCAGAGCAAGAAGGACCCTAGATCGACTCACATTGTAAATAGTTACACTATTGACTTTGGCGATGGGAGTATTGTTATATATATGGACTTGTATTTACTTTGTACAGCCACCAGAGGGCTCATCCCCAGGAGTCCCAAGGGATCCCATAATCCCTTGGGAGCACAGGTATTTAAGGAGGCTTCACAGGTTGGAGAGGCACCCTGGAGACCTGCAATAAAAGACTAAGGTCACACTTTACTTTGAGCTCTCAGTGTTCAGTCTGACTCTTTCTCCATACACAACAATCAACCCATCCCCAACTTCGCCTTCCTCTCCAAAGACATTGGCCGGAATTTTCAGAGATAAGAACGGGTGGGTTGGAAGCATGGGGGGGGGGGAAGTGAAAGTTGAAAAATTGTGAATCCCAATCCCAACCCACCTTTACCTGCCCACTTTCATCTTTAACTCACGAGGGACGGGGGGGAGGCGGGCACACTGCCAACCCGTTGCCAAGAGGCGGGTTGGCAATTTACATATTATAATGAGACCTGAAGCTGCTTTGCAGGTGGCTGGGGATCCCAGGCTGGAGATTCCCGGTGGATGTAACGAGGTGGCCTCAGCCTCGGGGAGCAATGCTTGTTAGCCGGGAGGAGCAGGAGTGCTTCTTCCTGGCCCCTCAATCTCTCCCACCATCAGCCTGCACCCTCTGGGGTTGGGGATCAGACCTACCATTCCGAGTTTGGGGATCGGACCCACCCCCACGCCGGGCCTGGAACACTCCCACCCATTACCCTGTTGCTGGGTCCTTCTTCTCCGAGTTCCCGCACGACTGAAAACTGGTCTGTGAAATTTTTTTTTAATTAAGTTTGTTCATCTTTATTTCAGGTTTGCCTTTTCCCCATATGAGAGCCCCAATCTTTGTCTTGCTCTCTTTAACTTTTTTAAAAAGTTAGAATTTTAAGAGCTTATCCACTTCCTTGTTCACTGACTGTGAGAATTCTGCATTTCGATTGGCTGCTTAAATAGCTTGTTGACGTCACAGCAGCTCGCACTATAGGATTCCCACTGTACTGCGTGGATTTGAATTACATGTCAGAAATCCCAAACTTCTCGACACAAAGATCGTGAGATTTTGTGGGAAGCTTACTTCGGGGTCAATGGTGAACGCCTTTGCTTCACCGCTAATCGCAAATTCCGGGCCATTATAGATAGATATATTCCTCAGTACTTTTGTAGAAACCAGCCCAAATTGTCTGTTGGAGACACTTCAAAATGTTGGCAAAATATTAGAAGGTGAGTAAGATTTTTAAAATGAACATTCCATTTCTACAAAGTCTCATCCAAAAATGACATCCATACATTTGTGTCCAAGGTGAATGCAATTTTTGTATGCTCTATTCTGCACACTGTTAATGTGTACATTGCATCCGCAGACAAGTTCAGTAGTCTGATTTGTATCTGTTCACCTTGAATGGCTTGGGCCCTTTTCATGATGTCCAGTTGAAATGTCAATTGTCCATAAGATATTTGGATTCCAAGCTGGGTTTATCATTACGTTGAAGAGTAATATAACAATAATAGTGCTTGTTATGGTAAAACATCTCAATGGGCTTCACACAATGAGTTACTGTTGAGCTACATAAAAGAAAAAGGAATATTTCAACACAGATTTCTGCTGTACCTTTGCAGAAACCAGGCCAAATATCTGTTTGGAGACACTTTAAAATGTTGGCAAAGTATTAGGTGAGTAAATTAAATTGCAATACAAATAAAAATGTAAGACATAACTTACCAGTAAACAGCAGTAAATGACATTACTGTACATTCAATCTTGCATGATATTTTGGAATGTAATAGCCGTTCTCTTGATATTTTACAGGCTGCATGATAGGATTGAAGATGATGAATAATTAAACAATGCCTCATGCTAATGGAGGAAGTACTTGTCTTGATTCACTACCTCAGCCAGTCATTTTTTTCCCCTCTCCCTCTAATTTCTTTTCAGTACAGCTAGTAGCTGCTGTTTTGCTCTTCCACTTGTCATCTTGTTATTGCCAGATCCTCCCCTCCCCTGAGGCAAGCATTTGGCCAGATGCTTTCACATCCCAATGAGTTGGCCAAACTATCTCAAATGTCTCTCTGTCGGATTGTTTCTTTACCATACAGTACAGCAGAAAATACACATTAGGGATGAGTGCACTGTAATCTGCATTGAGTATAGGTTTCAACTATTTGTATGCGAGTGTGCAGAGGCTCCACTGAACTTCCAGGAAACCGTATCGGCCAGGCATTGAAGACATTCAACCCCTTCCTCAGGCCACCCCAGATATAGCTCCTACACGTAGATGCCAGCAACTGGACCTGTAACTCCCCTGTGGAACTCTCAACTGGCAATGTGTTTAAAAGGTGGAATTGAAATTGACACTTGGACAGGAGAGCAATTCCAATGGCATTTTTGTGCATGGCGGCTTTATTAATGGGACTGTTTGTCCAATTTAATGCAACAGTTGAAAATTATGTTTCCAATCAGAAAAAAATCCTGAAGTGCTAGGCACAGACTTACCTCTGGACATTGGCAGTCGGATGCATAGCTAAACTCCCCAACTACCAGGACCTGCATGTGGACCAAATATTAGACCACTAGCAATCCTATCGAGACTGAAGGTTTCCATGATTGATTTGTACACATGGTTTATCAAAGGTACTAAAATACAAAAAATGTATTACAGTGCATTGCCAAGCTGTGGTTGTGCATAAATCTGTACCGTATGTTATGTACATATTGATTATTAGGTCAGAAACACTTAAGCTGGAGAACTTGTGAATAATTTATTTAGCAATTACTGGAAGAGCTAGAACCAAAACCAACAGCAACCTTTAATGTAATCCGAGTGACTGTACCTCAAATTGTTGGACAAAAAAAGCAGGTTAATCCATAGTTATATGTACCTTACAAGCAAATCTTTACTGCATAAATCATTTTTCATGACGACATCTGTGTTTATAGGACCAACTAGCATCCTACATACTAAAGTCAGGTTATATAACTGTGCTGGCATGACGGACATAGAGAACATAATGCAAGGAATGTAAATAATATGTATCCTCGTCCAAGAAAAAGTCACCTGAATACAAACTGCTTTGAGGATATGGTGCCTTTCACCATGAAAGTGAACATGGCGCTATTAGATCTCCAGAGTTGAAAATTGCCCGAGAAATGCTTTGCAAGAATGGTAAAAATTAGGTTGACCTGGTCCACAGGTACACCTGTGTCAGTAGCTCAGTGAACAGGCGGGACTGACTTTTAGAAACATAGAAACATAGAAACTAGGTGCAGGAGTAGGCCATTCGGCCCTTCGAGCCTGCACCACCATTCAATAAGATCATGGCTGAACATTCACCTCAGTACCCCTTTCCTGCTTTCTCTCCATACCCTTTGATCCCTTTAGCCGTAAGGGCCATTTCTAACTCCATTTTGAATATATCCAATGAACTGGCATCAACAACTCTCTGTGGCAGGGAATTCCACAGGTTAACAACTCTCTGAGTGAAGAAGTTTCTCCTCATCTCAGTCCTAAATGGCCTACCCCTTACCCTGAGACTATGTCCCACGGTTCTGGACTTCCCCAACATCAGAAACATTCTTCCCACATCTAACCTGTCCAGTCCCGTCAGAATCTTATACATTTCTATGAGATCCCCTCTCATCCTTCTAAACTCCAGTGAATAAAGGCCCAGTTAATCCAGTCTCTCCTCATAGTCTGGTGAACCTTCGCTGAACTCCCTCAATAGCAAGAACGTCCGTCCTCAGATTAGGAGACCAAAACTGAACACAATATTCCAGGTGAGGCCTCACTAAGTCCCTGTACAACTGCAGTAAGACCTCCCTGCTCCTATACTCAAATCCTCTAGCTATGAAGGCCAACATACCATTTGCCTTCTTCACCGCCTGCAGTACCTGCATGCCAACCTTCAATGACTGATGAACCATGATGCCCAGGTCTCGTTGCACCTCCCCTTTTCCTAATCTGCCACCATTCAGATAATATTCTGCCTTCGTGTTTTTGCCCCAAAAATGGAAAACCTCACATTTATCCACATTATACTGCATCTGTCATGCATTTGCTCACTCACCTAACCTGTCCAAGTCACCCTGCAGCCTCTTAGCATCCCCCTCACAGCTCACACCGCCACTCAGTTTAGTGTCATCTGCAAACTTGGAGATATTACACTCAATTCCTTCATCCAAATCGTTAATGTATATTGTAAAGAGCTGGGGTCCCAGCACTGAGCCCTGCGGCACTCCACTAGTCACTGCCTGCCATTCTGAAAAGGACCCGTTTATCCTGACTCTCTGCTTCCTGTCTGCCAACCAGTTCTCTATCCACGTCAGTACAATACCCCCAATACCATGCGCTTTGATTTTGCACACCAATCTCTTGTGCGGGACCTTGTCAAAAGCCTTTTGAAAGTCCAAATATACCACATCCCCTGGTTCTCCCTTGTCCACTCTGCTAGTTACATCCTCAAAAAATTCCAGAAGATTCGTCAAGCATGATTTCCCTTTCATAAATCCATGCTGATTTGGACCGATCCTGTCACTGCTTTCCAAATGCGCTGTTATTTCATCCTTAATGATTGATTTCAACATTTTTCCCACTACTGATGTCAGGCTAACCGGTCTATAATTACCTGTTTTCTCTCTCCCTCGTTTTTTAAAAAGTGGTGTTACATTAGCTACTCTCCAATCCATAGGAACTGATCCTGAGTCGATAGACTGTTGGAAAATGATCACCAATGCATCCAGTATTTCGAGGGCCGCTCCCTTAAGTACTCTGGGATGCAGACTATCATGCCCCAGGGATTTATCGGCCTTCAATCCCATCAATTTCCCGAACACAATTTCCCACCTAATAAGGATATCCTTCAGTTCCTCCTTCTCATTAGACCCACTGTCCCCTAGTACATTCGGAAGGTTATTTGTGTCTTCCTTTATGAAGACAGAACTGAAGTATTTGTTCAATTGGTCTGCCATTTCTTTGTTCCCCACTATAAATTCACCTGAATCCGACTGCAAGGGACCTACGTTTGTCTTCACTAATCTTTTTCTCTTCACGTATTTATAGAAGCTTTTGCAGTCAGTTTTTATGTTCCCTGCAAGCTTCCTCTCGTACTCTATTTTCCCCCTCTTAATTAAACCCTTAGTCGTCCTCTGTTGAAGTCTAAATTTCTCCCAGTCCTCAGGTTTGTTATTTTTTCTAGCCAATTTATATGCCTCTTCCTTGGCTTTAACACTATCCTTAATTTCCCTTGTTAGCCACGGTTGAGCCACCTTCCCCGTTTTATTTTTACTCCAGACAGGGATGTACAATTGCTGAAGTTCATCCATGTGATCTTTAAATGTTTGCCATTGCTTATCCACCATCAACCCTTTAAGTATCCTTTGCCAGTCTATTTTAGCCAATTCATGCCTCATACCGTCGAAGTTACCTTTCCTTAAGTTCAGGACCCTAGTTTCCGACTTAACTGTGTCACTCTCCAGCTTAATAAAGAATTCTACCATATTATGGTCACTCTTCCCCAAGGGTCCTCGCACAACAAGATTGCAAATTAGTCCCTTTTCATTACACATTACCCAGTCGAGGATGGCCAGCTCTCTGGTTGGTTCCTCGACATATTGGTCTAGAAAACCATCCCGAATACACTCCATGAAATCCTCCTCCATCGCATTGTTACCAGTTTGGTTAGCCCAATCAATATGTAGATTAAAGTCGCCCATGATAACTGCTGTACCTTTATTGCACACATCCCTTATTTCTTGTTTGATGCTGTCCCCAATCTCACTACTACTGTTTGGTGGCCTGTACACAATTCCCACTAGCATTTTCTGCCCTTTGGTATTCCGCAGCTCCACCCATACCGATTCCACATCATCCAGGTTAATGTCCCTCCTTACTATTGCATTAATTTCCTCTTTAACCAGCAACGCCACCCCACCTCCTTTTCCTCTCTGCCTATCCTTCCCAAATGTTGAATACCCCTAATTTAAAATGGGTATTGGCACATGAAAGGTTTGCCAGGGAGCTTGGCATATAGCATTTGGCGAGGGAAGACAAGATTTGACAGCAGCTCTTAATGGGGTGCAGTTTGCTATTTAAAAAAAAAAGGGGAAACTGACCAATTACCGAACAAATTATTTAGAGTTCGCTCATCGGGGATGACAACACTGTTCCCTTTGAACTGGAAGAGTTGGAAGTGCCACTGCATTGGAGAGGTACCCTTTCTGGGACTGAGGACCACCTTCCAGTCAATGCAGCCAATGAAATACTTTTGAAGTATAGCCACTGTTGTAATGTAGAAAACGCAACAGCCAATTTGCACAACAAGCTCCCACAAACAACAGTGGGATGATGACCAGATAATCTGTTTTCGTGATGTTGGTTGAGCGATAAATACTGGCCCCAGGACACTGGGGATAACAGCCCTGCTCCTCTTCGAAATAGTGCCATGGGATCTTTTATATCCACCTGAGAGAGCAGACGGAGCCTCGGTTTAACGTCTCATCCGAAAGACGGCACCTCCGACAGTGCAGCACTCCCTCAGTACTGCACTAGAGTGCCAGCCTAGATTTTGTGCTTCGGTCTCTTGTGGGACTTGAACCCACGACCATCTGACTCAGAGACGAGAGTGCGACTCTCTGAGCCATGGCTGAACTTTACATCTTTAAACCAAGTATGTACAGAATATTTATTGAAATTGTCCATAAAATTAATATGATGTATCTTACAATGTAGCAGTGATTTAAGAGAGAAAATTAGGGGCCGAAATTGATGGCCTTACCGCCCACTGCTGCCGAGATACGCCGACATTCCTCCTTGGGTTCCACCCTGTGCGAGTTTTCAGTTGGTCATGGAGCGGGCGGGAGGGGAGAACCGCCAGGAACCACCCACTGACGTCAGCGGACAGCCAAGTGGCGCAAGTGACCTCCTGCCCGCCGAGATGCCAGATTGGTGCGGGCGGGAGTTGGCGCCAGGACGGGGAAGGCCCGCTGCGAGGAGGCTGGTCTATCCCCGACAGTAGGTATGAAGACCTGCAGGAAAAGGTCAGTAAACATTTTTTTAAATTTTTCTTCACAGCGACTTACCTGGATGGGCTCCCCTCAAGGAGTTCCGATGTTTTTATTTTACGATTTTTATTTCCAGCTGTTCGACCTTCCCTGGGCCTGACTCCATCCTCGGTGGTACTTGGGTGGCAAGTGCCTTTGCCGCTGAGAATGAGAGCTCCTGCCCGCTGTCGCCCAGATTGACAGCGTAAGTTCCTCTTTTGCCACCGGGTGCCCTTTCAAAGCACTTTTTGCCAAAACTCCCGCCCAAAGTACCGTCGGGTATCTCGGCGGCCATCGGCCCCTATGAAACTCTACTTAAGGTGTATTATCACCATTTTGAACAACCAGCAATAATTTCATGGTCATGTGCAGTGCTTTGCAGCTCTGTGCCTGGTGTGGATGCAATTCCAGTGTGGATAGAGCAGCAATGGTCAAAGAATTAGAAGTCGGTGACAATCTGACAGGAAAATAATTGGGCCCACTGACATGTCTAAATTGGCTGATGATGACAAACTGCCTGAATCTATGCCACTAAAGTCTGTATTAGATTAGCTGAAGTACTTTATTAGATATTAGCCACAGTCAATCCAATCTGATCAGTCTAATGCAACCGCAGTGTGCCAGAACACAACTTGTAGAAGTGCTACAGTGATGATTGATGCATTTTATTAGATTTTTTTTTAAGTGATCTTGCTTGCAAAGCTCTTCTGTCATTTAATTATGGATTTGCTGATTGTAATTAATAACGGTGATGAGTTTCAACATGCCACCTGGTATAAATGGACTTGTTGACTGCCCAAATGTGGGTAATAAAAGTAATGGCCGAAATTCACATTCTCTGTTGAGTCCACTAATTCAACACGGCACTGCAACACAGAATTTCAATAATGGGTTTGTCTTAAGTGATGGTTTGATGTGGTGAATGTTATGCTGTTCTCTGCTCAGTGAAGATCGGGTACAAACACTTCATGCCTGTTGTGTATCTGTAAAGCATGCATTCCCATGTTCCGCCACCAGGAAGCTCATCCCCTGAAGTCCCAAGAGATCCCAGCATCCCTTGGGAGCACTGTACATAAGCCGGCTCCTAAGGCCTGTTCCTCACTCTGGAGTGTCTTATTAAAGACTGAGGTCACTGTTACTTTAACCTCCCTGTGTGCAGCCTCATCTGTGTTAGGAACACAATAACTGGCAACGAGAATACGAATCCAACGCAAAGCTGCAGCAAACAGTGGGCATCCTGGAGAAGTTCTCAGAGGGTGAGGACTGGGAAGCCTATGTCGAACGGCTAGACCAGTACTTTGTAGCCAACGAGCTGGACGGAGAAGGAAGCGCTACAAAAAGGAGAGCGGTCCTCCTCACAGTCTGCGGGGCACCAACCTACAGCCTCATGAAG
Organism: Pristiophorus japonicus; assembly: GCF_044704955.1. Taxonomy (NCBI): domain Eukaryota; kingdom Metazoa; phylum Chordata; class Chondrichthyes; family Pristiophoridae; genus Pristiophorus; species Pristiophorus japonicus. Next base: position 4,527,505 of record NC_091998.1, on the reverse strand, counting down.
AATCTTCTGGCTCCGGTGAAACCCACAGATAAGTCGTATGAGGAGCTGTGTACACTGGTTCGGGAGCATCTTAACCCGAGGGAGAGCGTGCTGATGGCGAGTTATCGGTTCTACACGTGCCAACGATCTGAAGGTCAGGAAGTGGCGAGCTACGTCGCCAAGCTAAGGCGACTTGCAGGACAATGTGAGTTTGATGGCTACCTGGAGCAAATGCTCAGAGACTTTTTTGTACTGGGCATTGGACATGAGACCATCCTACTTTTGACTGTAGAGACACCGACCCTCAGTAAGGCCATTGCGATAGCACATGCGTTTATGTCCACCAGTGATAACACCAAACAAATCTCTCAGCACACAAGTGCTAGCAATGTTCATAAATTAACTGAAACTGTGTTTGCGAGCAGAAATGTACAGGGCAGAACCCACGAGTCTGCAACTGCCAGCAGGCCTCAGGTGACCCAGATGACTCAGAGTCCCCAACAAAGGATGAATGCAAGGCAATTCACACCTTGTTGGCGTTATGGAGGCTTCCATTCAGCCTATTCATGCCGCTTCAAAGGATATATTTGCAAGAGCTGTGGAACAATGGGGCACCTCCAACGAGCTTGCAAACGAGCTGCAAGCTCTGCAAAACTTGCTAACCACCACGTGGCAGAGGAAGATCAGTCCATGGTGGATCAAAGCAATTTTGAGCCTGAGAGAGAGGAGGCAGATGCTGAAGTACACGGGGTGCACACATTTTCGACAAAATGTCCACCTATAATGCTAAATGTAAAATTGAATGGCTTACCCATAGCCATGGAACTGGACACTGGCGCGAGCCAATCCATTATGAGTAAAAAGATGTTTGAGAGACTGTGGTGCAACAAGGCATTCAGACCAGCCCTGAGTCCCATCCACACGAAACTGAGAACGTACACCAAAGAGCTTATCACTGTCATAATCAGCACCATGGTCAAGGTCACCTACAAGGGCACGGTGCACGAACTGCCACTCTGTTGTCCCGGGCGATGGCCCCACACTGCTTGGAAGGAGCTGGCTGGGCAAAATCCGCTGGAACTAGGATGACATCCGAGCGCTATCACATGTCGATGAGGCCTCATGTACCCAGGTTCTTAACAAATTTCCTTCCCTTTTTGAGCCAGATATTGGAAACTTTTCCGGGGAGAAGGTGCGGATCCACTTAGTCCCAGAGGCACGACCCATTCACCACAAGGCGCGAGCGGTACATCACATGATGAGGGAGAGAATGGAAATCGAGCTGGACAGGCTGCAATGCGAGGGCATCATCTCCCCAGTGGAATTCAGCGAGTGGGCCAGTCCGATTGTTCCAGTACTCAAAAGTGATGGCACGGTCAGGATTTGCGGCGATTATAAAGTAACTATTAATCGTTTCTCGCTACAGGACCAATACCCGCTACCTAAGGCAGACGATCTATTTGCGACGCTGGCAGAAGGCAAGATGTTCACCAAGCTCGACCTGACTTTGGCCTACATGTCGCAGGAGCTGGAGGAGTCTTCAAAGGGCCTCACCTGCATCAACACGGACAAGGGACTGTTCATCTATACTCAAATCCCCTAGCTATGAAGGCCAACATACCATTTGCTTTCTTCACTGCCTGCTGTACCTACATGCCAACTTTCAATGACTGATGTACCATGACACCCAGGTCTCGTTGCACCTCCCCCTGTCCAAGACAGGGATTGGTGTGTGTGTGTGACACGGAGGAGTTGACTTGGAGGTGGCGATGTTCCTGTGCGCTCCGCTGCCTTGGTCCCTCTGGGTGGTGGAGGTAATGGGTTTGGGAGATGATAGCAAGATCACTGGATTTTATTGGGAACAGTTAAGAATCAATGGTGGGGAGCAGCAGGCATGATCAGTTACATTCTGCCAGTCACAGTTCTTCCAATCATTTTGTCATCGAGACAGAGGCGGCTATTGGTGAAGGGCTTCAGCAACGGCCCAGAAAAGTCTTTCTAGATTTGAGGCGGGTTGGCTGTATAAGTATAAGTTGCTGTTAAGACATTATGAAAGAATGAGTTGGTGGGTTTGGGGTGTCCTTGACTTCAACACATTACAGGAAAGATGTGATTACACTAGAGAGGGTGCAGAGAAGACTTACCAGCAGGGTGGTTATGCTTGAACTGTATAAAACACTGTTTAGGCCACAGCTGGAGTACTGTGTGCAGTTCTGGTCACCACATTACAGGAAAGATGTGATTGCACTGGAGAGGGTGCAGAGGAGATTTACCAGGATGTTGCCAGGACTGGAGAATTTTAGCGATGAGGAAAGATTGGATAGGCTGGGGTTGTTTTCTTTGGAACAGAGGAGGGTGAGGGGAGACCTGATTGAGGTGTATAAAATTATGAGGGGCCTGGATAGGAAGGACCTATTTCCCTTGGCAGAGGGGTCAACCGGGGGCATAAATTGAAAGTCATTGGTGGGAGGTTTAGAGGGGATTTGAGGGGAAATTTCTTCACCCAGAGGGTGATGGGGGTCTGGAACTCGCTGCCTGAAAGGGTGGTAGAGGCAGAAACCCTCACCACATTTGGATGTGCACCTGAAGTGCCGTAACCTACAAGGCTACGGACCGAGTGCTGGAAAGTGGGATTAGGCTGGGTGGCTCTTTGTCGGCCGGCGCGGACACGATGGGCCAAAATGGCCTCCTTCCATGCTGTAAATATCTATGTTTCTATCTACAACAGATGCCCGTTTGGAATTCGGTTGGCTGCAGCGATCTTCCAGAGAAACATGGAGAGCCTACTCAAGTCGGTATCACACACGGTGGTCTTTCAGGACGACATATTGGTCACGGGTCAGGACACCGCCGAGCACCTACAAAACCTGGAGGAGGTCCTCCAGCGACTGGATCGCGTAGGGCTGCGGCTGAAGAGGTCAAAATGCGTCTTCATGGCAACAAAAGTGGAGTTTTTGGGGAGAAAGATCGCGGCGACGGCATTCGGCCCACAGACGCCAAGACAGAGGCTATCAGGAACGCGCCCAGGCCACAGAACGTCACGGGGCTGCAGTCGTTCCTGGGACTCCTCAACTATTTTGGTAACCTCCTACCGGGGTTAAGCACCCTTTTAGAGCCCCTGCATGTGTTATTGCGCAAAAGTGAGAACTGGGTATGGGGGAAAAAAAACAAGTAATTGCTTTTGAGAAAGCCATAAACATTTTATGCTCCAACAAGCTGCTTGTATTGTATAACCTGTGTAAAAGACTTGTGCTAGCATGTGACGTGTCGTCGTACGAAGTTGGGTGTGTATTACAACAAGCTAACGTTGCGGGGAAGTTGCAACCTGTCGCCTATGCTTACAGGAGCTTGTCTAAGGCCGAGAGGGCCTACAGCATGATTGAGAAAGAGGCATTAGCGTGTGTGTTCGGGGTAAAGAAAATGCATCAGTACCTGTTTGGCCTCAAATTTGAACTGGAAACCGATCACAAACCCCTCACAACCCTGTTCGCTGAAAACAAGGAGATAACTACTAATGCCTCAGCCCGCATACAAAGGTGGGCACTCACACTATCAGCGTATAACTATACCATCCACCACAGGCCAGGCACCGAGAACTGTGCGGATGCTCTCCGTCGACTACCATTGCCCACCACGGGGGTGGAAATGGTGCAGCCTGCAAACTTGTTGATGGTGGCGCAACCCGCAGACTTGTTGATGGTTATGGAAGCGTTTGAAAATGATAAATCACCTGTCACGGCCTGCCAGATTAGGACTTGGACCAGCCAAGATCCTCTGCTGTCCCTAGTAAAAAACTGTGTACTGCATTTGAGCTGGGCCAGCATCCCCGTTGAAATGCAAGAGCCAATCAAGCCGTTCCAGCGGCGAAAGGACAAGCTGTCCATTCAGGGAGACTGCCTGTTGTGGGGTAACTGCGTAGTGCTGCCAAAAAAAGGGCAGGGAGACGTTCATCTTGGATCTCCACAGCACACACCCGGGTATAGTAATGATGAAAGCGATAGCGAGATCCCACGTGTGGTGGCCCAGTATCGACTCTGACTTAGACTCCTGTGTACGTCAATGCAGCGTATGTGCTCAGTTGAGCAATGCGCCCAGAAAGTTTGTGGTCCTGGCCCTCCAGACCATGGTCGAGGATCCATGCCGAGTATGTCGGCCCATTTCTCGGTAAAATGTTCCTGGTGGTGGTGGATGCTTTTTCGAAATGGATTGAATGTGAAATAATGTCGGGAAGCACTGCCACCGTCACCATTGGAAGCCTGAGGACCATTTTTGCCACCCACGGCCTGCCTGACATACTGGTCAGTGACAACGGGCCATGTTTCACCATTGCCGAATTTAAAGAATTCATGACCCGAAATGAGATCAAACATGTCACCTCGGCCCCGTTTAAACCAGCCTCCAATGGGCAGACAGAGCGGGCAGTACAAACCATCAAACAGAGCCTTAAACGAGTCCAAACCCGCCTGTCCCGAGTACTGCTCAGCTACCGCACGAGACCCCACTCGCTTACAGGGGTGCTCCCGGCTGAGCTACTCATGAAAAGGACACTTAAAACCAGACTCTCGCTGGTTCACCCCAACCTGCATGATTCGGTAGAGAGCGGGCGGCAGCAACAAAATGTAAACGATGGTCGCGCCACTGTGTCACGGGAAATTGATCCCAGCATCCCTTGGGAGCACTGTCTATAAGCCGGCCCCAAAGGCCTGTTCCTCACTCTGGAGTGTCTTATTAAAGACTGATGTCACTGTTACTTTAACCTCCCTGTGTGCAGCCTCGTCTGTGTTAGGAACACAATAATGCCCATGTCCTCTATTTTGCTGTTTGCTATTTTTAGCCAGTGTTAACCAGTTAATTTTAAATGTATTAAGTGGTGTATCTGAACTTTACTGATTCGCTTTATCGGGCATACTTTCTAATCAAAAGTAGATCAGACACACACGTTTGGAAGGTGTAAAGGAACCAATTATCGATCCATTGTGTCATGTATGTACATGCTGTTTGTAGCCACAAGATGGTGTCATTGTTGGAGGCCACTGAGCAGCACGCACATGGTGCTGCTCTGGTATGAAAGGCCAGCCATTTTATGAGTCAGGCACCTTGGGCCGTAATAAAGCAGAGCCAAGGTTGTACCTTGTTCAGTTAAACAGTACTCAGTTTGTACCTTTATTGCATAAATGACATTTGGCGACGAGAATACAAGAACCTTTGTTTGTAAAATGAGCACGATTGGGTTTTGAGAGCGATTCGTGGAGGGAGAAGTTTGGACCAGTACTTAGTGGCCAATAAAATGAAGGGGGTCGACGATGTAGATCGGCGCCGGGCCGTGTTCCTCACTGTGTGCGGTTCAAAGATCTACAGTCTGATAAAGAATCGACTCATGCCTAGTGATTCAACGTACGAGGAGTTGTTGTACATTGGTACGAGAGCACCTCAAGCCAGACGACGGCATCATCATTTCGAGATACAGGTTTTATACACATGTTCGATCGGAGGGCCAGAGCAATGCAGAATTCGTTGCCAACCTGAGACGTCTAGCGAGACCGTGCAAGTTCGGGACAGTGTTGGCAGACATGCTGCGGGACTTCTTTGTTATCGGTATCAACCACGAGGTGATCCTGCACAAACTTCTGGCGGTGGAGGAGTTGGATTTAAAAAAGGCCATCCAGATCGCTCAAACATGTATGACGACAGACAGAAGTTTAAAGCAAATATCGGTGAAGAACCGAACCTCGGCAAGCACTGTAAATGCGATTGATTCGGCGTTCGGCATAGCGGCACATGGCAGGGCCTATCCAGCTGCGTTCGCGAAACCTGTGGCTGCCCAAAGTCCGCCAGAGGGAATGTATCCGACTTCTCCGTGTTGGCATTGTGGGGGAAATCATCGGCACCAGCAGTGCCGATTTAAGCAATATAGTTGGAAATGCTGTCTGAGAGTGGGGCATCTCCAGCGCAAGTGTCCGCAGATGAGCAAACGCGCTGCGACACACCACGTGGAGGATGAGAGTCAGACTAGTGCGGATCTGGATACGCAATCCGAGATACCAGAGGAGGAAGTGTATGGACTGTACTCTTTCATAACCAAAAATAAACCAATTTTGATTAAAGTGAAGTTTAATGGGATACTGGTATCAATGGATCTGGACACAGGGGCGAGTCAACCGATCATGAACGAGAGGGCATTTAATAAGCTGTGGGATACTAAGACTGTGAAGCCCAGGCTGAGCCCTGTTAACGCCAGGCTGTGCACGTACACCAAAGAACTGATAAAACTGATTGGCAGTGCACAAATTAATGTGTCGTATAACAGTGCGGTTCACGAGTTACTGCTGTGGATTGTTCCAGGCAATGGCCCAACACTGCTCGGCAGGAGCTGGTTGGAGAAAATCAATGCGACTGGAACGACATAAAGGCGTTGTCGTCGGAGGAAGATACATGTGCCCAAGTATTGAGCAAGTTCCTCTCGCTGTTCGAACTAGGTATCGGCAACTTCACGGGAGCTAAGGTGCAGATCCACGTGGAATCAGATGCAAGACCCGTCCATCATAAAGCTCAGGCAGTGCTGTATATGACGAGGGAGTAGGTCGAAGTTGAACTCGACAGACTCCAGCGTGAAGGGATCATATCACTGGTCGAATTTAATGAATGGGCCAGCCCCATTGTTCCTGTGCTGAAAAGTGATGGAACAGTCAGAATCTGTGGAGACTGCAAGGATACGATCAACAGGGTTTTGAAACAAGATTAGTAACCGTTACCGAAGGCTGATGACTTGTTTGCGATGCTAGCCGAAGGGAAGTCGTTCACAAAACTGGACTTGATGTTGGCCTATTTGACGCATCACAGTATCACCCAGCGATAGCTCCCCATCAACATGGGTCTGGACAAACCATTTCAGCATATACATCACAAAGAGGCCCAATCCAGCCTGTATGCGAAAGACTAAGCACAAAAGGACATTGCAATTACCAAACTAATATTTCCATCAGGAAACAGTTTTTCGAAGATCAACCCACCCAAGACATATCAACTTTAACGAGCCCGACAAAATATTACAAAGAAGAACTAAGCCCGCCAAAATTATACAAAGGATTATGAACAGATTGGGCGGCAAGATTACAACACTAAAATCGTATAACTGGCCACTGTTTTCAACAGCGATTAGACGAAGAGAGAGGGGGGAGAGAGGTGGTCGCTACTACTTCATCAAGACAAGGAGAGAAACCAACGTGACAGTTGTAAAACTAACTTCTCCTGAAGGAAGGAAGAACATCACCATCTACCATTAACTATCAAAAGGATTGGTAAGCATAAGTCCCTGCCTGTCCTGGAGTCTAACCTAGCTAGAATTAGGTATTGGGAGGTGGGAGGTATAATTTTACTGCAACCCCCTTTGAAGGTGTAGGTGTATGGTACTTTATTAGAGTGATTATAAGTTTGACCTTGTACCTTTCCTTGTACTGTTCTTTATTAGAGTGATTTTAAGTTTGGCCGTGTATTTTCTTACTTGAGTAATAAGCCTGTATTACCCTGACTGTAATAAAAACAAAGTTCTTTGCATCAAACTAGTGTCCTCTGCACTTTTGTCACACCCCCCAAATAAATCCAGAGTACAGAACCCAAGGGAGGGGGAGCGATTTGAAACTGCTCAAGTTGGTCAGAAGGGAACCTGACCCCCTCATAGAGAGACACACCCCCGCCCCCCGCCCTTACAGATGACATCCTGATCACCAGTCATGAAGTCGTGATTCCAAGGAACATCTGAACAACCTGGAAGAGGTACTACTGCGTTTGGACACAGTGGGACTCAGACTTAAACGCTTGAAGTGCGTCTTCATGGCACCGGAGGTCGAATTCCTCGGGAAGAAAATCGCCGCTGATGGCATCACACCTATTGACGTGAAAACCAAAGCCATCAAGAATGCATCCAAGCCGCAGAACGTGATGGAGCTGCATTCATTCCTGGGTCTCTCAACTACTTTGGTAACTTCCTATCTCAATTGAGCACCTTAATTGAACCACTGCACATGCTATCGAGAAAAGGCAACAACTGGGTGTGGGATGCATTGCAAGACAGAGCTTTCGAGAAAGCCACCAATCTGCTTTGCTCAAACAAGCTGCTGATACATTATGACCCACGTAAACGTTTAGTTTTGGCCTGTGACGCATCGTCATATGGAATTGGTTGTGTGTTACAACAAGCCAATGAGTCGGGGAAACTTCAACCTGTCGAGTATGCATCCAAAAGTTTGTCTAAAGCAGAAGGAGCCTACAGTATGTTAGGAAAAGAAGCATTAGTGTGTGTGTGTATGGTGTTAAAAAGATGCATCAATACCTGTTCGGTCTGAGGTTTGAATTAGAGACTGATCACAAGCCACTCATTTCGTTGTTTTCTGAGAGTAAAGGTGTCAATACCAACGTTTCATCCCGCATCCAAAGGTTGCCTATGATTATGTCATTCGCCACAGACCTGGCACAGAGAAATGTGCCGATGCTTTGAGCCGGTTGCCGTTTCCCACACCGGAGGTGAAAACGCCACAACCGGCAGATTTAATGTTAATCATGGATGCTTTTGAGAGTGAAGGTACCCCTGTCACGGCTCAACAAGTTAAGACCTGGACCAGCTAGGACCCGATATTATCGGTGGTAAAGGGTTGCATCCTCAAAGGGGATTGGTCTGCCATACCTAAGCAAATGTGCGAGGAGGCCAAACCGTACATTTATCACAAGGACAAACTGTCTATTCAAGCAGATTGCATATTTTGGGGCAATCGAGTTGTAATGCCTAAGAAAGGGAGAGAGCAGATTGTGCTTGAGTTACACAGCACACATCCTGGTATAGTGATGATGAAGGCCATCGCCAGGTCCCACGTATGGTGGCCAGGAATTAATTCTGAGCTGGAAGCATGTGTGTATCAGTGCAACACCTACATGCAGCTCAGCAAAGCACCAGCAGAATCGCTGCTGAGTCTGTGGTCATGACCATCCAAACCTTGGTCCAGGATCCATGTAGATTTTGCAGATCTCTTCCTGGGCAAGATGTTTTTAGTGGTGGTGGATGCTTATTCGAAGTGGACAGAATGCATAATCATGTCATCCAGTATGTCCAGGGCAACCATAGAGAATCTCAATGTCATGTTCGCGATACATGGTCTGCCTGACATAGTAGTGAGCGACAATGGGTCGTACTTCACCAGTCAGGAGTTTCAGGAGTTTGTAAAATTTAGCGGCATAAAACATGTAAGGTCAGCACCGTTGAAGCCTGCGTCCAACGGGCAAGCAGAGCGTGCAGTACAAATTATCAAGCAAAGCATGAGGACAGTAACCCAAGGGTCACTGCAGACCCACTTGTCTTGCATACTGCTGAGATACAGGACAAGACCCCACACACTCACAGGAGTGTCGTCTGCTGAACTCATGATGAAAAGATGTCTTAAGGCCAAGTTATCTCTTGTACACCTGGATTTAAGTAATCATGTTGAATACAGAAGACAGAGTCAATAAGGGTACCACGATCGTGCAACTGTGTCACGCGAGATTTCTGTTAATGATCCTGTAAGTGTTGAATTATGGTCAGGGTCCCAAATGGATCGCTGGTGCGGTCATGGCCAAGGAGTGCAACAGAGTATTTGTTATTAAGCTCAAGAATGGGCAAACTTGCAGGAAACACATGGATCAAACAAAGCTGAGGCACACACACAGGCCAGAGCAGTCGGACGAAGAAACCGTCGCTGACCAACCAACCTACCAGCAGCCTTCAGTGGACCCAAGGGTCATCAGTGAACCCGGAATTTCCATCACGGACTTGTTCAATAAAAATGGACTTGCAATTCCTGACATGCCCACTGCCACCCCCAACAAGTCAGCCATCCAGCCACCAGCCACAACAGACTCCACACATTCACCCAAGGCCGGAATCGAACTGAGACGGTCAACCCGGGAGCGTAAAGCACCAGACCGTCTCAACCTGTGAAAGACTGTGATAAGATCTCCGAGGAGGGTATTGTCATGTATGTACATGTTGTTTGTAGCCACCAGATGGTGTCATTGTTGGAGGCCACTGAGCAACACGCACATGGTGCTGCTCTGGTATAAAAGGCCAGCCATTTTGTGAGTCAAGCACTTTGGGCCGTAATAAAGCAGAAGCAAGGTTGTACCTTGTTCAGTTAAAAAGTACTCAGTTTGTACCTTTATTGCATACATAACACATTGCAATCCCAATAGATGCATTAATGCTCTTTCTACACAAGGTCAGTAGTTACCTAGATTTCTGCTGTTCACTATTAGCAGCAAAATCACATTCTTTTTATAGATGTTCACCTTGCTATTATCAGAAATCTTCCCACATACTGCTGCCAAAATCCCATCAGAGACAATTATAAGTCAAACAGATAAATATATTGCGATTTAAGAACATCAGAGAATCTAATAAGAGAAGGCCATTCAGCCCATCAAGCCCATTCATCCAAAGTGGATAAAAGGCCACTTAGCCCACTGAAGTGCATGGGTATGATCTGTTTGAAGTAGTCTTCTAGATTGATTTGGTAAAGTTTTACTGTTTTATTTATTTAATCAGGATTCCATCGTTCAGTTCCAAACTTCAGTACAATGAGTTCCTTCCCAAGATTGTCTCAGGAGACAAAATGAACACAACAAAAATCAAGGTGGTATATCCATTCGTATTTCAAACTGCTTATTTAACTGATGCTGTTATTCTGTAGTATTGTTTAACCTCTTATTTAAAAGTTTGTGAGGTTAGAAGTTATATAGGAACAGGAAGTGAATCATATAAGATTATCTCCTTATACATGAATGAAGTCTTACCATTGTTTACTTTCTTTTAGAGACATTTTAAATAAATTCCAACACAACTGTGGAGAATATCTTAACTGATCTAAATCTTCTGTTAGGCAACCATTTACTACAAGCAAATTCATGAAGCATGTAGCTGTACACTTTCTTTTGTAGGTAGTGATCGTTATTTAACTGTTGTAAAAATAATTCCTTTGGTACTGTGAAAAAGCTGCATGTGTCCTGTACCATGTATTGGTTGCCTCCATCCAGCCAGAGTACAAAATAAGCCTTGCTCTATGATGTGGCTAGGTTTTACTTTAATACCTGTAATAGGATATTTGATAAAAAGCCAGCCATCTCATTCCCATTCCTGTGGCAGCTGGGAAGAACTGAATGTGTTAAATCTTAAGGTGAAAGTTTGAAAAACTCATCTTTACTAAGGTGAAAAATTGCACTTGCAGCTTAAGTGGATTACTTGAGCACATGGAGTAGAAATTTTATGATGATCCTAGGAGTGGCAGAATTGGTGCAGTGCGCATGAATTGGACAGGATCTGGTGCCTACACCCGTATAGGCACCAAGATCTGACTAGAAGTTTTATGCTGTCCGCTCGTACTGTTCTAAAGAATGTATTGATCTCAAACTGGTATCTGGAGTCTAATGGGACATCAGTCTCAGAGGTTGCTGAAACACACAGTTTCTGAGCTATGTAAGGTGTTTGTCCTGGACAGAGAGCAGCAATGGCTCATCAGTGGATGCAAGAAAGACAATTAACCTTGACTTTTACACAACTGATTCATTTCAGACTTCTTCAGGAGACATTACATCATTCAGTGCGTGTGCATTTAATTCAGGTAATACCTGCATTTTTCAAAGAGCAGATCATTATACCACAGCACAGCACAAAAGGATTTCATTTCTCTGAATATCATTTTTTTCAATGCCAGAAGTATTGTCGCAAATATGGTCGTTGACGACCCAGGATTAGAGCACGACTCATTCATTTTGTCTCCTTCCTCTTGGCACTGGAAGTTGTGTGTCTGGTTTGTTGTTAAAAGGAGCTTGATCGTGTCTAAACGTTCAATGTTGTTATTCTGTATTTCCGTATCTTTTCCTTTCTGTTGACTGATGACTTAATTTCTCTGTTCTCATTTGCTGAATTCTTTTCCTTTTTCTTACAGAAAACAGAGCTTGTGGGTGGAAACCACTAACAATTACACGCGTACAAAATAAAAAGTGTGAGCACAAATCCAGTGAGACACAATGGTCTACTCGGAGAGCAATCAATTGGACCATGGCATGCTGAAAGATTCAGGCACCTGGAGCACTCTGGCCATTTACTGGTAGATCCCGCAAAATGCTTGCTATATATTTGTGTCATATAATACTATCGTTGGTAATGGCAGCATTGGACTCTAAAGGGCCTACTTTAACCCCTTCCGCCAAGCGGGAACAGTGCGAGAGGAGCTTGCGCCATGTTTCCTACATGGCCTCCTCCCGCCATTTTTACTTGCCTGTCTTCAGGCACGGAAAGGCCGCCTGACCCAGAGGAACAGGGGCCTAATTTAAATGGCCGCGTGGTGTCCTGCTGTAGTCAGGGTGAGCGCGTTATTTTAATTGTGGACCCACGCGGTTTACGACCCAGCAGCAAATGCTAGCAGCAATGAGAATCCGGGCTCAGATATATTCTTTATTATATTACATAAATAAATAAATAAATAAAATGTAATGGTTCCTCATGTGCCAGGAAGAGCAGGAATGCTGGCCCCACAATGATACCTTGGGCCTTCCCTGTCCGGCGCCCACCCCACCCCCACACCCTGCCTATCGTGGATTTGCTGATTTCTCTCCATAATCCCTACTTACCTTGCCGGGTCCCTGATGGCAGCCTAAGCTCCCACCATTTTGATTCCCACTTACCGGCAGTGATGTCATTCCCTTTAGCTTCAGGCGGGAGTCGGAATCAGATGCAAATGGTGTCCGGGTATTAAAATCTCCTGGGTCTCCCACTGTAGGGGGTGGCCAGTTTACCATCTGCTATGGCCCCTGCACCCCCAATTCCTGCCCCCAATTGCAAGCAGTCCTGAAGTGATTATCGAGTCTCGCAGCTACCGTAATAGCTGGGCTAAAATACCGAATATAAGAACTTTACAGAATGTTACCAGGCAATTTTTAAAAATCTAACCGGAGAGTTCAGGCATAATGTATTCTTCTGCACAAAGCAAATGTGTTTACTGTAATTGGTGAAAGGCTAGTAACCATGCTGAACTTGTGGCCTTTGTATATTTGGAAGACATTCAACCATGGTGCTTAATGAGATTGCACATATTATTTGTGTTTGTGACCTGAGGAAAGCAGGGTATTGGAAAGGATTTCTTCAGGGAAAGTAGTCTATGGTCGATGGTCAGGGCTTCAAAGGATAGTGTTTCCAAGACTGTGCTGCCCTTGAACACTGCACTGTGGTGTCAGCATTGGCTGTGAGGCATAACCTTCTGACTCTGAGCATTACAAATGTAACCACCAATATTTATGCACAGCAGAATAGCTAGGATTTACTTTCTACAAGGAAATATTCATTAATCTGTTGCTCAAATACTTCCCCTGTAATTTTTTTGGCTCGAAAACATTCACCTTTAGTTTCATTTGGACTGCCTTATTAAAGCAACCTTTTACAGTCTATAGGGACTTCACTTCTCCAGTTATACCATAGACATAAGCTATGAGCTTTTTATGTGCTTTTAACAATGCTTCTTTTTACTCTTTGAATAATTTGAGATAACAATCAGTATAGACTTGAAATTAGACCTGCTTTATTGTGAAACTGTTCATACTTAATTAACAAAGAATTTAAATGCTAGATTTTGCATTTTAAAAAGGTCTCTATAACTATTCTGCATTGCTAGGGAGGGGATCAACTCAGTCCGATTTCTGCAACAGTTTGATCAGCCATGATCTTATTGAATGGTTGTGCAGGCTCAAAGGGCCGAATGGCTAACTTCTGCACCTATTTTCTATGTTTCTATGAATCGCGGGCAGAAGTTCATGTTGGAGTCTCGGGGTTCTTGCTTATATAGATTAGTGATTGGTGTGTCTTTAGGCATGGTGGGGGCGGGGGGGGTCCGAACCTTCATGGGAGGTGACAATCAAGCAAGCACTATGAAACATGGTTATCCATGATGTACCACTAGACATATTTAAACTAAACTCTAACAAAATGACCCAATTTTCTCAAGATCGCAATACTGTATAAGCCTGGAAAGGAGGTGTCTGAAAGGTGATCTTATAGAATTTTATAAGATAGTAAATGATATAGAAAAAAAATCTAGAATGCTACTTGAAATTAAATAGTGAGTGATGGACAAGGAGACTTGGGTTAACTAGTAAAACGTAAGTTTAGGACTGGGAATGGACTTCCAGACACAGTGGTAGAGAACAGAAGAACATAAGAATTGGGAGCAGGAGTGGTCATACGGCCTCTCGAGCCTGCGCTGCCATTCAATGAGATCTATGCTGATCTTCAACCTCAACTCCACTTTCCTGCTGATCCCCATATTCCTTGATTCCCCATGAATCCAAAAATCTATATAACTCAGCCTTGAATATACTAGACTCAGCATCCACAGCCCTTTAGTGTAGAGAATTCCGAAGATTCACAACCCTCTGAGTGAAGAAATTTCTCCTCATCTCAGTCTTAAATGGCCGGTCCCTTATCCTGAGACTGTGACCCCTAGTTCTAGACTCTCCATCCAGGGGGAACAGCCTCTAAGCATCTGCCCTGTCACTCCCCCCCCAGAATCTTTAATGTTTCAATGAGATCACCTCTCATTCTTCCAAACTCCAGATAATATAGGTCCAACCTACTCAATTGGGTGAAAAATCTGGATTAATTTAATAAACATCCAGATACAGCAGTGGGGATAGTGTATGGTTGCTCTGGAAGGATGAATTGAGATGGGCTGGATGGTCTTCCTCATCTATAAGTGTCTAGCAATCTTGTGATATTGGATTAGAAGTAGATGGTTAGTGACTCCAGTCAACTGGAGGTTGAGCCAATGAAGGCAAGTCAGTATTACTAGAAGACCCAGGACTATGGCCTTGTCTGATCACAAGCACGAACCAGGGGTTGATTTGATGCCACTGACCATGAGTGGAGTGGAATATTAGGGTGGGAAATTGCCCCCTTCTTTCACCCCATTGGCCCAGCCGTTACCAGTAATGGGTCGGTAAGGCCTTTCCGACCGGGGGGGCAGGCTGCGGGGATGCCCCATCCGTAATTGCCCTTGAGCCGGGGGCGGTCGAAATAGGTTTCCATCGCGACTATGCTTCCGCCCTGCCTGGCACTCCAATCCCGCATGCCGACCGCTTACTGCCTGGCGGCGACCCCTTTTCCACCCCACTGGCCCAGCCGAACTCCTCCCTGGTGGCACAGTGGGCTCCACTGAGGCCTCACTAGGCCTCACAGCGTCCCTCCCCTTTAAGTGAATGGGAGGGACGTTGCGACACGTCAGCGCGATGACGTCATCAACGCTGCGCTGACATGGTCATAGTCAGCGCAGCGATGATGGACACCGTCCCGCTCCCGTTGTAAACCCGCCCATACATCGCCTCAAACAGCGCCGCAAAGCATTGCGAGGCAGTGTCAGAGTTAAAGATCTCTTCCTTCCGACTCCCGCTGCCGGTAAATTTCCGCTGAAATCAAAGTGCCCTCCCCAATTTCTCGCTGAGGGCAATTTTGGCCTCTTAATGTTTTGGTATTTAGTCAAGTAGGGAGATGCTGACAACAATTGCATGAGATCACAGAAATATAGAAACATAGAAAATAGATGCAGGAGTAGGCCATTCAGCCCTTCGAACCTGCACCACCATTCAATAAGATCATGGCTGATCATTCACCTCAGTACCCCTTTCCTGCTTTCTCTCCATACCCCTTGATCCCTTTAGCCGTAAGGGCCATATCTAACTCTCTCTTGAATATATCCAATGAACTGGCATCAACAACTCTCTGTGGTAGGGAATTACACAGGTTAACAACTCTCTGAGTGAAGAAGTTTCTCCTCATCTCAGTCCTAAATGGCTTACTCCTTATCCTTAGACGATGTCCCCTAGTTCTGGACTTCCCCAACATCGGGAACATTCTTCCTTCATCAAACCTGTCCAGTCCCGTCAGAATTTTATATGTTTCTATGAAATCCCCTCTCATCCTTCTAAACTCCAGTGAATACAGGCCCAGTCGATCCAGTCTCTCATATGTCAGTCCTTCCATCCCGGGAATCAGTCTGGTGAACTTTCGCTGCACTCCCTCTATGGCAAGAACGTCCTTCCTCAGATCAGGAGACCAAAACTGAACACAATATGCCAGATGAGGCTTCACTAAGGCCCTGTACAACTGTAGTAAGACCTCCCTGCTCCTATACTCAAACCCCCTAGCTATAAATGCCAACATACCATTTCATTCTTCACCGCCTGCTGTACCTGATCGCAGTATTGTTTTGCTTTTAAGGAAGTCTTTTTGATGATGCACAGAATGGTTTTGGTGATGCAATGGATAACATTTAATTGTGAAAGATCATTATTTGTTTGATTTTGGCACATTGGGTGAGTGTGAGCAGTGAAGGGTGATGACCATTGCACCTCAATCAAGGGTTTGTTCCTTCTCTCATGCTTTAAATAGCCCTGACTGTGGGTATTGATGGCTTTAACTGACCTGTGACTGAGAAGGTAGCAGAAGACTAGTTATTTTGAAGTACTCAATACTGACGCACTTGTATGTCATGTGTGAAAATAATGTATTTAGAAACTTTTGTTCCAAATGCATTGAGTCTGTTGTGTTATCATGTGTCTAATACAGTTCCATTTTTATTAAAAGAAAATGTTTTAATAAAAAAACAATTATTTGGGGCTTAACCTCATTTTCCCATTCACTGTTGGGAATAACACAAACAATTAGGCACGTGCCTGGAAAACTTAAATTTCAACTTTATAAAACAGCAAGGAACAGACAGCGGCATCACGCAAACAAACCATGACCTCTGTTCAACACTCGCTCACATCAAACATTATCAATAATACGAGTTATTTTTGGCATTGTTGTAAATCTTTTCGGAACACTTTGGCTGCGAGGACTTCAAGCCATGACTAATCATGGATGTCACTTAGCAACCTGCAGCTCCGGCACTTCCTTTCACACACAAAGAGTGACGTGTTGTAGGAGGTTGTTGAACCCTGGGCATGCAATAAAGCATTCTGTTAATCTTCTTGGCTACTTCCTGCTGGATGTGCCCTTCTAAGGAGAATACAGTGAAAGTATGTTGTCCGTATAGTCTATATAAAACTGAGCTCAATGTGATCTGTATACTGGAGCTCAACTGTTCCCAAATCAGGTGACCCGTCACTGGGTCAGAGGAGCCTCCGCACTCTTCTCTTGTATGTCTACAATTTATTGGATCAAATTTTGTTTAATTATATGACAGAATTATTCTTTAACCATCTCAATGTGCTTATATAGTGCTGACATATGCTCGGACTCACTGATACTTGCTTGCAATATTTGTAAGCTTCTGACTTCCCAAGTTCATAAAGTTACCTGTAATTTTTAATTAAGTGAATGTGTGATCTTTCATATTGGATATGAAAGTTACTTGAAAGGCAGCAATTCAACGACTTGGCACAGTCTGCCCCCATACATATTTTAATTTGAATCATTTTCCATTTGCTTTGATTTGCAACTGGAAACAAACTCATGTCAATCAACAGTGGGACCTTCCCTCTTTAAACAGAGCAGATCTGTTCAGCATATGAGAGCCCAACAGTGGTAGATCTGAGCAAATCAAGCCTCAACTTTTCATCAATTGCTGATTATTCCTTTTATCACTCTTACTTCAAGGAAATAGCTCTTCAGATTTTAAATTCAGACATAACCACCTTGGATACTTTCATTCATTTTTCAATTTTTTCAATTTTTATGCTCATTTTGTACCTGCACCTGTAATGTATTTGCTTCATGGATTCTTTGCTTAAGAATTCATAGCAACACATTGCTATTAAGAACTAGTTGGTTTATTAGCAGAAGGTTTAACAATCACACTACACATTACCAGTTCATCCACCAGGCTCACAACCACCTGTCTCATCGTGGATCCCCTGAACATAACTGACTAGGATTTTATTGCGCCTTGTGAACATTATGTGACTGGCTAAGCCACTCCCAACTCAACAGCTCTACAACTATTTTGGTAGAATGTTAATACAAGTGCCCCCTTTTTGTAAGGGCACAAAAACCCACAAATTAACCAACAAACATTAAAGGGAACCTTGACAAATCCAGTTAAATTAAAATGTTGTTCCCTGTTGAAATGATGCACTCCAGTCCCTCTGATGCCCATCTCTCACGGAAGGCCGTGAGCATACCGGTGGACATCGAGTGCTCCATCTCCAGGGACACCCTGGCACGAACGTAACTATGGAAGAGAGGCAGGCAGTCAGGCTGAATGGCCCCCTTGAACGCCCGCTGGCTACACCTGTTAACGGCCACTTTGGCCATGCCCAGGAGCAGTCCTATGAGGAGGATCTCCGACCAGCCCGCTCCTCCCCCGCACCCGGTGCCCAAAGATCAGGAGCATGGGACTGAAGTGCAGCCAGAATTCGAGGAGCAGCCCCTTCAAATAATGGAATAGGGGCTGTAACCTCACATATTGCACATAAACATGGAATATGGACTCCTCCAGACCGCATACTCACAGGTGCATACATTAATTACAGTGCCATTTTTTTTCCAAAAGTACTTTTCAAAAGAAATCATTATGTATTCCGTGCCAATTGCTAGCCGTACAAATTAGCTACGCCATTTTCACACGGATAATATTCAGGCGTCCATGGCAGCCGCCTGAAACAGGGCAGGTATCCCTTGTATATGCTAATGAGGGGCCTAACGTCTGAGTAGATCATAGCTGATGGACAGAAAGTAGAGAGTAGCAGTGAACGGATTGTTTGGATTGGCAAGAACTTGAGAAAGTTATGAATATTCACGAATGCCTGTGTTGGTCAAATAATTCAGAGAAATTTGTGAAGAAAGAGGTTACTTAGTCCATCGTGCCTGTACTGATGTTAGCTCCAGACAGGAGCTATTCCAATTCCTTGCTTTTACCCCAGAACTTTTAATATTCTTCTTCATCTAATTCCCGCTAAATATCATGATTAATTCAGCTTCAATTGTCACTTGTGGTAAAGCATTCCATATTCTTAGCATTGAAACTAAATCTCTAATCTAAAATTTTATGCCTCTGGTACCAGTCTTGATTTTATGCTCTATGTTCACCAACCAGTGGAAATAATCTTTCAATATTTCTAATGAGACATTAAACCAAGCTCTCTCAGATGGACGTAAAAGCTCCCGTGGCATTATTTGAAGAAGAGCTGGGGAGTTCTCCCCAGTGTCCTGGTCAATATTTATCCCTCAACCAATGTCACTAAAAAAAAGATGATCTGGTCATTATCTCATTGATGTTTGTGGGAGCTTGCTGTGCATAAATTGGCTGCTACATTTCCTACATTACAACCATGACTACACTTCAAAAATACTTCATTGGCTGTAAAGTGCTTTAGGGCGTCCCAAGGTAATGAAAGGTGCTGTAGAAATGCAAATTATTTTTTATATTTACCCTCTCAAATCCTTTCATAATTTTGAACACTTCTATTAGTTCCTCCTTAAACCTCAGTGCTCCAGTGAATACAGTTCTAACTTTTTAAGGCTGTCATTGAACAGTATCCTCTCACTCCTGGTGGTATACTACTGAATGAATCAATGTTTATTTTAAACATCTGTGGTTGATATTACATTATGGCCATGGTGGAAAACAGTTTTCCATATTTATACAGCAAAAAGGTGCAAAGATCTGATCAGATTGCATCAGTTGTTATAACTATGAGTTTATCTTAATTATAAAAGTTGAAGACAAAAATATGAAAACTACTGAAAGTCTGTGGACCATTGGATACATTGGAGACATTGTTTTTTCTGGACACTGAATGGTTCCAAACATTTAATTAGCACAGAAACACTACCTCTTTGCATTCCTTTGTGTTCTGGCTGATCATGGAGACAGTTTCTTGGGCTGATTTCTATATGGGGGAAAGTTTTTGATACATTTTATTGCAAAGAACTTTGGAACTTTATGTAGAAAGCTACAAAGAATAGTTAAAATCCATGGGGTTTATAAATCACACTAGAATGCCAGAAAACAGCAGGTACAATGGTGTACTTCTCTTGCCACACATCTATAAATACTGGTTTTCAAAGAACATTACATTTATATGGGTCTGTTTTTGTTTAACCCTTGTAGGGGCCAAAATTCCGGTTGTGGCAAAAAGGAAGGTTGAGCAAGTTAGAATTCCACCACTTTATATTTGTATGTACTTTTTGCAAAAATGAGCAAAGGCAGTCATTTCAGTCCATTGTCTCTGCATTGCGACCTGACTGTAATGGAATAAGCCTCCCAACCTACATTTGAACCAAAGTGTCAGATTAATGCAACAGTCCCTTCTGTTGTACTGTTCCTCAGATTATACTTCAAATATAAAAAGACATTTGCCAATTTCATTAAAAGTAAATTTAGTTATTTATTTTTTTAAGCAACAATTTGGGCTTATATTGAGCTTTCTTTAAGCGTATAAACATTTTCCTGAAATACGTTTCTCTAACCTTGCTTCTTAATCAAGTTCGTAATTTTACTAATTATGTTTCTGAATCGAAGCCCAAAGCAAATACCCCTGATCTACTGCCGTTGTAAATCAAAGAACTTCCCAGAACGGACTATCCTCTCCTCTTCCCTCCCTTTGATTACGGAGCTTACAGCTGCTTGTTTCTAATCCCTCTTTAAACTCCTCTGCCTTGTTAACGCCCTCTAAGTGCCTCTAAACCTTCCTCCATGACCATATTTGTGCTCATCTCCCTTAACTCCCCTATCCCTGTCCAGCAGCTCTTCTCTATGAAGCATCTGGGGCTGTTTACTCTGTTAAAGGCTTTATATAAATGGAAGGTGCTATTGTTGGTCAAAATAAAGGCAATTAAACTGCAGATACATCAGTGATTTTGGATCTTTGGTGATGGAATGCTATACACCAATAACTCTCTTTGAGAATTGTGCAATTGTGGTGAATTTACGGGAGATATTTATCCTTATGCTTTGTCTAGTACAGAACCGAGCTAGATTATTGACAGGAATTGCGCACCATCTCAAGAGAGTCTTATTATCTAAGTAGGACTTTCCATTCATGTTGTATTGAAACATCTGGACCCCTGTAAAACTGGGAGTCAAACCAAGGGTCATAGAAGAACATGATGGACTAGAAATTGGTTTGTGCCCAACTGCATGTTTATTACTTACCTTTCTGGTAGCAGCTTCCCTTTAAAAATCACTGGTTTGGCTGCTGTTCATCTGAGAAAACTGAGCGCACAATGCCCGGCTCGTGCTGCTGTCAGCCATAATACAATATTGGAAAGGGGCCAGAAATAGGTGCTGGGCCCACCATTTGCATAAGCAATGGGCCGAGCGCTTGATTCAGGGCATGCTAACCAACATGGTGTGTGGTGCATACCCAGCATGGAGTGAGCCACACACGACATATTGGACAGTCAGCGCTCATATATTGGGCTGAGAATTCCGACCTTGCCGGGTCTGTACAAAGTGCTCACGGATCCGGCGAGGTCGAGCAAAAGCCAATTTTTGGGGTGCGATGTGCATGCGCCGAAAACCGACTTTTCCAATCTGTCAGGATGTCTCTCGACAGATCCTCCGCATCCCCGGGAGAAGGACATCCGTGCGGGAGAGATTGGACTATTTGCCCAACTCACGCCCAGCGAATGTCCTTCAACTTTTACTTTTACTTTTACCAGCATAACACTTTTAAAACATATAAAAATTAAATCTGAACACTTATTTTTATATTAAAAACCCTGTCCATTAAGGTAAGTTTATTTTTAACCTTATTAAAACACATAAAAAAAATGCAAAAAATATGTATATTTTTTAAAACATTTAATTCAATTTAATTTCAATTAATTTTAAATATGTGAGTTTTATTTATTATATTGTGTTTCGGTGTTTCAAGGGGTTTTTATTGATAGTAATGGGAACTCGTACAATCCCATTTTTATCAATGAGAATACTGCATAGTGACTGGTGGTCCAGGCCCACGTGACTCCAGCAAGTATGTAGGTAGCTGAAAGACATCTCCCCATGTGCTGCGTAGCGAATCTCGGCCTCCGACCGGGAACCTACATTCCTCCGGGACCATCAGGTACTTTAGCAGATTTTTTTCGACCGCAATTTCCCCCTATTGTCTGAAAAACGGGTCCTGCACAATCCAATTACTAGGCTAATATCTCAATTAATTAAAAAAAAAAGATTATTCGTATAAATACAATCTTATAAATGTACTAAATGATTTATGAAATAGGGCTTCAACCTGTGCAACGGATGAATAGGACAAAGGTTCCTGGCTGGAGGTCTTTGTATAACACAGGCAAGTTCTGAAACTGTTAGCAAACGCACTGAACAGAGGAAAGAGATTCTTCTCCTAAAGGGAAGGCAATTTGGCAAGCAAGTCTCAAACTCTTTGCCATTCTCAAACATCTTCCAGTCACCAGCTTAAGCTTAGCTTTGGAAAGTTGGAATAAATCATCTGTTGCTTCCCCCATTTTAATCATCACCCAAGGTTTTAAAAATATTCATTCTCGGGATGTGGGCATCGCTGCAAGGCCAGCATTTATTGACCATCCCGAGTTGCCCTTGAAGTTACTCCCACAGTACTGTCCACAGGATGCACTGCAGCAACTTGTCAAGGCTTCTTTGATAGCACCTCCCAAACCCGCAACCTTCACCACTTGGTGCATGGAAATACTTTCGCCTCCAGATTTCTTTCTAAGTCATAAAGCATCCCGACTTGGATATCTATCGCCGTTCCTTCATTGTCGCTGGGGCAAAATCCTGGAACTGCTGACCAAACATCACAGCACTACACTGATTGCAGTGATTCAAGAAGAAGGCCTACCACCACCCACTCAAGGACAACTAGAGATGGGTAATAAATGCTGGCCTTGCCAGTGACACTCATATTCCAAGAATTATTATTTTAAAAATAAACGATGATTACTGTATGGGAAGCAAAAGAGGCAGAAACAGTTCATGTCCATGGTGCCAAAAATCCATTTAGTTTACCCAATCAGCATAATGTCTGCTTTCTGCAATGATTTAATGAATTCGGCTCAGAGCTTCTTCACCTCGTGGACCTTCTACCTGCAAACTGATGATGGCAAAGTAGTTGTATTCCAGTCTGAACCTGATGTACAGTTTAGTGTTCCACAATTCGAGCTGCAAACAGATGATGTAAAAGAAACTTCTCAGGCACTGTCAGTTCATATAGCCAAGGCTATTTATGATGTCAGTCGAAATTTTAGAAGATATGCTGATAACTTGAGAGTGTGTCATTGCTCAGTTATAATGACATTTACTAAAGCTTAATTGTGACACACAGCACATTGGTTAGGCTTCTGAGCGCAGGCTAGCAGTTTTTGAACAGTTTTCTGTGAAATCAGAAAACTTTTCAATCATCTCCATGCGTGCTCATATTGCAACAATGACTAAACATAAAAAAATGTCAGCCTGCCCAGGGAGCATTATATCATTCCCTGCAGGTGGGCTTCACTTCCACCCTGCTCCCACTGTTCAGTGAATTCTTACCTACAGTGCTAGCAGGCTGTCTGATCCTGGAGCAACAGCTGCAAGTAGGAGCTGGAACTGGCAATACATTGCTGTAAGGGAGTCAGGAGTGCTATTGAGGATGTTATCTGTTATGATTGTAATGTACTTATGAATGACTCCACAAGACAATGTGTTGTACTCAAACTGTAGTGACCTTAGTCCTTTATTTGTAACTTCAGAGTGAGGCACAAGCATGGTGGGCAGCCTTTTATACTGGGCCCTGCACACCTATGCAGATCTCCCATTGCAGTGCCCTCTGGTGGACAGCCTCTGCCACAGGGGCAGGAAACCAGTTGCGCCCTCCAGTGGTGCCAGCATAGTATATACACAGTGTAAACCTTATTGATAGTACATCAGGTAGCAAGTCTCCATCTTATGTGACTATAGAGAGTATATCTATAGTCTGCAAATATAACATCACTCTCCCCCAAGTCCTTTGTGCCGATTGCCTTTGCACTATGTGCTCTAGCTAAGCTCTCCCCAGACTTAAGCGTCAATAGTCCTTGCACCTTGGTTGTGCTTTGGCTTGGCTCTCTCCCTGTTACCCCCAAGTCCTTTTGCCACAACGTTGGGTAGTGGTTACCAATTTGGATGGTTCGATGATGCAGTGGAGGTTCCAGTGGGTTCTGGGTGTGATCCATGTGTGTATCCATGGCTACATACATCCATTCCCGCTCCCCCCCCCCCCCAACAGCGAGATCATGCAGCAGGCCCGTTACATTAACATACAGGATCAGACACAGTGCAATTACAAAGAAAGGAAGTTACAGTTTGTATCGTGACACCTTGGTTGTAACTTACATTCGTTACATTTTGCGCCAGAATTGGGTAGATTGCATTTATGGTTCAGTCATGGTCAGTACTGAGGTAGCAGTGCAGGTATGCGAGGACGCAGGTTCCAGAGCAACCGGATGGGGTCCTAGTCGTCTGATAGCGGTGCTGCGCTCCCTGCTAGCGGGGTGGGCTTGGTTCGCTCACCTAGCCAGGGCTCAGGGCCTTTGCCATTGCCTAGTGGTGGGCAGAGCCACAGATGTGTGTGGCCTCCCTATCCTCCTTTGAGGGCTGCAGAATCTTCTGCCTGCTCTCTAACGGTGTTGGGAAGCTGGCTGTTCCAGGTCCGGTTTGGGGAACTCGTTGGTTCTGACCTTTCGCTCCCAGACATGGCTGAGGTAGCGACTGGGTCTGGGGGCTGCGCCGTCTCCACCCAGATGGTAGGCAACAGCGGCCGACTGCGCATATTGGCGCCATTTTCGTTTCCAGGTCCGTGGCGAATAGTGCCATCGGGTGCCTGCAGCATGGGATAGATCTGGGGCAGGGTATCAGGATAAGCGCCTTTACACTCCCCAATTCGCTCGCTTGCTACTTTTGGGGACACTCTATTCCCGACATCTCGGAACAACATTTTGTTCTTTACATTAGGAATAGTACCGACATCTCGCAATAACATTTTGTTCTTTACATTAGGAATAGTACCGACATCTCACAACAACATTTTGTTCACAATCTTAATCGGTTCGTTACATTGATTGCCATGCATACAATGTCTCTTTAAGTTCAGTTGGTTGCAGGTCTCCTTTAAGGGAACCCTGCAGGCTTTACCCCAATCAAATCTTCCGTTAGACACCACGTGTTGGTCCCTCAGCGTTGCATCTCGTGATATGGCCGCGGCCATCTTTTTTTTCAGCCATGCTGCACCTCGCTGCAGCAGGAACTCCATCTCGCCTCTATCCTCGAGGTCGACTGCCTTGATTCTTCTCTCCAGCGATTCTGCCACAAAAGCTGGAAGAGTGCCTGTGAATTCGATCTTCCTCCCCAGGAGTCCTGCCACTGGAGCCGGGAAGTTACTTTTAAGTCATTCCGGTCAGATCATTGCCACGCAGTCGTGATGGATGGTCTGTGCCTCAGGTGCTGCGCTGGTCTGTTCTCTGGTGCCTGGCCCAAGTGAAGATGAGGTTTTGCTCTGCCTCTGAGCACGGGGGACATCGATTGCTGGAATGAAGAGGTCTTCCCATTTCCACTGGATCTTCCCCATCCACCTTCTTCCGAGTAACGTTGGACCATCACTTGCAACAATCCACAGAGGTAACTTGTGCACCACGCTGATATGTCCTTACTATACAGTACAAATGCACACGAGGCCCATACTTGAGAGAAGGTCACTCTGTGACCAGTAACCTTTATTCCAGCACTGAAGTGATGAAGGTGGGTGGAGCTTCCCCTTTTATATCTGAAAGTCCAGGTTAGGAGTGTCTCCCACAAGTTCACCACTTAGTGGTCAATGTACTCACGGTGTACAACTTAGGTCAGTTTGTACATGGGTTACAATGACAGTTGACTACATGACATCACCTCCCCCCCAAATTGGGATTTCAGGTTAAGTCTCTCTCTGGTGGTTTACGCTCCCTTGTAGAGCGCCTGAGTTGGGGCTCCGGTTGTTGGACGCTGGCCTGAGTGTCTGCTGTTTGCGGTGCCTCAGGCCTGTCCGGACTGCCCACAGTGACTGGGCTCTCCTCCACTTGGTTCTGGTGTTCGGTCACCTGTGGTGGAGTGAACTCTACATCGTGTTCTTCCTCTGCTTCTTCGATGTACTATGTGGGAAGTCAGGGGCGCTTCCGGTGTCCCTGATGGCTACGTGTGTGGGAAGTGTATTCGCCTCCAGCTCCTGACGGACCATATTGCAGAACTGGAGCTGCGGGTGGATTCACTCTGGAGCATGCATAATGCAGAGAATGACATGACTAGCACATTTAGTGAGTTGGTCTTACCGCAGCTAAAGGGTACACAGCCAGATAGGGAATGGAAGAGCAACAGGAAGAGCAGTACAAGGAAGATAGTGCAGGGGTCCCCTGCGGTCATCCGCCTGCAAAACAGATACACCGCTTTGAGTACTGTTGAGGGGAATGACACATCAGGGGAGAACAGCAGCAGCCAAGTGCACGGCACCATGGCTGGCTCTGCTGCACAGGAGGGCAGGAAAAAGGGTGGGAGAGCGATAGTGATAGGGGATTCAATTGTAAGGGGAATAGATAGGCGTTTCTGCGGCCGCAACTGAGACTCGAGGTTGGTATGTTGCCTCCCTGGTGCAAGGGTCAAGAATGTCTCGGAGCGGATGCAGGACATTCTGAAAAGGGAGGGTGAACAGCCAGTTGTCGTGGTGCATATAGGTACCAACGATATAGGTAAAAAACGGGATGAGGTCCTACAAGATGAATTTAAGGAGCTAGGAGTTAAATTAAAAAATAGGACCTCAAAGGTAGTAATCTCAGGATTGCTACTAGTGCCACATGCTAGTCAGAGTAGGAATTGCAGGATAGCTCAGATGAATATGCAGCTTGAGCAGTGGTGCAGCAGGGAGGGATTCAAATTCCTGGGGCATTGGAACCAGTTCTGGGGGAGGTGGGACCGGTACAAACCGGACGGTCTGTACCTGGGCAGGACCGAAACCAATGTCCTAAGGGGAGTGTTTGCTCGTGCTGTTGCGGAGGAGTTAAACTAATATGGCAGGGGGATGGGAACCTATGGAGGGAGACAGAGGGAAATAAAATGGAGTCAGAAGCACAATATAGAAAGGAGAATAGTAAAAGTGGAGGACAGAAAAACCCCAGGCAAAAAACAAAAAGGGCCACATTACAGCAAAATTCTAAAGGGGCAAAGTGTGTTAAAAATGCAAGTCTGAAGTCTCTGTGCCTCAATGCGAGGAGTATTCGGAATAAGGTGGACGAATTAACTGCGCAGATAGCAGTTAACGGGTATGATGTCATTGGCATCATGTAGACATGGCTCTAGGGTGACCAAGGCTGGGAACTAACACCCAAGGGTATTCAGCATTTAGGAAGGATAGACAGAAAGGAAAAGGAGGCGGGGTGGCGTAGCTGGTTAAAGAGGAAATTAATGCAATTGTAAGGAGGGACATTAGCCTGGATAATGTGGAATCGGTATGGGTGGAGCTGCGGAATACCAAAGGGCAGAAACCGCTAGTGGGAGTTGTGTACCAAACAGTAGTAGTGAGATTGGGGACAGCATCAAACAAGAAATAAGGGATGTGTGCAATAAAGGTACAGCAGTTATCATGGGCGACTTTAATCTACATATTGATTGCGGTGGAGGAGGATATCCTGGAGTGTATTAGGGATGGTTTTCTAGACCAATATGTTGAGGAACCAACTAGGGAGCTGGCCATCCTAGACTGGGTGATGTGTAATGAGAAGGGACTAATTAGCAATCTTGTTGTGCGAGGCCCCTTGGGGAAGAATGACCATAATATGGTGGAATTCTTTATTGGATGGAGAGTGACACAGTTAATTCGGAAACTAGGGTCTTTAACTTCAGGAAAGGTAAATTCGACGGTATGAGGCGTGAATTGGCTAGAATAGACTGGCAAAGTATACTTAAAGGGTTGACGGTGGATAAGCAATGGCAAACATTTAAAAATCACATGGATGAACTTCAGCAATTGTATATCCCTGTCTGGAGTAAAAATAAAACGGGGAAGGTGGCTCAACCATGGCTAACAAGGGAAATTAAGGATAGTGTTAAAGCCAAGGAAGAAGCATATAATTTGGCTAGAAAAAGCAACAAACCTGAGGACTGAGAGAAATTTAGAATTCAACAGAGGGAGGACTAAGGGTTTAATTAAGAGGGGGAAAATAGAGTACGAGAGGAAGCTTGCAGGGAACATAAAAACTGACTGCAAAAGCTTCTATAAATATGTGAAGAGAAAAATATTAGTGAAGACAAACGTAGGTCCCTTGCAGTCAGATTCAGGTGAATTTATAATGGGGAATAAAGAAATGGCAGACCAATTGAACAAATACTTCGGTTCTGTCTTCACAAAGGAAGACACAAATAACCTTCCGATTGTACTAGGGGACAGTAGGTCTAGTGAGAAGGAGGCACTGAAGGATATCCTTATTAGGCGGGAAACTGTGTTAGGGAAATTGATGGGATTGAAGGCCGATAAATCCCCGGGGCCTGATAGTCTGCATCCCAGAGTACTTAAGGAAGTGGCCCTAGAAATAGTGGATGCATTGGTGATCATTTTCCAACAGTCTATCGACTCTGGATCAGTTCCTATGGACTGGAGGGTAGCTAATGTAACACCACTTTTTAAAATAGGAGGGAGAGAGAAAACGGGTAATTATAGACCGGTTAGCCTGACATCAGTAGTGGAGAAAATGTTGGAATCAATCATTAAGGATGAAATAGCAGCACATTTGGAAAGCAGTGACAGGATCGGTCCAAGTCAGCATGGATTTATGAAAGGGAAATCATGCTTGACGAATCTTCTGGAATTTGAGGATGTAACTAGCAGAGTGGACAAGGGAAAACCAGTGGATGTGGTGTATTTGGACTTTCAAAAGGCTTTTGACAAGGTCCCGCACAAGAGATTGGTGTGCAAAATCAAAGCACATGGTATTGGGGGTAATGTACTGATGTGGATAGAGAACTGGTTGGCAGACAGGAAGCAGAGAGTCGGGATAAATGGGTCCTTTTCAGAATGGCAGGCAGTGACTCGTGGAGTGCCGCAGGGCTCAGTGCTGGGACCCCAGCTCTTTACAATATACATTAATGATTTAGATGAAGGAATTGAGTGCAATATCTCCAAGTTTGCGGATGACACTAAACTGGGTGTCGGTGTGATCTGTGAGGAGGATGCTAAGAGGCTGCAGGATGACTTGGACAGGTTAGGTTAGAGGGAAAATGCATTGCAGATGCAGTATAATGTGGATAAATGTGAGGTTATCCATTTTGAGGGCAAAAACACAAAAGCAGAATATTATCTGAATGGCGGCAGATTAGGAAAAGGGGAGGTGCAACGAGACCTGGGTGTCATGGTTCATCAGTCACTGAAAGTGGGCATGCAGGTACAGCAGGCGGTGAAGAAGGCAAATGGTACGATGGCCTTCATAGCTAGGGGATTTGAGTACAGGAGCAGGGAGGTCTTACTGCAGTTGTACAGGGCCTTAGTGAGGCCTCACCTGGAATATTGTGTACAGTTTTGGTCTCCTAATCTGAGGAAGGACGTTCTTGCTATTGAGGGAGTGGTTCACCAGACTGATTCCAGGGATGGCTGGACTGTCATATGAGGACAGACTGGATCAACTGAGCCTTTATTCACTGGAGTTTAGAAGGATGAGAGGGGATCTCATAGAAACGTATAAGATTCTGATAGGACTGGACAGGTTAGATGTGGGAAGAATGTTCCCGATGTTAAGGAAGTCCAGAACCAGGGGACATAGTCTTAGGATAAGGGGTAGGCCATTTAGGACTGAGATGAGGAGAAACTTCTTCACTCAGAGAGTTGTTAACCTGTGGAATTCCCTGCGCAGAGAGTTGTTGATGCCAGTTCATTGGATATATTCAAGAGGGAGTTAGATATGGCCCTTACGGCTAAGGGGATCAAGGGGTATGGAGAGAAAGCAGGAAAGGGGTACTGAGGGAATGATCAGCCATGATCTTATTGAATGGTGGTGCAGGCTCGATGGGCCGGATGGCCTACTTCTGCACCTATTTTCTATGTTTCTATGTTTCTATGGGGTTGCTGAATCTCCTTTTTGTTTGATCCACGTGTTTGCGGCAGATTTGTCCATTGGTCAGTTTAACTACCAGAATCCTATTCCCCTCTTTGATAATCACAATGCCTGCGAGCCATCTGGGCCCTGCAGCGCAGTTGAGGACAAAGATAGGGTCATTGACATCAATACATCGCCCCCTCGCATTCCTGTCATGGTAGTCACATTGTGACTGGTGCCTGCTCTCAACAATTTCTTTCATGGTGGGGTGTATAAGGGATAACCTGGTTTTGAGCATCCTTTTCATTAGCAGATCTGCGGGTGGAACCCCTGTGAGCGAGTGTGGTCGGGATCTATTGGCCAACAGGAGGCGTGATAAGTGGCTTTGTAGGGAACCTCCTTGGATTCTGAGCATCCCCTGTTTGATTATCTGCACTGCTCGTTCTGCCTGGCCGTTTGAGGTCGGTTTGAACGGTGCCGTTCTGACATGGTTGATACCATTTTCTGCCATGAAGTTCTGGAATTCAATGCTTGTAAAGCACGGGCAATTGTCGCTGACCAAGACGTCCGGTAGACCATGGGCGGCGAACATTGCCTGTTATATTTCTACTGTGGCAGCGATGTGCTTGAATTGAGAATGTCACACTCGATCCATTTGGAGTAGGCATCTACTACAACCAAAAACATTTTTCCCATGAAAGGACTTGCGTAGTCCACATGGATGCCTGACCATAGCTTGGCGGGCTAAGGGGGGCATCCCTGGGCGCATTGCCTAGCTGGGCACAGGTGTTGCACCTGTGAACACAAAGTTCTAGGTCTGCATCTATCCCTGGCCACCAAACGTGTGACCTGGCAATTGCCTTCATCATGACAATGCCCGGATGCTCATTGTGGAGTTCTCTGATGAACATCTCTCTGTCCATCTGGGGCATGACTACTCGGTTTCCCCATCGTAGGCAATTAGCCTGAATTGAGAGTTCATCCTTGCGCCTGTGAAATGGTTCAAATTCCTCAGGGCATGTCCCGTACATGGCTGCCCAGTCCCCATTCAGGACACATTTCTTGACTATAGACAGTAGCGGGTCTCTTTTTGTCCCGACTTTGACGGGCTGTCATGGGTGAGCCTTCGTTTTCGAAAGCTTCAACAGCCATGACCATCTCAGCAGCATGCTCGGTTGTCCCCTCGGTGCTGGCTCGTGGGAGCCTGCTGAGTGCATCGGCGCAGTTTTCAGTGCCCGGTCTGTGCTGAATTGTATAGTCATAGGCGGCTAACGTGAGTGCCCATCTCTGTATGCGGGCCGATGCATTTGCATTTATGGCCTTGTTGTCGGCCAAAAGGGACGTTAGGGGTTTGTGATCTGTCTCCAACTCAAATTTCCTGCCAAACAGGTACACATGCAAGCGCTTCCTTTTCTACCATCCCGTCGCCCCTTTCTGCCTGGGACAGACATCTGGAGGCATAAGCTACTGGCTGTAACTGACCCTTGGCATTAACATGCTGCAACACACACCCGACCCCATAGGATGACGCATCGCACATTAAAACAAGTTTCTTACATGGGTCATATAGCGCTAACAGATTGTTGGAGCATAACAAATTGCGTGCTCTATCAAAAGCCCTTTCCATGCTGTCCCCCCAGACCCCATCGCGACCTTTGTGTAGGAGCACGTGTAGTGGCTCTAACAGCGTGCTCAATTTGGGAAGAAAGTTACCAAAATAGTTCAGGAGCCCTGGGAACGAATACAGCTCCGTCGTGTTACGGGGTCTGGGTGCTCTCTGGATCGCTTCTGTTTTGGATGCAGTAGGTCTGATCCCGTCTGCTGCTACCCTCATCCCCAGGAATTCTATCTCCGGAGCTAGGAAGACGCACTTCGCCTTTTTCAGTCACAGCCCTACCCGGTCCAGTCTGCGTAGCACCTCCTACAGGTTGTGGAGGTGTTTGTTCTTCAGTATCATAACCCGTGATGAGGATGTCGTCTTGAAAAACCACTGTCCTTGGAATTGACTTGAGGAGGCTTTCCATATTTCGTTGAAAGATTGCGGCGGCCGAGCGAATCCCGAACGGACATCTGTTGTACTCAAACAACCCCTTGTGTGTCATGATAGTAGTCAGCTTCTTCAACTCACTCACCAACTCCTGGGTCATGTAAGCTGAGGTCAGGTCCAATTTTGAAAAAAGTTTGCCACCGGATAGCGTCGCAAAGAGGTCCTCCGCTCTCGGTAGTGGGTACTGGTCTTGGAGTGACATCCGATTGATGGTGGCCTTGTAATCACCACATATCCTGACTGACCCATCCGCCTTGAGCACCGGCACGATCGGGCTCGCCCAATCACTGAATTCGACTGGCGAGATGATGCCTTCCCTCAGCATGCGGTCCAATTCGCCTTCTATCTTTTCCCGCATCACGTACGGCACCGCTCTGGCCTTGTGGTGCACTGGCCTGGCGTCCGGGTTTATGTGAATCACTACCTTGGTCCCCATGAAAGTGCCAATGCCGGGTTGAAATAATGAGTCAAATTTGTCAAGGACCTGTGAGTATGATACTCACTCCACAGAGGAAATTGCTTTGACATCGCCCCAATTCCAGTTCATGACAGCAAGCCAACTCCTCCCCAGTAATGCGGGACCGTCCCCCGGAGTGGCAATCTGTTCTCCGAATCTTTGTGGGTCACGACTACCGTGGCAGTGCCTAGCACCGGAATGATCTCCTTTGTGTATGTCTGTAGCTGT
This sequence comes from Pristiophorus japonicus, assembly GCF_044704955.1. Classification (NCBI taxonomy): domain Eukaryota; kingdom Metazoa; phylum Chordata; class Chondrichthyes; family Pristiophoridae; genus Pristiophorus; species Pristiophorus japonicus. The sequence continues at coordinate 4,494,736 of NC_091998.1, read as the reverse complement.
GCGTCAATCGGCAATAATTTTGACCTCCTGGCCTTGGACGCCCACAACTTGTCGAACTGTTTGATATCATCAGGGACTGGCTGGCCCCCATGTCTAGCTCCATTGATACTGGGATGCCATTGAGGAGCACTTTCATCATTATCGGTGGCGTCCTGGCATATGAACTGTGTATGTGCTCCACATGAACTCGCTGAACTTCAGCTTCCAGCGATATCTCCCAGTGTTCATTTGACCTCGTAGGGCTTACATCGGGCCCGTGCTCCTCGTACATTAACCTGGTTGCAGGCTTCCTGCACATACGCCCCAAGTGACCGCTGATGTTGCAGTTTCTGCGGGTATATTGCTGATACCTGCAAGCTCTGGCTGTGTGTTTGCCTCCACACCTCCAACATGAGCTGTTGTTGGAAACAAAAGGTCCATTACAAGTCGATCGTCTCTGACTGCCTCTGTAACTGTCCTTAAGTGCACCATTGACCGGTGTTGATGGCCCCATTACTGTCCGCATTGTCCCTTGCGATGGCATGAATCGTCGTTCAGCTAGCCATTGTCTCTGTTGAATTCCCCCTTTGGGTTTAACTACATGCTCGGCATGTCCGATTGCCTCTGTCTGCCTGGAGAACTGTGTGCCGCGTTAATAATGTTGACTCCCTGTCCATTTGCTGCATTTAAGCCAAGATTTTTGTCAAACATCATTCTGGTCTCTTCCTCCCCTGAGATAAATGTCTGGACCGTCAAAACCGCCGTTTCCAGAGTCAAGTCTTTGGTCTCAATCAGTTTCCTGAAAACCCCAGCGTGCCCGATGCCCTCAATAAAAAAGTCTCGCAGCATCTCCGCTCTGCATGCATCTGGGAACTTACATAGGCTCGCCAGTCGCCTGAGGTCTGCCACGAAGTCTGGAACGCTTTGCCCTTCTCGCCGCCGGTGCGTGTAAAACCGGTGTCTCGCCATGTTCATGCTGCTCGCTGGTTTAAAGTGTTCCCCTATCAACTTACTGAGCTCTTCAAAAGTCTTGTCCGCCGGCTTCTCTGGAATCTCTGCCCGTATCAGTCACCTCAACTAATTCTCTGCAGACCCTCGATTATTCACAAAGCAGTAAAACCTGCTGATAGAGATCCTTCATCAGGGAGTACGTCCTGGATCCACAAACCGTCAGGAGATGAGCCCTGCGTTTGTCGGCCGAATCCTGTCCCAACCATTCCTTAGTAACGAAACTTTGCTATAGTCTCTCAATAAAATCGTCACAATTATCACCAACACAGTACCTCTCGTCTGTGCTGCTAGTGGCCATGCTCGCGTGGTTTAAATCCCAGGTTCTCATCGCCAATGATTTGTCCTTACTATACAGGAGAAATGCACACGAGGCCCATACTTGAGAGAAGGTCACTCTGTGACCAGTAACCTTTATTCCAGCACTGAAGTGATGAAGGTGGGTGGAGCTTCCCCTTTTTTACCTGAAAGTCCAGGTTAGGAGTGTCTCCCACAAGTTCACCACCTAGTGGTCAAAGTGCTCATGGTGTCCAACTTAGGTCAGTTTATACATGGGTTACAATGACAGTTGAATACATGACACATGCCATAATGGATTACACTTATATCCGCACTACCAAGGACTGGGATCAGCTCTTTGGTGTAAGTGCGCAACTTTTCCTGTACTGGAACCAGCTCGGGTCGATTTTCGTTCCATAGCCTCTCAGATGCATCCTAGCTCATCACTGACTGGCTCGCTTCCGTGTCCACTTCCATGAAGACTGGAATGCCATTTATCTCGACTTCCATCTTCACTGGAGGACAATCGGTGCAGGTATATACTCCATACACTTCTTCTTGGGCTGAGCTGCTTCTCTGGCCAAATCATCATACTCCCCGCTGGATTCAAAGCCATCTACCGACTCCTCTGCTAGACAGTGAGTCGTATTTCTTTTACACACATGCTGGAGGTGGTCCTTCGTATTACAGGCTTTGCATACATACTCAACAAACCGACACTGGTGAGCCCTGTGGTTTCATCCGCAATGTCAGTATGGTGCTACTCGATTAGAATCCTTCAGTAGACTCTGAGTTCTGGAACCCTGAGGTCTGTGCTCTCTGCCCTGGGCAGAGCCACATTCTACAGCCTTGCCTGTGAAAGGCACCATTCTGTGTACAGTACTTGTAGGGTTTGAGTCCACAGGATGAATAATTTGCTTGGTGCTGCAGGTCGAGGTCATGAACACCTGACTGATGCTGATGGCCTTCTGCAGGTTGACTGTGGTGTCGGCAGATAATAGCTTGTGAAGGAGGCCCTCGTGGCCAATTCCCATAACGAAGATGTCTCGCAATGCTTCGTTGAGGTGCGTGCCAAAATCACATGGTGCCGCAAGTCTCCTGAAGTCGGCAGCATATTTTGCTATCTCCCGGCTCTCAGGTCTGCGGTGAGTGCAGAATCTGTGCCTGGCTGTGAGGATGCTCTGTTTTGGTTTTAGTTGGTCACGAATTAGTTCAGTCAGCTCATCGTATGTCTTATCCTTGGCCTTCGTGGGTGCCAGCAAGTCCCTGACGAAGCGGTAGACCTCGGGCCCACAACTGGTCAGCAGTATAGCCTTGCGCTTCTCTGCCAATGTGTCCGTCTCCCCTGCCAGGTCGTTTGCCACGAAATATTGCTCGAGCCTTTCCGTGAAGGCATCCCAATCATCAACCTCTGCGAAGTCTTTTAGTGTGCCAAAGGTAGCTATATTCGCGTGAAAGTCCGTATTCTCGTCACTAGTTGTTATGTCTGTAATGCACTTATGAATGACTCCATGAGGCAATGTGTTGTACTCAAACTGTAGTGACCTTTGTGCTTTATTTGTAACTTCAGAGCAAGGCACAAGCATGGTGGGCAACCTTTTATACTGGGCCCTGCACACGTATGCAGGTCTCCCACCGCAGTGCCCTCTGATGGACAGCCTCTGCCACAGGGGCAGGAAACCCCGGTCTCCACCCTCTAGTGGTGCCAGCATTGTATATACACAGTGTCAACCTTATTGATAGTACATCAGGTAACAAGTCTCCATCTTATGTGACTATACAGTGACTACATACAGAGTATATCTATAGTCTGCATATATAACATCATCAAATGAGCAGAAGTGTGACAACCTCCCTAGCAGGGCTTCACCACCATGGTATTATGCTTTTAGAGACATTACTACTGGAGATTACCTCGTGTAGGCACTTCTAGAACATTTTTCATCATGAGAATGATGAAGCCAACAAATGCACAGTGGGACTACTAGTTCATTTTACACTTGATGCAAGTTCAGTTGATACAAATAAAACTGACAAGTTCTATAGCATGAGCTGCCTCCACCTCACCCTCAGCAAGCTCCCCGCTGGAGTAGAGCTAAATTATAGAATAATTTGGGCATCTGGTCAACCTCCGCCGCCTCCAGGCCAGATCGAAGGTCGTCCCATCCTCTGTCATTGAACTACAGTACGCAGACGACACTTGCGTCTGCACACATTCGGAGGCCGAATTCCAAGCCATCATCAACACCTTCACTGAGGCGTAAGAGAGCATAGGCCTTACACTAAACATCCGTAAGACAAAGGTCCTTTTCCAACCTGACCCCACTACACAGCACTGCCCCCCCCTCCCCCCCACACCGGTTATCAAAATCCACGACAAGGCCTTGGACAATGTGGACCTTTTTCCATACCTTGGGAGCCTACTGTCAACAAGGGCAGACATCGACGACGAAGTCCAACACCGCCTTCATTGTGCCAGTGCAGCCTTTGGTTGCCTGAGGAAGAGACTGTTTAAAGACCAGGACCTCAAATCTGGCACCAAGCTTATGGTCTACAGGGCAATAGTGATACCCACCCTCCTATATGGCTCAGTGACATGGACTATGTACAGCTGGAGAAGTACCGTCAGTGCTGCCTCCGCAAGATCCTGCAAATCCATTGGCAGGATAGGTGCACCAACGTCAGTGTTCTCGTTCAGCCCAACATTCCCAGCATCGAAGCATTGACCACGCTCGATCAGCTCCGTTAGGCGGGCAACATCATCTGCAAGCATTCTATTCGGAGCTTCGACACTGCAAGTGAGCCCCAGGGGGCAGAGAAGACATTTCAAGGAGAGCCCTCAAAGCCTCCTTCAAAAAGTGCAACATCCCCACCAACACCTGGGAATCTCTGACCCAAGACTGCCCAAAGTGGAGGAAGACCATCCGGGCAGGCGCTGAGCACTTCAAGTCTCGTCGCCAAGAGCAAGCCAAAGCCAAGTGTAGACAGCGGCAGGAGCGTGCGGCAACCCAGGCACCCCACCCACCCCACCCACCCATTCCTTCACCCACCATCTGTCCCACCTGTGACAGATACTGTGGGTCCCACATCGGACTCTTCAGTCACCTGAGAACTAATTTTTAGTATGGAAGCAAGTCGCCCTCGACTCTGAAGGACTGTCTAAAAAGAAGAAATTCTACAATGGCAATCAGAACAGTTTTCAGGGACAATCACTTCAAGAACTGACCCTGAAAAACTCCCTAATCTGACAACAGTTTTCTTTTAGTTGGAGGTTAAAGGTTCGGGAGCAATCACCTATTCTTAAGGCACAATACATATATTTTTTATTATCTTCAGCCATGTTTCTGTTGAATCTACAGAGTAATCTTTCAGATCCTTCCTGTGAGTTCAGCTTGGCTTTCCTCAGAAGTCCAGCCTAATGCATCACTCGTACCCATTTAAAATGGGGAAGAAGTATTCAGTGGGGAAAAGAAAAATGGTGTTCAATACACTTCAAGCTCGGAATATGTTGACGCAGTGTAATATCTGACACAGAGAAAGTAGTCTCGGAAAGTTGATTCTGGGAGAGGTCAAGTTCTTTGCAACAGGAAAAGAGGAAAAATCAAGGCAAGACAGATCAAGACACTCTCGCACACTTTCTGGCCATCTCCGCGCGGGAATGTGGTCTCGGCAGATATAAAAGCAGGAGGAGAAAATGAAAAACAAACAAAAACGTGACTGGTTTACTAAGTAGATCTCTGGTCACAGTAGGTGAGTAATAATTGTTGGTGTGTCGTGATGACTGTTGCAGATACAACAACAAACCATGCAGAGGATCAGGATTGAAACACCAAAACATTTCAAGAGCTGACCTCTATTCGGAATATCTATATAATCTGTTCTGCATCCACTTTTATTTCCGAACCAACATATGGACACCAATCACGACAGCTGTGAACAGCTGGCCTCTATCAGCAGGTTTTACTGCTTTGTGAATAATCGAGAGTCTGCAGAGAATTAGTTGAGGTGACTGATACGGGCAGATGATCAAAAGGTAACCTCTGCGTCAGGTCAGATTGCATGTTTTTCAAGAGTAATATGGGGATTCAGCGAAACCATGGATGAGTATGTACTTTACAGACAAAAACTCTTAAACTTTCTTACCTACAATTAATTTTATATCACAACAAACCCTTTATCTTCTCAGTTTCCTCCGCTCGTTTCCTCAATGCAGTGATTCATGCTTTGGTGCAGGTAACCCTCAAGTAATTATATTCCCCCCACAACTGTCCCAATAACTTTGCACAGCCCAGGGACTGAGCTTGGCACCATCCTGATCCTTAGAACTCAGAACCGCCCCCCATGGTGCATCTAGTGTCAGCTGTGGCTCAGTGGGCAGCACACTCGCCTCTGAATGAGAAGTGATTTTATAGAAACATATAAGATTATGAGGGGGCTGGACAAGGTGGATGCAGAGAGGATGTTTCCACGGTGGTGGAAACTAGAACTAGAGGGCATGATCTTAGGATAAGGGGCCGCCCATTTAGAACTGAGATGAGGAGAAATTTCTTCTCTCAGAGGGTTGTGAATCTGTGGAATTCGCTGCCTCAGAGAGCTGTGGAGGCTGGGACATTAAATAAATTTAAGACCGAAATAGACAGTTTCTTAAACAATAAGGGGCTAAGGGGTTATGGGGACCGGGCAGGGAAGTGGAACTGAGTCCATGATCAGATCAGCCATGATCTTATTGAATGGCGGAGCAGGCTCTAAGGGGCCTTATGGCCTACTCTTGCTCCTATTTCTTATGTTCTTATGTTCTTATGAATGAGAAGGTTGTGGGTTCAAGTCCCACTCCAGAGACTTGAGCGCATAAATCTAGGCTGACACTCCAGAGCAGTGCTGAGGGAGTGCTGCACTGTCAGAAATGCCGTCTTTTGGATGAGACGTTAAACTGAGACCCCGTCTGCTCTCTCAGGTGGATGTAAAAGATCCTATGGCACTATTTTGAAGAAGAGCAGGGGAGTTATTCCCGGTGTCCTGGCCAATATTTATCCCTCAATCAACATCACTAAAACAGTTTATTTGGTCATTATCACATTGCTGTTTGTGGGAGCTTGCTGTGCGCAAATTGGCTGCTGCGTTTCCTGCATTACAACAGTGACTACACTCCAGGAGTACTTCATTGGCTGTAAAGCAATTTGAGATGTCTGATGATCATCAAAGGCGCTATATAAATTCAAGTCTTTCCTTTTACCCCATGAACCATAGCAATTCTTTTTATTCCCCCAAGGTTTGGATTGAAGTGTGTTCTCAGGATTTTTTCATCATCGCGAATGAAGGATTGAATGAATGTCTTTGTGATATCCCCAATGAACAATAACATAGGAGTGTGCTACATGAAGAATAATTAATGAATTAATTTCTGACAGATTAAAAAGTTATTTTATTAAGGGCTTCAGATGATGTAAGCTACTGCAACAGTGAAGCTCAAACAATTTATATTGTTCAAACCCTGAGGTTTGAAACTACTGTAGAATGTCTTTTCTCCCATTACAAGTCATTAGGCTCGAATTTCTGCTTGTTAGTACCTCTGTTTTTTGCCCCGGAGGAGCGGCAATGGTGGTGGTGAGCTCTTCTGGGCGGGTGGCCAGCTTCCAGCGCCCGCCGGGGTTTTCGGGGCCAGTTTCGAGCATTACTGTCCAGAAGAGGCAAGTCGGTGTGCAACAGCCCTGGTTGCGACACCGGCTCAATTTTTGCCTCCCGCCTGACCCGTAGCGCTCCGTCGAGCAGTATGCTGGGTCCGCCTGTGAAAGTGGGTGGTCCGAACTGTAGCGGCTGCAGTGAGGTAAGTAACGTCGAACTCGGGTAAGTGTGAATGTTTCTTATTTTTATTTTTTTGCGATTTATGTTGTGGTGGGGTGGGCTATGTGTTGGAAACGTTTTTTGGTGTTTTTTTTTTTCAAGTTTTTTTGCTCCCCAGCCCTCTCTCGGAGCGCTCCGAGGCTGGCTGTTTAGCTCGGGATTTTCGCATGCTCAGCCGGCCTCGAGCCCTAGTACAACGCCTCCCTCGGGTCCCCGCTCCACACTCAGGGCCCCGCCCCACACTCAGGGTCCAGCTGCCCAATTTTGCTGTCTGAGGAGCAAACTGTTCCCGGGCGCTATCAGGACTGCCCCGTCGCCATTTACGCCCCGAAATGAGCTAACCCAAAAATCCAACCCTATGTTTTTCTGGGATTATTTTTGAAAATCTTTGATTTTTGATCATTTTTAATGAAGAATTTCTGGTTGTGAAGTAATTCATATAAAAGCATATAAAAGTTATTTTAATTTTATTTTCAAGTAATTCTATGGCTGTGAGCTGATGTGACCCAGCCAAAGTATATGACATTTCTATAAACACTCTCCTATCATGTGGGAAGGTTACATTTTATGTTTTAGTACAAGTCCTGGGGTGGTATAACCTCAGAGCCCCTTTCATGGTGGGAAGCTGCATGGTGGCCATAAGTGTGATTCGCTGTAGAAATGAAAGAATTGCCAGCGCTAACAGAAAGTAGAGTTCAATAGTAAACCTCAGTAGGAAAACTGACAAATAGACTGTTGTATCCGACAAACGTGTGTACTGCTTTGTGTGTCCTGGAAACACTCAAAAATTAGACTGTATTTACTCATTTTAATCACTATGTATTGAATTTAGACTTTGCAGCTTACCAAAGGGGTTGTTTAATAAACCATGGGGAAGGAGCTGCACAGGACGCTATGGGTAGCAACATCGTAAACACATTCTTTTTTCAATGCATTTACAATGTTGCAACAAATAGCAACCAGAGCAACTCTACCCCCGGGGTGTAGCATTCGAAGTGTTCTATTCCTTCATTAATGTGCACAGTTGGTTCTTACCAAAGTGAAAACTTCACATTCATTTATTAATATCATAAATTGAATTATTGTAATTGTTTTAGAAATATCATTTTACCATTCACATTAGAGCATAAATTTACAGCAACTCCATTCTTGTTGTCGTGTCTTGCTTGACGGGAATCAGCGAATCAGGTGTGGAGATCAGTGTCTTCAATTCACAACTCTTCCTATGTTTCAGAATAAATTATGGGGATAAAAAATGTTTATTGTCCTAAAAGTCGGTTACTGCCCACCGCGTCATCAAAACGCAAACTGTCGGAGAAGCATTTATAGAATTTCAGCACATAACAGGATTAGATGAAAAAAGAAGGCACCATAAACAGGAGTGAAGGGTTATGGGGCGCGGGCAGGGAAGTGGAGGTTGAGCCCAAGACCAGATCAGCCATGATCTCATTGAATGGCGGAGCAGGCTCAAGGAGCCAAACGGCCAACTCCTGCTCCTATTTCATATGTTCTTATGAGTTTTCACAGAACCACAAGGCATCTAACTAAAAGCAGCACACCGCCTTGGTTGGTTTGGATGCACCCAAGTACTGTATTTCATGGTTAAAGTGGTACAGGATGAGAGCAGGCAGGCCAGAGAGATGAGCAGGTACCCGAAGCTATATTAGCCACACCTATGATATCACTGACCATACCTGCAGGCTTTGGCAAACTTACCCGCCAAAGACCAAGGAGAACAGCCCCTGGGCCAGCAAGGAGTCTGTTGTAGAAGTTTGCAAGGGCACCTACAACCTACCTATTCCATCGGCACGATACTGACAGTAGCAATCAAAGTCAGCACTGCTCACAATGTTTATGCCTCTAGATCGTTCCAATTCAGGTATGTTGCATTATCTAATGTGCTGCCAGCACTTTTGTCTCCTATCGCACTGAAAAGCAACAGAACCCTGACCTGGTGGCAAGCACTGCTGGATTTCAGAAAGTATAGAAGGTCATTGATGACAGGCACATACATGGCTGCCTAGCCAGTGTATTTCTGCTCCCTTCTCCGCACACCATACAACGTTTATGCTTCTTCCAGAACTCCAGCAACGCTACTTTGTAATCATGTGCATAAGAGTAGCAAAGGGGGGGCCTCGTGCTTCCGTTTTGCTTCACCCACTGGAAAAATGCCTGGCCTCTACCTAATTATGGCATAGGTCAGGAGCTCATTGAGGGGAATCAAGGGCGAATACGTCAAATTTACAGCACAGAAACAGGCCATTTGGCTCAACTGGCTCATGTGTTTTTTATGCTCACATGAGCCTCCTCCCACTCTACTTCGTCTAACACCATCAACATATCCTTCTATTCTGTTCTCCCTCATATACCCTTGTCCTGTTGCAGAGTATATTTGCAATATAGTGCATTATTTCACACAAGCATCCCAAAGTGTCTTACATACAATGAATGACTTTGAAAGGCAGTCACTGCTGTTGTGTAGACAAATGTGGCAGATAATTTTGCACACAGCAAGAACCTACAAACAGAAACGTGACAAATGAACAGTTAATCCGCTTTTTGATGGTGTTGGTTGAGGGAAGAATGCTGATGACGAAGAGTGCCTTGGGATCTTTAGCTTTCACCTGAATCACTGGAGCAGGTAGACACTTCCAGGAGGGGTCTGCTTTAACATCTATATCCAAGGACAGTGTAATGTATGCATCTGTGAGTATGCTCACAGGTTTGTAGAGCTGTTGAAGCACGGTTTTAGGTGGCAGGCGGACGAGAGAGCTGTGTTTGGCAAGGTGACCAGGGTCAGAGAGCTACTCGATGGTGAAGAATGGGCAGGACAGCACCTGAGGAGCTGTCACGGCACCTATCCTGGGCCAGCGTCCGGCGCGCGGCCAATGCCATCGAGTCGCTAAAAACAGCACTGGGCCCTGACTCCGTTAGGTGTGTCGAGGAGGCTCAAGCACGTGGGGAGATCCCGTCTGAACTGACCCCCGTCCGGACGGAATTCCTCATCGGCGCCAAGCCCCGAAACCTCCCTCGGGAGCTGGCGCCTCACAACTTGAGCCTCCTCGGGGAAATCTCCTCCGTGCCTTTCAGTTCTGCGTGGAGGGGTTTCCTGTACGGGCTGCTCCTGCACACTCTCAACCTTGTCATCCTCGTCTGCCGTCCGGACATGCCATGGCGCACCATCTTGCCATCCGGAGGAGGCGGTGGGTCCCCAATGGAGTGCACTCTACGTGGGAGTCCTCCCTCTATTTATTGGGGACTTGGCCTGGAGCAGTCCCGTGCAATAAGTTTTTAAGTCGGTTCACGGACTCCCAATCCACCTGTAATTTCTGCGGTCTGGAAGAGTCCGTGTTCCATGTTTTTGTTGAATGTATGAGGTTGCAGCCCCTGTTCCAATATTTTGAATGGGCTGCTCCTCAAATTCTGGTTGCACTTCAGTCCCATACTCCTGATCTTTGGGCACCTTGTGCGGAGGGGAGCGGACACGTCGGTAAGCCTCCTCGTAGGACTGCTCCTGGACACGGCCAAGGGGGCCATCAGCCCGTCCAGGCAGCGAGCGGTTGAGGGGGTCATTCAGCCCGACTGCCTGCCTCTCTTCTGCGGTTACATCCGAGCCAGGGTGTCCCTGGAGATGGAGCACGCGGTGTCCACCGGTATGTTCGTGGCCTTTCGCGAGAGGTGGGCGCCGGAGGGACTGGAGTGCGTCATCACCCCCGGCAAGCAAATTTTAATTTGCTGTTTTTTGTCTGAAGTTTAATTTGTTTATTGTGCCGGTTTTAGTGCCCCCACCCCCCCGCCCCCCTTTCAGCCACAGGGCAATTGTATAATTTGTGTTTTAGTGCCCTCAAAAAAAAATCCAAAAAACAAGGGGTCACTTGAAAAGTTTTTGGAGTGTCCCTCCCCCCTTTAATCAGGGTGCACTTGATTACTGATCACAACTTAAAATAATTGTAGTGCTGTTGAAGCACGGGTTTAGGTGGCAGGCGAACGAGAGGGCTATGTTTGGCAAGGAGACCAGGGTCAGGGACCTACTCGACGGCAGAGGAGGGCTGGATGGCGCCAGAGGAGCTGGCACGGTGCCTATCCTGGGCCGACGTCCGGAGCGCGGTCAATGCCATCGAGTCGCTAAAAACAGCGCTGGGCCCTGACTCTGTTAGGTGTGTCGAGGAGGCTTGAGCACGTGGGGAGATCCTGTCCGAACTGACCCTGGCCGGATGGAATTCCTCATCGGCGCCAAGCCCGGAAAACCTCCCTTGGGAGCCAGCGCCTCACAATTTGGGCCTCCTCCGGGAAATCTACGCAAACTCCTCAGTTCTGCGCGGAGGAGGTTCCTGTGCGGGCTACTCTTGCACTCTCTCCACGTTGCCATCCTTATCTGCCGTCAGACACGCCATGGCGCACCATCTTGCCATCCGAAGGAGGTGGGGGTCCTTGGTCTGGAAGGTGTTGCATGGAGCAATCCCGTGCAATAGGTTTTTAAGTCAGTTCACAAGCTCCCAGGCTGCCTGTAATTTCTGCAGTCTAGAGGAGTCTGTATTCCACGTGTTTATCGAATGTGTGAGGTTGCAGCCCCTCTTCCAATATTTGAAGGGGCTGCTCCCCAAATTCTGGTTGCACTTCAGTCCCACACTTCTGATCTTTGGACACCCTGTGCGGAGGGGAGTGGGTAGGTCCGAAGTCCTCCTCGTAGGACTTGCTCCTGGGCCTGGCCAAGGTGGCCATCAACCGGTCCAGGCAGCGGACGGTCGAGGGGGTCGTTCAGCCTGATTGCCTTCCTCTCTTCCGCAGATACATCCGAGCCAGTGTGTCCCTGGAGATGGAGCACGCGGTGTCCACCGGTATGCTCATGGCCTTCCGCAAGAGGTGGGGCGCCGGAAAGACTGGAGTGCATCATCACCCCTGGGAACCAAATTTTGATTTGAATTGAGTCGATGTCCAAAATTTAATTTGTCACTTGTGTCGATTTTAGTGCCACCCCCCCCCCCCCCCCCCCCTTTTTAGCCAGATGGCACTAGCATAATTTGTGTGTTGGTGCCCTCAAATAAAACAAGGGGGCACTTGTTTGAAAGTTTCTGTTTTTGTGCCCCCCCCCGCCCCCGGCTTTAATCAGGGGGCATTTGAGTTCACGATTTATGTTTTACAGATTACAGCAAAATAGTTGTAGGGCTGTTGAGTTGGGCGTGGCTTAGCCAGTCACGTGATGTTCACAAGACTCAATAAAACCCCAGTCAGTTGGGTTCGGAGATCCACAATGAGGCAGATGGTTGTGAGCCTGATGGATGAATTGGTAATGTGTAGTGTGATTATCAACCCTTTTACGAATAAACCAACTAGTTCTTAATAGCAATGTGTTGCTATGAATTCTTAAGCAAAGAACCCATGAAGCAAATATATTACAGACAGCATGTCTGACAATCCAGCATTCTCTCAATGGAGAGTCATGTGCCCGAAGTGAAGACACAACAGTGAGTGTCAGAAGGTTATGGTTGTGAATTGAGCCAAGCTGGCATTAATGGCCTGTGTCACTGGGCTGCTTCCTGGTTTGGTGTAGATTATAAAGCAGAGATTTAACTTTAATCAATTACAAGCCCATTAGTAATATCAGCAACCATTCAGATTCTAGATCCTCAGATTCACAATTTATTTAATACATGAACTTTTAAGGATTTTAATTTTAGTTAATTAACGATCAGTGTGGACTCCAGGAATACAAATTGAAATGAGCTATCTCCCCAAAGATCTGGATCAAGGAGGTTTCTTATATAAAAATGTTTTTTTTTAAATGATCTGGACTGGAGACAATCGGGTAGATTTCCCTCCTTACCTGGACAGAGAGCTGAGAGGTACATCTAACTGGGAGAGAGGTACATCTAACTGGAGCGTCACATGTCGGTAACGGAACCCGGGGATTTTCCTTTCATTCATTTGAATGGGAAGATAGTCTGGCAGAATCTGTTACCAGCCTACGAACCTCTTCACCAGATTGTCCCTTCATTGTTCTGCTCAGGTGATACTTAACACGCTGGCAGTAAAGTCTAAAATCTACGCCAGTGTTTAATCGGCCTCATATACAGTACTGCGTATTTAGCTTAATTCAACGAATATAAGGATTAGCAGCATGATTCTAGGCAGGAATATGATAAAGAAATGTATAACTCTGCCAAAATTTCAAAAATAGTTAGGATGATAATTGGCAGAACACTGGTTGATGATGTCAATTTACATTGTCATTATTCAGCTATTTTGGTTTTACAAAGATCCCTGTTGGAATAAAATGTGGTTTTCCAGTCCTCACATGCAAGGCTCATTTAGACAGCAGTTTAGCCAACCATAGCTGATGAAGTAATTACTGCTTCCCAGTTTAAATTAATGCCGGTTGCAGTCATCAGTCAAAATCTGTTTTCCAAAACCACAACCCATCATGGTATTAAATTATTGCAGTTCACGAGTGATGAGTGATGACGTCAGTGGCACTTCCCATTGTTAAAGGAGAGTAGTCTCAGTTGATATTGTTGATCTGCAGCATGTTGCATATGAATAGATAATGACATTAGTAATGGACTATCAATTGTCTTTACTGGATTTAACTGGTTAACTGTGAAAGATGTTGCAGATGATTCATGACTGCTGCACAAACTATCACAAGCAATTTAAACAGTTGAATAATGCCGCACTTTGACTGAGAGCAATGAATGCATCAAATATTCCTTTGATAGTACTGTATTAACATTCTGAGCAGCACATTGGCTGGGGAGGTTGAGTGCTATTAAATCAGCTGTATAAAATGCTGCAAACAGTGGCCCCCGGCCTGTGAGCACCATCGGAGCAGGCCAGGGAGCGGAAGGAGCAGCGTGGCGATATACCACTCCAGGGAGCAGCATGTGCTGGAGCAGGAGAGCAACGGCAGTGAAGAGGGACGTCACCAAGATCCAGATCGGTGATTGGAGCGTGAACAGGTACAGCAGGAGCGGCGAGATCGGGGCAAAGGAGCAACGAGAGATTGCAGAGCGATGTGATTGGGGCTCAGGAGAGGTGTGAGTTCGGGGCCAGAGAGATGAGGGCCCAGGGGCAGCATGGGCCAGCCCACACTGTGATATGTGTGTGCACTGGGTCCATGCAGCAGAGTAGGTCTCCAGTCAGTCGTCTTGGTTAATCCTTGCCACTGGACCAAGGTACAGCTCTGTCACTCTGTGTGGTGGGTGATATGCAACGACCACCACACGTTAAAAAAATTCACGCACAGGTATCTTCCACCCTTCAAGATTTAGTTCAGGACCTGGAATTTTAGGTCCTTCATTGAAACACCTGTGAACTTTTTGACGTGGAAGCAAGTCATCCTCGATTCGAGGGACTGCCTATGATAAAATGCTGGTGGTTGTGTGGCATGATGCTCAGCCACTCAGGACACATTTCGCCCCAGCCATCTGGGTAGACGTCGGGCAAACATCTAACCAGACCTGAAGCCAGTTGTACTTCCTGTAGCAGTGCGAATAGCCGCTGGCTTCGGGATCTTCTTGCAGTTGTCTAAAAATGTTTTGGGCCCTCCATTTGTTTGCTACCTGCCTCCCTCCTATCGTCCAATCCTGATGGGAATGTGTGTAAGCATTAAGTGGGGTGCCAGTCCATGTAAGCCTCTGCCAAGCGGAGACCAGAAAAATTAAGTAGAAGGCATGGTGATGTCTCTCCCATCTCATTACCAATCCCCTTGTATGTTAGGCACTAATGCCCCATGAGCCCCTGGGGAAACCCCCACAAGTGTATGGGACCCAAAGAGGGGAGAGATCCAGCATCATGAGTCTCCACCCCTTTTTCTGCTGCTTTGTGCCCACGAAATCAGCATTCCTTGAATGCAAAGCAATGGAAAATCAGTCCTACTCTGCATCAAGCAATCAGCAGTATATATCGGATTGTTACCTTCTGATACACGATCAGTTGGTTATCGTTAGGTTAGATCACTACAACAGGACTCCTCTCTGTCTCTCTGTCTACCAACAGTTTAAATAGAAACTCAATGAGAAAGTTATTCTCCTCACCTGGCCACAGGACCTAATCTACAAATTTACTCTCATTAAGGAAGTGAGCGCCTCACTTGCTAATGAAAGGGATCATAAACTGAGCTGATAAATCTACTTATGAAGTGATTCACTCCCCCTGCAAAGTAGAGGACACTACCTATGACGACTGCTACTGGAGGAGTTCAGTATCCTTGGCTATCACAGAGATAAACCACCATTCAGTCTAACACAGCTGGAGAAGATAAAGTTGTCTCTCCTGCTTATCTAACAAACTATCCTGATGTATATGTGCACTCTGTGGACCAACCTTAACTAATCCAAAGTAAAGTAAAACCATTGATGTAATTGGAAACAAATTACTTTCCCTATGAACTATTGACCACCAAAAAACAACTAGCACAACACGGCAATAGAAATTGACTACAGCAAGCATTTATATCGCACCTTGTCACACATCTCAGAAATGTCTCAAAGCGCTATACGTATGACAAGTTGCGATGTAGCCAAACCTGGGAGCAATTTAGCTTTCAGTAAGGCCCCACAAACGTCAATATCTAGATCATCAGAATAATTCCCAGATGCTCTTCAGTCATGGAATCTTGTTGTTATCCACTGAATCAATGGAACAGGCTTTGGGTTAATGGTTCATCTGAAGGGTGGCACCTCTGACATTGCAGCACCCCTTCAGTAACTGCACTACAGTAGTAGTCTAGATTGTGTGCTAGTGTGTTTCCTTGGGGTGATTCTCATCCTGATCTAACTCTAAGATTAGAATCATAGAACCATAGAAATTTATAGCACAGAGGGAGGCCATTCAACCCATCGTGCCTGTGTCGGCGAAAAAGAGCTATCCAGCTGTGTTGGCATTCAAGATGACAGAAATCACAGAGGAAAATAACGCTGGTTTCCTCTGTAAAGTTGCATTTATTGAAAAAGAGCTATCCAGCCTAATCCCACTTTCCAGCTCTTGCCTTGTAGATTACGGCACTTCAAGTACTTTTTAAATGTGATAAGCGTTTCTACCTCAACCACCCTTTCAGGCAGTGCGATCAAGAATTCCACCACCCTCTTGTGAAAAAAGTTCTTCTCAACTCCCCTCTAATCCTTCCACCAATTAATTTAAATATATGCCTCCTGGTTATTGACCTCTCTGCTAGGGATAATAGGTCCTTCCTATCCGCTCTATCTAGGCCCCATATA
Source organism: Pristiophorus japonicus (assembly GCF_044704955.1). Lineage (NCBI taxonomy): Eukaryota > Metazoa > Chordata > Chondrichthyes > Pristiophoridae > Pristiophorus > Pristiophorus japonicus. The sequence goes on along the minus strand of NC_091998.1, from coordinate 4,478,414 downwards.
ATTTTATATACCTCAATCAAGTCTCCCCTCAAGCCTCCTCTGTTCCAAAGAAAACAACCCCAGCCTATCTAATCTTTCATAGAAACTACGAAACATAGAAAATTACAGCGCAGAAGGAGGCCATCTCGGCCCATCGTGTCCATGCCGGCCGACAAAGAGCCACACTGCCATCGGTCAGCAGCCCTGAAGGTTACATATAAACCTATGAACAATGGTGGACAGGTAAAGAGCATCCGGCCCAACCAGTCTGCCCCGCACAACTGCGACACCCCATCTATCGCAACATTCTACACTCCACCCGGAGCCATGCGATCTCCTGGGAGAGGTAAAAAAACAGATAAAAACCCAGGCCAATTGGGGGAAAAAAATCTGGGAAATTTCCTCTCCGACCCATCCAGGCAATTAGAACTAGTCCAGGAGATCACTCTGGCCATATTAGATTCCCTTACCATCGTGTCTGCGCCAACCAACAAAAGGTTATCTAGTCTAATCCCACTTACCAGCTCTAGGTCCAGCACTTCAAGTGCACATCCAAGCACCTTTTAAATGTGGTGAGGGTTTCTGCCTTCACCACCCTTCCAAGCAACGAGTTCCAGACCCCCACAACCCTCTGCCTGAAGAAGCTTCCCGTCAAATCCCCTCTGAACCTTCCACCAACCACCTTAAACCTATGCCCCCATGTAATTGACCCCTCCCCCAAGGGAAATAGGCCCTTGCTATCCACTATATCCAGGCCCCTCAAAATTTTATATACTTCAATGGGGTCTCCCCTCAGCCTCCTTGGTTCCAAGGAGAACAAACCCAACCTATCCAATCTGTCCTCATAGTTAAGATTCTCCATTCCACTCGTAAATCTCCTCTGCACTCTTTCTAGTGCAATCACGTCCTTCCTATAATACGGCGATCAAAACTGCATGCAATATTGCAGCTGTGGCCTAACCAGAGTATTACACAATTTAAGAATAACCTCCCTGCTCTTGTATTATATGCCTCAGCTAATAAAGAATTAGCTTTCTTTATAGCTAAAATTCTCCAGTCCTGGCAAGATCCCCATAAATCTCCTCTGCACCTTCTCTAGCGCAATCACATCTTTCCTGTAATGTGGTGACCAGAACTGCACACAGAACTCCAGCTGTGGCCTAACTAGTGTTTCATACAGTTCAAGTATAACCTCCCTGCTCTTATTCTATGCCTCGGCTAATAAAGGCAAGTATTCTGTATGCCTTCTTAACCACCTTATCTACCTGGCCTGCTACCTTCAGGATCTGTGCCCATCCACTCCAAGGTCCCTCTGTTACTCTATACTTCTCAGCATCATAAAACATATTTCCAAGTATAGGTGACATCAAGAGGATGAATGAAAACTCCTTGGGTTCCAGTGATGAAAGAAGCTTAAACAGCATTCAAAGAAATGCAATAATTTAACTAAGAATTGAAAGGTGAGTTTTAAATGCTTTGAATCCCAATTGCACAAGTTGGACCAATTAAAGGGATTTTCTTAATCAAAAGGCAAACAAATTCTATATTTGGACAGGAGCCAAATGCTTCAATGTGTGAATTCTTGGTCATGATCATTTAAAAACATAGAAAATAGGTGCAGGAGTTAGCCATTCGGCCCTTCGAGCCTGCACCGCCATTCAATGAGTTCATGACTGAACATGCAACTTCAGTACCCCATTCCTGCTTTCTCACCATACCCCTTGATCCCCCTAGTAGTAAGGACTACATCTAACTCCTTTTTGAATATATTTAGTGAATTGGCCTCAACAACTTTCTGTGGTAGAGAATTACACAGGTTCACCACTCTCTGGGTGAAGAAATTTCTCCTCATCTCGGTCCTAAATAGCTTACCCCTTATCCTTAGACTGTGACCCCTGGTTCTGGACTTCACCAACATTGGGAACATTCTTTCTGCATCTAACCTGTGTAAAACCCGTCAGAATTTTACACGTTTCTCTGAGATCCCCTCTAATTCTTCTGAACTCCAGTGAATACAAGCCCAGTTGATCCAGTCTTTCTTGATATGTCAGTCCCGCCATCCCGGGAATCAGTCTGGTGAACCTTAAATCTAGAGTCACTTTCCTATATAGTACAAAATGAGAACATAGTCTATTTTACTTATGAACCTTAACAACAATTTGCAAAGATGCAGATCTTTACCTCCTAGTCAGATGTGTGCTCGCATATGAACCCATGCCCAGAGGAGAAATCTTTAGAATAGTCTTTTATTGTAGTGTGATGCCAAGTTCCTGGCCTCTTTCCCCATCTATCCCTATTGGTTTGGTAAAAGTAATTTTATTTAAAATGTGATACTCTCTACAATTTTGTTTAAAGTAGGTGTATCTGTACATTTCACTTTTTATTATATCTTAGCCCGTATAAGAATGGGTTTCCTGCTGTCTCCAGTTTATAAGGACTTGCACAAAGTGTCAGTTATAAACTGCTCTCAATTTCTGACATTTTTGGCATTCAAGATGACAGAAATCACACAGGAAAATAAAGTTGGTTTCCTCTGTAAAGTTGTGCTTATTGAAAGCACATAATTTAAATTTTGAAAGGAAATACAACTAAGTAACAACAAATTGACAAATATTAAATGTGACTTGGATATAAATTACTGGCAGCAAATCTAGCCTCTGGTGTAGTGTAATCATAGAGAGGCATTTTCTCTGCGTACCATATGTAGTCTTGAGAGAATGTTATTGTTTGAATTACCTTCCCACTAGCCATACTTTATAGTCCTAACACGTTGCCACTCCATACTGAAGCTAGTCCAGCAAATTGAAAGAAAGTATCAAAACAATAAAGTATCAATTCCAGATGCAAACTTATTTGTTTTAAAATGATTCTCTATTTGTGAATCTTTGTTCTCTTCACGGTTAAGGATGTTGGTGCTGCAGAATGAATCATTTTCTACATTTGGCATCCAGTCAGCATCAAGCACTCTCAGGTCACATACAGCCTGGGTTAGGTGCAGTGTAAAGGTCCCTTTACAGTGTCTCAACAATGTGCCTACTGGGCCGAGTTGCATTTCCATTGTATACACAAGGCACTCTTGTGGCCTCTCTGTGTAATATTTTCAGTTTTGTGCCAAATTCTTCGTAGTTTTGTGCTACAGATTTGGGACAAGTCAGGCGAAACTCAATTTGCTTCAGAGCCTAACAGCCGGCAGGAAGCTTTCATCTCATCACTCAAGGTTGGTTTCGAATCCATTTCCCCACTTAGCCTCCCATCTTCCTCAAAAACCTACTGTAACTCCTAGTTTGCAAATTCGTAATTTGGAACAAGTACAAGTTTAGTATTTTTATAAGTACGTGCTGTTCTTCGTTTTATGACTATGGCTTTTCATAAGTAGATATAAAAAGAAACTGATCCAACACAGTTTAGAAGATAAGAACAGAATCTCGTCTCAATCAGGTTGAACCACATCTCGCCAACATTCGAAGTTGGCATCAGTTGCCGGAAATATTAAGGTGTCCGATTGCACAGTCAAGATCTGTAATAAGGGCAGAATGTTTATTTGTCAATACAGGTGTGGAATTGTTAGAAGTAAATAGATGTTAAATTTCTAGTATTGTGTTGGCCAGTAAATAGTGAAACAAGAACCATTGGATTTAAAATTGAGTATTTTTGCTTTACAGGAGATCAATGTCAGCATTTTCACCAATTACAAGGGCAGAGAGGAGAGTTTGGTCTGAGTCTTATCTTGATATCCAGTGTGGTCTCCGCGTCCATTGGGAGTGGAACGACTGTAATATCCTTTCTCAATGGCACAAAACCCACACGAGGCACATTCTATGGACAAGGTCACTCTATGACCTGAACCTTTATTCACAGGACCAAGAAGTGATGATCCTGCGTGGGACCTCCCTTTATATACCTGGATGACCAGGTAAGGAGTGTCTCCCACAAGTTCACCCCCTGTGGTCAAGTTGTGCATTGCTTAAGTATATACAGTATTGTAGTGGTGTTACATAGAGGTTACATACATGACATCACCTCCCCTCCAAAGTCTTATTGGGATCATAGGTTAAGTCTTTCAGGTGGGCTACGCTCACTCGTGGAGCGCCGCAGTTGGGGCTCTGGTTGTTGAGCCTTGGCGTGAGTGTCTGTCACCTGTGGTGATTCCGGCCTGTCCGGGCTGACTGCCGGGACTGTGCATGCTGCTGGATGTTCTTGTTGCTCATTCACTGGCGGTGGTGTGAGCACCATCTCATGATCTTCCTCGAGTTCCTCAGTGTCCATGCTGAACCTTTTTTTTACTTGGTCCAGATGCTTATGGCATAACTGCCCACGATGACCCTGTTCCCCTCTTTGTCTATTACAGTACCCTCAAGCCATTTGGGCCCCACGGCGTGATTGAGGACCAATATGGGGTCATTTATTTCTATACATCTCCCCCTTGAATTTCGGTCATTGTACTGGGATTTGGGACTGGCGCTTGCCCTCAACTATGTCAGTCAGGACTGGGTGAATGAGGGACAACCGAGTTTTGAGTGTTCGTTTCATAAGTAGCTCAGCGGACGGGAACCCCGTGAGCGAGTGCGGTCAGGACCTATAGGCCAGCAGGAGGCGCAATAGGCGGCATTGAAGGGAGGGTCCTTGAATCCTGAGCATGCCTTGTTTAATGATTTGGACCGCACGTTCCACCTGGCCATTGGAGGCCGGCTTGAACGGTACTGTTCTGACATAGAAACATAGAAACATAGAAAATAGGTGCAGGAGTAGGCCATTCGGCCCTTCGAGCCTGCACCGCCATTCAATGAGTTCATGGCTGAACATGCAACTTCAGTACCCCATTCCTGCTTTCTCGCCATACCCCTTGATCCCCCTAGTAGTAAGGACTACATCCAATTCCTTTTTGAATATATTTAGTGAATTGACCTCAACAACTTTCTGTGGTAGAGAATTCCACAGGTTCACCACTCTCTGGCTGAAGAAGTTTTTCCTCATCTCGGTCCTAAATGGCTTACCCCTTATCCTTAGACTGTGACCCCTGGTTCTGGACTTCCCCAGCATTGGGAACATTCTTCATGTTTGATGCCATTGCCCGACATGAACTCCTGGAATTCGTAGCTCGAGAAACATGGGCCATTATCGCTAACAAGGATGTCCAGCAAGCCGTGGGTTGCAAAGACCGCACGTAGACTCTCCACAGTGGTGGATGTTGTGCACGAATTCAAAATGATGCACTCGATCCATTTTGAGTACGCATCTACCACAATGAGAAACATTTTTACCTTGAACGGGCCTGCGTAGTCTACATGAATACGTGACCATGGCCTGGTGGGCCAGGGCCACGGGCTGAGCGGTGCCTCCCTGGGGGGCATTACCCAGCTGGGCACACATCGTGCACCTGTGAACACAGTGTTCCAGGTCTGAATCAATTCCCGGCCATCAAACATGTGACCGGGCAATGGCCTTCATCAGCACGATGTCTGGATGCTCGCTGTGGAGTCCCCTGATGAATGCCTCCCTGCCCCTCTGGGGCATGACTACCCGGCTGCCCCATAGTAGGTAGTCAGCTTGGATGGAGAGCTCATCTATCCACCTGTGAAACGGTCTGACCTCCTCAGGGCATGCTCCGTGTGCGGGCGCCCAATCCCCAGTCGGGACACATTTCTGAATCAGAGATAGGAGGGGATCTCTGTTTGTCCAGATTTTGATCTGGCGGGCTGTGATGGGGGAGCCTGCGCTGTCAAAGGCATCAACAGCCATGACCATCTCAGCGCTTTGTTCTGTTGCCCCCTTGGTGGTGGCCAGTGGAAGCCTGCTGAGTGTGTCAGTGCAATTTTCGGTGCCAGGCCGGTGCCGGATGGAGTAGTCATAAGCAGCCAGCGTGAGAGCGCATCGCTGTATGCGAGCTGACGTGTTGGCATGACAGCCTTGCTGTCTGACAACAGGGATGTTAACAGCTTGTGGTCCATTTCTAATTCGAACCTCCTGCCAAAAATGTACTGATGCATTTTTTTTACACCATAGACACATGCGAGTGCCTCCTTCTCAACCATCCCATATCCCCATTCTGCTTGAGAGAGCGACCTGGAAGCATAAGCCACAGGTCGTAGTTGGCCCTCAGCATTACTCTGCTGCAACACGCACCCAACCCCATAGGACGATGCATCACATGTCAGAACCAATTTCTTACAGGGGTCATACAAGGTCAATAACTTATTTGAACAAAGTAGGTTCCGTGCCCGATTGCTCGCCCAAAAACCAATCGCAACCCTTACGCAGGAGCACGTGAAGCGGCTCCAACAACGTGCTTAAGTTCAGCAGAAAGTTTCCGAAATAGTTCAAGAGTCCAAGAAATGAACGCAACTCCGATGTGTTGCCGGGCCTGGGCGCTCGTCGAATCGCCTCTGTTGGATTCGGTGGTCCGAATCCCATCTGCAGCAACCCTCCTGCCCAGGAACTCAACCTCAGGAGCCAAAAACACACATTTAGACTTCTTGAGTCGCAGGCCTACCCGGTCCAGTCAGCGTAGCACCTCCTCCAGGTTGTGGAGGTGTTCCTCGGTGTCACGATCCGTGATGAGGATGTCGTCCTGAAATACGATTGTTCCAGGAATGGATTTGAGCAGGCTTTCCATGTTTCTTCGAAAAATCGCGGCCGCTGATCGAATGCCAAACGGGCACCTGTTGCAAACGAACAGTCCCTTGTGCGTAGTGATGGTAGTCAGTAGTTTAGATTCGTCGGCCAGTTCTTGAGTCATGTAGGCTGAAGTGAGATCCAACTTGGTAAACAGCTTGCCGCCTGCCAGCGTGGCGAAAAGATCCTCTGCTCTCGGGAGCAGGTATTGGTCTTGTAGGGACACCCGATTGATGGTGGCCTTGTAGTCGCCACAGATCCTGACAGAACCATCCGCTTATAGGACGGGAACGATGGGGCTCGCCAAGTTGCTGAATTCAACGGGCGAGATGAACAGAACCCCAAGAAAGAATGCAAAAGGCAGGAGGCAACAGAGCAGCGTAGCACTGGAATAAGTGTAAATCACAAGGTGGTAGGAAGGGACAATATGTATGAATATAAAGGGGCGGCAGGAGGGGTCAAAACTAAAAATCATGGTTTTAAAAACTAGGATTAAAACACTCTACCTAAACGCACGCAGCATTCGAAATAAAGTAAATGAGTTGACGGCACAAATCATTACAAATGGGTATGATTTGGTGGCCATTACAGAAATGTGGTTGCAGGGTGGCCAAGACTGGGAATTAAACATACAGGGGTATCTGACAATTCGGAAAGATAGACAAGAAGGGAAAGGAGGTGGGGTAGCTCTGTTAATAAAGAATGATATCAGGGCAGTTGTGAGAGACGATATTGGTTCTAATGAACAAAATGTTGAATCATTGTGGGTGGAGATTAGAGATAGTAAGGGGAAAAAGTCACTGGTGGGCGCAGTTTATAGGCCCCCAAATAATAACTTCATGGTGGGGTGGGCAATAATCAAGGGAATAATGGAGGCATGTGAAAAAGGAACGGCAATAATCATGGGGGATTTTAACCTACATATCGATTGGTCAACTCAAATCGCAAGGGGTAGCCTTGAGGAGGAATTCATAGAATGCATACGGGATTGTTTCTTAGAACAGTATGTTACAGAACCTACAAGGGAGCAAGCGATCTTAGATCTGGTCCTGTGTAATGAGACAGGAAAAATAAACGATCTAGTGAAAGATCCTCTCGGAATGAGTGATCACAGTATGGTTGAATTTGTAATACAGATTGAGGGTGAGGAAGTAGTGTCTCAAACGAGCATACTATGCTTAAACAGAGGGGACTACAGTGGGATGAGGGCAGAGTTGGCTAAAGTAGACTGGAAACACAGACTAAACAGTGGCACAATTGAGGAACAGTGGAGGACTTTTAAGGAGCTCTTTCATAGTGCTCAACAAAAATATATTCCAGTGAAAAAGAAGGACAGTAAGAGAAGGGATAACCAGCCGTGGATAACCAAGGAAATAAAGGAGAGTATCAAATTAAAAACCAATGCGTATAAGGTGGCCAAGTTGAGTGGGAAACTAGAAGATTGGGAAAACTTTAAATGACAGCAAAGAATGTCTAAGAAAGCAATAAAGAAAGGAAAGATAGATTACGAAAGTAAACTTGCGCAAAACATAAAAACAGATAGTAAAAGCTTTTACCGATATATAAAACGGAAAAGAGTGACTAAAGTAAATGTTGGTCCCTTAGAAGATGAGAAGGGGGATTTAATAATGGGAAATGTGGAAATGGCTGAGACCTTAAACAATTATTTTGCTTCGGTCTTCACATTGGAAGACACAAAAACCATGCCAAAAATTGCTGGTCACGGGAATGTGGGAAGGGAGGACCTTGAGATAATCACTATCACTATGGAGGTAGTGCTGGACAGGCTAATGGGACTCAAGGTAGACAAGTCCCCTGGTCCTGATGAAATGCATCCCAGGGTATTAAAAGAGATGGCGGAAGTGATAGCAGATGCATTCGTTATAATCTACGAAAATTCTCTGGACTCTGGGGAGGTACCAGCGGATTGGAAAGCAGCTAATGTAACGCATCTGTTTAAAAAAGGGGGCAGACAAAAGGCAGCTAACTATAGACTGGTTAGTTTAACATCTGTCGTGGGGAAAATGCTTGAAGCTATCATTAAGGCAAGAAATAGCGGGACATCTAGATCGGAATAGTGCAATCAAGCAGACGCAACATGGATTCATGAAGGGGAAATCATGTTTAACTAATTTACTGGAATTCTTTAAGGCTATAATGAGCATGGTGGATAGAAGTGTACTGATGGATGTGGTGTATTTAGATTTCCAAAAGGCATTCGATAAGGTGCCACACAAAAGGTTACTGCAGAAGATAAAGGTACGCAGAGTCAGAGGAAATGTATTAGATGGATAGAGAATTGGCTGGCGAACAGAAAGCAGAGAGTTGGGATAAATGGGTCCTTTTCGGGTTGGAAATCGGTGGTTAGTGGTGTGCCACAGGGAGCGGTGCTGGGACCACAACTGTTTACAATATACGTAGATGACCTGGAAGAGAGGACAGAGTGTAGTGTAACAAAATTTGCAGATGACACAAAGATTAGTGGGAAAGTGGGTTGTGTAGAGGACACAGAGAGGCTGCAAAGAGATTTAGATAGGTTAAGCGAATGGGTTAAGGCTTGGCAGATGGAATACAATGTCAGAAAATGTGAGGTCATTCACCTTGGGAAAAAAAAACAGTAAAAGGGAATATTATTTGAATGGGGAGAAATTACAACATGCTGCGATGCAGAGGGACCTGGGGATCCTTGTGCATGAAACTCTTTTAGAGTCTACCTGCAAAAACATAAAACATGCCACCCGACCTGGGTGAAAAGCCTACTGCACCTGGTATTCCCAGGCAGTCTCCCATCCAAGTACTAACCAGGCCTGACTCTGCTTAGCTTCCGAGATCAGACGAGATTGGGCGTTTTCAGACTAGTGTGGCCGTAAATCCCAAAAGGTTAGTTTGCAGGTGCAGCAGGTAATCAGGAAGACAAATGGAATGTTGGCCTTCATTGTGAGAGGGATGGAATACAAAAGCAGGGAGGTCCTGCTGCAACTGTATAGGGTATTGGTGAGGCCGCACCTGGAGTACTGCGTGCAGTTTTGGTCACCTTTCTTAAGGAGGGATATACTGGCTTTGGAGGGGGTACAGAGACGATTCACTAGGCTGATTCCGGAGATGAGGGGGTTACCTTATGATGATAGATTGAGTAGACTGGGTCTTTACTCGTTGGAGTTCAGAAGGATGAGGGGTGATCTTATAGAAACATTTAAAATAATGAAAGGGATAGACAAGATAACAGGCAGAGAGGTTGTTTCCACTGGTCGGGGAGACTAGAACTAGGGGGCACAGCCTCAAAATACGGGGGAGACAATTTAAAACCGAGTTGAGAAGGAATTTATTCTCTCAGAAGGTTGTGAATCTGTGGAATTCTCTGCCCAAGGAAGCATTTGAGGCTAGCTCATTGAATGTATTCAAATCACAGATAGATAGATTTTTAACAAATAAGGGAATTAAGGGTTATGGGGAGCGGGCGGGTAAGTGGATCTGAATCCACGGCCAGATCAGCCATGATCTTGTTGAATGGCGGAGCAGGCTCGAGGGGCTAGATGGCCTACTCCTGTTCTTAATTTCTATGTTCTTATGTTCTTATGATGCCCTCTTTCAACAAACGGTCCAATTCGCTCTCAATTTTCCTACGCATCACATATAGCACTGCTCTGGCTTTGTGGTGCACTGGTCTGGCGTCCAGGGTGATGCAAATCACTACTTTGGTACCTTTGAACGTCCCGACGCCAGGTTGGTATAGTGACTCAAATTGTTGTTGGTCTTGTGAGCACGAACTTCGCTCCACAGATGACATTGCGTGCACATCCCCCCATTTCCAGTTCATCTCAGCTAACCAGCTCCTCCCCAACACTGCGGGACCATTGCCCGGGACAATCCAGAGCAGCAGCCGGTTCACTGATCCATTGTGTGTGACCGCCAACATTGCACTGCCTAGTACTGGAATGATTTCTTTGGTATACGTCCATAGTTGTGTCTCAATGCGTTCTAGTTTGGGTCTACAGGCTTTGACAGGCCATAGCTTTTCGAATTGTTGAACGCTCATGAGTGAATGGCTGGCCCCCGTGTCCAGCTCCTTGCATACAGGGATGCTGTTTAATAAAACCTTCATTATCATTGGTGGCGTTTTGGTATATGAGCTGTGAATGTTTGCCACATGAACTCGCTGAACTTCAGCATCCATTGATTTGCCCCAACAGTCATCTTGCCTCACAGACCCCTCTTCTGGTCCATCCGCCTCATAAATTAGCCTGGTAACAGGCTTCCTGCACATTCGAGCTAAATGGCCACTGAGGTTGCAATTTCTGCAGACAAATTGTTGAAGCCTGTAAGTCATGGCAGAGTGTTTGCCCCCACACCTCCAGCATGAGCTGAGATTCCCATTGTTGTGAACAAAGGAGCTATGACCTGGCATTCCTCACTGATTGTCCCTTTGACTGCTCTTGAGTACCCTGTTAGTGGGTGTCAATGGCCCAATCCTGGACCGCATTGTCCACTGTGATGGCATAAATGTCTGTTCAGCCTGCCATTATCTCTGCTGAAAACCTACTCTGGGATCTATTGCTGCCTGGGGTGTGTCAAACTGCCCTTGCCTGCCTGCGGGGCTCTGAGTCGCGTTTATGATATTGACTCCCTGATCCCCTGCCGCGTTGGAGGCAGAATGACGCGCGTATATTATTTTGGTTTCCTCCTCCCCCGCCATGAAAGTCTGAGCCATCAATGCCGCCGCTTCCAAAGTCAAGTCCTTGGTCTCAATTAACTTTCGGAAAATCCCCGCATGACCGATGCCCTCAATAAAGAAATCCCTTAACATCTCCCCCCTGCAGGCGTCTGTGAACTTAGAGGCTGGCCAAACGCTGGAGGTCCGCAACAAAGCCCGGTATGCTCTGTCCTTCACGACTGAGTGGGTATAGAATCTGTGTCAGGCCATGTGTATGCTGCTCGCCGGTTTGAGGTGCTCACTGATTAGTTTGCTGAGCTCTTCAAAGATTTTGTCCACCGGCTTTTCGGGTGCGAGTAGGTCCTTCATGAGCGCGTAAGTCTTCGGTCCGCAGCTGGTCAGCCGCTGCATCTCCCAGCCATTCTTTCGTGACAAAGCTTTGCTGGAGCGTCTCAATGAAATCGTCCCAGTCCTCACCAACACAGTACCATTCCTCTGTGCTACCGGTGGCCATTCTCGTGGGTTGTTGATTCCCATTTCTCATCGCCAATATACTATCCTTTCTCAATGGCACAAAACCTGCACGAGGCACATTCTATGGACACAGTCACTCTATGACCTGAACCTTTATTCACAGGACCAAGAAGTGATGACCCTGCGTGGGACCTCCCTTTATATACCTGGATGACCAGGTAAGGAGTGACTCCCACAAGTTCACCCCCTGTGGTCAAGGTGTGCATTGCTTAAGTATATACAGTATTGCAGTGGTGTTACATAGAGGTTACATACATGATAACGACAACCCCTGGTTATCCTGGTAGGATGTAGTGAGTCAGGAAATGGAAATAACCCACAGCACAATCAGAGGTGGGGTTGCCTTGCGTACTGCTAGGCATGGAAGAGAAGACATATGCAAGGCTGGCATAGTTGCCTGACAATCTTTTCAACCATGAAATAGGACAGCGGAATATAGTACTGTAAAAGGGAGGGAAGACTCCAAACAAAGAAAGAAAGGATTGACGTATAGTGTGGGAATAACATAGCAGTTAACATTGCTTAAAATTGGGGAGGATGTGTTTGTGGAAAGGAGATCAATTTATTGAGTTATGGGTAAAGGAAGTAGCATATTTTGACTTCTAGTTGACATTTTGCCTCTCAAAACATTGACAGCAGAAATGTACCTTGATGGAATTAATAGTACATTTGAAAATTGACCAGAATTAGTTCAAGGTCACTAGTGGAGTCCCACAAGGAATCAGTACTGGGACTTCTACTATTCACATTATTTAATACCAACTTTAATAACCAGCATGTTCCGATTAGAGCATCTAAGTTTGTTGATTGTACTTGATGTTTCAATAGTTAAGGGTAAAATTACATATGGCATTAATAAATTTTTGTAAAATTCATTCATGGGATGTGGGCGTCACTGGCAAGGCCAGCATTTATTGCCCATCCTGAACTGCCCTTGAGAAGGTGGTGGTGAGCCGCCGCCTTGAACCGCTGCAGTCCGTGTGGTGAAGGTGCTCCCACAGTGCTGTTAGGGAGGGAGTTCCAGGATTTTGACCCAGCGACGATGAAGGAACGGCGATATACTTCCAAGTCAGGATGGTGTGTGATTGGAGAGTAATGTGGAGGTGGTGGTGTTCCCATGCGCCTTCCTACCCTTGTCCTTCTAGGTGATAGAGATTGCGGATTTGGGAGGTGCTACCAAAGAAGCCTTGGCGAGTTGCTGCAGTGCATCTTGTAGATGGTACACACTGCAGCCACGGTGCGCCGGTGGTGGAGGGAGTGAATGTTTAAGGTGGTGGATGGGGTGCCTATTAAGTGAGCTGCTTTGTGCTGGATGGTGTCGAGCTTTTTGATTGTTGTTGGAGCTGTGGAGAGTATTCCATCACACTCCTGACTTGTGCCTTGTTGATGGTGGAAAGGCTTTGGGGAGTCAGGAGGTGAGACACTCGCCGCAGAATACCCAGCCTCTGAACTGCTCTTGTTCCCATAGGATTTATGTGGCTGGTACAGTTAAGTTTCTGGTCAGTGATAAGCCCCCAGGGTATTGATGGTGGGGGATTCGGCGATGGTAATGCCGTTAAATGTCAAGGGGCGGTGGTTGGACTCTCACTTGTTAGAGATAGTCATTGCCTGCCACTTGTGTGGTGCGAATTTTACTTGCCACTTATCAGTCCAAGCCTGAATGTCTTGTTGCATGTGGCATGGAATGCTCCATTATCTGAGGAGTTGCGAATGGCACTGAACATTGTGCGGTCATCAGCGAACCTTCCCACTTCTGACCGTATAATGGAGGGAAAGTCACTGATGAAGCAGCTGAAAATGGTTGGGCCGAGGACACTGCCCTGAGGAACTCCTGCAGTGATGTCCTTGGGCTGTGATGATTGACCTCCAACAACCACAAACATTTACTTTTGTGCAACGAATGGCTCCAGCCAGTTGACAGCTTTCCCCCTGAATCCCAGTTTTACTCGGGCTCCTTTGTCATGTATTTAACCATCTTGCAAAGACATAGTCATGTAACTGTAACTCATGCACACTGTACCTGTACCCTAGAAATGCACACCCTGACCACAGGGGCTGAACTTGCGGAAGACATTCCTCACCTGGGTTTCCAGGTATAAAAGGGGAGGTCCCACCCAGGGTCAGCACTCCTTGGTCCTGGCAATAAAGGTGAAGGTGAAAGTTACAGAGTTACCGTGTCTGATATACCTATGCCTCGTGTGAGTTTGTAGTAAGGTGCAGGGACACTACATTTGGCGACAAGAAACAGGAATCACCGAACCACCGGTGGCACAGAGGAACATTACTGTGTGGGTGAGGACTGGGACGACTTTGTGGAAAGATTCCAGCAGAGCTTTGTCACAAAGGACTGGCTGGAAGAGACAGCGGCTGACAAGTGGAGGGCGCATCTACTGACCAGCTGCGGACCACAGACGGATGACTGATGAAAGACCTGCTCGCACCCCAAAAGCCAGCGGACAAGTCCTTTGAAGAGCTCAGCCAGCTGATCAGTGAACATCTCAATCCGGCGAGTAGCGTACACATGGCCCGGCACCGGTTCTACTCTCACCGGCGTCGGGAGGGACAAAACGTCTCGGACTTCGTGGCGGAACTGCGGTGCTTGGCCAGTCTCTGTAAGTTCTCCGATGCCTGCAGGGAGGAGATGTTAAGGGACTTTTTCATCGAGGGCATTAATCATGCCGACATTTTCACGAAGCTCATAAAGACTAAGGACTTTACTTTCGAAGGGGCGGCGTTGATAGCTCAGACCTTTATGGCAGGGGAAGAGGAGACAAAACTAATTTACGCGCGCAGCCCTGGTCCACACATGGCGACGGACCAGGAAGTTGACATGGTGAACGCGGCTCGGGACCCCGCAGGCAGGCAAGGGCATTTCGAAACCGCCCAGGCAGCAACAGGCTCTAGGGTGGGCCTGCAACAAGGACAATGGAAAGGGGATTGGCAATTCACGCCATTTCGAGGAACAATGTGTCCCACGATGGGACCATTAACACCCACCATCAGAGTGCTTAGAAACAGTCAAATGGGCAATCAGAGAGGAATGCCTGGTAATAGTCCTTTTGTTAACAGCAATCTCAATCTCAGCTCATGCTGGAGGTGCGGGGGTAGACACACTGCAAGAAGCTGCAGGTTCCAGCAATATACCTGTAGGATTTGTAATGTCGGTGGACACTTGGCCAGGATGTGCAAAAAGGCAGTAGCGAGGCTAATTTGTGAGACAGAGGAACCAGACGAGGGGTCAGCAATGCAGGATGAGGCCTGGGGTAAAGCCATAGATGCTGAAGTTCAGCGGGTTCATGTGGCTGACGTCCACAGCTCATTCACTAAAACGCCACCCATGATGATGAAAGTCTTACTGAATGGCATCCCGGTGCACATGGAGCTGGATACGGGAGCTAGCCAGTCACTGATGAGCGCCCAACAATTTGAGAGACTATGGCCACACAGAGCGAGCAGCAAACTGGAACGCATTGAGATGCAGCTATGGACGTACACCAAAGAGATCATTCCAGTGCTGGGCTGTGCAAACTTGGTGGTAACATAATGGATTACAGAACCGGCTCCCACTCTGGGTCGTTCCGGGAAATGGCCCCGCGCTTTTGGGGAGGAGTTGGCTAGCTGAGATGAATTGGAAATGGGGGGATGTGCATGCCATTTTATCCGTGGAGCGAAGTTCATGCTCACAGGTCCTGCAAAAATTCGAGTCACTGTTTCAACCTGGTGTCGGAACATTGAAGGGCACTAAAGTAATGATACACATCACTCCGGACGCCAGGCCAGTGCACCACAAAGCCAGAGCGGTGCCGTATGTGATGCGTAAAAAAATTGAATGTGAACTGGACAGGCTGCTCAGAGAGGGCATAATTTCAGCAGATGAATTCAGCGAATGGGTAAGTCCCATCGTTCCCATCCTCAAAGCAGATGACTCGGTTAGGATTTGCGGCGACTACAAAGCCACCATCAACCGGGTATCACTGCAAGACCAATACCCGTATCCGAGAGCGGAGGACCTTTTTGCCACATTGGCAGGTGGCAAGCTGTTCACGAAGTTGGACCTCACTTCGGCCGACATGACTCAGGAACTGGCTGAAGAATCCAAGCTTCTGACCACCATCACGACCCACAAGGGATTATTCGTCTACAACAGGTGTCCGTTTGGCATTTGTTTGGCAGCAGCCATCTTTCAGAGAAATATGGAAAGTTTGCTCAAATCCATTCCTGGAACGATCGTATTCCAAGACGACATTCTCATAATGGGTCGAGACACCGAGGAACACCTCCACAACCTGGAGGAGGTGCTACGCCGATTGGATCGGGTAGGCTTGCGGCTGAAAAAGGCCAAGTGTGTGTTTTTGGACCCAGAGGTCGAGTTTTTGGGCAGGAGGGTTGCCGCAGATGGGATCCGGCCCACTGAATCAAAAACGGAGGCGATCCGCCGGGCGCTCAGGCCCAGCAACACGTCAGAGTTGCGATCATTCCTGGGACTTTTGAACTATTTTGGGAACTTTCTGCCGAACTTAAGCACATTGTTGGAGCCGTTACACATGCTCCTGCATAAAGGTTGTGAATGGTTTTGGGGGGACTGTCAAGAACGGGCTTTCAATAAGGTGAGGAACCTGCTGTGTTCCAACAAACTGTTGACTTTGTATGACCCTTGTAAAAAACTGGTCTTAACATGTGATGCGTCATCCTACGGGGTTGGGTGTGTGTTGCAGCAGGGTAACAATGACGGCCGACTCCAACCGGTGGCTTATGCCTCCAGGTCGCTCTCCCAGGCAGAGCGTGGATATGGCATGGTCGAGAAGGAAGCACTCGCGTGTGTTTACGGTGTGAAAAAGATGCACCAGTACCTTTTTGGTAGACAGTTCGAGCTAGAGGCGGACCACAAACCATTAACATCCTTGTTGTCCGACAGCAAGGCTGTCAACGCCAATGCGTCAGCTCGCATACAGCGCTGGGCCCTCACGCTGGCTGCGTATGACTACACCATACGGCACCGGCCAGGCACTGAAAATTGCGCTGACGTGCTCAGCAGGCTCCCACTGGCCACCACCGAGGGGGCGTCGGAGCAGAGCGCCGAGATGGTCATGGCCGTTGAGGCTTTTGACACTGCGGGCTCCCCCATCACAGCCCGCCAGATTAAACTCTGGACCAACAGGGACCCCCTCCTATCCATGATAAAGAAATGTGTCCTGACTGGGGATTGGGCGCCTGCACACAGGGCGTGCCCCGAAGAAGTCAGACCGTTTCAAGGACGGATGGATGAGCTCGCCATCCAAGCTGACTGCCTGCTATGGGGCAGCCAGGTAGTCATGCCCCAGAAAGGAAGGGAAGCGTTCATCAGGGAACTCCGCAGCGAGCACCCTGGCATCGTGTTAATGAACATGTATGGTGGCCGGGGATTGACTCAGACCTGGAACACTGGGTTCACAGGTGCACGACGTGTGCCCAGCTGGGCCATGCCTCCAGGGAGACCCCACTCAGTCCGTGGCCCTGGCCCACCAGACCATGGTCACGTATTCACGTAGACTATACGGGCCCGTTCATGGGGAAAGTGTTTCTGATCGTTGTCGATGCTTACTCAAAGTGGATCGAGTGCATCACATTGAACTCGTGCACAACATCCATCACTGTGGAGAGTCTGTGTACGGTTTTCGCGACCCATGGATTGCCAGACATCCTGGTCAGCGACAATGGCCCGTGTTTCACCAGCCATGAATTCCAGGAGTTTATGTCGGGCAATGGTATCAAGCTTTCCGGACAGCGCCGTCCAAGCCGGCTTCCAATGGCCCGGCGGAACGGGCGGTCCAAGTCATAAAACAGGGTATGCTACGCATCCAAGGTCCCTCCCTTCAGTACCCCCTATCACGCCTCCTGCTGGCCTACAGGTCCTGCCCGCACTCGTTCATGGGAGTCCCATCAGTGGAACTCCTCATGAAATGCATGCTCAAGATGCAGCTGTCCCTCATTCACCCAGCCCTGGCAGACATTGTTGAGGGCAAGCGCCAGTCCCAAACCGAGCTCCATGATCGAAACTCAAGGGGGAGGTGTATAGAAATAGATGACCCGGTATTTGTTCTTAACCATGCTTTGGGACCCAAGTGGCTTGAGGGCACCGTAATTGCCAAAGAAGGAAATAGAGTCATGGTGGTCCGACTAAACAATGGGCAGATATGCCGCAAACACTTGGACAAGTAAAGAAAAGGTTCAGCATAGACACGGAGGAACCTGAAGAAGAGCATGAGATGGCACCCACCACTGCCAGCGGAGAAAGACTTGGACCTAGCCAAAGCCATCCTAATTGCTCAGGCATACATGGCCAGAGAGGAAGAAACAAAACTACTCTACTCACAACTTCGGAATCACCCGGGGCCAAAGACCATGAATAAGCTAAATTTGTCGGCAGACAGGAGAAGTGCCCCCAGCTGGGCTAATGCGACCTCTGCTCGACCTGAGATGACTCACTCACCACAACAATAGACTAATACGAAGAGATCAGTACCTGTGAATGCAAGTCCATTAGCAAGCTATTGGCGCTGTGGAAGGGCTCATAGCGCAAACCAGTGCAGGTTCAAACAATATGTATGCAAGAATTGCTCAATGATGGGGCATCTCCAACAAATGTGTAAACGTGCTACAACTCGATATGTAGCGGAGGATGGGAGGTCAAGCGTAGATCCTGAGGATCGCGCAGAGATGACCGAGGAGAAAGAGGTACATGGAGTGCACATGCATGAAGTGCACACCTTTACCAACAAGAGTCCCCCGATGATGATGAACGTTAAACTGAACGGCATACCGGTACCGATGGAACTGGATATGGGTGCGAGCCAATCGATCATGAGCCAGAAGACCTTTGAGAAGTTATGGGCAAACAAGGCACACAGGCCCAAGCTGAGCCCGATCGACGCGAAGCTGCGCACCTACACTAAAGAGATTATCCCAGTCCTCGGAAGTGCAATGGTTCAGGTGCTGTTTGATGGTTCTGCGCATAATTTGCCACTATGGATTGTTACCGGTAATGGGCCCACGCTGCTTGGCAGAAGCTGGCTACGGAATTTTAACTGGAAATGGGCGATGTAAAAGCATTATCGTCGGTGAAGAAAGCCACGTGTGCGCAGGTCTTAGACAAGTTTCCGTCACTGTTCCAGCCTGGCATCGGCAGCTTCACAGGGGCCAAGGTGACAATTCACCTCAGCCCAGACGCGAGTCCCGTTCACCACAAGGCCACATGATGCGGGAGAAAGTAGAAGTCGAGTTAGATCGGTTTCAGCGCAAAGGCATCATATCGCCAGTGGAATTTAATGACTGGGCCAGTCCCATTGTCCCCATTCTTAAAGGTGATGGGACAATTAGAATCTGTGGAGATTAGAAAGTAACCATAAACCGAATATCGTTATAGGACCAGTACCTGCTACCCAAGGCGGAGGATTTGGTTGTGACCCTGTCGGGCAGAAAGCTGTTTTCGAAATTGGACCTCACCTCGGCGCACATGACCCAGGAGCTGGTGGAATCGTCCAAGAAGCTGACGTGCATAAGCACACACAAGGGGCTGGTCGTATACAACCGGTGCCCCTTCGGGATCCATTCAGCGGCTACGATCTTCCAACGAAACATGGAGGGCCTGCTGAAATCTGTCCCGGAAATGGTCGTCTTCCAAGACAACATCTTGATCACCAGACACAACACTGATGAACACCTCCATAACCTGGAAGAGGTGCTACGCCGACTAAATCGATTGAAACGAACCAAATGCGTCTTCTTGGCACGAGAGGTGGAATTCCTGGGAAGGAGAATTGCAGCAGATGGCATCAGACCCTCAGAGTCCAAGACGGAGGTGATCCAGAAGGCCCCAAGACCACGCAACACGACGGAGCTTGTTCCTAGCACTACTGAACTACTTTGGTAACTTTCTGCCTGGGCTGTGCACTTTGCTTGAACTATTACATGTACTGCTCCGTAAGGGTGATGACTGGGTCTGGGGTAAAAATCAAGAAACTGCCTTCGAGAAGGCCAGAAACTTACTGTGCTCAAACAATCTATTGGCGCTGTATGATCCTGTAGGCATCTTGTTTTAGCGTGCGATGCGTCATCCTACGGGATTTGATGTGTGCTTCAGCAAGCGAATATGTCGGGTAAGCTCCAACCTGTAGTGTATGCGTTCTGCAGTCTTTCCAAGGCTGAAACGGGGTACAGCGTTGTTGAAAAGGAGGCCCTAGCTTGTGTGTACGCGGTAAAAAAAATGCACCAGTACCTATTTGGCCGCCAGTTCGATATAGAAACTGACCACAAGCCGCTCACGTCGTTATTCTCTGAGAGCAAAGGCATTAATACCAACGCCTCAGCTCGCATTCAGAGGTGGGCATTAATGCTGTCCGCTTACGACTACACGATCTGCCACATACCAGGCACCGATAACTGCGCAGATGCGCTCAGCCGGCTCCCGCTCACCACCACCAAGGGTGAAGTGGAGCAGCCCGCAGAACTGGTCATGGCCATGGAAGCCTTTGAGGGCGAATGGTCACCCGTCACGGCACGCCAGATAAGAATCTGGACCAGCCAAGACCCACTGCTGTCCCAGGTGAAAAACTGTATATTAAGTGGAAACTAGGCAACCATGTATGGAGAGATGCATGGCGATTTTAAGTCATTTCACCGGCGTAAGGACTGTCCAGGCCGACTGAATTTTGTGGGGAAATCGTGTAGTCCCGCCCAAGAAAGGCAGAGATTTATTTGTCAAGGATCTCCATAACACACACCCCGGCATCGTAATGATGAAAGCCATTGCGAGATCGCAAGTGTGGTGGCCCGGCATCGACGCATACTTAGAGTCAGGCGTATGCCGGTGCAACACGTGCGTGCAACTCAGCAACGCACCCAGGGAAGCCCCCCTGAGCCTGTGGTCCTGGCCCTCCAAACCCTGGTCCTGCATCCATGTAGATTACGCGGGTCCCTTTCAAGGAAAAATGTTCCGAGTTGTAATTGATGCTTATTCTAAATGGATCGAATGTGTTATAATGTCGTCCAGCACATCCACCGCCACAATAGACTGCCTTCGGACAATGATCGCCACCCATGGCCTGCCCGACGTCCTTGTTAGTGACAATGGACCATGCTTTACGAGTTCCGAATTTCACGAATTTATGCGCTGTAACAGCATAAAGCATGTCAGGTCGGCCCCGTTCAAACCAGCCTCCAATGGCCAAGCTGAACGGGCAGTACAGATCATAAAGCAGGGCATGCAGCGAGTGATGGAAGGCCCCTTGCAGACCCATCTGTCTCGCGTGCTGCTTGCATATCGGACAAGGTCCCACTCATTCACAGGGGTTCCGCCCGCCGAACTCCTCATGAAGAGGACCCTCAAAACAAGGTTGTCCCTCGTGCACCCGGTTTTAAGTGAGATTGTCGAAAACCGGCGTCTTAAGCAATGTACATATCATGACTGCAACTCTGTAACGTGTTGTATCAACGTCGATGACCCTGTTTTCGTGCTGAACTTTGGTACGGGCCCCAAGTGGCTTGCAGGCACTGTCGTAGCTAAAGAGGGGAGTAGGGTATTCGTGGCAAGACTCACTAATGGCCAAACCTGCAAGAAGCACATCGATCAAACCAAATTGAGGTTCACCGATGATCCAGGATGACTACAG
Source organism: Pristiophorus japonicus (assembly GCF_044704955.1). NCBI lineage: Eukaryota > Metazoa > Chordata > Chondrichthyes > Pristiophoridae > Pristiophorus > Pristiophorus japonicus. Next base: position 4,456,991 of record NC_091998.1, on the reverse strand, counting down.
TGATATCGACTTCCAACCACAAGCAACAGCACCAACGGTTCACCAAGAGACAGAACCCGTCGCACCGGACAGTTCGACCAGAGCCGCAGCACCACAAGGCAGTGACAATCTGGTCAGGCCGCCCATACCCAGCGTCCAACTCAGACGCTCAACCAGAGAGCGCAGACCCCCGGTCAGGCTTGACCTGTAAGCCGCATCTAAGACTTGGGGGGAAGTGTTGTGATGTATTTGCAGCCATGCTCTGTATCATGCTCTGTACCATGTAATTACATGTAATAGCCAACAGATGGGGAAAGCCCGGGAGGCACACATGACTGCATCTCGTGCTGCCTCCCTATATAAAGCAGGCTCCCCCTGCAGTGCTCACTTTTGGAGTTTACATTAAACCGAAAGGTCACAAAGTGATCAGCTCCAGCATAGGCCACGTGTGATTTATTATAGTGATAAGCATACGTATCAATCACTGTACCAGAACAGGTAGCATTGAGGTATTGGGTTACAACACCAGGTTGCCTTGAAGTATTGCTGAGTACAGAGACTGCAATCTGCCCAATTTTTCCCAGCCATTTGAAAGTAATAGGGAAATAAGAGGAGCACGCACCACATTGCAATTTATAAACAATGTGAAAAGTGATAACCTGTCATGATTTCTTGACATGGCACAGAACTCTCCATGTCAATCTAAGTAGGTTAAATTTAAGTACTTATCAGATTAGTTTTCAGGAGACCTGTCTGCATTCCTCAGTTTCAAATGTGTAGACTTCATTATAGAACAGGCGGAAATCGAAAAAGGCGTAGAATTGAACGAAGACAGAATACAGACAGTGGAATAATATTATTGCATGTGTGACAGCAATACTGTGGGGAGATCATTGTTGCTTCCTTCAGTAAGCAAAGCAAGAAATAATTGATTGACTTAATGCAATATTGCAGAACTGTTTCCCATTGAAATATTATACTGCCTAAACAAATACTGAGCAATTTCTCATTCCCTTCTTCCATATTAAATACCACTGTCCTCAATAAATGTCATTGCCTTGTTTCCAAAGAATATCAGTCGTGTTTACTTTGGCTTCATTTTTCTATTAAACACATCTAAAGGAACTGCACCAGTTTCCTTGAGTTGATGTTGTGATTTTGCCATGTTAAATACATGGACTTTTGACAATTTTATTTAAAAAATGAACATTCATAGTATAATAATTGAAATGATTTATCAGGTGACTGTTCCTTTCAGCTATTGTGGTCAGTGATGTATTGCAATCATAGCTTTAATGTAATCCCATGGAGGTGGGAGGAAACATGACAGATAAATAATTCATTGTGGAAAGATTTGGTGTCAAATAAATCTACGTAAGCCTGTGTGTTTTATGATTGTGCATTGTACTTCCAATCAATGTCATAAGGTAAAGTACTCAACATTTCAAATTCCTTGTTTGATGTTAGGTGTGTTTCTATTGTAATTTGGCAATGGTAAAGTGATGCTATAACTCCAGTCAGCTACTAACCTTGGGTATGATATTGCGAGGATGATGGGGCAGATTTCACTGTTCCTGCAACTGGGGCTATTGGATCACCTGGAGGTAGTGAATGCACGGAAATGAGATGAGGAGTAGCACATGCCCATTAGGGTGTGCATGTTTTTCCGTCCATTTAAACGAATAGCTCTGTCAATGCTGTGCTCTCTCCCCACCCAATTTCCCTGGAATATCTGCGCTCATACAGTCCGATAGCCGCCGCTGCAGGAACATGAAAACACTCCCACTATATCCTGTTTAAAAAGTGTTCAGGAGATCCCTTGGACCTCTTGAGCGTGATTTGAACTGGCTTTCGCTTGTCTAAATGTCCTGAGAGTGTGGATTCTCCTGTCAAGATGCTCAATGCATTGACATATTACTGGCTGGCAATGTAGCTGTGCTCTGCCAATTGGTGCCTGGTACCAGACCCTGCACTGCCTGGGACCAAATACTGTCCTTCCTGGGACCAAACTCTGTCCTTCCTGGGACCAAACTCTGTCCTGCCTGGGACCAAACTCTGTCCTGCCTGGCTGGATTGCATACTGGGGCTTCTGTTCGCAGACTCTGTATAGTAAGAGAAATGCTAATGCACGTGATTCGGAGTATGCATCTGACTTAAGATATTTTTACATATTATTTACAGCACGGAAACAGGCCATTCGGCCCAACAGGTCCATTCCGGTGTTTATGCTACACACGAGCCTCCTCCCACCCCTCTTCATCTCACCCCATCAGCTTATCCTTCTATTTCTTTCTCCCTCATGTGTTTATCCAGCTTCCCCTTAAATGCATCGATACTATTCACCTCAACCACTCCCTGTGGCAGCTAGTTTCACATTCTCACCACTCTCTGGGTAAAGAAGTTTCTCCTGAATTATCTATTGGATTTATTAGCAACGGACTTATATTTATGGCACCTAGCTCTGTCTGCTCCACAAATGGAAACATCTTCTCTACGTCTATCAAACCCCTTCATAATCTTAAAGACCCAAGATGTAGGTGCAGTTGATGTAAATCTCATGTGATGAGTTGGTTAACTAACTTGAGGCTGCTGAAGACTTGACTCTGTTGTGTTGGTGAACTAACCTGTCACCACATGTGGAATAAATTGCTCTCTCCTGAATAAACACCATTTTAACTTCATGAGTTTTTATTGACCACTTCATTATTTCTGTTTGAACTGAATGATACAAATCAGAGTTAATTGATGCCAGCAGAGAAGGAGGCACAATGGACCAGACCAGTAAAACATCCCCAAGTGCCTATTATCTGTTGTATGTTGCTCCCTCCCTCATTATACAAGTCATTTCCTTTAAGAAAGTCATCAGCAATAAAATAATGAAAGATGTTTTCAAAGGATGTTGGAGTCAATTATAGCTTGATGTCTCTGTCATGTCATTAGGGCATCTGGATTATATTGAAACCTTTCATACTGCACAGATTCCCCCAAAAATGATTCTTACTCAAATAACTTATGTTACTGCCACTGAATAAGTAAAATAAAACAATATTTACAACAAGAGAATGCAATGAGAGACAAGTGGGATCTCTTACACCTAGGAGGCAATGGCTGTATTTATATTTCTGCTACATAACACTCAACAGCTGCACTGGTAGATATTCCAGTATTTCCTGTTCCAACACATCATAACCAAGTAGACAGCGAACAAGGAATCAATAAAAGAGGGTGGGACTTACAGGAGGGCCACGGGGTCCAATGATTGAGATGCCGGGATCGCCTGGAGCACCCTGCGGTAGAAGGAGAAAAGGCAATCAGAACAAGCACCCGTTACAATCCACACAGAGATTGCATTTTATTGTGAATCTCCTCTCGGATGTAATGTCTCCTGATGGAAACCAACGACGTGATGCTTGCAGCCAAGATTTGGAATAAACTGACTACATGCCCTAAATAGCAATGGTTTGTTGTCTCTCTCTGGAGGTTAGAAGGTCAACATTGGTAAACTCCAAACTCCATGTAAGCATCTCAGCTTGGCTTCCAGCTCCTCTGGTCTGTATTACACCGGATTACATCGGATATACAGCAAAAAAACAGCCCATTTGGCCCAACCAGTCCATGCCGGCGTTTATGTTCCACTCGTCTTTCCTCATCTAAACCCTCTATTCCCTTCTCCCTCATATATTGTCTCACCTCCCCTTAAATGCATCGATACTATTCGCTGTGGTAGCGAGTTCCACTCGCTCAGTAAAGAAGTTTCTTCTGAATTCCCTGTTGAAAATCTTGGTGACTATCTTATATTGATGGCCCCCGGTTATGCTCTTTCCCACAAGTAGAAACATTCTCTCTGTATCCACTCTATCAAAACCGTTCATAATTTTAAAGACCTCTATTAGGTCACCCCTCAGCCCTCTAGGTGCTCCATCATCATCATCATAGGTAGTCCCTCGTATCGAGGATGACCTGCTTCCACGCCAAAAGTTTATAGGTGTTTCAATGAAGGACTTAATATTACAGATCCTGAACTACATCCTGAAGGGTGGAAGATGCCTGTACGTGGGTTTTTTATAACGTGTGGTGGCCGTTGCACACCAGCCACCACACGGGCTTGACAGAGCTAGGTCTTGGTCCAGTGGCAAGGGTTATCCAAGACGACTGCGACCTAGTGCGCACACATACTGCAGTGTGGGCTGGCCCATGCTGCCCCTGGGCCATCGCCTTTTCTGGGCCCCGAACTCATGCCTCTCCTTGACCCCAATTACATCCCTCTACAATCTCACGCCGCTCCTTCGCCTCGACCTTGCCGCTCCTGCAGTACTTGCCATTGCTCCAATCAGCGACCTGGATCTTGATGACGTCAAATCCGGTCACTCGCTTCGCTGCCGTTGCTCTCCTGCTCCAGCACGTGCAGCTCCCTGGAGTGGTAGGCCGCCACGCTGCTCCTTCCGCTCCACAGCCTGCTCCGATGGTGCTTGCAGGCCGGGAGCCGCGCAGACTGCACGGCCAGGTCGCCACGCTGCTTTCCACTCCCCGGCCTGCTCCGATGCACCATCGAGCGCCATCTAGGTGCTACATTCACGATAGCAGACAACTCATCACCCTTCGCCCTCCATGATTGGCTCTCAAGGAACACATTTGTGTATTTTACAGAAAATAGATACAGCTTAAATACTTTATCTTAATATTCCATTATGGTCAGTTACAAACTAATGGAGCCAACATCTTTATAGAAAGGTACAAATAATAAAGGGTTCTTTTATTTCCCAAAGTTAATTTTTCCCATCAACTTATGCAATGATTGCAATGTACAAAAAGCACCCCTGCTCCAAATCCGGGAAGTCCCCCATTTCTTTTTAAAACCGAGTTGAGAAGGAATTTCTTCTCCCAGAGGGTTGTGAATCTGTGGAATTCTCTGCCCAAGGAAGCAGTTGAGGCTAGCTCATTGAATGTATTCAAGTCACAGATAGATAGATTTTTAACAAATAAGGGAATTAAGGGTTACGGGGAGAGGCTGTGTCTCTGTTACTTTATTAGAAATGGGGGGAATTGAAATATTCTCAGTTCATCATATGGACACTGAAGATCATAGAATCATAGAATGACGCAGCACAGAAGGAGGTCATTTGGCCCACTGTGCCTGTGCAGACTCTTTAACAGAGCTATCCAGTTACATAAGAATTAGGAATAGGAGTAGCCCATCTAGCCCCTCGAGCCTGGTCCGCCATTCAATAAGATCATGGCTGATCTGGCCGTGGACTCAGCTCCACTTACCCGCCCTCTCCCCGTAACCCTTAATTCCCTTATTGGTTAAAAATCGATCTATCTGTGACTTGAATACATTCAATGAGCTAGCCTCAACTGCTTCCTTGGGCAGAGAATTCCACAGATTCACAATCCTCTGAGAGAAGAAATTCCTTCTCAACTCGGTTTTAAATTGGCTCCCCCGTATTTTGAGGCTGTGCCCTCTAGTTCTAGTCTCCCCGACCAGTGGAAACAACCTCTCTGCCTCTATTTTGTCTATCCCTTTCATGATTTTAAATGTTTCTATAAGATCACCCCTCATCCTTCTGAACTCTAACGAGTAAAGACCCAGTCTACTCAATCTATCATCATAAGGTAGCCCCCTCATCTCCGGAATCAGCCTAGTGAATCGTCTCTGTACCCCCTCCAAAGCCAGTATATCCTTCCTTAAGTAAGGTGACCAAACCTGCGCGCAGTACTCCAGGTGCGGCCTGACCAATACCCTATAAAGTTGCAGCACGACCTCCCTGCTTTTGTACTCCATCCCTCTCGCAATGAAGGCCAACATTCCATTCGCCTTCCTGATTACCTGCTGCACCTGCAAACTAACTTTTTGGGATTCATGCACAAGGACCCCCAGGTCCCTCTGCACCGCAGCAGGTTGTAATTTCTCCCCATTCAAATAATATTCCCTTTTACTGTTTTTTTCCCTAAGGTGGATGACCTCACACTTTACGACATTGTATTCCATCTGCCAAACCTTCGCCCATTCGCTTAACCTATCTAAATCTCTTTGCAGCCTCTCTGTGTCCTCTACACAACCCGCTTTCCCACTAATCTTTGTGTCATCTGCAAATTTTGTTACACTACACTCTGTCCCCTCTTCCAGGTCATCTATGTATATTGTAAACAGTTGTGGTCCCAGCACCGCTCCCTGTGGCACACCACTAACCACCGATTTCCAACCCGAAAAGGACCCATTTATCCTGACTCTCTGCTTTCTGTTCGCCAGCTAATTCTCTATCCATGCTAATACATTTCCTCTGACTCCGCGTACCTCTATCTTCTGCAGTAACCTTTTGTGTGGCACCTTATCGAATGCCTTTTGGAAATCTAAATACACCACATCCATCGGTACACCTCTATCCACAATGCTCGTTATATCCTCAAAGAATTCTAGTAAATTAGTTAAACATGATTACCCCTTCATGAATCCATACTGCGTCTGCTTGATTGCACTATTCCTATCTAGATGTCCCGCTATTTCTTCCTTAACGATAGTTTCAAGCATTTTCCCCATTACAGATGTTAAATTAACCAGCCTATAGTTACCTGCCTTTTGTCTGCCCCCTTTTTTAAACAGCGGCGTTACATTAGCTGTTTTCCAATCCGATGGTACCTCCCCAGAGTCCAGAGAATTTTGGTAGATTATAACGAATGCATCTGCTATCACTTTCGCCATCTCTTTTAATACCCTGGGATGCATTTCATCAGGACCAGGGGACTTGTCTACCTTGAGTCCCATTAGCCTGTCCCGCACTACCCCCCTAGTGATAGTGATTGTCTCAAGGTCCTCCCTTCCCACATTCCCGTGACCAGCAATTTTTGGCATGGTTTTTGTGTCTTCCACTGTGAAGACCGAAGCAAAATAATTGTTTAATGTCTCAGCCATTTCCACATTTCCCATTATTAAATCCCCCTTCTCATCTTCTAAGGGACCAACATGTACTTTAGTCACTCTTTTCTGTTTTATATATCGGTAAAAGCTTTTACTATCTTTTTATGTTTTGCACAAGTTTACTTTCGTAATCTATCTTTCCTTTCTTTATTGCTTTTTTAGTCATTCTTTGCTGTTGTTTTAAATTTTCCCAATCCTCTAGTTTCCCAGTAACCTTGGCCACCTTATACGCATTGGTCTTTGATTTGATACTCTCCTTTATTTCCTTGGTTATCCACGGCTGGTTATCCCTTCTCTTACTGTCCTTCTTTTTCACTGGAATATATTTTTGTTGCGCACTATGAAAGAGCTCCTTAAAAGTCTTCCACTGTTCCTCAATTGTGCCACCATTTAGTCTGTGTTTCCAGTCTACTTTAGCCAACTCTGCCCTCATCCCACTATAGTCCCCTTTGTTTAAGCATAATACGCTCGTTTCTGACACAACTTCCTCACCCTCAATCTGTATTACAAATTCAACCATACTGTGATCACTCATTCCGAGAGGATCTTTTACTAGGCGATCGTTTATTATTCCTGCCTCATTACACAGGACCAGATCTAAGATAGCTTGCTCCCTTGTAGGTTCTGTTACATACTGTTCTAAGAAACAATCCCGTATGCATTCTATGAATTCCTCCTCCAGGCTACCCCGTGCGATTTGAGTTGACCAATCGATATGTAGGTTAAAATCCCCCATGATTACTGCCGTTCCTTTTTCACATGCCTCCATTATTCCCTTGATTATTGTCCGCCCCACCGTGAAGTTACTATTTGGGGGCCTATAAACTACGCCCACCAGTGACTTTTTCCCCTTACTATCTCTAATCTCCACCCACAATGATTCAACATTTTGTTCATTAGAGCCAATATCGTCTCTCACAAACTGCCCTGATATCTTCCTTTATTAACAGAGCTACCCCACCTCCTTTCCCTTCTTGTCTATCTTTCCGAATTGTCAGATACCTCTGTATGTTTAATTCCCAGTCTTGGCCACCCTGCAACCATGTTTCTGTAATGGCCACCAAATCATACCCATTTGTAATGATTTGTGCCGTCAACTCATTTACTTTATTTCGAATGCTGCGTGCGTTTAGGTAGAGTGTTTTAATCCTAGTTTTTAAACCATGATTTTTAGTTTTGACCCCTCCTGCAGCCCCTTTGTATTTAGTGGCCCTTTTTGTTTTTTGCCTGGGGTTTCTCGGCCCTCCACTTTTACTCATCTCCTTTCTAACTTTTGCTTTTGTCCGCTTTTTGTTTCCCTCTGTCTCCCTGCATTGGTTCCCATCCCCCTGCCGTATTCGTTTCACTCCTCCCCAACAGCACTAGCAAACACTCCCCCTAGGACATTGGTTCCGGTCCTGCCCAGGTGCAGACCGTCCAGTTTGTACTGGTCCCACCTCCCCCAGAACCGGTTCCAATGCCCCAGGAATTTGAATCCCTCCCTGCTGCACCACTGCTCAAGCCACGTACTCATCTGCGCTATCCTGCGATTCCTACTCTGACTAGCATGTGGCACTGGTAGCAATCCCGAGATTACTACTTTTAATTTAGTTCCTAGCTCCTTAAATTCGTCTCGTAGGACCTCATCCCTTTTTTTACCTATGTCGTTGGTACCAATGTGCACCACGACAACTTGCTGTTCTCCCTCCCTTTTTAGAATGTCCTGCACCCGCTCCGAGACATCCTTGACCCTTGCACCAGGGAGGCAACATACCATCCTGGAGTCTCGGTTGCAGCCGCAGAAACGCCTATCTATTCCCCTTACAATTGAATCCCCTATCACTATTGCTCTCCCACTCTTTTTCCTGCCCTCCTGTGCAGCAGAGCCACCCACGGTGCCATGAACTTGGCCGCTGCTGCTCTCCCCTGATGAGTAATCCCCCTCAACAGTTAATCCCACTTTCCTACTCTTTCTCCATAGCCCTGTTTTTTGCCCTTCAAGTATTTATCCAATTCCCTTTTGAAAGTTACTGTTGAATCTGCTCCCACTGCCCTTTCCGTCAGTGCATTCCAGGTCACAACAACTCGCCGTGTAAAAAAGTTTTCCCTCATGTTGCATCTGGCTCTTTTGTCAATCACCTCTGGTCACCATACCTTCTGCTAATGGAAACAGTTTCTCCTTATTTACTCTATCAAAACCGTCATGATTTTGAACACCTCTATTAAATTTTCCTCTATACCTGCACTGCTCTAAAAAGAATGCCAGCTTCTCCAGTCTCTCCATTTAACCAAAGCCCCTCATCCCTGGAATCATTCCAGTAAATCTCTTTTGCACCCTATCCAAGGGCTGGACCTCCTTCTTAAAGTTGGTGCCCACAACTGGACACAATACTTTAGTTGAGGCCTAACCAGTGTTTTAGAAACATAGAAACATAGAAACATAGAAAATAGGTGCAGGAGTAGGCCATTCGGCCCTTCTAGCCTGCACCGCCATTCAATGAGTTCATGGCTGAACATTCAACTTCAGTACCCCATTCCTGCTTTCTCGCCATACCCCTTGATCCCCCTAGTAGTAAGGACCTCATCTAACTCCTTTTTGAATATATTTAGTGAATTGGCCTCAACAACTTTCTGTGGTTGAGAATTCCACAGGTTCACCACTCTCTGGGTGAAGAAGTTCCTCCGCATCTCGGTCCTAAATGGCTTACCCCTTATCCTTAGACTGTGACCTCTGGTTCTGGACTTCCCCAACATTGGGAACATTCTTCCTGCATCTAACCTGTCTAACCCCGTCAGAATTTTAAACGTTTCTATGAGGTCCCCTCTCATTCTTCTGAACTCCAGTGAATACAAGCCCAGTTGATCCAGTCTTTCTTGATAGGTCAGTCCCGCCATCCCGGGAATCAGTCTGGTGAACCTTCGCTGCACTCCCTCAATAGCAAGAATGTCCTTCCTCAGGTTAGGAGACCAAAACTGTACACAATACTCCAGGTGTGGCCTCACCAATGCCCTGTACAACTGTAGCAACACCTCCCTGCCCCTGTACTCAAATCCCCTTGCTATGAAGGCCAACATGCCATTTGCTTTCTTAACCGCCTGCTGCACCTGCATGCCAACCTTCAATGACTGATGTACCATGACACCCAGGTCTCTTTGCACCTCCCCTTTTCCTAATCTGTCACCATTCAGATAATAGTCTGTCTCTCTGTTTTTACCACCAAAGTGGATAACCTCACATTTATCCACATTATACTTCATCTGCCATGCATTTGCCCACTCACCTAACCTATCCAAGTCGCTCTGCAGCCTCACAGCATCCTCCTCGCAGCTCACACTGCCACCCAACTTAGTGTCATCCGCAAATTTGGAGATACTACATTTAATCCCCTCATCTAAATCATTAATGTACAGTGTAAACAGCTGGGGCCCCAGCACAGAACCTTGCGGTACCCCACTAGTCACTGCCTGCCATTCTGAAAAGTACCCATTTACTCCTACTCTTTGCTTCCTGTCTGACAACCAGTTCTCAATCCATGTCAGTACACTACCCCCAATCCCATGTGCTTTAACTTTGCACATCAATCTCTTGTGTGGGACCTTGTCGAACGCCTTCTGAAAATCCAAATATACCACATCAACTGGTTCTCCCTTATCCACTCTACTGGAAACATCCTCAAAAAATTCCAGAAGATTTGTCAAGCATGATTTCCCTTTCACAAATCCATGCTGACTTGGACCTATCATGTCACCTCTTTCCAAATGCACTGCTATGACATCCTTAATAATTGATTCCATCATTTTACCCACTACCGATGTCAGGCTGACCGGTCTATAAATCCCTGTTTTCTCTCTCCCTCCTTTTTTAAAAAGTGGGGTTACATTGGCTACCCTCCACTCCATAGGAACTGATCCAGAGTCAATGGAATGTTGGAAAATGACTGTCAACGCATCCACTATTCCCAAGGCCACCTCCTTAAGTACTCTGGGATGCAGTCCATCAGGCCCTGGGGATTTATCGGCCTTCAATCCCATCAATTTCCCCAACACAATTTCCCGGCTAATAAGGATTTCCCTCAGTTCCTCCTCCTTACTAGACCCCCCGACCCCTTTTATAACCGGAAGGTTGTTCGTGTCCTCCTTCGTGAATACCGAACCAAAGTACTTGTTCAATTGGTCCGCCATTTCTTTGTTCCCCGTTATGACTTCCCCTGATTCTGACTGCAGGGGACCTACATTTGTCTTTACTAACCTTTTTCTCTTTACATATCTATAGAAACTTTTGCAATCCGTCTTAATGTTCCCTGCAAGCTTCTTCTCATACTCCATTTTCCCTGCCCTAATCAAACCCTTTGTCCTCCTCTGCTGAGTTTCTTCACTCTATAGCATTAATGTTCTAAACATGAAATAATACTTTCTCCAATTTGGTGATTACAATGCCCAGCAACACACACAAAAAAAAGAACATGTGTCACCGTTTACAAGATGTCCCGGTGACTGGGAAATTGCTTTTGTGAGTTGCTCTCCACAGGGTCACAAGTTGAAATTCCTTTTAAAGATATTTCTTTTGACAACAATACCAAAAAAAATATAAGGGCAGCAGGCGGTCCTGAACACTTTCATGTTGCTTGTCTTTTGCTTGTTTTTCCATCATAACATGGTCATGTAGCAGGTCATTGAATTGTCTATTTCTCCGAAGAAATAACAAGGATGACCCACCTCGTATTGAGGAAGCTCCAGGTCCCTCAGCCAACTGTAAAAACACATCCAATGGCACAAAACTGATTTTCATTCTCTCCCTCCAGCCACTCGTATTTAAAAAACTAGAAGATTAATTTGCAGAATCTAAAATAATATCAGAAATGTATCAAATCTTTATTCATAGGGACACATACAGAACATGAACAACTTGCATGGCATGTAACAAGCTCTTAGCTTGGGAAGGAGGAGGTGTGGGAAGAGATTTGAATAGTGATTGACTCAGGAAAAGACTCAAAAGTTAAATTTATGTATAAAGTTCCAAAGAGATTTAAAGCTCCGTGTGCACAGATCACTATAATGTAGCAGTAAGGTACACAAAATAATCAAAAAGCTAATGGAATGTTAACATTTATAACTAGAGGGTTAGAATATAAAGGAAAGGTTCTGCAACAGCTTTACAAAGTCCTGTTCGACCACATCTGGAGCACTGTGTACAGTTCTGGGCCCCGCACCTTCGAAAGTATATATTGGCCTCAGAAGGTGCGCAGCGCAGATTCACCAGAATGTTAACGGGGCTCCAAGGGTTAGATTATGTGGAGAGAATACATAGACTCGGCTTACATTCCCTGGGATATAGAAGATTAAGAGGTGATTTGATTGAGGTTTTAAGAATTGATAATAGTAGATAGAAACTTTTTCCCGCTGCTGGGGGGAGTCTAGGACAAGGATTCATAACCTTAAAATCGGAGCGAGGCCATTCAGGAGAGAAGTTAGGAAATACTTCTTCACGCAAAGGGTGGTAGAAGTGCAGAACTTTCTCCCACAAAAAGCAGCAATTTTCTATCTGAGATCGGGAGATTTTTGCTAGACAAGGGTATTAAGGGATATGGAGCCAAGGAACGTGGATGGAGTTAAGATACAGATCGGCCATGATCTCATTGAATGGCGGAACAGGCTCAAGGGGCTGAATGGCCTAAAGGATACTATACATCATGGGACCTTGCAGTCCTTTTGTAGGGCTTCAGCCTGATGCTGAGTATATTGAGGCCATTTTACAATTCTTCTTGTGTTTAGATTAAAATCCTTTTCCTCATCCACAAATTCCTCCATAGAGTAGTCCCATCATTCGCCAGCCCTCCTTCCTCTCTTGTATCATCAAATCCTCAGATTCTGACCCCCAGTCCATCCTTCCCTCCCTCCACTCTATCTTTGGTATGGGAACCATCAGCGGTCTCCGCTGTCTCCACTGTGATTTACATAAGAACATAAGAACAGAAGAATTAGGAACAGGAGTAGGCCATCTCGCCCCTCGAGCCTGCTCCGCCATTCAACAAGATCATGGCTGATCTGGAGGTGGACTCAGCTCCACTTACCCGCCCGCTCCCCATAACCCTTAATTCCCTTATTGGTTAAAAATCTATCTATCTGTGATTTGAATACATTCAATGAGCTAGCCTCAACTGCTTCCTTGGGCAGAGAATTCCACAGATTCACAACCCTCTGGGATCTGTCTGCCTCTCCACCTCCCTCCAATTCTTCAAAAGCCCATCTCATCAACCAGACTTTCGCTCACTTCTCCCAACCCTCTCGCAAAACCATGACATTTTCTTCTTTCACCTGCCCTAATATCTAAATAATCTTTAGTAATGTATCCACGTAAATGAGCGGAAACCCTTTCTTTAAATATTTCTTAAGCCACTGGATCTATCCTGTGTCTCCACAAAATCTTTCTTGTGTCTTTGAAAAGTCAAGGCATCAGGCTTTGTTTAAGATGTTAACTCTAAATCAAATTTATTCAACAATACATAAACAAGAGTATTGTGTCTGTAAGCACTCAAATAATGACTCCACGAGGTAAGGTATTGTACTTGAACTGTGGTGACCTGAGTCCATTTATTACAGCTCCTGAGTGAGGGTACAGTATGGTGAGCTCCCGTTTATACCTGGTTACCTGTCGTGTACAGGTGATCCCTAGGTCTCCACCAGTGGTGGTTCAAAGATAGTGTATACAATGTGAAGATACACTCAGTAGTCTTATGTAACTGTACATTGAGTGTACAGGGAGTATATTTATATTATACATACACGACATCACTCCCCCCTAAGTCTTGTGCCACTGGCCTTTGCACTGTGTGCTCTGGCCCTCGACTTGAGTGCCCAAAACCCTTGCACCTTGTCTATGCTTTGGCTTGGCTCTCTCCCTGTTGAGCCCCAAGTCCTTATTGCCACAACATTGGGAAATGGTCAGCAGTGGATGGTTGGAGGTTGCAGTGGGGGTTGAGTGGGTTCTGGGTGTGATCCATGTATGTCCATGGCTACATACATCCATTCCCCCCCCCCCCCCTCGCCATAGATAGACCATGTCTGTGGCTCAATGTACAGAAAGAAAGAACCCAAAAAAAAGGAACATAGGATTAATTACATCACTGTTTGGGTTCTGCAGTAGTGGAACAAGTACATTTTACAGGTAAGGTACATACGTGGTATCACAGTCTTGCCCCTGGGATAGGTGCAGGTGGGTGAGGACACTAGTTCCAGAGTAACCGGACTGTGTCCAGGTTGTCTGATGGCGGCGCTGTGCCCCCTGCCAGCTGGGTGGGCTCGGATCGCTCACCTGGCTGAGTCTCAGGGCCTTTGCCGTTGCCTAGTGGTGGGCAGAGCCACAGGAGTGTCTGGCCTCCCTGTCCTCTTTTGAGGGCTACGGTGTCTCCTAGCTGCCCTTTAGCGGTAGTGGGAGCCTGGTCATCCCAGGTCATGTTGGGAGAGCTGGAGGGTGCTAGCCTCTTGCTCCCGGTACTGGCCCTGGTGAAGCATGGTACCGGTAGTGGTGCCTTTGCCGTCCGCTGATCGCTGGCCCTGAAGCTGGTATGCTCCCTCTGTGTGTGGCCATGCTCCCTGGGGCATCACATTGGTCCCGGAGGCGCATGCTACATGATCGGGTAGCCCGCTGGACCTGGGTGCTTCCGACGGGAGGTTGCTCTTGGTTTTGTCGGCGTACATGTAGAACCCAGTATCGCACATCATTACTTCATTTACTGTCATAATACATTGGCTCCGACCGCAATCGCCCGACTCAACATGGTTAGTTACATTTACATACTTGCATTTGTCAATTACATCGCTTACATGTGTATCACCGGCATCGCTGTACAAAGAGTGCAACTGTTCCTTTAATTGTGATGGGTTGCCAGTCTCCTTTAAGAGGGTCTTGCAATCTTTACGCCAATCCGGTTCGCTGCTCCATTAACGCTGCCCCTCGTGGTCTGGCCACCGCCATCTTTGCTTCAGACGCTTCATTTCGTGGTTCAGGCACCATCTTCTTTCTCTCCACGAGGTAGGCTGCGGTGATCCTTTTTTCCCCAGGTTCTGCCGAGGAAACAGGGAAGTTACCTTCTGTGCCGATTTTCTTCCTCCGGAGTCCTGCCACAGGATTCTGGAAGGTGAGATTGGGTCATTTCGGTTGGATCATCTCACCGTTGGGTTGAACGGTCTGTGTCATCTCCACGCAGTCGAGTTGAGCGGCTGGATCCAAATTCGGGGCCGCGTAGGACGTCGATTGCTGGAGGTCGGAGGTTTTCCCAGCTCCAACGGATCTGTTTCATCTATCTTCTTCCTAGCAGCATTGGACCATCACCAGCAACGATCCACAAAGGTAACTTGTGCATCGCACCGTCGTGGGACACCTGGACATCCACGCTGCCAACGATGGTGTCGTTTGTGTTGGTGAGCAGCTTCACTTGGATCGGGATCATTTTAGGTCGTTCGACTGGATTGTCCCAAAGTTTCTCAAAGGCTACCTGGTTCATTAGTGACTGGCTCGTCCCTGTGTCCACCTCCATCGTGACTGGAACACCGTTGATTTCAACTTCCATTTTCAAATGAGAACTCTCGGTGGAAAAGGTAAACACTCTGTACACCTCTTCATGGGGCTGAGCTGCCTCATGGACTCTCTCTTCATTGTCGCAGGAGTCCGGATGATCAGCCAACTCTTCACCTCAACTTGGTGAGTACAATTTCTCTTGCACATTCGCTGGAGGTGGCCCTTCGTGGTACAGCCTTTGCAACTGTAGTCTTTGTAGCGGCATTGGTGGGCCCTGTGATTCCCTCCACAGCGCCAGCATGGGGTTCGCCGGTTAGCCCCATGTGGCGGACTCAGGGTTGCGGGACTTGGGGTTCTGTTCTCTCTACCCTGAGAGAGACTGCTAGCAGCAGCCTTGCCTCTAAAAGGCACCAGTCGGTTCACAGTATTTGCCGGGTTAGAGTCCTGGGGGTGAATCATCTGCTTGGAATCGCAGGCTGAGGCCATGAATGCTTGACTCACATTAATTGCCTTCTGCAGGTTGACCATGGTGTCCGCAGAAAGCAGCCTGTGGAGAAGGCCCTCGGGGCCGATTCCAATAACGAAGATGTCCAGCAACGCTTCGGTGAGGTGGTCGCCAAAATCACAGGGTGCAGCCAATCGTCTGAGGTCTGCAGCATATTTTGCGATTTCTTGGCCTTCAGGGTGGCCAGTGGGTGGATGTAGAACTGGTGTCTGGCTGTGAGGATGCTCTCTTTAGGTTTGACCTGTTCTTCTATCATCGTTACAAGCTCCGCAAATGTTTTGGTTGTTGTCTTCTCTGGGGCTAGCAGGTCTCTGACGAAGCCATAGATGGTGGGCCCACAACTGCTGAGCAGGATAGCTCTGCGCTTATCAGCCAGCAAGGTCGGGGTGTCTCCCGCCAGGTCGTTGGCAATAAAGAAGTGTTCAAGCCTTTCGACAAAGGCCTCCCAATCTTCCCCATCGGCGAATTGTTGAAAGGTGCCAAGGTTAGCCATTTTCGCGTGGAAATTCGTAATCTCATCGCCAGTTACTAATGACTCCACGAGGTAAGGTATTGTACTTGAACTGTGGTGACCTTAGTCCATTTATTACAGCTCCTGAGTGAGGGTACAGCAAGGTGAGCTCCCCTTTATACCTGGTTACCTGCAGTGTACAGGTGATCCCTAGGTCTCCACCAGTTGCACCCTCTGGTGGTACAATCATGGTGTATACAGTGTGAAGATACATCCAGTAGTCTTATGTACCTGTACATTGAGTGTATAGGGAGTATAACTATATTATACATACACAACAAAGAGAATGAATAACATTTGTATCATACAGATATATTTACACTACACTAACTCCTCAATGTTTGCAATCTCTATGCTAAACTATTGGCCCTGAAATCCCGGCCTCCCCGGGTCTGTACGGAGTGTGTACGGACCCAGAAAGGCATCGCGAAAGCCGGTTTTCGGCACACAATGCCCATGCGCTGAAAACTGTCTTTTCTGATCTGTCAAGCTTCTGGCTTGACGGATCCTCCGCATCTCGGGGGGAAGAACATTCCCACGGCAGAGATTGGGCTATTTGCCCATCTTTTGCCCTGCGAATGTCCTTAAAACTCTTGCACCTGGTAAAAGCAAGTGCATAGCCTACTTTTACCAGCGTAAGAGTTTTAAAACATATCAAAAACATATAAAAATAAAATTTCAAAATACATATTCATCTTAAAACCCCTGCCCGCTCAGGTAATTTTATTTTAAACCCCCATAATTAAAACTTTTTTTTTTAAATCGGCAACTATTTTTTCTCTTCAAAACCATTTCTATCAACTTTAATTTCTGTAGTGTATTTATGCGAGGTGTTTTTTTAATGTTTTATGTCGTGTTTGGGTGTTTCTCATTCATAGTAAGAGGAGTTTCGGAGATATGAAACTCCTATTACTATGAATGAGAAAATACTTTACTGCGATTGGGTGTCCAGGCCCACATGACTCCTACGGACGTCCCAACGTGAATGCGCTCCGTTGCGCAAAAAGAGGAGGTCTCGGGGCCAGGATCTCTGGTGAGCGTTCGACCAAAAGATAAGTGCGCATCTTTTCTCCTATTTTTAGTCGAACACCTGCGGGAAGAAGAAACTGGGATTTCAGGGCCATTACAACTTACAAAGTTGGAGCAGGAGTCGGCCCTACGGCCCTTTGAGCCTGCTCCACCATTCAATAAGATCATGGCTGATCTACTAACTTAACTCCACTTTCCCACCCTATCTCCATAGCAAAAGGAATAACTGCAAGTCAGGCAAAGCAGCATCAGGCAGGGTGGTTGGCCAATACTGGGATTGAACCCACAACCGTGGCATTATTAGCACTATGCAGTAACTGTTATATATGTAGATACTTTGTTTAACCACCAGAAGGCTCATCCCCTGGAGTCCCAAGGGATCCCACAATCCCTTGGGAGCACCTGTACATAAGGAGGCCTCACAGGCTGGAGAGGCACTCTGGAGACCTGTAATAAAGGACTACAGTCACACCTTACTTTGAGCTCACAGTATCTGGTCAGACTCTTTATTCAATACATAACAACTGCCGATGAGATACAGATGACAAAACTCACCGCAACGATGCAGAGAACAGTGGGCATCCTGGAGAAATTTTCGGAGGGAGATGATTGGGAAACCTTCGTGGAACGACTTGACCAATACTTCGTGGCCAACCAGCTGGAAGGAGAAGCGAACGCTGCCAAACGAAGGGCGATCCTCCTCACCATTTGCGGGGCACCAACGTATGGCCTCATGAAAAATCTGCTCGCTGCAGCGAAACCCACAGAGGAGTCGTATGATGATTTGTGCACACTGGTCCGGAAGCATCTAAACCCGAAGGAAAACGTTCTGATACAGGTTCTACACGTACAAGAGGTCTGAAGGCCAGGAAATAGCGAACTACGTCGCCGAGCTAAGGCGCCTTGCAGGACATTGCGAATTTGAAGGACACTTGGAGCACATGCTCAGGGACTTCTTTGTACTTGGCATGGGCCATGAAGAATACTTCGCAAACTTTTGACTGTAGAGACCCCAACCTTGAGTAAAACCATAGCAATAGCCCAGGCGTTCAATGCCACCAGTGACAATACCAAACAAATCTCTCAGCATAAGAGTGCTGCTGCAAGTACTGTGAACAAAGTAATGTTGTTTTCGAATCGAAATGTACAGGCAGGCCTCACATGCCTGCAGCTGCATGTCCGCAGATGTCTCAGAGTCCACCATCAAGGGTGGTGAATGCAAGGCCATTAACACCTTGTTGGCGCTGCGGGGGTGATCATCGTTTCCATTCATGCCGTTTCAAAGGATACGTTTGCAAGGGCTGTGGAACAATGGGATACCTCCAACGTATGTGCAGGCGAGCTGCAAACCCTGCTAATCCTGAAAACCACCATGTTGCAGAGGAGGACAGATCCACGGTGGATCACGATGAACCAGAGCCTCAGACCGAGGAGGCAGAGATATATGTGGTGCACACATTTATCACAAAGTGTCCCCCGATAATGCTGAAGGTTGAATTAAATGGACTCCTGATGTCAATGGAGCTGGACACAGATGCGAGCCAGTCCATAATGAGCATAAAAAGACTTTCGATAAATTGTGGTGCAACAAGGCCTCAAGGCCAGTCCTGACTCCCATTCGTACTAAACTGAAAATGTACACAAAGGAACTGATTCCCGTAATCGGCAGTGCTACTGTAAAGGTCTCTTATGATGGAGCGGTGCACAAGTTACCACTCTGGGTGGTACCGGAAGATGGCCCCACGCTGCTCGGCAGGAGCTGGCTGGGGAAGATACGCTGGAACTGGGACAACGTCCGAGCGCTATCGTCCGCTGACGACACTTCTTGTGCCCAGCTCTTAAACAAGTTCCCCTCGCTGTTCGAACCAGGCATCGGGAAGTTGCAAGGAGCAAAAGTGCAGATCCACCTGATTCCGGGGGCGCGACCCATCCATCACAAGGCGAGAACGGTACCGTACATGATGAGAGAGGGTGTGGAGATCGAGCTGGACTGGCTGCAACGAGAGGGCATCATTTCGCCGATCGAATTCAACGAGAGGGCCAGTCTGATTGTTCCAGTCCTCAAGGAAGACGGCACTGTCAGAATTTGTGGTGATTATAAAGTAACTATCAATCGTTTCTCCCTGTAGGATCAATGCCCGCTACCAAAGGCAGACGATCTATTTGCGACGCTGGCAGAGGAAAAATGTTCACGAAGCTGGATTTGACCTTGGCCTACATGACGCAGGAACTGGAGGAATCATCGAAGGGCCTCACCTGCATCAACATGAACAAAGGTCTCTTCATTTACAACAGATGCCCGTTTGGGATTCGATCAGCCACGGCGATATTCCAGAGGAACATGGAAAGCTTATCGCGCACCGTGGTCTTCCAGGGCGATATCTTGGCTATAGGTCGGGACACCATCAAGCATCTGCAGAACGTGGAGGAGGTTCTTAGTCGGCTTAATCGTGTGATGCTCAGGTTAAAACGCTCGAAGTGCGTTTTCCTGGCACCTGAAGTGGAGTTCCTGGGGAGAAGAATCACGGCGGACAGCATCAGGCCCACCGATTCGAAGACGGAGGCAATCAAGAACGCACCGAGACCACAGAACGTGACGGAGCTGCAGTCGTTTCTAGGACTCCTGAACTACTTTGGTAACTTCTTACCGGGTCTTAGCACACTGTTAGAACCACTGCACTCTTTACTGCGTAAAGGAGATGAATGGGTATTGGGTAAAAGCCAAGAAAATGCCTTTGTAAAAGCTAGAAAACTGTTATGCTCAAACAAATTGCTTGTGTTGTATGATCCATGTAAGCGTTTGGTATTAGCATATGATGCGTCGTCATACAGTGTCGGGTGTGTATCGCAACAAGCTAATGAATCTGGGAAATTGCAACCGGTTGCTTATGCATCCAGAAGTCTGTCCAAGGCTGAGAGGGCCTACAGCATGATCGAAAAAGAAGCGTTAGCATTTGTTTATGGCTCAAATTTGAATTGGAAACTGACCATAAGCCACTGATATCCCTCTTTTCTGAAAGCAAGGCGATAAATATGAATTTATCGGCCCGCATCCAGAGATGGGCGCTCATGTTGTCTGCACACAACTACGCCATCCACCACAGGCCAGGCACAGAAAACTGTGCCGATGCTCTCAGTAGGCTGCCATTGCCCACCACTGGGATGGAGATGGCACAGCCCGCAGATTTAGTTATGGTAATGGAAGCATTCGAGAGTGAGCAATCACCTGTTACCGCCCGACAGATTAGAACCTGGATGAGCCAGGACCCCTTACTGTCCTTAGTAAAGAAAACTGTGTGCTCCACGGGAGTTGGTATAGTGTCCCGTTAGAAATGCAGGAAGAAATAAAGCTGTACCAGCGGCGCAGAGATGAAATGTCCATACATGCAGACTGCCTCCTATGGGGTAATCGGGTAGTGGTAGCAAAAATGGGCAGTGACGCTTTCATTAGTGATCTCCACAGTACCCACCCAGGCATTGTAATGATGAAAGCGATAGCCAGATTCCACGTGTGGTGGCCCAGTATCGATGCTGAATTAAGTCCTGCATGTACAAATGTAACACATGTTCACAGTTAAGCAATGCACCCACTAAGTTTATGGTCTTGGCTCTCCAAACCGTGGTCTAGGGTCCATGTTGACTATGCAGGCCCGTTCTTGGGAAAAATGTTCCTTGTGGTTGTAGATGCGTACTCCAAATGGATTGAATGTGAGATAATGTCGGCAAGCACGTCCGCTGCCACCACTGAAAGCCTGTGGGCTATGTTTGCCACGCATGGCCTACCTGATGTCCTTGTGAGTGACAATGGGCCGTGTTTCACCAGTGCTGAGTTCAAAGAATTCATGACCTGTAATGGGATCAAACATGTCACATCTGCCCCGTTTAAACCAGCGTCCAATGGTCAGGCAGAGAGAGCAGTACAAACAATCAAGCAGAGCTTGAAGAGGGTAACTGAAGGCTCACTGCAGACTCGCCTATCCTGAGTCCTGCTTAGTTACCGCACAAGACCCCACTTGCTCACTGGGGTTCCGCCCGCTGAACTGCTCATGAAAAGAGCACTTAAGACAAGGCTCTTGTTAGTCCACCCTGATCTACACGAACAGATAGAGAGCAGGCAGCTTCAACAGAATACATATCATGATCGCGCAAATGTGTCACGCAAGATCGAGATTAATGATCCTGTATTTGTGTTGAACTATGGACAAGATCCCAAGTGGCTTCCCGGCACTGTCGTGGCCAAAGAGGGGAATAGGGTGTTTCTGCTCAAACTTTCAAATGGACTCACCTACAGGAAACACTTGGACCAAATCAAACTCAGATTCACGGACTATCCAGAGCAACCCACAATAGACTCTACCTTTTTTGACCCTCCAACACACACACCAGTGGCAAACGACCCAGCGGTTGACCACGAAGCAGAACCCATCACCACACCAGGCAGCACAGCAAGGCCAGCTGCACAGCAGCTCAGCGAGGGTCCAACAAATGACTCACCAAAACCAGCATTTGCACCGAGACAATCAACCAGGGAAAGGAAGGCCCCAGATCGACTCACATTGTAAATAGTTACACTATTGACTTTGGGGGAGTGTTGTTATATATGTAAACCTGTAAATACATTGTTTAACCACCAGAGGCTCACCCCCTGGAATCCCAAGGGATCCCACAATCCCTTGGGAGCACCTGTACACAAGGAGGCCTCACAGGCTGGTGAGGCACTCTGGAGACCTGTAATAAAGGACTACGGTCACACCTTACTTTGAGCTCACAGTATCTGGTCAGACTCTTTATTCAGTACATAACATCAACCAACTGAGCTCATCGGCCCAGTGCAAGTTGTATTCCTTTTCTTATCGTCTTACCAACTGGAGGAATTATTTGGCCACTTACCTCATTCAAAGTCTCAAACCAAAGCGATGATTTGCACAGTCTTCTATGCTCATAAATATCCCTCCAACAATTATGTATTTTCATAACTTCTTGCGAAGTTCAATTGTCACTGCCAGTCACACACATAACTGAGCAAGTCACACATATTTTTGTTTAAATGTGGCTTGGTTTCTCCCTGTAGCCTTGGAAACTACTGAACGAATCTTGGCAACATTTATACTGACTTAGTCTGGGATATCATTTTGAATGCAGCTGGTTTTTAAACACTTTCGCTATTGTTTCTGATTAAAGGGACCACTGCAAAGCTAAAACTACTTTAAAAATGCTTCATTTTGTCTCATGGCACTCTTGGTATCTTCTTTCACAAAAACTAGATACTTCTGATCTTGGAAATAATGGTCTTGAAATGATGCTAAAATGGGTTAACACTTCCGTTAAAGTATCGAAGAAAGGAATGTATTGGCACTCGGCCGGGATTATTTGTAGAAATAGCTAAAACATCTCCCATTGGAAACTTCTACACGATTGGAGGAGATTTTAGACAAACTCTGTAACATTCTACAAGATTACCTAAACCGGCTGAAGGTCCTTTGGTACATAACTAGTTGAATTCTGATACAATTATGAGAGTTGTCCAGGAAATTAATGCTTCAACTTTTGATCCAAGACTTATACAGACTTTAAATGACTGACAAGTTGCAGTGCTTGCACCTTAGTTATTTTACCAGCCCTCCAACAGCCAAACTGTACTGAAATAACCCAAACAAAATATTGGATAAAATATGCTCCACATTATGTTGTTCAGTGCCTGCTGGGGAATCACTTACATTCAATATGCTGATGACTGCAACCCTGAACGGCCATGAATGACTCTTGTATATTTGATTTGGAAAGTTAGAGGGGACAGTGCAACAGATTGTCTGGTTTTTACCTAGTCACAGACCTCTTTGAACGACTCCAGAGAAACACAGAAGGATTGACATCGATGAATGTGTGACCTCTCTTATTGTATATACAGAAGTAGGGAGCAGACAAACTAATACTACTTGAGAAATCGATTGAAAGACATGTAATATATATTGTTCAAACTTTTAAAAACACCTCAACTTCATATCCTGACATTAGAACATCACAGATTTTCGCATTATATAGCTAGGTTCAATGCTAGCATGCTGACCCTGTGCTGGAATTGAGTTTTGATTCACATTAGTTTCACCAGTCTTGTCTCAGCCAGATGGATTTGAGGACCTTGGTAGGGTAAAAATGCACCTAATAATACGGCATCTCTGTGAATCTCCCTTCCAGATTTCAAAGGGCGGAAAAAGAGGAAATAAAGTTCCGGAGACCTTGAGATGATTGTTTTGAACAGGGATAAATATTGAAAGGATATATGCACTGTGAATGGTTGAGGGATTTTAGTTAATGGAAGAGATTGGGAAGTGATTTAATACATTGGAATTCTGCCCTTGGTACAGGTTTGAATTGAGTTGTGGTCACTGTTTAACAGCAGTTTTGGAAATGCATCAATTCAGAATAATTTGTGTATCCTAAGTTTGCAAAATGTCAGGTTTAATGTTTAGTGCAATGCTTTGGTGAGAAAGAAACACATTTATGGTATAGTGCGTAAAAGCAATCCTTTGTTCTACATTTCCAAAAGGATATAGGAAGAGTTCATTATTATTGAAAACATCTGTAGCATTAAGTTTTACACAAGTAACCAAACAGAGTCAGGAAAGAATCTGGGCTTCTCAAACAGAAATGAGAAACACAGATGGATCAGCAATGTCTGGTTATGATGGGCAAGAAAGATAATGAACTACTGGAGGCTAAGTTGAAATTCGTTCAACATTGTAAATGGTTCTCTCTCCTCGGGTACTGTTCCCTTCCTTTTCAAAAGCACCTTTATCACCCCCTCCTTAAAATCCCTGTGTTTAATCCCTCTGTCCTTGCAAATTGCCACCCCATCGCCAACCTCACTTTCCTCTCCAACATCTTTGAATGTGTTGTCGCCTCCCAAATCTATGCACATCTTTCCCGTAATTCCATGTTTGAATCTCTCCAATCAGGTTTCTGCTTCTATTAAAGGAATGTCTTAAAAGATGAGAGAGAGGTGGAGAGATTTAGAGAGGGAATTCCAGAGCTTAGGGCCTAGGTAGTTGAAGGCACGGCCGCCAATGGTGGAGAGATTAAAATCAGGAATGCGCAAGAGGCCAGAGTTGCCGATAGTGATTGGTGGTGAGTGAAGGGGCAGACAGGGGGTGCAAAGCTTTTTTTACTCATTCCCCAGGCAAAGCTGGTGGGTTGGTATCAGATCGCCCACTTGATAGTTCATCCATAATCATCAGGACCACTATTAACCACTACTCCACCACCATCAGCAGGATAGGTTTTTGCAGTGTTGCCGGAGTACAGGCAGACAGTCAGAGAGCATGTTACAGGACTGGGGAAACAATCCATGTCCAGCAAGTGGGAAAACCAGACAAAGATTAGGGGTAGAGTTGAAGGCACTTCCAGTGCAGCCTTTACAAAAAATATTTTCTCCTTTCATCTTGTTGATGCCTGTAAGGATTAACCGCTGTACCTCGAATAATTATGTATTAAGTAAGGACTTTGCATTACTTTCACTGAGTTACATTGTTAAGCTGTCTTGAATGCAAATTTTGGAGGTTCACAACTATTGTGTATTTCTAACTATAGTTAAAGAGTAAGGTTTGAGTTTGATGCACTATATAGGGGTGCTTATTGTCAAAAGATGGCATGTATTATTTCACATAAAACCCTCTCTTTCTGTTAATTGACCTCATTATAGTCTTGGTCCATAGTCTAAAACACATGATGAGGCGGCACATGGGAATTAGTAGGCAGAATGGATCAAATGGAAGATAAGTGTCCTGACAGTAAAATATTAGTGGGAAAATGCTGCACAGGTAAACAAGGCTGAGCTATATGTATCAGAAATATTGCGTGGGAGTATGTTCGAGGCTGTAAGTTACTCTCGAGGCCATGTAAGCTGCTCCAGCTTCACTTACGGTTTATGAGATCATCCAAACCTCCTTTGAGTAGTTTGTAGCTTTGTAATCCACTTCTAGTCTTTGTTTACCCTCAAATGTAAAGTAGAAATGTCGTAACAAGAGCAGCTGTTGTGAATAGCAGCAACATCGTGGATGTGTCTGTGTTGCTGAGTTTGCCCCAGGTCGATCGTGCATCAGGGATGAACAATGTGGAGAAGACGAGGTTTGAAGGGGTAGATGGGGAAACGAGCAACGGTCCAGAGAGATGAGCTTTCTATAATTTCCCATCCATTTTAATGGGCGAAACAGTATGGAAAGTGTGGACCCACACTCCACCTACAGATTATCTATAGAACTAGGGGGCATAATCTTAGAATAAGGGGCCGTCATTTAAAACTGAGATGAGGAGGAATTTCTTCTCTCAGAGGGTTGTGGAATTTACTGCCTCACAGAGCTGTGGAAGCTGGGGCATTGAATAAATTTAAGACAGAAATAGACAGTTTCTTAACCGATAAGAGAATAAGGGGTTATGGGGAGCGGGCAGGGAAGTGGACCTGAGTCCATGATCGGATCAGTCATGATCGTATTAAATGGCAGAGCAGGTTCGAGGGGCCATATGGCCTACTCCTGCTCCTATTTCTTATGTTCTTATGTTCTTATCTCTCTTGAATTTGACGGAGTGTTGAGTATTGGTGGCTCATTATTTTCTATGTTTTTTTTTCCCAAGACCAGTATTAAAATATTTTCCCATGTAAAACTTGAAGCTTGAAGCCATTGTGCCAATTCAACACCTTACTCAGGAGAGTTGTCCATGTCATTGGATGCAAAGTAGATAAGGGCACCATTATCCAAGCTTTAATGAGCACCAGAAATGAACGTGTTGTCACTTTCTGTTGGGAATTATTTTTCTGGCTTACATGATGTACAGTCACAATTCTGCTTTGCTACAAACTTTTTGTAGAATCACATTTCATGAGCTCCTAACCCCAGACTATGCATGTCCAGTATATGCATGTATCGGGCTCATTCTTGTTTTTACTGAAACATTCCAAGTTCGTCAAACCTGAGCAGCTTCCAGTTTCCAACCTCGCAAAGGAAAACTGATCCATTTACTTTCTATTAAATAATTGTACTTTTAGTAGGGTGGCATTACAGACGGGAATCTCATCCCGTATATCTCATTATAATTATCCAGTATCATCTGCTAACCATCAGATGTAATTGGATGAACACATGTTCCACGTGGTCACTGTGTTCTTGGGCACTTTCTCACAGACCAGAACAAAGGAAATGTCTGCAGGAAGCCCTGTCTGCAGTGGATAGCGTTTCAAGGATCAATATAACCTGCTCCTCACGCCAAGGGAGGAGTAAACTGACTGAAGGTTGAGGAAATAGCTGGTGTGAAAAGAGTGCTCCTGAATTTAAATCCATTTGGTTACACCTCATGACCTTAGCCTACGTTTATTGCCACTGTATCTTATCAACCCCTTTGATAGTGACTCCACATTTCAAATGAAATGAACACTCCATAAAGTGAGAATTTATGATGATTATAAAAACATGCATTCTTAAAGCGGCATCAAATATAAAAAAAAACCCCAGTCATTTCAAAATGAAGTATTTCACAGCAGTATCTGTCTTCACAAACCACAAATTCATCTTGTCTTTGCAGCAAGCATCTCAGATTGCTCTTATATCGTCATCTATCAAATTTAATTCAACATTAGAGGATTGTCTGCAATTCATGGGCAAAGCCAGATTGGTTTTATTTTATGAGTAAGTGTGCAACAAAGGCTTGGATGTAAAGGAAAAAGGTAAGATAAGATTATAAAAATAATGAAAGATAATAACATCAGAAAGTAGAATGATAGCTTAAAAGAATAAATTAGGAACAGAGGGTCAGGAGGAGGCCATTCAGCCCCTTGAACCTGTTCCTTCAATCAATGAGATCATGGCTGATCTGCGACCTAACTCCATTTGCCCGCCTTTGATCAACATCCTTTGACAGCTTTACCGAACAAAAATCTGTCAGTCTCAGTCTTGAAAGCTCCAAATGTCGCAGCATCCACAACCTTTTGGCGGAGAGAATTCCAGATTGCCATTGCTCTTTGTGTGAAATGTGTTTACTGATTTCCCCAGCTGTAATTTTAAGATTATGTCCCTTGTTCTGGATACTCACACTGGAGGAAATCGTTTCTTTGTATCTACTGAATCTATTGAATCCCTTTATCGTTTTAAACACCTCAATGAGATCACCCTCTCAATCTTCTGCACTCGATGGAATACAAGCCAAAGTTATGCAACCTGTCCTCATAACCCTTTAAGCCCCAGTATCATTCTAGTAAATCTGCACTGTGCCTCCTCCAAGGCCAATATATCCTTCCTGAGGTGTGGTGCCCAGAACTGAACTCAGTGTCTAGATGGGGTCTGACTAAGGCTATGTACAACTGAAGCATAACTTCCTTCTGTTTTTAATCCAGCCCCTTTCAGATAAAGCTCACATTCCATTGCCCTTTTAATTGCTCTGTTATACCTGTCTTTGAATGATTTATGTACTTGTATTCCCAAATCACCATTTAGAAAATACTCCCATTTAGCTTTCTTGGGTCCAAAGTGGATGACCTCACATTTGCCCATATTAAACTTCATCGGCCATAGTTTTACCCACTCAATCTGTCTATGTCCTTTCACAACTTCCTGCTCCCACCTGCACTACTTACTGTCCCTTCTAATTTAGTGTCATCTACAAACTTCAGGGCTACAGACCAAGAACTGGAAAGTGAGATTAGGCTGGATAGCTCTTGGTCGGCCAGCACAGACATGGTAGGCCGAAAAATGGCCTCCTTCCGTGCTGTAAATTTCTATGAAACTTCAATATACAAATCTCTCTTCCTTCATCCAAGTCATTAATAAATGGTGAAAAGTTGAGGCTGAGTACAGATCCTTGGGCCTATGGCCCTGCAATTAGCAGCTTATAAATGTTTATTGCATTTGTCTGAAATTCTCCTCTCTGCTTTTCAAATGGATGTGTTCACTTGCTTAAGATAAATGGGTTAAAGCTTTGGTAAATTAGGAAAGATGGAATTTCAGATGTCCCATGGTGTCATTTCCGAACTCACATTGAAAACATTTGTACTGAGATAGTTTAATCGTTAGAAAACACTGTTAAAATAACTTTTTCTCCCAAATGTAATGTTTAATTTCTTGAAATAATAATAGATTACAAGTTGAAAGAAGAAAACCTGCAAATGTTTAGTGATTAAAGTCGAAGTGCCAACAATTTTAGAAATTTTACATTTTCCAAAATGTTTTTTAACAGGAGACAAAAATGGTGCACTGATATAACACTGGTGTATATTCCCCAACATAACATTACCAGGAGGCTACATTCACAGCCTGGGTTGGGGGCAGGGATAAACAGGCTAAACCACCCGCTCTGGGGTATTTATGGGCTGGATCACCAGTGTATGGCTGGGAGTAGCAGCCAGACATGTTCTCAGTGGCATTAACCCATTCCCCACTCTGCAGTGGGGTTGTGGGGTTTGTGTGAGGGGAGCAGTTGACATGTCTGCAGGAAGGGGAAAAAGTAATGGATTTATCAGACTAATTTTTAAGTAATTCATGTTGAAAATGTATATTTTACTAATTGCAGTAAGTTTAATTACTTTTACTCACAATTTCTAATGCTTCACTTCAAAGATCCCTATCGAGTATAAAGTGGTGTTATTTTAAACTCCAATATTATGGTAAACATTTCATCTTCATTTTAGCAAGCCTAATATAATTGTTAACTAATTGTGTGGCAGTTTTGAGATTACACATTTTTAACCGCGTCTTGCACACTGGATTTTTCTGAAGGTGATAAAAGTAAATTAGGTCATTAGATGTGAAGCAATGAACACAAATCGAATTCTCCCTGATCTGTTAATATATTTTAATGAAGAAACATTTAGATATTGGGGGTTCTGAATTACCACTGACAGATGGGCAGACATGGTTTCTATACACATTCTCTAAAAGAAATACAATGATCATGCATCAGCACAGGAAGGCAATCTGTGTCCTATTGGTCAAGCCACACTCCCCCAGTCACTAGTCCATCACTAAATATATCAGTCTCAGAATGTATGGCATTCCATTTATATTACCAAGGCTGCTGAAGTTGGCAGAAAACTGCTCATGTAAAACCCCTGGTGCCGTGGACGCAGGACTTCTGAGCTTGAGTGTAACAGTCTCTCCATGGACACCACCAACTAGAAGACCTGCAGCCACACAACCCACCCTCCCAGAAATTCCAGCATCCCATCCCACTGAGCACCTGGATGCATTCACGACCGATGTTGGCTCTTTGCAGTTGCAGCAATAAACAGGACAGAAAAGTAAAAGTAGAAGAGTAAGAAGGGGGAAGAGTAAAGGGTAAAATGGAAAGATGCAGAGGAGTAGAAGTAAATAATCAGCAGCAGAGAAAACCAAAGTGACGGAGGAAAAAGAGACTGGTATCGATTTTTGTCGCTGCATATCGGCTGGGTTGATCGCTCCAACCATGCAGTGATATTGGCCAGAAGTCTGACTGATTTTAATGGTCAGGCATCATTTAAATGCTGCCGCTAAACGTGATCCTTTAGGCAGCTCACTGGGAGGACAGGAAATCTGGTGGAGCAGTTGATCATCATGGGCCTGGAGCAGCACTTTTAGCGGGGAGCGGTGGAAGTGTCGGGACAGTAAGGAAGCACCAACGTTCAACAGCAGAGACATTGTGCAGGATCCATAGCAGCAAAGAGATGAAATAATGGAAGCCCTAAGGGATCAAAATACACAAGAGACTTCATATAAAGTAAGTTCAGCTTTCCTCGACCTGTTGGAAATGGCTGCCTCCAGACTTGTACCGTTTGTGCTTTGTGGGTGGATGAAAGAAATAGCGCAGGCTAAGGCGAAAATAGTGCTAGAGTTTGTGATACAGTCAGTGGACTCCTGTTTATTGGGCCCTGCCTGTTTTAGGTGGGAGCGCTAAATTGGGTCTGCCTGAAAATTGGACTGGGCAACCGCCAGCAATAAACGGGCATTTTGCTTTCTTCCAAGGAGAAGAGACAGACAGACATTAAAAATTGATCACAATCTTTTTATCATCTATTGGTTCAAAAAATGGCTGAGCTTCCTCCTACTTCACATGGAAAGCACAGATTCTATGTTGGACAGAAAGTAGAGAGTTGAAGATATTTCCATCTGATATTTCTGCAGTGCGAAGTGGAAGGTGTCGGGAATTCAGTATGTTTTGACGTGTTTATTGGCTGCACGGAGACCTTGGCATCAATTTAACCATTTAGTCAGACGCTTTCGGTGACCGGGTTACTGCAGTCACTCAGCATTGCCAAACAGAAGTGTGTTTCTACATCACCAATGCCCCAGATTTTCCCACTCATAGAAACATAGAAACATAGAAAATAGGTGCAGGAGTAGGCCATTCGGCCCTTCTAGCCTGCACCGCCATTCAATGAGTTCATGGCTGAACATGCAACATTCCTGCTTTCTCGCCATACCCCTTGATCTCCCGAGTAGTAAGGACTTTATCTAACTCCTTTTTGAATATATTTAGTGAATTGGCCTCAACAACTTTCTGTGGTAGAGAATTCCACAGGTTCACCACTCTCTGGGTGAAGAAGTTTCTCCTCATCTCGATCCTAAATGGCTTACCCCTTATCCTTAGACTGTGACCCCTGGTTCTGGACTGCCCCAACATTGGAAACATTCTTCCTGCTTCTAACCTGTCTAAACCCATCAGAATTTTAAACGTTTCTATGAGGTCCCCTCTCATTCTTCTGAACTCCAGTGAATACAAGCCCAGTTGATCCAGTCTTTCTTGATAGTTCAGTCCCGCCATCCCGGGAATCAGTCTGGTGAACCTTCGCTGCACTCCCTCAATAGCAAGAATGTCCTTCCTCAGGTTAGGAGACCAAAACTGTACACAATACTCCAGGTGTGGCCTCACCAAGGCCCTGTACAACTGTAGCAACACCTCCCTGCCCCTGTACTCAAATCCCCTCGCTATGAAGGCCAACATGCCATTTGCTTTCTTAACCGCCTGCCAACCTTCAATGACTGATGAACCATGACACCCAGGTCTCATTGCACCTCCCCTTTTCCTAATCTGTCATCATTCAGATAATAAGTCTGTTTCTCTGTTTTTACCACCAAAGTGGATAACCTCACATTTATCCACATTATACTTCATCTGCCATGCATTTGCCCACTCACCTAACCTATCCAAGTCGCTCTGCAGCCTCATCGCATCCTCCTCGCAGCTCACACTGCCACCCAACTTAGTGTCGTCCACAAATTTGGAGATACTACATTTAATCCCCTCATCTAAATCATTAATGTACAGTATAAACAGCTGGGGCCCCAGCACAGAACCTTGCGGTACCCCACTAGTCACTGCCTGCCATTCTGAAAAGTACCCATTTACTCCTACTCTTTGCTTCCTGTCTGACAACCAGTTCTCAATCCATGTCAGCACACTACCCCCAATCCCATGTGCTTTAACTTTGCACATTAATCTCTTGTGTGGGACCTTCTGAAAGTCCAAATATACCACATCAACTGGTCCTCCCTTGTCCACTCTACTGGAAACATCCTCAAAAAATTCTAGAAGATTTGTCAAGCATGATTTCCCTTTCACAAATCCATGCTGACGGACCAATCAAGACACCTCTTTCCAAATGCGCTGCTATGACATCCTTAATAATTGATTCCATCATTTTACCCACTACTGAGATCAGGCTGACGGGTCTATAATTCCCTGTTTTCTCCCTCCCTCCTTTTTTAAAAAGTGGGGTTACATTGGCTACCCTCCACTCGATAGGAACTGATCTAGAGTCAATGGAATGTTGGAAAATGACTGTCAATGCATCCGCTATTTCCAAGGCCACCTCTTTAAGTACTCTGGGATGCAGACCATCAGGCCCTTGGGATCTATCGGCCTTCAATCCCATCAATTTCCCCAACACAATTTCCCGACTAATAAGGATTTCCCTCAGTTCCTCCTCCTTACTAGACCCTCTGACCCCTTTTATATCCGGAAGGTTGTTTGTGTCCTCCTTATTGAATACCGAACCAAAGTACTTGTTCAATTGGTCTGCCATTTCTTTGTTCCCCGTTATGACTTCCCCTGATTCTGACTGCAGGGGACCTACATTTGTCTTCACTAACCTTTTTCTCTTTACATATCTATAGAAACTTTTGCAATCCGTCTTAATGTTCCCTGCAAGCTTCTTCTCGTACTACATTTTCCCTGCCCTAATCAAACTCTTTGTCCTCCTCTGCTGAATTCTAAATTTCTCCCAGTCCCCGGGTTCGCTGCTATTTCTGGCCAATTTGTATGCCACTTTCTTCACTTTAATACTATCCCTGATTTCCCTTGATAGCCACGGTTGAGCCACCTTCCCTTTTTTATTTTTACGCCAGACAGGAATGTACAATTGTTGTAGTTCATCCATGCGGTCTCTAAATGTCTGCCATTGCCCATCCACTGTCAACCCCTTAAGTATCATTCTCCAATCTATCCTAGCCAATTCACGCCTCATACCTTCAAAGTTACCCTTCTTTAAGTTCTGGACCATGGTCTCTGAATTAACTGTTTCATTCTCCATCCTGATGCAGAATTCCACCATATTATGGTCACTCTTCCTCAAGGGGCCTCGCACAACGAGATTGCTAATTAATCCTCTCTCATTACACAACACCCAGTCTAAGATGGCCTCCCCCCTAGTTGGTTCCTCGACATATTGGTCTAGAAAACCATCCCTTATGCACTCCAGGAAATCCTCCTCCACTGTATTGCTTCCAGTTTGGTTAGCCCAATCAATGTGCATATTAAAGTCACCCATTATAACTGCTGCACCTTTATTGCATGCACCCCTAATTTCCTGTTTGATGCTCTCACCAACATCACTACCACTGTTTGGAGGTCTGTACACAACTCCCACTAATGTTTTTTGCCCTTTGGTGTTCTGCAGCTCTACCCATATAGATTCCACATCATCCAAGCTAATGTCCTTCCTAACTATTGCATTAATCTCCTCTTTAACCAGCAATGCTACCCCACCTCCTTTTCCTTTTATTCTATCATTCCTGAATGTTGAATACCCCTGGAAGTTGAGTTCCCAGCCCTGATCATCCTGGAGCCACGTCTCTGTAATCCCAATCACATCATATTTGTAAACATCTATTTGCAGAATTAATTCATCCACCTTATTACGGATACTCCTTGCATTAAGACACAAAGCCTTCAGGCTTGTTTTTTTAACACCCTTTGTCCTTTTAGAATTTTGCTGTACAGTGGCTCTTTTTGTTCTTTGCCTTGGGTTTCTCTGCCCTCCACTTTTGCTCATCTCCTTTCTAACTTTTGCTTTTGTCTCCTTTTTGTTTCCCTCTGTCTCCCTGCATTGGTTCCCATCCCCCTGCCATATTCGTTTAACTCCTCCCCAACAGCACTAGCAAACACTCCTCCTAGGACATTGGTTCCGGTCCTGCCCAGGTGCAGACCGTCCGGTTTGTACTGGTCCCACCTCCCCCAGAACCGGTTCCAATGCCCCAGGAATTTGAATCCCTCCCTGCTGCACCACTGCTCAAGCCACGTATTCATCTGCGCTATCCTGCGATTCCTACTCTGACTAGCACGTGGCACTGGTAGCAATCCCGAGATTACGACTTTTGAGGTCCTACTTTTTAATTTAGCTCCTAGCTCCTTAAATTTGTTTCGTAGGACCTCATCCCTTTTTTTTACCTATGTCGTTGGTACCAATGTGTACCACGACAACTTGCTGTTCTCCCTCCCTTTTTAGAATGTCCTGCACCCGCTCCGAGACATCCTTGACCCTTGCACCAGGGAGGCAACATACCATCCTGGAGTCTCGGTTGCGGCCGCAGAAAAGCCTATCTATTCCCCTTACAATTGAATCCCCTATCACTATCGCTCTCGCACTCTTTTTCCTGCCCTCCTGTGCAACAGAGCCAGCCACGGTGCAATGAATTTGGCTGCTGCTGCCCTCCCCTGATTTTTGGCATGGTTTTTGTGTCTTCCACTGTGAAGACCGAAGCAAAATAATTGTTTAAGGTCTCAGCCATTTCCACATTTCCCATTATTAAATCCCCCTTCTCATCTTCTAAGGGACCAACATGTACTTTAGTCACTCTTTTCCGTTTTATATACCGGTAAAAGCTTTTACTATCTTTTTATGTTTTGCGCAAGTTTACTTTCGTAATCTATCTTTCCTTTCTTTATTGCTTTTTTCATCATTCTTTGCTGTTGTTTAAAATTTTCCCAATCCTCTAGTTTCCCAGTAACCTTGGCCACCTTATACGCATTGGTCTTTGATTTGATACTCTCCTTTATTTCCTTGGTTATCCACGGCTGGTTAGCCCTGCTCTTGCCGCCCTTCTTTTTCACTGGAATATATTTTTGTTGCGCACTATGAAAGAGCTCCTTAAAAGTCCTCCACTGTTCCTCAATTGTGCCACCATTTAGTCTGTGTTTTCAGTCTACTTTAGCCAACTCTGCCCTCATCCCACTGTAGTCCCCTTTGTTTAAGCATAGTACGCTCGTTTCTGACACAACTTCCTCACCCTCAATCTGTATTACAAATTCAACCATACTGTGATCACTCATTCCGAGAGGATCTTTTACTAGGAGATCGTTTATTTTTCCTGTCTCATTACACAGGACCAGATCTAAGATAGCTTGCTCCCTTGTAGTTTCTGTTACATACTGTTCTAAGAAACAATCCCGTATGCATTCTATGAATTCCTCCTCCAGGCTACCCCATGTGATTTGAGTTGATCAATCGATATGTAGGTTAAAATCCCCCATGACTACTGCCGTTCCTTTTTCACATGGCTCCATTATTCCCTTGATTATTGCCCGCCCCACCGTGAAGTTACTATTTGGGGGCCTATAAACTACGCCCACCAGTGACTTTTTCCCCTTACTATCTCTAATCTCCACCCACAATGATTCAACATTTTGTTCATTAGAGCCAACATCGTCTCTCACAACTGCCCTGATATCATCCTTTATTAACAGAGCTACCCCACCTCCTTTCCCTTCTTGTCTATCTTTCTGAATCATCAGATACCCCTGTATGTTTAATTCCCAGTCTTGGCCACCCTGCAACCATGTTTCTGTAATGGCCACCAAATCATACCCATTTGTAATGATTTGTGCCGTCAACTCATTTACTTTATTTCGAATGCTGCGTGCGTTTAGGTAGAGTGTTTTAATCCTAGTTTTTAAACCATGATTTTTAGTTTTGACCCCTCGTGCAGTCCCTTTGTATTCAGTGGCCCTTTTTGTTTTTTGCCTGGGGTTTCTCGGCCCTCCACTTTTACTCATCTCCTTTCTAACTTTTGCTTTTGTCTCCTTTTTGTTTCCCTCTATCTCCCTGCATTGGTTCCCATCCCCCTGCCATATTCGTTTAACTCCTCCCCAACAGCACTAGCAAACACTCCCCCTAGGACATTGGTTCCGGTCCTGCCTAGGTGCAGACCGTCCAATTTGTACTGGTCCCACCTCCCCCAGAACCGGTTCCAATGCCCCAGGAATTTGAATCCCCATCTGCTGCACCACTGCTCAAGCCACGTACTCATCTGCGCTATCCTGCGATTCCTATTCTGACTAGCACATGGCACTGGTAGCAATCCCGAGATTACTACTTTTGAGGTCCTACTTTTTAATTTAGCTCCTAGCTCCTTAAATGCGTCTCGTAGGACCTCATCCCTTTTTTTACCTATGTCGTTGGTACCCTTCTCCCTCCCTTTTTAGAATGTCCTGCACCCGCTCCGAGACATTCTTGACCCTTGCACCAGGGAGGCAACATACCATCCTGGAGTCTCGGTTGCGGCCTCAGAAACGCCTATCTATTCCCCTTACAATTGAATCCCCTATCACTATCGCTCTCCCACTCTTTTTCCTGCCCTCCTGTGCAACAGAGCCAGCCATGGTACCATGACTTGGCTGCTGCTGCCCTCTCCTGATGAGTCATCCCCCTCAACAGTACCCAAAGCACTCCTGCTAATCTTCTTGTCTTGCGGAAATGACGAGGAGCAAGAATTACAAAACATATAAAACTGGACTTAGTCTGCAATCATGGTTTGATCTGACTCAAAAGTGATTTAACCATACACTGTCCACTCATTGGTTGTAGCACTGACATTCATCTTATTGTTGCAAAGGATTGGACTCCCTGACATGACAGATTCAGCATTCGTTGCACAATAAACCGCATCCTCACCCAACACTGATGCATGATAAATTGGTTCCTGACTTTTCCACTTGTTGAGTTTATTAGATTAGGTGAATATCTTTCTGCATTTAACATCCTATTTGGCAACATTAGAAAGAAATGAAGGGTCAAGAGTGGACAAAGATTAGCATAGCTCGATAATGTGATAGAATGAGCAGGTGTAACATCAGGGGCCGATGCAATCCACCTGGATGTATGGAGTGCAGCAGCTGCCATCTTCCAGTGCACACATTAGGCACAGGAAGAAAAGATGCTGCACGCACTGGAAATTGTTTTTTTTAATCCATGGAGCAGATAGCTTTTACTTCATCATTTGGACAAGAGAGTAACAATATTAATTTTTACACACACAACATACTTTCATTCGCAGTACACCTTGGGATCACAAGGTATTGGATTCTATAGGCTACCTGTCCAAACTCAAGTCATCATTTTAGCACAGATCTTCTTCTTGGGTGGTCTCTCGAGTCGAGGATGACTTGCTTCCACACCAAAAAGGGATGAGTTCACAAGTGTTGCAATGAAGGACCTGATAGTCCAGGTCGTGAATGACATATTGAAGGGTGGAAGATGCCGGTATGTGGATTTTTTTAACATGTGGTGGCCGTTGTACACCAGCCACCACACGAGCTTGACAGAGCTAGGTCTTGGTCCAGTGGCAAGGATTAACCAAGATGACTGGAGACCAGCTCTGCTGCATGGACCTAGTGCACACACATATCACAATGTGGGCTGGCCCTTGCCTCTCCTGGGCTCCGATCACATCGCTTCACCATCACTCGCCGCTCCTTCGCCCCGACCTCGCCGCTGTACCTGCCCACGCTCCAATCAGCGACCTGGACCTTGGTGATGTCCAATCCAGTCGCCCTCTTCACCTCCATCGCCCTCTTGCACCAGCTCGCACTACTCCCTGAAGCTGCTCGCCTTTTATGGTCCCGACCTGCCGCTGGTGTTTCCTTGCAGGTCGGGGCCGCCACACTGTCCAGGGGCCAACCTTGAAATTGTTTGTTTTTTTAAAATCCATGTCATATGGGCTCAATATCCGGAAAAAAAATTCTTTTGAAGTGATTTCTGAAAAGAAAAATAGTATTTTATTGCTTCCAGAGTCAAAAAATCTAAATCCATCAGATCCTTTGATGTAACTGTCGTGGAATTATATAGATCAATGTGAAGGGCACATTGCTGTTCAGAGAAGGTTCACTAGGTTGATTCCAGATAAGGGGGGGTTGGCTTATGAGGAAAGGTTGAGTAGGCTGGACCTCTGCTCATTGGAATTCAGAAGAATGAGAGGTGATCTTATCGAAACCAATAAGATTATGAGGGGGCTTGACAAGGTGGATATAGAGAGGATGTTTCCACTGATGGGGGAGACGAGAACTAGGGGGCATAATCTTAGAATAGGGGGCCGCCCATTGAAAACTGAAATGAAGAGAAATTTCTTCCCTCAAAGGGTTGTAAATCTGTGGAATTCGCTGCCTCAGAGAGCTGTGGAAGCTGGGACGTTGAATAAATTTAAGACAGAAATAGACAGTTTCTTCAACGATAAGGGGATAAGGGGTTATGGGGAGTGGGCAGGGAAGTGGAGCTGAGTCCATGATCAGATCAGCCATGATCTTACTGAATGGCGGAGCAGACTCGAGGGGCCATATGGCCTACCCCTGCTCCTATTTCTTATGTTATTATGAGGGGTTTGACTTATGAAGATAGGTTGAGTAGGTTGGGCCTGTCCACATTGGAGTTTAGAAGAATGAGAGGTGATCTTATCGAAACATATAAGATAATGAGGGGGTTAGACAAGGTGGATGCAGAGAGGATATTTCCACTCAGGGGAAACTAAAACTAGGAGATATAGTCTCAGATTAAGGGGCAGCCCATTTAAAACTGAGATGGGGAGGAATTTCTTCTCTCAGAGGATTGTAAATCTGTGGAATTCTCTGCCCCAGAGAGCTGTGGAGGCTGGGTCATTGAATATATTTAAGGTGGAGATAGACAGATTTTTGAGCGATAAGGGAATAAAGGGTTATGGAGAGAGGGGAGGGAAGTGGACCTGGGTCAATGATCAGATCAGCCATGATATTAAATGGTGGAGCAGGCTCGAGGGGTCAAATAGCCTATTCCTGCTCCTATTTCTTATGTTCTTATGTTCAATCAATATGCCCGTGGCAAAGAGGAGCCGAAAATAATCACAATAAGGATAAGAATGTATTGAATTCGATAGAACAGTGTGAAGGATACCATCATCTTCATCATAGGCAGTTCCTCGAAATGAGGATGACTTGCTTCCACGCCAAAAAAAGGATACCAAACAATAGTTAAATTGCAAATTGAGAATAACCATTTAACGGTTAAGAATATTAACATCGTCACATAGCAATATCAGTGGCAAACTCTTAATGCATGTCTGAAATTAGGGTTCAGATGTTAATATCGCAAACAATCATTTCTGGACTAAAGAATAGATAAAACCAAAATTATTTCCAATTTATATAGGTGTGTTGTGCATGTCAAATAAATAAATGATTTACCCTAATATCAAAACAGGTAAAGATTGACAGGATAATGACTGACTATCAAGAGGAGATTAAAATCCATGAACGCCCCACTCTGCTCAGATTCCAAGAAGTATTCATGAAGGCATTCTGTGGGTCTGATGCCCTTTTTGGTATCTGAATCAAACTCCAGCTAACCCTTTGAAATTCATTATTTTACCATGAGCCCTGTAGATGATATTTCAAAGAATATATTTTAAAACAATTGATCCCTGATTTTATCCCTGATCACTGTTACCAGTCTCCAATATTTGGAAGTGAACAGCTAACTGTCTCAAGCAGTAGCACAAGCTTTGGCATCTATAACATTTTAGTCAACTTCTCCTGTGATCTCTGGTTATTTAAATAACCTGCATTCAGTGAAAATTGCCCCATTGTACGCCACTCAACCTCTTCCTCAGATGTGAAGCATCTTGGGATGTTAAAGGCGCTAGATCAATGCAAGTTGTTATTGTTGCTGTTCCTCAGGAGTTTGCATTGACCCAGATAAACAAATATTCAATATGGCCAGCTGATATTCTTTAAAAACATATTAACTGATCAACTCTTGCAGATAAGGTAACAAGGTTTTTGGAGCTGTGGTGTAAATGGATTTTAATTTTGTTTTAAAAACAAACTGCTGAAAATACTCAGCAGGTCAGGCAACATCTGTGGAGAAAGAGAGTTAACATTTCAGATTGATGTCCCTTTGTCAGAACTGGAAAATGTTAGCAATGTTACAGGTTTTTGAGCAAGTGTACAGCCAGGGAAAGAAGGGAGGGGAGGAAATAACAAAAGAGAAGGTCTGTGATAGGGTGGAAGGCAGGAGAAATTAAGTGACAAAGGGGATAATAGTGCAAGGCAAAAGGAGATGCTAATGGGGCAAGTTAAGAAACAAAAGATGAGAATTAGCTCGGGTGTAAATGGGAATGATAGAATCAGCAACAGCTGCCATGGGAAAGAAAAAAAAAATGGGGCAGGGGTTATGCTCTGAAATTGTTGAACTCGATGTTGAGGCCAGA
The DNA here is from genome assembly GCF_044704955.1 of Pristiophorus japonicus. Classification (NCBI taxonomy): domain Eukaryota; kingdom Metazoa; phylum Chordata; class Chondrichthyes; family Pristiophoridae; genus Pristiophorus; species Pristiophorus japonicus. Next base: position 4,416,806 of record NC_091998.1, on the reverse strand, counting down.
AGGCTGTAAAGTGCCTGAACAAAAGATGAGGTGCTGTTCCTTGAGCTTGTGTTGAGCTTCACGGGAACAGTGTAAGAGGCCGAGGACGAAGAGATCAGAGTGGGAGTAGAGCAGAGAATTAAAGTGACAGGCGACCAGAAGCTCGGGGTCATGCTTACAGACTGAATGGAGGCACTCTGCAAAGCGGTCACCCAATCTGTGTTTGGCCTTCCCAATGTAGAGGAGATCGCATCGTGAGCAGCGAATACGGTATACTAAATTGGAAGGAGTGTTTGGGGCCCTGGACAGTGCGAAGGGAGGAGGTGTTGCATCTCCTGCACTTGCATGGGAAGGTGCCGTGGGAAGGGGAGGGGGTGTTGGGGGTGATTGTGGAGTGGACCAGGATGTCACGGAGGGGGTGGTCCCTTCGGAATGCTGAAAGGGGAGGGGAGGGGATCACGCTGGAGGTGGCAGAAATGGCAGAGGATGATCCATTGAATGTGGAGGCTGGTGGGGTGAAAGGTGAGGACAAGGGGAATCCTATCGTGGTTCTGGGAAGGAGGGAAAGGGGTGAAAACAGAAGTGCGGGAAATAGAACGGACGAGGGTCATGTCAGCCATGGATTTTGTTTTAATGGTTGGATTTCTGTTCATAGTTCGGAATATTATTAAATTGCTTATTGTCGGTGACATACTTTGAATCAGGCCATTGAATTGCCATATAATAGAATAATGATTATCTTTGCAATGCACTTCATCACTTGCAATTAGAGTGTATGATCTCTGATGATATATGCAGGATATCTTCTTACTCTGTGACATGCAATGAAATACGAGCTAATATCACTGGGGTTGAAACCATGTGGCGCAATAGCTCTTAATTTCAAAGCATGTGATCTGATTTCACAAACTTACCATCAGTCTGTGCCATCAGAATTGCTGATTGTGCAGTGGGCATAACACGTCCCATTTGTGAGGATGCTGATAAGGCGAGAGCCTTTCTGTCACTGTTTGGAACTGTCGGAAATCCTATATTAGCTGCAGGAAAAATGCACAAAAACAGACATTTTCTGTTCCCATTAGTGGTGATGCTGGAGCAGAACAGGTAGGGAGAGATCGATGACAGAAAATTGCCTCGACATCCCAATTGCCAGCTCTGCCAGTCCTGTAACAATTAGAAACTTCTGGTGGGGACTTCAAGTGGGTCTTTGAGCTCTCGGTGAAAACAGGCTGTTTGGTTAAATGAGAGATTTGTTCAAATTCATGATGGTTCTTTCAAAATCATGATAGAGAGAAACTGTTCCCATTGGCGGAAAGGTCGAGAACCAGAGGACACCCACTTAAGGTAATTGGCAAAAGAACCAAAGGCGATGAGGAAAAACTTTTTTACGCAGCGAGTGGTTGGGATCTGGAATGCGCTGCCTGAGAGGATGGTGGAGCCAGACTCAATCACGGCTTTCAAAAGGGAATACCACCGCCGCAAAATTCCTGCCGAATATGGTGCAACCCGGTTAGGCCCCGTTATCACCCGGGAGGCGATAACCGGAGGTGCTAATGAGGCCAATGTCTAGGCCTACATTTTTGAAATTAATTAAAATACCATTTAATTAAACATTTAATACCAAAAGTTAATTTTTTGAAAAATAAATGTAATGTTTTAAAGGGGCTAAAAATAACCTTAACTTATTTTACAGATGATTTAATGTGTAAATAATTTTTATATTAATTTAAATTCTTACATATATGAAAGGAAGCCTTACGCCTGTTTTTACCAGGCATCAGAATTTCACGGGCATTCGCTGAGCAGTAGTTGGGCAAATAGTGCAACTCTCTGCCCGTGAAAGTCCTTTTCCTGGGGATGCGGAGATTCTTAACAGATTGCAAGTTCCAGGTTTTCGCACAAGTGCTTCATGCGTGAAAAACCGGAACCTCCGCGGCCCTTCCGGGCACGCACACACCACGCACACACCACGTACGCACCACGCATGTACCCGTAGGGGTCGCAAAATATGGGACAATATTTGCAGTATGAAGTGGCAGTAATAATGAGCCATTCTGTAACAATGGTGTGCTAGGGTTTCCAATCCTCCAATATTGTCCAGGAGTCTCCAGGAATGAAAGATCAATCTATTGGAAAACACTCGCATGCAAACCTGGGAGAAAAATCATTGGGCATTAAATAAAATGGTGCATTTCAAACATTTTCTTTCAACACTTTTGTTTATTAGTTATAAAAAATATTGGAGATGTGGGTAAAAAGACTGTTTGACTGGGTGGAGCAGTTGAAGGCAGGAGATCATGTGATGGGAGCTCCAGGAATACGACCAATCAAGAGTTGCCAACCCCTATGGCATGCAGGTGAACCTTGGAAAAAGCAGTTCTCTGAGAGCTCCACCTGTGGCCTCATTCAAGGTGTATCTGGATGAGAGAAAGGGTTTTTATAAATCTGGCTCCAGATCAGAAAGTATGTTGCACACAACATTTACTTTATCAGCTACCTCTTATCAAGGAGCTTGCACATTTCTTCATAGAATAGGGTGATAAGATCCCCCTTTGCTGCTCTTTATTTCACATAACCTTAAAACTTCCGCAAAAAATGTAGAGCTGACCTTCTCCTTGCTGTGACAATTTCTGCTCCTGTGGCCTGCAAAACTGAAACTGCTGCTTTTAGACAAAAGTTGTAGCTTCTGTGTCTGAACTCCCAATGCCAGGCCCAATCCAGGCTGGCATCGCTCTGAATATGTGGATTTTGGGAAATCCAACAAGATCAGGCAAGTGCAAATTTGATGAGCAATGCACAGCAGTGCAGGGACCAGAACATTCGTCCTTATATCTATTGCACCACGAATCACTGCAAGACGTATATATCATATATATTTTTCGTAAAGACATCTGTCTAAATCTGCAAGAAAAAGAAAAGAAAGAACAAACTTGCATTTATATCATGCCTTTCACGAGCTCAGGATGTCCCAAAGCGCTTTTAGCCAATAGAATACTTTTTTGGAGCGTAGTCACTGTTGTAATGTAGGAAACGCGGCAGCCAATTTTGCGCACAGCAAGCTCCCATAAACAAACGGGATCATTTCACATCTCTTTACCAACCTAACGATTAGGGTGTAAGTCATTTTATCAGGATGACAATAGGGCCCACATCCTTGGCAAGCCACTTGTCTGACTTCTCAGTTTCTTTCCACATTCATGCAAATTTCCTCCAATGTGACACAGATTAGCACAGTCGAAAGAGTAACCAGAATGTCATTTATCTCTGACTGATAGTGGAGGGAAAAATAAAAAGCTTTGTTCCATTTGCAGGAAGATTGGCCCAGAGGTAAAAGACAATGCTTTGGACTAGACTTGCTAAGAATTACTCCATCTAGTTTCAGTTATAAGTTAGTACGCCATAAGTTTTATGTATAGTAAAGTTGTGTTTATATTCCTGCCTCGGTTGTTGTTTTAGCAATAATTTATTAAAAAAATGACTACAGAATGAAAATCATTTGAAAAGCCAAATAGATGCAAAACGTTTATTAGTGCACCAAATAAATTATATTCTGCAGCTCAAAATGGGGATTAATGCCATTATAATGAAAAAGTCTGTTGGTGAACTACAGATTTTTGGAGAAAAGTAAGCAACAATTTCTGCTAAAGAAGCTTTGCTATTTAATAACAGATGTTGTGGTTAATAAAGCCTTGCACGCCGAAGAAAAAATCCACAAGTGAGTTATTGTTATTAGGGTAATAGATACATGTAACACACATTTCTGAGACCACACCAGTCCATTCTTCTGGTACAAATGAAAAGAAGGCTTTGGTGAGTTAATTCTATCGTGGTGATTCTTAACTTCCCTATGGCTCAGAGGGAAAATGCACCATCCCATGTGATACTGAGCTGCACTAGTCAGGGAAGATCCCAGGATTGACTCCTGCTCTGTACTGAACTAGTTGATGTCAACCAATACAGCTATGGGAGACCAACTGTGTTATCTCAAGTCAGGATCATGGCTTGCATGTCATCGTGGACCAGGCGGAGGAAGGTGACAAATTTTTGGGGGCAGCCGAAATGGAGGAGGACACTCCATAGTCCCTCGCGGATGACAGGTCAAAGGCCTTTGTCAGGTCAAAGAAGGCCATGTACAAGTGTTGGTGCTGTTCCCTGCATTTTTCTTGCAGCTGTCGCGCTGTAAAAATCTTGTCCGTTGTACCCCGTAGTGGACGAAATCTGCACTGTGACTCCGGGAGGAGTCTGCCACCAAGCCCATGGTCTACAGGACTGTACTGATACCTGCCCTCTTGTATGGCTCAGAGACGTGGACCATATACAGTAGACATCTCAAATCGCTGGAGAAATCCCACCAACGATGTCTCTGCAAGATCCTGCAAATCCCCTGGGAGGACAGATGCACCAACGTTAGCATCCTCGATCAGGCCAACATCCCCAGCATCGAAGTACTGACCACACTCTACCAGCTCCGTTAGATGGGCCACATTGTTCGCATGCCTGACACAAGACTCCCAAAGCAAGCGCTCTACTTGGAACTTCTACACGGCAAGCGAGCCCAAGGTGGGCAGAGGAAACGTTTCAAGGACACCCTCAAAACCTCCTTGATAAATGCAACATCCCCATTGACACCTGGCAGTCCCTGGCCAAAGACCGCCCTAAGTGGAGGAAGTGCATCCGGGAGGGCACTGAGCACCTCGAGTCTCGTCGCCGAGAGCGTGCAGAAACCAAGCGCAGGCAGCGGAAGGAGCGTGCGGCAAACCAGTCCCACCCTCCCTTTCCTTCAACCACTGTCTGTCCCACCTGTGACAGAGACTGTAATTCCCGTATTGGACTGTTTAGCCATCTGAGAACTCACTTTTAGAGTGGAAGCAAGTCTTGATTTCAAGGGACTGCCTATGAGATATCTCAAGTCCAGGACTAGAGTTTCTTTTTAAAAATCATTCTTGGGATGTGGGTGTCACTGGCAGAGCCGGCATTTATTCCCATCCCTAATTACCCTTAAGAAGTTGGCGATGAGCCTTCACCTTGAACAGTTGCAGTCCTTGCACTTCCAATGCTGTTAGGTTCGGAGCAATGTTCCCTCTAATTTATTTTTCGTGCGCAGTCCTTTTAACTGGCTGTGCGGCCCATTCAAATTTTTGCACAGGGGTTTCTACCATGTAAAAGCCAGTGAGCAGTCTGTGCGGGACCTCCAGACCACTGTGCGGCCGCACAGCTTAGCGGGAACGTTGGTTGGAAGTTCCTGGATTTTGACCCAACGACGATGAAGGAACGCCGATATATAACCATGTTGGGAGGTGCTGTCGAAGAAGCATTGGCAAATTGCTGCAGTGTGTCATATGTTCCCCTCGAAGTCACGCACCATCCAGACTTGGACATCTATCAGCCATTTCTTCATTGTGGCTGGGTCAAAATCCAGGAACTCTGTACTGGTTGATATCCATAACCTTTTGGCGGAAAGCAGTCTTTGCTAGAAGTTTCACATGGGCGAACATTAGATGAAAATCAGATTGGGGTGGCAGTGATTAAATAATCTGCCTGCACTTGTTGTCCAGGCTCAGACATGAAGAAGATGTCTCGTGAGCAAGGTATTGAAAGGCTGTTAGGACCCAGCAACCCAGACTTACCAACTTAGAAAAATAAGCAAATATCTGATAACTCGCAAACAAGCTCTAAACCTTGGCATTATGACACATGAAGACAAGGAGGTGGATGGGAAAGCAGAGAGACACAGGCTTGTCACAGCTAAATCTGCAGGTATGCCAAACATTCGATGACCTGTTGCAGGGGTAAAAACTTCAAGTACACAAAAGCACAGTTTACGTCAGTGATGAATTTAGAAATTACTGAAGGAGATGAGTGGATGAGTGCTGAAGGAGTGTGAAGGAGGGCAGGGGGATATTTTCTAATGGAGCTGGGGATATCCCCTCCATTCCCCCACCCAAATAAATTCAATTCTTGGCCTTTTAGGCATGTTTTCTAACAGCTTGGGGCCTACTGAAATTCTGCCGTTCAAGCCAACAATAATTTTTACTGGAAGGGGTAGGAATAATTTAAATGTGAAAATAAAAGTTGTCAGAAGGAATTCAATACAACTTTACATTTAATTGAGAATTTAGCTTCAAATGCATCATGTGAGTTTGTGAACTGAAATGTTTTTACAACACAAAGCTACAGTCCCAAGCTGGACTGCCTCCTTCACTCACAACACTAAACCGGCTTGCGCTCACATTTATTTCCCCGCCTTACACTCCAAACCAGACCAGGAACAGGCAGGAGGAATTGCATGAATTGAGAATGTGCTGATTGAACTATTTTAAATGAACAATTTTTATTTTTAAGTAGCCGCAGGGGGGGATTAGAGTGAGTGAGAGCAAAATCATCAAAACAAAACTGACTTCTGATGAAGGGTCATATCCAAACATTAATCTTTTGTTTCCTCTTTTAGATTGCTCTTCAACCTACTGTGCATTTCAAACACTTTCTGTTTTTAGAACCTTAAAATGCACGAGGCTAGAACATATTGTTGGAGAGAAACACACAGTTCATTCGTATGAGAGTTCTCTGCTATTTTAACGGAAATATTATCCCCTTAACGTTAACATCACTGTTAAAATAGTGAGCAGTGAAATGCCATGTGAATACATTAAGCTCTCACCTGTTATTATCAGCATCAATAATTTCTAGTATATATTGCTCTTTTAACCTTGTCAAAAAGTTGTGCTGCCAATATAAATTGTTACACACTCCAGTCATTAAAACCGAAGTGCTTGAAAACGTGGCACAGGGAGTGGCACTGTGTGTCTCCAACCTAAGGCTTTCACTTCAGTATATGCTTATTGATTATTAATGTCACTCCTCAAAATTCCCCATGAATGTTGACTGTTCCAGTACAAATGGTGTGGACTCTCATCTCAGACGTGTAATGTGTGCACCTGTGAGTATGCTCACAGGTTTGTAGAGCTGTTGAAGCCAGGGTGTCCCAGGAGATGGAGCACGCGGTGTCCACCGGCACGCTCGTGGCCTTCTGTGAGAGGTGGGCACCGGGGGGACTGGAGTTGGGTTTAGGGGAACCACGATGAGGCAGGTGATTGTGAGCTGGTAATGTGTAGTGTGATTGGTAAACCTTTGCTAATAAACCAACTAGTTGTTAATAGCAATGTGCTGCTATGAATTCTTAAGCAAAGAACCTATGAAACAAATACATTACAAGATGGTTATAAAAAAAAGCATCTCCTTCACCAACAGATAAACAAACTGAAAAGAGCTTTCGATGTGTCAAAATGTAATTGGAAACTACAACTCACCCACATTCCATGTAACATATTCTAATAATATTACAATTCCTAAAGATGGGAACTTCAGTGTAGATCTTAAAAAATGTAATTAAAATTACCACTCCATCCTCACTCCCCGTTTTATTTCCAAACTGTACCAAGTCCAGATGTGCAGTGACAGGAATGTTCAAAAAAAGCCAGTTAATGCACCAGGAAATATCTACCTTATCTCAAAACAGCAGCTACAACCATGCTTGAAGAAAATAAACCTTCACACAAGCCAACAGGAAATTACCCAAAAGATTTCTTTGGGGAAAATAAAAAAGTTTTTAAAAGGTGCATTTTAGCACTATTTAGTTATATACAATTTCTTTAGGGCCAAGGGCTGAGAAAACACTTCTGTAATTTCAATTCTCAGGAAGATCATTTCAAAATTGTTGTGCCTCAAATTCACGTGCAACCAACAGTGGGAGAAAGTAAACTTTGATTGGTTCTTAGAACTTCCAATCCTGCCCCTCCATTAATCTGTTTGGTTCTAACAGGCTCTGATCCCACCCTCTAACCAATGTGATTGGCTCTGGCAGCTTCTAGCCCCACCTTCCAACTAACTTTACTACTTCTGCAGGACTCCAATCCCACCTCGGTAATTTGTTACCGGTAACCTCCAATTCCAGTGATCAAACTGACTTTTTTGTGACGTATTAACAAGTTGATACATAGGTTGAAACATAGTCTGTCATAGAGTGTCAGCCAGTGGCTCAGTGGGCAGCACTCTCGCCTTTGAGTCAAAAGGTTGTGGGTTCAAGACCCACTCCAGAAACTTGAGCACAAAAATCTAGGCTGACCCTCTGAGGGAGTGCTGTGCTGTCTTTTGCATATGACGTTAAACCAAGGCCCTGTCTGCTTTCTCAGGTGGATGTAAAAGATCCCATGACACTATTTCGAAGAAGAGCAGAGGAGTTATTGGCCCGGTATCCTGGCCAATATTCATCCCTCAACCAACATCACTAAAACAGATGATTTGGTCATTATCGCATTGCTGTTTGTGGGAGCTTGCTGTGCGCAAATTGGCTAACACACTTCCTACATTACAACAGTGACTACATTTCAAAAAGTACTTCATTGGCTGTAAAGCGCTTTGGGATGTCCGGTGGTCGTGAAAGGCGCTATATAAATGATTGGCATGTATGGAAACCCTAGCCAAGCATTTGATCATTGCCGTTAGAAAAAGAGAAAATCAGGAGGAAGCTTAGGGGTAAGAAGAAAGAGTGAAGAATTATTTGAGATTCCCTGCTTCTCAAGTGTAGGCTTGGAGGTATTGTGGCCTGGATATTCCTTTTGCTGGATTGGTCATCATCACTGGTAAATTCACCTACAAAATACATTTAGCTTTACTTGCTGTATGAACTATTTCAATTACCATATAATGGGAGTCTGGCTAGGTTGAAGCCAGAAGTGTGGCTACCAAGAGAGTGTAGGAAAAATGGCTAAACTGGTCAATGAGAGCTGGCCTGAAACAATAGTTTATTGCATCCCTTCCTTCAATGCTGTTCAACATGTTCCGTGCATTAATTTCAGAAAATTTGTAAAGGAGTTTACATTTATAAATTTGTTAAAGCTAAACTTTGAGAAAATATCAGGAGTGGACTTCGGTCATATTTAAGGGATGGTGGGCCATTTAATAAAAATAAACTGTGATACAGTCATAAAGTCACCCTTGGCCCACATGAAAACATTAGAAGACAGGTCCAGAGTACATGATATCGCTAGTTTTTCTATCAGTAGAAAAATAGTTTCACCTAGCATTTTGTATTACCACGATTCAAACATCACTTGCCACCAACAGAAATATCAAGGCCCATGAAACCAAACTAAAACACACTTTGCAAATGTAAAACAAAGTATCAAGCACTCAAAGGTCGCTCACTGTGGCCAACATGTTACCATATAGAATCATCATCATAGGCAGTCCCTCAGAATCGAGGAAGACTTGCTTCCACTCTTACCATGAGTTCTTAGGTGGCTGTACAGTCCAATATGAGAACCACAGTCTCTGTCACAGGTGGGGCAGACAGTAGTTGAAGGAAAGGGTGGGTGGGGAGTCTGGTTTGCCGCACGCTCCTTCCGCTGCTTGCGCTTGATTTCTGCACGCTCTCGGTGATGAGACTTGAGGAGCTCAACGCCCTCCCGGATGCTCTTCCTCCACTTCGGGCGGTCCTTGGCCAGGGACTCCCAGGTGTCAGTGGGGATGTCGCACTTTATCAGGGAAGCTTTGAGGTTATCTTTATAATGTTTCCGCTGTCCACCTTTGGGCTTGTTTGCCGTGGACGAGTTCCGAGTAGAGCGCTTTCTTTGGGAGTCTCGTGTCCGTTATGTGGAAAAGAGTGTTTGAAGACCACGCCCTCAAAACTATCACCAAGCTCATGGTCGACAGGGCCATAGTAACACCCGCCTCCTGTATGGCTCAGAAACGTGGACCATGTACAGTATAGGTGGGTGGATGGATATTGCAAGACATAGTGGAACTTATTTAATCGCCTTCAGGAGTCAGAGAAGACTTTCACAGAATCATACATCACAGAAGGAGGCCATTCGGCCCATCGTGCCTGTGCAGGCTCTTAGAAAGAGCTATCCAATTAGTCCCCTTCTCCTGATCTTTCCTCATGGCCCTGCAAATTTTTGCATTTTCAAATATTTATCCAATTCCCTTTTGAAAGTTATTATTGATTCTGCTTCCGCCACCCTTTCAGGCAGTGCCTTCCACGTCATAACAACTCACTGTAAAAAATAATTCTCCTCATCTCGCCTCTGGTTCTTCTGTCCAATGGCTTGAATCTGTTTCCTCTGGTTACTGACCCTCCTGCCAGTAGAATCAGTTTCTCCCTATCTATTCTATCAAAATCCCTCATATTTCTGAAATTTTTATTTCTGAGATTTTTTTTTTCTGAAATTGACCTAGGGATTTCCCCTCTTGTTTTTAGCCTCCCCCAGGAGTTGCATGGTTGGTAGATGGTGGGTGGGGGTAAATGGTGATGGTGTGTAGAAGTTACAACGTGACATGGATCAGCTAGTCTTCTCCTGACCTTCATTTCCGTATGCTCATATATTTCTGTCTTGTCCCTTCCATCACTATGAGTCATGCACATTAAAACAATGCTACCACATCAATAAATAGTTCATGAGATTGAGCCTTGGGAGACCTGCAACTAAAACTGCATCTACACAGCGCCCAGAAACACACTGTGGTCAACAGCAGGATCCGTTACATGGTAACAATAGAACTGTTTTACTCTTGGAGAAAATTATCTTCAAGCACCTTCAGTGAGATATGGAGAAAAATGGGATCGATCCCATTCTCTGGATTTTCAGCTGAAGTGCAATTGATTTCTAAAATGTGTAACAATGCACGGAGGTGGTATCCACTGAAATACAGGTATTAATGCATGTCCGTGATGCTGCCAATCTTACTCTGTTAGTGTTGGTCTGTCTCATACACGCACATGTATACACGCACAAACAGTCTTTCACAACACAAGCTTCACAAACCAGTAAAATGCATGCATATTCTCTCTCGTGTTCTCTCTCACACAATGCAAGTTTCAGACACCAGTACTTTCCTGAACTGTAGTCTGATAGCTAGTTGGCTGCATGCCACTTTGAGAGTCTCCACAGTATTTACAGTATTTTTATGAGTGTCTCGGAGCAATAAGTTTTTTAGTGGGCACAGGATTTATAACAGTACTTCCAATTTTGATGCCGTTGCACATAAATAACTGTCAATGACAGGACTCGGTGGAAGAAATTGCCAGACATCCTTAAGACCATTTCAGTTTTGATTCCAAACATGCGGATGGGCGGAAGGACGATAACAGCATTGGGGTTGGTATAACTGTGTGATGTTCAAGACATTATTTATAGCACATGCTACTTTTAGGGCACTGGGAAGCTGGGTCATGTCCTTTTGCCTCTGTGATTTGCAAGAACAAAATGGTTTGAAAGTCACATAGGGGAGTAAAAGTGCACTAAGTATACAAAAAATCGTCATTAGAGAATTAGAAGTAACATTTACGTACACTTTTGATGCACATCCTGTCAAAATGGTACATTTTTGGGATTGAAAATCTCACCTTTGAGTCCATTGCAAATCTATTATATTGTACAAGATGTTTTGAAAATTAGACCCCCAGAGCTGGAATGAACTCCAGTGTTACCATCAATAATAACTTGCCAGCATGGTTTGAAGACTTTATTAGCAATGTCATTGGGACTGAGATGATGTATGGGTTGGACGATTGACCTGTGTGATAGGGAATAAGATAAGGAATTGGCGGCAAACAAAGTATGGAATTGGCATTGAATGGGATCTGGAGAGGTTAGGATGAAGTTTATGAGATGGGTTAGTGATTGAATTTTAGAGTCAGTACAATTAACATTACTACTTGGAGTTAGAAACAGATTTACTTTCTTATACCTGAAAGCTGAGCTTTGTGTAAGTGACATTTACTTTTCCTGGTCTTGCTTGTTGAATACTTATTAATACATTTTGTTTGAACAGCTATGCTGTCACTTTCAATGTTCTAGGCTCCAAATTCTCATTTGTCTAATCTATGTACAGTACATGTAAATCATTAAGAAAGTCTGATAGTTCTCTGTCGGTGCACCTTATCCTGAGTGTGTGTGGCCCGGCAACACGGCGGCCTTTCAAGGAGAGGGCCCAGTGCCGCGGCCACCATGTTGTTATTTTTGCCAGCCGACTTCCCGATCGGCCAGCAAAATATTACCCCCAGGTTCGGCCGGGCCGCCAACAGGCAGCCTGGCACCCCCTGGCCCGGCCGAAACCCTCCCTGGCAGCCCAGTGGCTGAAAATAAAAAATGTCTGAGCCTCTCCCCTTTAACAGAAGGAAGAGAGCGTGGTGACGCACACCAAGTGACAGCGGCGGAGTCTCGATCACGCCCCAACTTCTGCCCCTCAGCCTGACTTACTGCCGCACTTCCGCCCCAAAAATAACTTAAGTGCCGAAAACCAATGGAGAGGCCACCTCAATGCTCCCGGCGGAAAAAACTCCAATGCTTTCTGGCGGCCCTGAATTCCGGCCCCAGTGGAGCTGCCCAATAAGATCCTTTACGTACATCATACAAAGCTAAGGCTTTGTTTTAAAACAGGCCAGGAAAATGTGATGCGTCAAATAACAACTTTTTGGGCCTGACAAGAATGAATAAACACACACAAATGACTGTGGCGGTCTGTACTTCACGATTACAGTTCCAGAAGAAGCAAATTAAAATAAGCTGTCTGATGGGGCATGCGGGGGCGATATTTTGTTTATAAACTTGTCATTGTAAAGTTTGTCCTGAGAAAAGAATGTTTGACAGAAGCAGGACTCAGTCATCTGCCGCCTGTTTCTGAGGATTCGAGACTAATTCCTCCCAGCTGTGAGCTTGTCTTATTGGGGACAACGTGCTACATTTTGAGCGAGTGATTGAGGATTGAGTAAATCTTTCTCAGATCCTGGTCTTGAGGCGATATTAAATCGATGTTGCAGTTAAAGTCAGTTTAAACCAAAGTTTATTGCAGTTTGTGCTCACAGCACCCGGAGTTGTTGAATTTAGTTCAGGTGCTAATATTTAGCACAAGTTTTAGGGAGTGCAGCCATTGTCCATTTCTCCTGAGAAGCCAACGGCATTTCACACAAGTAAAGATTATTGAATTTGGAAATGCCGGGTATGTATCTAGTCTAACAGTGCTGTCACTGACCTACACTTCGAGCTGTCAACAGCTTCACTGGAACTTCTAAGCTTGACAAAATTATTCAAAATAGATTGAAATGAATGGAATTTCAACAGTGAGTTAACCTCAGTTGTACATTGCAAATAGAAGCAGTTCAAATGATATATCTTAGGGAGAGCAACTGTTATAAACCTTGTCAGTGCACTGTTATCCTTTAATCATGTGTTTGGTTTGCCAGAGTTCATTTTGAAAGCTAGTGGTTTTCTGTAACTCTTTTGTATAAACCTGCATTGCAAAACATTGTTTCTTGTGGATTTTTTTTGCATTTGTTTGACTTAATCGTGCATAGTTTATAAATTACACTCCAGTTATACATTGGGGCCAATCAGAGGCCAAATGTGTCAAATATTTGCACTTGTGTAAGAAACGTAAACTAGAAGTGATTTGTGAAACCAGAGACCTGGGTTACAGCCGTCAGTTTATGTTTTTAGAAAGGACAGTTAGTCAGCCTACACGTCAACCATCTGCACTTCAAATGGTCAGTTTGGTATTTTATACTCAGTGTCTGTGCGTCCACACTTGTTAGTAAGAATCAGCAGGGATTTAAACATCCCCTGTTGCACTGAGACCATGTTCTGAATCATTGCAGCTCAGTTTTAATGGTCCCAGCCACTCCTGACAATTACCTGCTGCCAGGGATCGAACACCGTAGGCAAAAGAAAATTCAACCAGAAGTGTCATCACTTGAAAGGAGCTTTTCTTCCTGCATTAAGTTACAATAAACTTTATTGATATTTGGGAATTCCTGACCTGGGCCCAGAATTTGCTGGAGCGAGGCATCTTGCTGCAAGCCCCGTGAGTCAGACTTTACCCTCACCTTTCAGCAGGGCCGGATTAAGGGCCTGATAGGCCTGCGGCAAACTGGTCCAAATGGGCCGAAAGTTCTGTTTGTTCATGTTCATTACATTACATATATGATTCTGATTCTGAGTATGAAAACATAGGCCAATATATTGAACAATGAAAGCATATATTCTGTATCAAGTAGGTACATAATCTGGTTCTAGTAACATTGCAATTCTAGATTCCTATTCAGCCTATTTGGGAGACTGTCATGTATGTACATGCTGTTTGTAGCCACCAGATGGTGTCATTGTTGGAGGCCACTGAGCAGCACGCACATGGTGCTGCTCTGGTATAAAAGGCCAGCCATTTTGTGAGTCAGGCACTTTGGGCCGTAATAAAGCAGAGCCAAGGTTGTACTTTGTTCAGTTAAACAAATACATAACATTTGGCGACGCGAATACAAAAACCTTTGTTTGCAAAATGAGCATGATTGGATTTTTAGAGCGATTTGTGGAGGGAGAAGATTGGGCAGACATTGTGAGCCATTTGAACCAGTATTTCGTGGCCAACAAAATGAAGGGGGTCGACGATGCAGATCGACACCGGGCCGTGTTCCTCACTGTGTGCGGTTCAAAGATCTACGGTCTGATAAAGAATCTACTCATGCCTAGTGATCCAACAGAGAAAACGTACGAGGAGTTGTGTACATTGGTACGGGAGCACCTCAAGCCAGACGACGGCATCATCATCTCGAGATACAGCTTTTATACACACGTTCGGTCGGAGGGCCAGAGCGCGGCGGAATTCGTTGCCGACCTGAGACCTGAGACGTCTAGCGGGACCGCGCAAATTCGGGACAGTGTTGGCAGACATGCTGTGGGATTTCTTTGTTATCGGTATCAACCACGAGGTGATTCTGCGCAAACTTCTGGCGGTGGAGGAGTTGGATTTAAAAAGGGCCATCCAGATCGCTCAATCATGTATGACGACGGACAGGAGTTTAAAGCAAATATCGATGAAGAACCGAACTTCGGCAAACACTGTAAATGCGATTGATTTGGCGTTCGGCAGAGCAGCACATGGCAGGACCTATCCGGCTGCGTTCGCGAATGATTTGGTGTTCGGCAGAGCAGCACGTGGCAGGACCTATCCGGCTGCGTTCGCGAAACCTGTGTGTGGCTGCCCAAAGTCCGCCAGCGGGAACGTATCAGACTTCTCCGTGTTGACATTGTGGGGGAAATCATCGGATACGCAATCCGAGATGCCAGAGGAGGAAGTGTATGGACTATACTCTTTACATAACCAAGAGTAAACCAATTTTGATTGATGTGAAGTTTAACGGGATATTGGTAGCGATGGAACTGGACACAGGGGCGAGTCAATCGATCATGAACAAGAGTACATTTAATAAGCTGTGGGATACTAAGACTGTGAGGCCCAGGCTGAACCCTGTTAATGCCAAGCTGCGCACGTACACCAAAAAACTGCTAAAGGTGATTGGCAGTGCAAATATTAATGTGTCGTATAACGGTGCGGTTCACGAGTTACTGCTGTGGATTGTTCCAGGCAATGGCCCAACGCTGCTCGGCAGGAGCTGGTTGGAGAAAATCAGATGCGACTGGAACGACATAAAGGCATTGTCATCGGAGGAAGATACATGTGCCCAAGTATTGAGCAAGTTCCTCTCGCTGTTCGAACTGGGTATCGGCAACTTCATGGTGTCATGTATCCTACATGCTTACTGCTTGTACTGCAAGGTGTGCCACCAGAGGGCACTGTTCTGGGAGACTTGTCGGTTACCTGTAGAGGTGTGCCAGGCCTAGTATAAAAGGCAGGCTACCAGGTGTGATCTCACTCTGGAGTTACATTAAATGGACTAAGGTCACTACAGTTCAAGCACAACACATTGTCTCGTGGAGTCATTATCAGAGCATCTGAAGACATAACGATTGACGACGAGATTACGGACCTTCTCGCGAAAATGGCTAACTTTGGTACATTGCAGCAGTTCGCCGATGTGATGATTGGGAAACCTTTGTGGAGTGGCTCAACCATTTCTCAACAGCAAACGACCTGGCAGGCGACAATCCACACTGGCTGATAAGCGCAGAGCTATCCTGCTAACCAGTTGTGGGCCAATCGTCTATGGCCTCGTCAGGGACTTGCTGGCACCAGCGAAGACAACAACCAAGACGTACAAGGAGCTTAAAACGCTGATCCAAGAACAATTCAAGCCCAAAGAGAGCATCCTCACAGCCAGACTTCGGTTTTATACACATCGATGGCCCGAAGGCCAGGAAATCGCAAAATAAGCTGCAGACATCAGGAGACTGGCGGCACAGTGTGATTTTGGCGACCACCTCATGAAGCGCTGCGGGATATCTTTGTCATCGAAATCGACCATGAGGGCCTTCTTCATAAGCTACTATCTGCGGATACCACAGTCACACTGCAGAAGGCCATCTCCCTGAGCTAATCATTCATGACCTCGACCTGCGGCTCCAGGCAGATGACTCATCCTCAGGACTCAAACCCAGCAAGTGTGAACACCGTGGCGCCTTTTAGAGGCTGGACTGTAGAACGTGAATCTTCACAGGGGAGAGGGAACAGGCCCCCGAGTCCCTTAACTCAGAGTCCGCCGAGGGGGGCGAACCGAGTAGCTCCATGCTGGCGATGCGCAGGGAATCATAGGGCTCACCAGGGCCGTTTTAAAGACTATGTGTGTAAAGGCTGCAACACAAAGGTCCACCTCCAGTGAATGTGTAAAAGAAATATGACTCACTGTGTTGATGAAGAGTCTGCAGAGGGCCATGAATCCAGCGTAGATTATGAAGAGGTAGTCAGAGAGGCAGCTCAGCCCCACGATGAGGTATATGGTATGTTTACCTGCACCACAGAATGTTCCCCATTGAGGATGGAACTCGAGATAAACGGCATTCTAGTCTTCATGGAAGTGGACACGGGGGCGAGCCAGTCAGTAATGTATCAAGAAGCCTTTTGAGAGGCTATGGGACAATCAGGCTGAACGAACCAAGTTGGTCCCGGTTCAGGCAAAGCTGCGCAGCTACACCAATGAACTTATCCCAGTTGTTGGTAGTGTGAATGTTAAGGTACTCCATGATGGCGCGATGCACAAGTTACCACTATGGACTGTTGCAGGTGATGGACCCACGCTACTCGGAAGAAAGTGGATGGAGAAGATCCATTGGAGCTGGGAAGATTTCATCCCTCCAGCGATCGACATCCCCCGCGCTCAGAGACAGAGGCACAGCAGTCGACATTGTGGAGGGAAGAAAGATGGTGCCCAAACCACGAAGTGAGGCACTGAAGAAAAAGATGTCGGCCGCCGGACAACGACGTGCAATGCTGATGGAGCAACACGTGACATCAAGCGAAGAAGAGGATTGGGGTAAAGATAGCAAGGCTCTCTTAAAGGAGGCCCACATCACCACACTTAAAAGGACAGTTCCACACTCTCAAACAATGTAACAGCAACTGTGAGTTAGACGCAAAATGTGTAATTGATGAT
Organism: Pristiophorus japonicus; assembly: GCF_044704955.1. NCBI lineage: Eukaryota > Metazoa > Chordata > Chondrichthyes > Pristiophoridae > Pristiophorus > Pristiophorus japonicus. Next base: position 4,399,447 of record NC_091998.1, on the reverse strand, counting down.
CTGAGTTGTGTACATGCAAGAAGCAAGGAAAAGTCGCACGATGGCGATCGGAGCTACAGGTTATTTACAATAAGTAATGAAATATTGTGTGATGTAGGATTTCAACTACATACAGTCAATGCAGCAGGCAAACACCCATCGGGAGCACACAGGTCCAGCGAGTTACCCAATGCTGTAGCCTGTGTCCCTGAGACCAGAGTGATGCACCACGGAGTGTGGCCACAAGCAGCTAATATATACAAGCTGCAGAGCAAGCGATCTCAGGAGGGCAATGGCCACGGTATCGATACCCTGCCTCCGATCAGCTCCACCTCTCAGGCACCCGATGGCACCAACCGCCACAAGCCTGAAAGAGCAAACCGCGCTAAGGCACAGCCCCTAGACCCTATCGCCACCAAGGCTACACCCGGGAATGAAGGGTCACCCGCAACAGTTCTCCCAATTGGGATTGGGACCAGCCAGGATCCCAAACCTAACAACACCCAGCCTAGCGAGTCAGCAGTTCCCTGTGCACTGCTGGATGACTGCCCCTCAGGGAGCAGTAGTGACCCAGGGTGCAAGGAGAGGACAGGGAGGTCACAGGCATCTGTGAACCTGCCCAACGCTAGAAGCAACGGTAAAAGCCCCGAGAGCAGGCAACTTGAGCCAACCGGGGCTCCCACTGCCAGCACTGGGTACTGTACCACCACCAGACTACCTGGACACCATCCAGCAGTTCTGGAACTAGTTTGTCCTCATGCACCGGTGCTGTCCCCAGCACTGACTCCAAGTATATTCCAAGCATGTACCTCACCATTAAAATGTACTTGCCTCACCACGGTACCACAAATGCAATACTGTAAATGCAAATGTTTTTTTGAATGTAATGAGCCAACGTGGGGGGGGGGGGGGCGGTGGGGGGAGAGAATGGAGTGGTCATGGCCGCACAAACAGAAACCACCAGCAACTCTACTGCCAACGAAACACCACCTACTCACCCAAGATAGAAACGACCGTCCAAGGGTCAACCAGTCTAACCCAAAGCACAGTCAATGCAAAGGTGATTTGCACCCAAGACTTGGGGGAGAGTGATGTCATGTATCCTATATGGTTACTGCTTGTACTATTACAAGGTGTGCCACCAGAGAGCACTGCAGTGGGAGACTTGTAGGTTACCCATACAGGTGTGCCAGGCCTATTATAAAAGGCAGGCCACCGGGTGTGATCCTCACTCTGGAGTTACATTAAATGGACTAAGGTCACTACAGTTCAAGCACAACACGTTGCCTCGTGGAGTCATTATTAGAGCATCTGAAGACATAACACACGGGAGCCAAGGTGCAGATCCACGTGGACTCAGGTGCAAGACCTGTTCATCATAAAGCACGGGCAGTGCTGTATATGATGAGGGAGAAGGTTGAAATTGAATTAGACAGGCTCCAGTGTGAAGGGATCATATCACCGGTCGAATTTAATGAATGGGCCAACCCCATTGTTCCTGTGCTGAAAAGTGATGGCACAGTCAGAATCTGTGGAGACTACAAGGCTACAATCAACAGGGTTTTGAAACAAGATCAGTACCCGTTACCGAAGGCTGATGACTTGTTTCCGACATTAGCCGGAGGGAAGTCGTTCACAAATCTGGACTTGACGTCGGCCTATATGACACAGGAGTTGGTCGAGGCGTCGAAGAGACTTACGTGCATTAACACGCACAAAGGGCTGTTTATTTACTACAGGTGCCCGTTTGGAATTCGCTCGGCTGCAGCAATATTCTGGAGGAATATGGAAAGTCTACTGAAGTCCGTTCCCAGAACTGTCGTGTTCCAAGATAACATCCTGATCACCGGTTGTGACTCCAAGGAACATCTGAACAACCTGGAAGAGGTTCTACTGCGTTTGAACAGAGTGGGACTCAGACTTAAACGATCGAAGTGCATCTTCATGGCACCGGAGGTCGAATTCCTCGGGAGGAAAATCGCCGCTGATGGCATCAGACCTACTGACATGAAAACCAAAGCCATCAAGAATGCACCCAAGCCGCAAAACGCAACGGAGCTGTGTTCGTTCCTGGGTCTACTCAACTACATTGATAACTTCCTACCTAAATTGAGCACCTGCACATGCTATTGAGAAAAGGCAACAACTGGGTGTGGGGCGCATTGCAAGACAGAGTTTTCAAGAAAGCCACCAATCTGCTTTGCTCGAACAAGCTGCTGGTACATGATGACCCACGTAAATGTTTAGTTTTGGCCTGTGACGCATCATCATATGGAATTGGTCGCGTGTTACAAAAAGCCAATGAGTCGGGAAAACTTCAACCTGTCATGTATGTATCCAAAAGTTTGTCAAAAGCAGAAAGAGCCTACAGTATGGTAGAAAAAGAAGCTTTAGCGTGTGTGAATGCTGTTAAAAAGATGCAGCAATACCTGTTCGGTCTGAGGTTTGAATTAGAGACCGATCAAAAGCCACTCATTTCATTGTTTTCCGAGAGCAAAGGTATCAATACCAACGCTTCATCCTGCATCCAAAGGTGGGCGCTGACATTATCTGCCTGTGATTATGTCATTCACCACAGACCTGGCACAGAGAATTGTGTCGATGCTTTGAGCCAGTTGCCGTTGCCCACACCGGAGGTGGAAACGCCACAACCAGCAGATTTAATGTTAATCATGGATGCTTTTGAGAGTGAAGGTACCCCTGTCATGGTTCAACAAGTTAAGACCTGGACCAGCCAGGACCCGATATTATCAGTGATAAAGGGTTGCATCCTCAAAGGGGATTGGTCTGCCATACCTAAGCAAATGTGCGAGGAGGCCAAACCATACATTCATCGCAAGGACGAACTGTCTATTCAAGCAGATTGCATATGGTGGGGCAATCTAGTTGTAATGCCTAAGAAAGGGAGTCAGAAGTTTGTGCGTGAGTTACACATCACACATCCTGGTATAGTGATGATGAAGGCTGTTGTGTATCTGTAAAGCAAGCACTCCCATGTTCCGCCACCAGGGACCTCATCCCCTGAAGTCCCAAGGGATCACAACATCCCTTGGGAGCACTGTATATAAGCCGGCCCCTAAGGCCTGTTCCTCACTCTGGGGTGTCTTATTAAAGACTGAGGTCACTGTTACTTTAACCTCCCTGTGTGCAGCCTCATCTGTGTTAGGAACACAATAACTGGTGACGAGAATACGAATCCAACGCAAGGATGCAGCAAACAACTATGGGCATACTGGAGAAGTTCTCGGAGGGTGAGGACTGGGAAGCCTATGTCGAACGGCTAGACCAGTACTTTGTAGCCAACAAGCTGGACGGAGAAGGAAGCGCTGCAAAAAGGAGAGCGGTCCTCCTCACAGTCTGCGGGGCACCGACCTGCAGCCTCATGAAGAATCTTCTGGCTCTGGTGAAACCCACAGATAAGTCTTATCAGGAGCTGTGTACAATGGTTCGGGAGCATCTTAACCCGAGGGAGAGCGTGCTGATGGTGAAGTATCGGTTCTACACGTGCCAGCGATCTGAAGGTCAGGAAGTGGCGAGCTACGTCACTGAGCTAAGGCGACTTGCAGGACATTGTGAGTTTGATGGCTACCTGGAGCAAATGCTCAGAGACTTTTTTGTACTGGGCATTGGCCACGACACTATCCTTACGGAAACTTTTGACTGTAGAGACACCGACCCTCAGTAAGGCCATTGCGATAGCACATGTGTTTATGTACACCAGTGATAACACCAAACAAATCTCTCAGCACACAAGTGCTAGCAATGTTCATAAATTAACTGGAACTGTGTTTGCGAGCAGAAATGTAGAGGGCAGAACCCATGAGTCTGCAACTGCCAGCAGGCCTCAGGTGACCCAGATGACTCAGAGTGCTCAACAAAGGATGAATGCAAGGCAATTCACACCTTGTTGGAGTTGTGGAGGCTTCCATTCAGCCTAATCATGCCGCTTCAAAGGATATGTTTGCAAGAGCTGTGGAACAATGGGGCACCACCATTGAGCTTGCAAACAAGCTGCAAGCTCTGCAAAACCTGCTAACCGCAACGTGGCAGAGGAAGATTAGTCCATGGTGGATCAAAGTAATTATGAGCCTCAGAGAGAGGAGGCAGATGCTGAAGTACATGGGGTGAACACATTTTCGACAAAATGTCCACCTATAATGCTAAACGTACAACTGAATGGCTTACCCATGGCCATGGAACTGGACACTGGCACTAGCCAATCCATCATGAGTAAAAAGATGTTTGAGAGTCTGTGGTGCAACAAGGCACTCAGACCAGCCCTGAGCCCCATCCACACGAAACTGAGAACATACACCAAAGAGCTTATCACTGTCATGGGCAGCGCCATGGTCAATGTCACCTATGAGGGCACGGTGCACGAACTGCCACTCTGGATTGTCCCGGGTGATGGCCCCACACTGCTTGGAAGGAGCTGTCTGGAACTGGGATGACATCCGAGTGCTATCACATGTCGATGAGGCCTCATGTACCCAGGTTCTGAACAAATTTCCTTCCCTTTTTGAGCCAGGCATTGGAAACTTTTCCGGCGCGAATGTGTGGATCCATATGGTCCCAGAGGCACGACCCATTCACCACAAGGCGCGAGCGGTATCTCTCATGATAAGGGAGAGAGTGGAAATCAAGCTGGACAGGCTGCAACGCGAGGGCATCATCTCCCCAGTGGAATTCAGCGAGTGGGCCAGCCCGATTGTTCCAGTACTCAAAAGTGATGGTACGGTCAGGATTTGTGGCGATTATAAAGTAACTATTAATCGTTTCTCACTACAGGACCAATACCCACTACCTAAGGCAGATGACCTATTTGCAACGCTGGCAGGAGGCAAGATGTTCACCAAGCTCGACCTGACTTCGACCTACATGACGCAGGAGCTGGAGGAGTCTTCGAAGGGCCTCACCTGCATCAACACGCACAAGGGACTGTTCAACTACAACAGATGCCCGTTTAGAAATCGGTGGGCTGCAGCGATCTTCCAGAGAAACATGGAGAGCCTACTCAAGTCGGTACCACACACCGTGGTCTTTCAGGATGACATATTGGTCACGGGTCAGGACACCGTCGAGCACCTACAAAACCTGGAGGAGGTCTTCCAGCGATTGGATCGCGTAGGACTGCGGCTGAAGAGGTCGAAATGCGTCTTCATGGCAACAGAAGTGGAGTTTTTGGGGAGAAAGATCGCGGCGGATGACATTCGGCCCACAGACGCCAAGGCAGAGGCTATCAGGAACGCCCCCAGGCCACAGAACGTCATGGAGCTGAGGTCGTTCCTGGGATTCCTCAACTATTTGAATAACTTCCCATCGGGGTTAAGCACCCTTTTAGAACCCTTACATGTGTTATTGCGCAAAGGTGAGAACTGGGTATCGGCAAAAAAACAAGTAATTGCTTTTGAGAAAGCCAGAAACATTTTATGCTCCAACAAGCTGCTTGTATTGTATAACTTGTGTAAAAGACTTGTGCTAGCATATAACGTGTCGTCGTACGGAGTCTGGTGTGTATTACAACAAGCTAACGTTGCGCGGAAGTTGCAACATAAGAACATAAGAATTAGGAACAGGAGTGGGCCATCTTGCCCCTTGAGCCTGCTCCGCCATTCAACAAGATCATGGCTGATCTGGCCGTGGACTCAGCTCCACTTACCCGCCCGCTCCCCATAACCCTTAATTCCCTTATTGGTTAAAAATCTATCTGTCTATGATTTGAATATATTCAATGAGCTAGCCTCAACTGCTTCCTTGGGCAGAGAATTCCACAGATTCACAACCCTCTGGGAGAAGAAATTCCTTCTCAACTCGGTTTTAAATTGGCTCCCCCGCATTATGAGGCTGTTCTAGTCTCCCTGACCAGTGGAAACATCCTGTCTATCTCTTTCATTATTTTAAATGTTTTCTATAAGATCACCCCTCATCCTTCTGAACTCCAACGTGTAAAGACCCAGTCTATTCAATCTATCATCATAAGGTAACCCCCTCATCTCTGGAATCAGCCTAGTGAATCGTCTCTGTACCCCCTCCAAAGCTAGTATATCCTTCCTTAAGTAAGGTAACCAAAACTGCACGCAGTACTCCAGGTGCGGCCTCACCAATACCCTGTACAGTTGCAGCAGGACCTCCCTGCTTTTGTACTCCATCCCTCTCGCAATGAAGGCCAACATTCCATTCGCCTTCCTGATTACCTGCTGCACCTGCAAACTAACTTTTGGGGATTCATGCACAAGGACCCCCAGGTCCCTCTGCACCGCAGCATGTTGTAATTTCTCCCCATTCAAATAATATTCCCTTTCACTGTTTTTTTTTCCAATGTGGATGACCTCACATTTTCTGACACTGTATTCCATCTGCCAAACCTTAGCCCATTCGCTTAACCTATCTAAATCTCTTTGCAGCCTCTCTGTGTCCTCTACACAACCCGCTTTCCCACTAATCTTTGTGTCATCTGCAAATTTTGTTACACTACACTCTGTCCCCTCTTCCAGGTCATCTATGTATATTGTAAACAGTTGTGGTCCCAGCACCGATCCCTGTGGCACACCACTAACCACCAATTTCCAACCCGAAAAGGACCCATTTATCCCGACTCTCTGCTTTCTGTTAGCCAGCCAATTCTCTATCCATGCTAATGCATTTCCTCTGACTCCGCGTACCTTTATCTTCTGCAGTAACCTTTTGTGTGGCACCTTATCGAATGCCTTTTGGAAATCTAAATACACCACATCCATCGGTACACCTCTATCCACCATGCTCGTTATATCATCAAAGAATTCCAGTAAATTAGTTAAACATGATTTCCCCTTCATGAATTCATGTTGCGTCTGCTTGATTGCACTATTCCTATCGAGATGTCCCGCTATTTCTTCCTTAATGATAGCTTCAAGCATTTTCCCCACTACAGATGTTAAACTAACCGGCCTATAGTTACCTGCCTTTTGTCTGCCCCCTTTTTTAAACAGAGGCGTTACATTAGCTGCTTTCCAATTCAATGGTACCTCCCCAGAGTCCAGAGAATTTTAGTTGATTATAATGAATGCATCTGCTATAACTTCTGCCATCTCTTTTAATACCCTGGGATGCATTTCATCAGGACCAGGGGACTTGTCTACCTTGAGATCCTGTAGCCTGTCCAGCACTACCTCCCTAGTGATAGTGATTGTCTCAAGGTCCTCCCTTCCTACATTCCCGTGACCAGCAATTTTTGGCATGGTATTTGTGTCTTCCACTGTGAAGACCGAAGCAAAATAATTTGTTTAAGGTCTCAGCCATTTCCACATTTCCCATTATTAAATCCCCCTTCTCATCTTCTAAGGGACCAACATTTACTTTAGTCACTCTTTTCCATTTTATATAAGGGTAAAAGCTTTTACTATCTTTTTATGTTTTGCGCAAGTTTACTTTCGTAATCTATCTTTCTTTTCTTTATTGCTTTCTTAGTCATTCTTTGCTGTCGTTTAAAATTTTCCCAATCTTCTAGTTTCCCACTAACCTTGGCCACCTTATACGCATTGGTTTTTAATTTGATACTCTCTTTTATTTCCTTGGTTATCCACGGCTGGTTATCCCTTCTCTTACCGCCCTTCGTTTTTGCCTATGCTTCCAGGAGCTTGTCTAAGGCCGAGAGAGCCTACAGCATGATTGAGAAAGAAGCATTAGCGTGTGTGTTCGGGGTAAAGAAAATGCATCAGTACCTGTTTGGCCTCAAATTTGAGCTGGAAACCGATCATAAGCCCCTCACACCCCTGTTCGCTGAAAACAAGGGGATAAATACTAATGCCGCAGCCCGCATACAAAGTTGGGCACTCGCGCTATCAGCATATAACTATACCATCCGCCATAGGCCAGCACCGAGAACTGTGCGGATGCTCTCAGTCGGCTACCGTTGCCCACCACGGGGGTGGAAATGGCGCAGCCTGCAAACTTGTTGATGGTGGCACAGCCCGCAGACTTGTGATGGCCATGGAAGCGTTTGAAAATGATAAATTACCTGTCACTGCCTGCCAGATTAGGACTTGGACCAGCCAAGATCCTCTGCTGTCCCTAGTAAAAAACTGTGTACTGCATGGGAGCAGGGCCAGTATCCTCGTTGAAATGCAAGAGTCAATCAAGCCGTTCCAGCAGTGAAAGGACGAGCTGTCCATTCAGGCAGACTGCCTGTTGTGGGGTAACCGCATAGTGCTACCAAAAAAGTTCATCTCGGATCTCCACAGTACACACCCGGGTATAGTAATGATGAATGCGATAGCCAGATCCCACGTGTGGTGGCCCGGTATCGACTCTGACTTAGAGTCCTGTGTACCGCAATGCAGCGTATGTGCTCAGTTGAGCAACGCGCCCAGAGAGGCACCACTAAGTTTGTGGTCCTGGCCCTCCAGACCATGGTAGAGGATCCATGTCAACTATGCTGGCCCGTTTCTCAGTAAAATGTTCCTGGTGGTGGTGGATGCTTTTTCAAAATGGATTGAATGTGAAATAATGTCGGGAAGCACCGCCACCGCCACCATTGAAAGCCTGAGGGCCATGTTTGCCACCCACGGCCTGTCTGTCATACTGGTCAGTGACAACGGGCCATGTTTCACCAGTGCCGAATTTAAAGAATTCATGACCCGCAATGGGATCAAACATGTCATCTCGGCCCCGTTTAAACCAGCCTCCATTGGGCAGGCAGAGCGGGCAGTACAAACCATCAAACAGAGCCTTAAACGAGTCACAGAAGGCTCACTCCAAACCCGCCTATCCCGAGTACTGCTCAGCTACCGCACGAGACCCCACTTGCTCACAGGGGTGCCCCCGACTGAGCTACTCATGAAAAAGACACTTAAAACCAGACTCTCGCTGGTCCACCCCAACCTGCATGATCAGGTAGAGAGCAAGCGGCAGCAACAAATTTGGTCGCGCCACTGTGTCACGGGAAATTGATCTCCAGACCCTGTGTATGTGCTAAACTATGGACATGGTCCCAAGTGGATCGCGGGTACAGTGATAGCTAAAGAAGGGAGTCGGGTGTTTGTAGTCAAACTAGACACTGGACAAATTTGCAGAAAGCGGGGCTGCAGTTCACAGACTGCCCTGAACAACCCACAGCAGACACCACCTTTATCGAGCCCACAACACACACCCAAAGGATCAATGACACCACGCCGGACCAGGAAATCGAACCCATCACGCCCAAAAGCCCAGCAAGGCCAGGCTCACCTAGCAGCCCTGCAAGGCCAACAATACGCCAGCCCAGCGAGGGCACAGCCAACACACCAGAACAGACATTTGTGCCAAGGCGATCCACCAGGGAAAGAAAGGCTCCCAACTGCCTCACCTTGTAAATAGTTTTCACTTTGACTTTGGCGTAGTAGTGATGTTGTATCTGTAAAGCATGCACTCCCATATTCCGCCACCAGGGAGCTCATCCCCTGAAGTCCCAAGGGATCCCAGCATCCCTTGGGAGCACTGTATATAAGCCGGCCCCTAAGGCCTGTTCCTCACTCTGGAGTGTCTTATTAAAGACTGAGGTCACTGTTACTTTAACCTCCCTGTGTGCAGCCTCATCTGTGTTAGGAACACAATAAAGGCCATCATCAGGTCCCACATATGGTGGCCAGGAATTGATGCAACACCTGCATGCAGCTCAGCAAAACAACAGTGGAATTGCCACTGAGTCTGTGGTCATGGCCATCCAAACCTTGTTCCAGGATCCATGTAGATTTTGCAGGTCCCTTCCTGGGCATGATGTTTTTAGTGGTGGTGGATGCTTATTCAAAGTGGATAGAATGCATAATCATGTCATCCAGTACATCCACGGCAACCATGGAGAATCTCAATGTCATGTTCACGACACATGATCTGCCTGACATAGTGGTGAGCGACAATGGGTGGTGCTTCACCAGTCAGGAGTTTCAGGAGTTTGTAAAATTTAACGGCATAAAATATGTAAGGTCAGCACTGTTCAAGCCTACAACCAATTGGCAAGCAGAACTTGTAGTACAAATTATCAAGCAAAGCATGAGGAGGGTAACCCAAGGGTCACTGTAGACCCGCTTGTCTTGCATACTGCTGAGTTACAGGACAAGACCCCACACGTTCACAGGGGTCTTGCCTGCTGAATTCATGATGAAAAGAAGTCTTCAGACCAAGTTATCTCTTGTACACCCGGCTTTAAGTAATCATGTTGAATACAGAAGACAGAGTCAACAAGGATACCACGATCGCGCAACTGTGTCACGCGATATTTCTGTTAATGATCCTGTATATGTGTTGAATTATGGTCAGGGTCCCAACTGGATCGCTGGTGCGGTCATGGCCAAGGAGGGCAACAGAGTATTTGTTATTAAGCTCAAGAATGGGCAAACTTGCAGGAAACACATGGATCAGACAAAGCTGAGGCACACAGACAGGCCAGAGCAGTCGGACGAAGAAACTGTCGCCGACCAACCAACCTACCAGCAGCCTTCAGTGGACCCGAGGGTCATCAGTGAACACGGAATTTCCATCACGGACTTGTTCAATAAAAATGGACTTGCAATTCCTGACATGCCCACTGCCACCCCCAACAAGTCAGCCATCCAGCCACCAGCCACAACAGACTCCGTACATTCACCTAAGTCCGGAATCAAACTGAGACGGTCAACCCGGGAGCATAAAGCACCGGACCGTCTCAACCTGTGAAAGACTGTGATAAGATCTCCGAGGAGGGTATTGTCATGTATGTACATGTTGTTTGTAGCCAACAGATGGTGTCATTAAAAGGCCAGCCATTTTGTGAGTCAGGCGCTTTGGGCCGTAATAAAGCAGAGCCAAGGTTGTTCCTTGTTCAGTTAAGCAGTACTCAGTTTGTACCTTTATTGCATACATAAAAGAGGCCTTATAAATGTTTTCCTACATTTATTTGGTGGGTCTATGTTATTTGGTGGGCATGGGGCTGGAGCCCCATCCGCCCCATGGTGGATCTGCCCCTGCCCTTCAGCTCGAAAATTTATTGCCCGATAACTCGCTCAAAGTACGAACTGATAACAGCGTGGCGACTTAGTGAATGAGGGGACCAACAGTGTATCTCCTTAATCCACGAGATTTAAAGATTGAGAAAGAAACAGAGGAACGATGGAGAAGGAAATACGGTGAATTAGAGTCAAAGCTGGTACAGAAAGAGAAATAATGAGAGGGAAAGAAAGATTGGATAAAGCGAGAGAGAGAAAAAAGAGACAGAAAGGAAAAGTAAGAACATTTATAGTTTAAAAAATCTTTAACAACAATGTACTAAATGCAGGAATGAGACTCCACAGTTTCAATTGTTTCCTTTCTGGGCCGGAGAGGTTGAGTGGCATTGCAGGAACTCAAATCTTCTTACTAAAAAGATACTTGTGCTGTTAAGTATCAGCCCTAACTTTCTGCGGCGAGTTTAATTGATAATTAATGTGCAAATGCAGCAACTTTACAAAATTCACGGGGAGTTTGAGGGCGAGCTGCTGATTTTGCGATGCTAATGTCCAGCAACGTGATGATTTGCAACTCACGGGGTATCTCTTCCTCACTATAAGTTGCTGGACCATTTGCACATTAAATCGGGGCATTTCTCCCTCTATCGGACAAGTATTATGGAAAAACAAAGGAAAGAAGGGGTATTACGTATTTTGAGTGAGTTGGGAAGTAATTGCACTCGGGGCTAAATAGTCTGTGTCCGTATATAGGGTGTTAACTCACCAACACCACAAGTAAATAAAGTGGAAAAGGAGGAAAGAATTGATCTACGATATATAGAGCATTATACACAAGAGTGCTTACCTCTCCAAACACAATGGCCGCGATTTCCCCTACCGAGGCGGGACTGAGGCGGGTGACGTCGGTGGCGGGTCCTAACCCCACTGCTGTCTCCATCCTGGCCTCCCACACAACTTATGGATGGTGTTACAGCACGCATGGAGGTTCTCTCCCCTTCCAATGGGCAGAAGAGACCTCCCCAGGAGACCAACACAGCCTAGTTGCACATTGCACAGGAGGGCACAAGCAGGGATGTCATCAGGAGGACCAGACTGCAGTGGTGCAAACCTTTTAATGATTTCTGTAGATCACAAAATGTTACTGCAAAGCCACACGCAATCTCATCCTGCTGTGTCACTCATCACATCCCCATCACTTTGCCTATTCCTGCACATCCTTACACCAACTTACCTTGCCCCTCCACCCTGTAAGCGGGGGCGGTGTTTGGGGTGTGTTGTGGTCTCTATGAGGGGGCCAGGTTCCCTTCTGACCAACTTGAATGTTTCAAATCGCTCCCCCTCCCTTGGGTTCTGTACTCTCGATTTATTTGAGGGGTGTGACAAAAATGCAGAGGACGCTGGTTTGATGCAAAGAACTTTGGTTTCATTCCAGTCAAGGTAATACAGGCTTATTACTCTAGTAAGAAAATACACGGCCAAACTTAAAATCACTCTAATAAAGAACAATACAAGGAAAGTTACAAGGTCAAACTTATAATCACTCTAATAAAGTACCATACACCTACACCTTCAAAGGGGGTTGCAGTAAAATTATACCTCTCACCTCCCAATACCTAATTCTAGCTAGGTTAGACTCCAGGGCAGGCAGGGACTTATGCTTACCAATCCTTTTGATAGTTAATGGTAGATGGTGATGTTCTTCCTTCCTTCAGGACTTCAAGACTTCGAGGCTGGAGAAGTTAGTTTTACAACTGTCACGTTGGTTTCTCTCCTTGTCTTGATGAGGTTGTAGCGACCACCTCTCTCCCCCACTAACCTCTGTTGAAAACAGGGGCAGTTATACGATTTCAGTGTTCTAATCTTGCCGCCCAATCTGTTCACAATCCTTTATATAATTTTGGCGGGCTTGGTTCTTCTTTGTAATATTTTGTCGGGTTCGTTAAAGTTGATATGTCTTGGGTGGGTTGATCTTCGAAAAACTGTTTCCTAATGGAAATATTAGTTTGGTAATTGCAATGTCCTTTTGTGCTTAGTCTTTCGCATACAGGCTGGATTGGGCCTCTTTGTGATGTACATGCTGAAAATAGTTTGTCTAGACCCATGTTGATGGGGAGCTATCTCTGGGTGATACTGTGATGGTAATGTCTCTTGTGGAGGAAGATTTCCAAATACTCATTCTTCCAGACAAGTTACCTCAGTCCTCACACCCAGACAGTTCCAATAATCAAGTGGACTTTCTTTGTTCCCTAGGTCCGCCCACAGGCTTGAATTTGTTTTGTAAAAGTTCATAACTTGATTAAAGTTCGTAGTTTCTTCCATAAGCACTTTAGAGTTCCAAACTTTTCGGTAGATAGTCCCAAATTTAATTTCCTTTCGAATTAGCCCAAACACAGGGTGGGTTCTGGTGAATTTTGCTCTCTGCAACCCATCCCTCTCTCTATCTACATTATAACATCCCTATCTCACTCGCCACTCCTCACACTCACCCTCATCCTAGTGTAATCATACAAACTAACAACACACAAGGGTAGGTACTTGAGTGTTTTTGCCACTGTTCATGTAAAGTTTCTGTTAATGTGTTGTCAAATATTGAAATCTTTATTTTCAGCACTTTGTCTTCTTGGCACTTTTGTGTGCACCTTTTGAAGTGGCTTCGTGAGTTGCAGTGAATAGTGAGACATAACGGTACCCCCCACAATGGTGATGAGTATGAAAGGAATGGCTTGGGCATTGTAGGGATGCTGTATGATGTTGGTGTGGGGTGGTTCCAACCTGGCGCATCATGTGGCAGCTAGGATATACAATGTCAAGTGAAGTAAATCTGGCCATGGTGCGGCCACCCCTGGTGTCCTGGGCAGCAATGTGATCAGGTGCTGATACTTTGTGTCCAGTGCAGCATCAGGTGATTGCGGAGAAGGTTGGTGTTGTTGTTGGTGCTGCTGGTGTGCCTGGTGATGCTGGTGTTGAGGCTGATTGTCCAGTGAGGGCAAGAGGAGGGAATTCTCGGTCAGGTGGTGAGTCAGAGGTAAATCTGACCGCCTGAATTTTCCTACATTCCCTGCTGCGATCCCAATCGATTTCGGACAGGATCACAGGGGAAGAATTCCACCTTTGCTTTTTTATAAAACATGTTACATTGTGGACCTTTACGAACCTTTACCATTGGGAATTCATATCGACCATTAATGTGAGCATTTTTTTATATAAGGGGAGACCAAGGAGACCCAGAGTTCAGAAATCACCAAGATTGAGCGAGGTGACTGTAGTGTATGCAAGCACTCTAATAGCAACTCCACGAGGTAAGGGTATTGTACTTGAATTGTAGTAACCTTAGTCCGTTTATTGCAGCTCCTTGAGTGAGGACACAATGAGGTTAGCTCGCTCTTATACTTGGTTACATGCAGTGTGCAGGTGACCCTTAGGTCTCCACCAGTAGCACCCTCTGGTGGTACAGGTATGATGTATACAGTGTGAAGGTACATTCAGTGGTCTAGTGTTACAGTACATACATTAACATACATAACAGTGACAAGCCACACCAGGACGTTTGAAGATTGTAGAAAGAGGGAATGAAGTAAGGAGTTTCATAACGTTTGAGTTCTAGGAAACAACAAGTTAGAGTAGGAGGCAGTGCCATGTGTGTTGATTTCAATACAATAGTGCTGTGGGAAAAGCAAGAGTGTGTAGGATGAGGTAATGGAACTTAGAAGCAACAAAACAGGAAGTTCAGAATGGCACAGACCATACTAGTATTGATAAAACAGGGAAAGACAAGACAACTTGCAATGGAGAGAGTAGTTGAAGCCTTGGCGCGGATAAGATAGCAAATCTTTTTCTCTCTCCTGACCAGGACTGTGAGAGAGGTGTCAGAAGAGCCTTCCCAGATTTAGGAGCAGAACTCAAGTGTTAGACCAATTGGGTTTCATAGAAAGTTGAGAGTTGTTGAGGGAAAAGAGTATCTAACATTGGATTGAAGGTTTCCTCTGCACACCATGTGTAACAAAATCATAAGCCTGCGTATTAAGAAGGAGTTTATAGTGTCACTATATGTAGTGCACAGAGAAAACCTCTACCTGCCATGATGTTCCTGAGCTAGGTTCTCATCAGCTCAGCTGACAGGAAGTGATGGTTGCAGTGAGAAATCCTGCATATTGTTTGATATGTGACGCATCGTTGCCCACCCATTCTCCACCCACCTTTCTGCCACACTTATCACCGATCCCCAGAGTTGCTATGTACAGGCGGGCAGGAATGGAGGGAAAGAGCCTTTTAGTGACCAACTCTCCCTCCAGACTGCTCCCAGAAGGCTTTGGCTTCGGTTTCAAACAAGGCCTTCAGTGGGAGGCTTTGTTCTGATATTCGGGGCTGTGCTTAGCCTTTGAGTCCATCGTCCGATCTTCCGTGATGTACCTGCTCTAATACCATTGGCGTTTCCTGGCTGGCAGTGATGGGCTCCCTCTTGACAGCAGGAATCTTACCCGGAGCCCACTGTGTATCTCTCATGTGCCTGGACCAAGAGAGTGGGTCAGGCTTGGGGCGAGCAGAAGTACCACTCCATCTAAACTCTGCCCAAGAGGCAGATCCAGGCTTCAAGTGTTTGGGAGCATATCCCAGGTGCTAAACAAATTCAGCCATGCAAACTGCTCCAGCTTTGCTCTTGTGATTTAGAACATAAATAAAAACCCCTTCGGTGTGGTGCAGCCTTGCAACAATTCCCAAGTAATGTTTACTCTGTTTAGGGGAGAAATTACTGTGAATGATGTTTCTCAATTGGGTGTTAGGCAGGAGGCCTGATGTTAGCACCCGTCCAACCTTCATGGCACTAACTCCATCCAATATTGCAGCATCAGCTTCATTTACATAAGGTGGGGAGCTCCCACTGGCTTTGGGCCTGGCGATGGGACCTGACGAGGAGGCGGGGGGAGGAGGGGGCGAGAATTGCAACAACATGACTTAGAGATAATGGGTAAGATTAACCATGCTGCCTCTGAAAGGCACATGCGCCAGATTCCCTGTTCAGGCCCCGGTTACAATGCCATTCAAGTCCAAACATTTACATTCCTCTCCCCAATATTATAACAGAGCTGCTATTTCGAAGCTTGCAGCTGACACAAAACTTGGAAGTATAGTGAACAATGAGGAGGAGAATGATAGACTTCAAGAGGATATGGACAGGCTGGTGGAATAGGCGGACACGTGGAAGATGAAATTTAACGCAGAAAAGTGCGAAATGATACATTTTGGTAGCAAGAACAAGGATAGGCAAGGAGAGAACTAAAGGGTACAATTCTAAAGGGGGTGCATGAACAGAGAGACCTGAGGGTATATGTGCACATATTGTTGAAGGTGGCAGGGCAGGCTGAGAAAGCAGGATCCCTGGGCTTTATAAATAGAGGTATAGAGAACAAAAGCGTGGATATTATGATGAACCTTTATAAAACACTAGTTCAGCCTCAACTGGAGTATTGTGTCCAATTCTGAGTGCCGCACTTTAGAGAGGATGTAAAGGCCTTAGAGAGGGTGCAGAAAAGATTTACAAGAATGATTTCAGGGATGAGGGACTTCAGTTATATGGATAGACTGGAGAAGCTGGGGTTGTTCTCCTTGGAACAGAGATGATTGAAAGGAGATTTGATCGAGGTGTTCAAAATCATGAGGGGTCTGGACAGAGTAGATAGAGAGAAACTGTTCCCATTGGCGGAAGGGTCAAGAAGAGGACATAGATTCAAGGCGATTGGCAAAAGAACCAAAGGCGACATGAGGAAAAACATTTTTTTACGCAGCGAGTGGTTAGGATCTGGAATGCGCTGCCTGAAAGGTGGAGGCAGACTCAATTGCAGCTTTCAAAAGGGAGTTAGATAAGTACCTGAAGGAAAAAAAATTGCAGGGCTACGGGGAAAGGGCGGGGGAGTGGGACTAGCTGAGGTGCTCTTGCAGAGAGCCGGCACGGGCTCGACGGGCTGTAACCATTCTCTGATTCTATAACCCACTTAAGCCTAATGGGTTAATACCCGTTTTTAACTAGCGGAGAGGGGAATTTGATCCCAAGACGTAAGTTGACATCACACAGAAATTTCCAGATGTGTGGAACATAGAAAAACATCTCACTAACATTGTCTGTTGAAACGGCACAGGCTGATACACAGAGCACTTACATGCTTGATTTGTTTCCCACATTGATGCATCTTTACTGCTTAGAAACCTTGTATAAACACTCTGTGTCAACCTCCATCATATTTGACAGCATATGGCCAATGTGCAGTATATGTTTTCCGGGCTGTCGTTGGGACTCGTGGGCACTAGAATACACTGTAGGTCTTGCATCTTTCAGCACACATCACTGCTCTTTCATCACTCTGCAGAGGCTGTTTTTTTAAGCAAACATCAGATTGACTAGGAGCAGACCTTTCGCCAAACTCTCACTGTTGAGTTCAGAAACATCAGCTTCCCAGTGGTTAGTGTTAGAGACAGCATTGACTATAAGCCCCAGAACGACAAGACTCCACTCCCTGGGAGGAGCACACGTTGGCATACTGAGCATGGAGGCGAGCCCAGCCAAATCTCTCCGAATGCAGTCCTTCAATTTCAGTGCTATGGTACATTATTAGTAAAGGGCAACAGGCAAAGAATGGTAAGTTTCACAGTCGGGCATCGGGAGTTGTGTTGTTAGCACAGGCCCAAACTTATGACAATAACTCCATCCGATATTCATCGAATCCTACAGCACAGCAGGAGGCCATTCGGCTCATCATGCCTGTGCCGGCTCTTTGAAAGAGCGATCCAATTAGTCCCACTCCCCTGCTCTTTCCCCTTTGCCTGGCAAATTTTTCTTTTTCGACTTTATATCCAATTCCCTTTTGAAAGTTACTATTGACTCTGCTTCCACTGCCCTTTCAGGCAGCGCGTTCCTGATCACAACAACTTGCTGTGTAAAAAACCGTATCTTCATCTTCTCATACTGCAGTGACAGCCTCATTTACATCATGTGGATGAGCCCCCGCTGATCTTGTGCTTGGCGATGGGACTTCGGGAGGGCGGAAAGGGGAGGCTGTGGCTGACCGCAGCAACACTTGCAGATAATGGGTAACATTAACAGGCCTCTTGAGGGTAAGTGTGGCAGCTTCCGGTCCCAGGCCCCAGTTAAAATCGTTGGGGTCCGATTGACATCGTAAGACCCCGAATACCATTTATGCACGCTGCTCCAGCTTAATCTTTCAGACACTCCATCCACTGCCAAAACCAGCTACTTTTAAAAAGATTTTAAACACTTGCCAGTGCAGCAATTTTTCCCAAATGAAAAGAGGTGATTGTCCCATCACTCGGAGGAAGCTGGTCAGAGTCACTCGGCTGCAAGCACTGGCCCACGTGTGTATTGAATGCATGTACACAAAGCTAAGGCTTCCACCACTCCATAGCACTACTGGCAGACTTCAGAGCAGCAGCTCACTGCTTACTCCATCACTCAAATACTGCCCATACCTTACTTGCATGCTGCAGCATTAAGGCAATATTAAGAATATAGGAACAGGAGGAGGCCATTCAGCCCCTCGAGCCTGTTCCACCATTCAATGAGATCATGGCCTCCTTGCACAATAATTGTGTTACTTTGTTCTTTTTGTGCAAACCACCTATTTGCTCTAATCCGATAGGCTTTATACATTAAATATTGTGAATTAGTTGGATGTATGGTTTGTCTGCAGCAAAGGAAATGGTTGGTGCCTCTCCTTGAGGTGGTGGCTAGACAGAAGCAGGTTAGCCTTGCACATTGACTATGCTGGAGGCTAGACCGTGTATAAACATCTCTGGCGGTGTGGCTCAGATCATTAACTGCTCAAAGTATTAAGTCTTGACATTTTTCTTGCATTAAGGTAACAGAGGATTAATCCCCGATACACCTATAATTATTTATACCACTTACTGCTAATATAACGCAACATGCACTTATCCAACCCCACCTCCCTCAAAAATTCTGACAGGATTTGGACGACCTCAATGAAAACCCTGCAAGAATTGTTGCAAAATTAATCCTTTTGGAATCTTGCCCATGAAAATTTTTTTTTACCAGCAATGAGCTGCATTATATTTTTAGCAATGATTCTCTGGCTCTAAATTAAACATGTCACCCATACAATAGCACAGTAACAGGACTGAGTACTTCCTGTTGCCCTCGGCCTTCCTTGTTCTCTCTGAACCATACATCATGGGTACGTCCACGCAGACAGACACTGACAATTGAAAAGCAGCCAACCCACAGTGCGAGACAAAATGGTGCATTTTACCCAAGCCTGTTGCAATAAGAAATGCTTCAATTTGTTACCAACCCACTAGAACGCATCAATGCAATTCTATTAGAACTTCTAATAGGAACAGGAATAGGCCATTCAGCCCCTTGAGTCTGTTCCATCATTCAATGAGATTATGGCTGATCTGTACCCGAACTCCATTTACCCACCTTTCATCAACATCCTTTGACAGCCTTAACTAATAAAAATCTGTCAGTCTCAGTCTTGAAAGCTCCAATTGTCTCAGCATCCATAGCTTTTTTGGATAGAGAAGCCCAGATGTCCACTGCTCTTTGTGTAAAAAGGTGTTTCCTGATTTCCCTGCTAACTGGCTAAACTCTATCCACCCACTTTGGCTCCATATCCTTTTATACGCATTTCGAGCAAAAATCTATTTATCTTGGATTTAAAATTATTAATTGAGCTAGCAATGACTATTTTTTGTGGGAGCAAGTATTTCCTAAATTCTCTCCTGAATGGCCTGGTTCTGATTTTAACATGATGTCCCCTTGTCCCAGGCTCCCCCACCAGCAGCGAAAGTTTCTATCTACCTTATCAATTCCTTTCAAAATCCTAAAAACGTCAATCAAATCATCCTTTTACCTTCTACATTCCAGGGAATATAAACCTAGTTTATGTACTCTCTCCTCATAATCTAACCATTGGAGCCCTGATAACATTCTGCAGAATCTGTGCTGCGCTCCTTCCAAGGCCAATAGACAGCTATTCTGTCCCAGGTCCAGGAGGGTACTATAGAGCAAGGGTTCCCAAACTATAGCCTGGGCTCTGTGCAGCCCACAAGCATAGATTGTTGCATTAGTTCCAAGAGTCTGAGTGGTCTCTTTATTGCCGAGACTGTTGTTTTAACTAGGAGATAAAAAGGGCAGGTTTTGTGTGACAATTGTATTTGTATAGATGCAGTTCAATATTTGTCCTTACCCTAAAGTGGTGACTGCAGTTATATATTTGGAGTATATAGATATTGAGTAAGGACCTCAAGAATTATGAGTATTATAAATAAACGGTTGCATTTCTACAGCGCCTTTCACGACCAGCGGACATCCCAAAGTGCTTTACAGACAATGAAGTACTTTTTGAAGTGTGGTCACTGTAGTAATGTAGAAAGAAAGGGACTTGCATTTATATAGCGTCTTTCCTGTCACCGGACGTCTCAAAACACTTTACAGCCAAGGAATTACTTTTGGAGTGTAGTCACTGTTGTAATGTGGGAAACGCAGCAGCCAATTTGCACACAGCAAGCTCCCACAAACAGTAACGTGATAATGACCAGATAATCTGTTTTTTTTTGTTATGTTGATTAAGGGATAAATATTGGCCAGGGCACCAGGGAAACAGAAGGCCCAAATTTCCCCAACCCCTTTATCCGACACACTCTCCCGAGATGCACTGAATTTGTGCGCTCAAAACGGCGCCAAAAACTTAATAACAATTCTGGCCACTCTGCTGTATGTCCTGGGTCCTGGTGCGGCGTTTCTTATGGAGTGGGGGGGCGGAGCTACAGCCCAGCGCCGAAAACAGTGCCGGCAGCTGTCCGCATGCATAGTGGAGTAGTGAGGTTGGGGACAGCATCAAACAAGAAATTAGGGATGTGTGCAATAAAGGTACAGCAGTTATCATGGGTGACTTTAATCTACATCTTGATGGGGATAACCAAACTGGTAGCAATGCGGTAGAGGAGGATTTCCTGGAGTGTATTAGGGATGGTTTTCCAGACCAGTATGTCGAGGAACCAACTAGAGAGCTGGCCATCCTAGGCTGGGTGATGTGCAATGAGAAAGGACCAATTAGTAATCTTGTTGTGCGAGTCCCCTTGGGGAAGAGTGACCATAATATGGTAGAATTCTGTATTAAGATGGAGAGTGACACAGTTAATTCAGAAACTAGGGTCCTGAACTTAAGGAAAGGTAACTTCGATGGTATGAGGCGTGAATTGGCTAGAATAGACTGGCAAATGATACTTAAAGGGTTGACGGTAGATAGGCAATGGCAAACATTTAAAGATCACATGGATGACCTTCAGCAATTGTACATCCCTGTCTGGAGTAAAAATAAAACGGGGAAGATGGCTCAACCGTGGCTAACAAGAGAAATTAAGGATAGTGTTAAATCCAAGGAAGAGGCATATAAATTGGCCAGAAAAAGCAACAAACCTTAAGACTAGGAGAAATTTAGAACTCAGCAGAGGAGGACAAAGGTTTAATTAAGAGGGGGAAAATAGAGTACATGAAGAAGCTTGCCGGGAACATAAAAACTGACTGCAAAAGCTTCTATAGATATGTGAAGAGAAAAAGATTAGTGAAGACAAACGTAGGTGCCTTGCAGTCGGATTCAGTTGAATTTACAATGGGGAACAAAGAAATGGCAGACCAATTGAACAAATACTTTGGTTCTGTCTTCACAAAGGAAGACACAAATAACCTTCTGGAAGTACTAGGGGACCGAGAGTCTAGTGAGAAGAAGGAACTGAAGGATATCCTTATTAGATGGGAAATTGTGTTAGGGAAATTGATGGGATTGAAGGCCAATAAATCCCCGGGGCCTGATAGTCTGCATCCCAGAGTACTTAAGGAAGTGGCTCTAGAAATAGTAGTTGCATTGGTAATCATTTTCCAACAGTCTATCGACTCTGAATCAGTTCCTATAGACTGGAGGGGCTAATGTAACACCACTTTTTAAAAAGGGAGGAAGAGAGAAAGCGGGTATTATAGACTGGTTAGCCTGACATCAGTAGTGGGGAAAATGTTGGAATCAATTACTAAGGATGAAATAGCAGCGCAATTGGAAAGCAGTGACAGGATTGGACCAAGTCAGCATGGATTTATGAAAGGGAAATCATGCTTGACAAATCTTCTGGAATTTTTTGAGGATGTAACTAGTAGAGTGGACAAGGGAGAACCAGTGGATGTGATGTATTTGGACTTTCAAAAGGCTTTTGACAAGGTCCCACACAAGAGATTGGTGTGCAAAATCAAAGCGCATGGTATTGGGGGTAATATACTGACGTGGACAGAGAACTAGTTGGTAGACAGGAAGCAGAGAGTCGGGATAAACAGGTCCTTTTCAAAATGGCAGGCAGTGACTAGTGGAGTGCCGCAGGGCTCAGTGTTGGGACCCCAGCTCTTTACAATATACATCAATGATTTGGATGAAGGAATTGAGTGTAATATCTCCAAGTTTGCAGATGACACTAAACTGGGTGGCGGTGTGAGCTGTGAGGGGGATGCAAGGAGGCTGCAGGATGACTTGGACAGGTTAGGTGAGTGGGCAAATGCAAGGCAGATGGAATGTTGGAAAATGACTGTCAATGCATCCGCTATTTCCAAGGCCACCTCCTTAAGTACTCTAGGATGCAGACCATCAGGCCCTGGGAATTTATCGGCCTTCAATCCCATCAATTTCCCCAACACAATTTCCCGACTAATAAGGATTTCCCTCAGTTCCTCCTTCTTACTAGACCCTCTGACCCCTTTTATATCCGGAAGGTTGTTTGTGTCCTCCTTAGTGAATACCAAACCAAAGTACTTGTTCAATTGGTCCGCCATTTCTTTGTTCCCTGTTATGACTTCCCCTGGGAAGTCATAACAGGGAACCTACGTTTGCAGGGGACCTACGTTTGTCGTTACTAACCTTTTTCTCTTTACATATCTATAGATGCTTTAGCAGCCCGTTTTAATGTTCCCTGCAAGCTTCCTCTCGTACTCTATTTTCCCTGCCCTAATCAAAACCTTTGTCCTCCTCTGCTGAGTTCTAAATTTCTCCCAGTCCCCGGGTTCGTTGCTATTTCTGACCAATTTGTATGCCACTTTCTTGGCTTTAATACTATCCCTGATTTCCCTTGATAGCCACTTTCCCTGTTTTATTTTTTACGCCAGACAGGGATGTACAATTGTTGTAGTTCATCCATGCGGTCTCTAAATGTCTGCCATTACCCATCCACAGTCAACCCCTTAAGTATCATTCGCCAATCTATCCTAGCCAATTCACGCCTCATACCTTCAAAGTTAGCCTTCTTTAAGTTCTGGACCATGGTCTCTGAATCAACTGTTTCATTCTCCATCCTAATGCAGAATTCCACCATATTATGGTCACTCTTCCCCAAGGGGCATCGCACAACGAGATTGCTAATTAATCCTCTCTCATTACACAACACCCAGTCTAAGATGGCCTCCCCCCTAGTTGGTTCCTCGACATATTGGTCTAGAAAACCATCCCTTATGCACTCCAGGAAATCCTCCTCCACCGTATTGCTTCCAGTTTGTTTAGCCCAATCTATGTGCATATTAAAGTCACCCATGATAACTGCTGCACCTTTATTGCACACACCCCTAATTTCCTGTTTGATGCCCTCCCCAACATCACTACTACTGTTTGGAGGTCTGTACACAACTCCCACTAACGTTTTTTGCCCTTTGGTGTTCTGCAGCTCTATCCATATAAATCCCACATCATCCAAGCCTTCCTAACTATTGCATTAATCTCCTCTTTAACCAGCAATGATACCCCACCTCCTTTTCCTTTTATTCTATTCTTCCTGAATGTTGAATACCCTTGGATGTTGAGTTCCCAGCCCTGATCATCCTGGAGCCACGTCTCTGTAATCCCAATCACATCATATCTGTTAACATCTATTTGCACAGTTAATTCATCCACCTTATTACGGATACTCCTTGCATTAAGACACAAAGCCTTCAGGCTTGTTTTTTTAACACCCTTTGTCCTTTTAGAATTATGATGTCGTGTGGCCCTTTTTCTTTCTTGCCTTTGTTTACTCGGCCTTCCACTACTGCTTTTTACCTTTCTACCATCTGTTTCTGACTCCATATTACTTCGCCCTGTTTTGCTGCATAGGTTCCCATCCCCCTGCCATATTAGTTTAAACACTCCCGAACTGCATTAGCAAATATTACCCCAGGACATCAGTTCCAGTCCTGCCCAAGTACAGACTGTCCCTTTTGAACAGGTCCCACTTCCCCCAGAACTGGTTCCAATGTCCCAGGAATTTGAATCCCTCCCTCTTGCACCACTGCTCAAGCCACGTATTTATTCTAACTATCCTGCTCCCTCTACTCTGATTAGCATGTGGCACTGGTAGCAATCCAGAGATTACTACCTTTGCAGTCCTACTTTTTAATTTAAATCCTAGCTCCCTAAATTCAGCTTGTAGGACCTCTTCCCACTTCTTACCTATATCGTTGGTACCTACATGTACCACGACAACTGGCTGTTCACCCTCCCTCTCCAGAATGCCCTGCAGCCGCTCCGAGACATCCTTGACCCTTGCACCAGTTACTGCAGTTGTACAGGGCCTTGGTGAGGCCTCACCTGGAATATTGTGTTCAGTTTTGTTCTCCTAATCTGAGGAAGGACGTTCTTGTTATTGAGGGAATGCAGCAAAGGTTCACCAGACTGATTCCCGGGATGGCAGGACTGACATATGAGGAGAGACTGGATCAACTGGGCCTTTATACATTGGAGTTTAGAAGGATGAGAGGGGATCTCATAGAAACATATAAGATTCTGACGAGACGGGACAGGTTAGATGCGGGTAGAATGTTCCCGATGTTGGGGAAGTCCAGAAACAGGGGACACGGTCTTAGGATAAGGGGTTGGCCATTTAGGACTGAGATGAGGAGAAACTTCTTCACTCAGAGAGTTGTTAACCTGTGGAATTCCCTGCCGCAGAGAGTTATTGATGCCAGTTCATTGGATATATTCAAGACGGAGTTAGATATGGCCCTTACGGCTAAGGGGATCAAGGGGTATGGAGAGAAAGCAGGAAAGGGGTACTGAGGGAATGATCAGCCATGATCTTATTGAATGGTGGTGCAGGCTCGAAGAGCCTAATGGCCTACTCCTGCACCTATTTTCTATGTTTCTATGTTTCTAGAGTTTTCACGCATGCGCAGTAGCTCCTCCCATGATTGCGATGCTGATGCCTGCAGCGTGGGACCCAACACGTCCCGCCTCTGTCCCAGGCCGAGTGGCCTGCCGCACAGGCCGGCCACTGCCTTCCCGTGCTGAGGACTACAACAAACAGGTTGGTGGTGGGAAGAGTTTTGATCGTGGGTAGGGTGCGGGGGGGTCGGGGGCGGGGGCGGGGGGAAGAGTTTTGATCGGGGCGGGGGGAAAAGAATCTTCAAAGATTTTCCAGTACTTTAATATCTAGCCAGCTTTACTAAAAATTTCCTCTGTGCAGGATCTTACAGCTCACTCACTACTGCATAGAATTCTAAAATATTACTAATTATCAAAGTCACACTACGCAATGCTGAACACCAAAATTTAAGTTTACATTTTGACATGCTTTTTTTGTTAAGTCTAACGTTTTAAATTTCTAAACCTCGTCAGGGCAATTCTGGTGCCAAAATCCAATGTGGTGTGATGCTGCACACGAATATATTAGGCGAGAATGTTGGTGCTCTTGATCTATTATTTACAAAGAAAACCCTCCCCTTGCTTAAGTGGCCCCTATACTTCAGTCTTCATTACAAATCATTTTTATTCTTGTAAAAACCTCACACTCAGTTTCATCAGGCTGATAGCACCTACACACTGTCCAGTCTCGCTGCTTGGGATTTAAAAAAAAACTAGCATTCCTATCATAACACTGTCATTTGGAGGCTACCTGCGCTGATTTCTTAACTCTCCGCAAGGGTTTTCTGTGTGGCCACAAGTGGCCACATACGCTGGCCTAAGTTAGTTTGGAGCAACGATTAGCTGTCCAAACTGGCTTAAATGGCCAAAACAGGCCTAGATGGCTGGTAACGCCCCCTTTTGAAAAAAAAGCTAAACTAAAAAAAATCAAAACTAACTCACTTACACTGGCACAAATTAAATTTGCAGAATGGGGATTTTTAAGATACTCCAGAAAAATCAAGTTGCTCAAAAAAAAACAGCAACTCCTAGGCAAATTTGGGCCCAATAAGAGTTCATGTTGGACAGTAGAATTGGAGGACAGCTGGAACAGTGAAGCATTTCTTGATTTTCAATAATAAAATTG
Organism: Pristiophorus japonicus; assembly: GCF_044704955.1. Classification (NCBI taxonomy): domain Eukaryota; kingdom Metazoa; phylum Chordata; class Chondrichthyes; family Pristiophoridae; genus Pristiophorus; species Pristiophorus japonicus. The sequence continues at coordinate 4,373,228 of NC_091998.1, read as the reverse complement.
AAAATAAAAGTTGTCATCTTCGTGCTGTGATCCTCAGACAGGTGCATCCGGTCTTCAGGAAACTCAACAAGGGAATCGGACAGGAGGCAAAAGGAACAAGTGGTGAACAATTAGTGTCACAACTCATTTAGGAAAACAAGTGGAAACCTTTTGCAGGACAGTGCCGTTTTACAGGGTGATTAAGATGCACTCTGAATGGCTTTTCTGTTGATACTGCGAACTTCATTGTTTGTCCCATCAGTACAATTTCACACAGGAGTGACTCTCTGTGAATGTGTCATAATGTATAATAAAGATGCAATTCAACGGGAATGTTTGCAAAATCACATCACTTTTACATGTTTAAGTTTGATTTATCACCGTGTATACATTAAATCAGAAGTTCAGATCATTTTATAAACCACGAGCCGAGTTCAGATAACTCCCAGGCATCATCTGGCTCAGAGACTGAACTGAAACTCTTAGCTTGCTCTCCAAATGTAAGTAACTAAAAACAAGGCCAAAAGCAGAGTCAAAATTAGACTTGAGAGGTAACTGCGAGAGGCTGTTGTGGTAGGATGTCCACTAAAGTGTCTCCAAGATTGTTTCTCCTGTCTTCTGGTTGGCCTCGTGCACTTGGGACCTGAGCATACGGTGACTCACTGGCGCACTGCCAGCCTACGTACACTTTTCAGTGCCAGGTCACGGCACCTTTTACACATCTATTTATTTCAGTCAAAAAGCTGACATCCAGCCTCATCAACACTCAAAGTGGCCTTTCCCTGAGGATCATGGTAAGTGATTATGCCTGTTAAGCAAATTGAGTTTTTCTTGGAAATAGGTTACGCACTTAAACTAAAGAATAAATGAGAGCAGAAACAGCATCTAATGAACTATGAATTCAGTATTTTTACTTTATTCTGCTACCCTTGACCTGATTCTTGACCTCAGATGTATAAATATGCAGACCTACAACAGGCAGGAGACATGAGGGAATAACATTCTGACAGAAAGAAATGAAAGGGAAGGACCAGAAGAGACAGGAACCACCCAGCCTTCTGGTTAGATTTCTGTTTTGGCCTTCTCCCCTTCCCTCAGCAACATCTGACTGCCACAATGCCACTATATTGCTGTCAGTCACATGCAAACTGCACTCCCAGACTTGGAGAAAGTTTCAAGGAAAAGCAGCAAAGTTTTGTAACTGCCGAATTAAAAAAACGTTATTAGACAGGCAGACAATCTGGTGGCACTGTGCTGTCGTCTTCTTCTTTCGTATGGTAATAATCAAACGTCAATATCCAAGTTGGATATCCAGGCCAAAGCTTCCAGTGTAACAGCGTGGGCCAAAATGGCCTCCTTCTGCGCTGTAAATTTCTATGTTTCTCTGTTTCTATATCTTGTAGGTTGCCTGCAAATTCCCTCTGAGGACAGTGCTCAATGATATGCTCCAGGGTCTGATTAGGAGCTCCACAGTTGCATGATGGGGATGCTTTAACAAAGTAACTAAGTCTTCCGACACATGCGTAGAAGCAAGAGATAGGACAAATATCACCGACTCCGCCCCTCCTCCCCCAGTGCAATTCTCACGAACCCTTTTCTGCCCATGTGTCCAACGCCACATTGCCTCCGATCCATCCAGCAGCAGGTGAACACATCCGCTGAACCTCCCACAGCGCCGAGAGGGCCCCGAGTCCCCTAGCCTCCCACAGCGCCGAGCGGGCCCCGAGTCCCCTAGCCTCCCACAGCGCCGAGAGGGCCCCGAGTCCCCGAGCCTCCCACAGCGCCGAGCGGGCCCCGAGTCCCCTAGCCTCCCACAGCGCCGAGAGGGCCCCGAGTCCCCGAGCCTCCCACAGCGCCGAGCGGGCCCCGAGCCTACCACGGCACCGGGGAGAGCAAGAGGCAGGGAGAGAGAGCTGGGGGGGGGTGGTGGGGTGGGGTGGGCAGAGACATATAGCTTGGCGGGGGTGGGGGGGGGGGGGAGAGAGCCTGGGGGAGGGGGGGGCGCAGAGAGAGAGCTTGGTTGCGGGGCTGGGGTGGGTGGGATTGGAGGGGAGAGAGGGAACTCAGAGAAGATGGATCACGTTCTACCTACCCCCTGGTGCATGCAAGCTCGGTGCATGTGTTACATCATTGGGGTGGATGAAATCCAGAAGTCACGACACTGTCACATAGAAAGAAACACAGAAACATAGAAAATAGATGCAGGAGTAGGTCATTCAGCCCTTTGAGCCTGTACCACCATTCAATATGATCATGGCTGATCATGCAACTTCAGTACCCCATTCCTGCTTTCTCTCCATACCCCTTGATCCCTTTGGCCATAAGGACCACAACTAACTCCCATTTAAATATATCTAATGAACTGGCCTCAACAACTTTCTGTGGTAGAGAATTCCACAGGTTCACAATGCTCTGAGTGAAGAAGTTTCTCCTCATCTCGGTCCTAAATGGCTTACCCCTTATCCTTAGGCTGTGACCCCTGGTCTGGATTTCCCCAACATCAGGAACATTCTTCCTGCATCTAACCTGTCCAATCCCGTCAGAATTTTATATGTTTCTATGAGATCCCCTCTCATTCTTCTAAATTCCAGTGAATATAAGCCTAGTCAATCCAGTCTTTCTTCATATGTCAGTCCTGCCATCCCAGGAATCAGTCTGGTGAACCTTCGCTACACTCCATCTGTAAAGTCCTGTCCCCTCAGTACAGATTCACATGAGGCATGTAGTGAAGTCAAGGTCACTCTGGACCTGCACCTTTATTTCACAGCGCTGGAATGCTGTACTTGCCTGAGACCTGTCCTTATATACCTGTCTCTTGCAAGTGCACCCCTGGTGGTAAGGTATGCTGGTGGTTACAGGTTATATCTTATTACAGTCATGTATAGCATGTTAGGATACAGTTATATACAATAATGTAAGATACATGACATCACCCTCCCCCAAGGTCTTATTGTCTTTGTAGGTTCAGTCTTGCAGGTGGTCTACGCTCTCGCGTGGAGCGTCTGAGTTGTGGTTCAGTTGTTTGCCTTGGTGTCTGTTTTTCTTTGGGTGTGATTGCTGGTATCTCGCCTGGGCTGTCTGTTTCGATTGGTGTGATTGTTGTTGACTCGCCTGGGCTGTCTGTTGGGATTGCCCTTTCCTCAGGTTGTTCCCTCTGTCTGTCCACCAGGCGTGGTGCGAGTTCCACATTGTAGTCTGCCTCTGGTTCCGCAGTGTTGTTGGTAAATCTACTTTTGACTTGGTCTACATGCCTCCAGCAGGTTTTGCCATTGTCCATTTGTACTACCAGTAGCCTGTTTCCTTCCTTGCCCGTTACTGTCCCTGCAAGCCATTTGGGACCCCTACCATAGTTTAGTACAAACACTTTGTCCCCTATCTCATTCCATCACCCCCTCGAATTTCTGTCATGGTACTCAGTCAGCTTACGGCGCTTTGCCTCAACGGTTTCGTGCATGTCTGGGAGGATTAATGAGAGCCTTGTTTTTAAAGTCCTTTTCATCAACAGTTGCGTGGGGGGATCCCAGTCAATGAATGCTGACGAGATCTGTATGCCAGCAGCGGTCGTGACAGGCGATCCTGCAGCGTGGGACCTTGGATTTTAAGCATACCTTGTTTAATGATTTGCATTGCTCTCTCCGCCTGGCCGTTGGAGGCCGGCTTGAACGGTGCCGTCTTGACGTGATTTATGCCGTGGTCAATTGTAAAGTCTTGGAATTCAGCGCTGGTGAAGCACGGACCATTGTCAGTGACCAATATGTCAGGGATTCTGTGCGTTGCAAACATGGTTGCGAGGCTCTCCACAGTGGTGGAGGTTGTGCTCGAGTTTAAAATGTTGCATTCGATCCACTTTGAAAATGCATCTACAAACAAGAGGAACAATTTGCCCATGAATGGGCCCGTATAGTCTACATGCACCCGCGACCACGGTTTGGTAGGCCAGGGCCAGGGGCTCAGTAGAGCCTCCCTGAGGCATTGCTGAGTTGGGCACAAATGGTGCACCTTCGGACGCAGAGCTCCAGGTCCGTGTCAATACCAGGCCACCAGACGTGGGATCTGGCTATGGCCTTCATGAGAATGATCCCCGGGTGCTCGCGGTGGAGCTCCCAGACAAATGCCTCTCTGCCTCGCAGAGGCATGACTACTCGGCTGCCCCACATCAGGCAGTCTGCTTGTAGTGATAGCACATGCATGCGCCTGTGAAGGGGTTTTAATTCCTCGGGGCAGGCATCGCGAGCCTCTGCCCAGTCACCAGTTAGGTCACATCTTTTTACTAAGGATAACGTGGGGTCGCTGGCCGTCCAGGCTCTGATTTGGCGAGCTGTCATGGGCGAACCTGTGGACTCAAAGGCATTGATTGCCATGACTATCTCACAGTCCTGTTCGTCAGACCCTTCCGTGGTTGCCAGGGGTAGCCTGCTGAGCGCGTCGGCACAGTTGTCTGTGCCTGGTCTGTGCCTTATGGTATAGTCGTAGGACGCCAGCATAAGTGCCCACCGTTGAATTTGCGGCGAGGCGTTGGCGTTTATTGCCTTGCTCTCGGATAGGAGGGACGTGAGGGGCTTGTGGTCGGTTTCTAATGCGAACTTGGCCCCGAAAAGGTATTGGTGCATCTTTTTGACACCGTACACACACGCGAGCGCCTCCTTCTCGACCATTCCGGACCCGCGCTCCGCCCGCGAAAGTGACCTGGAAGCATAAGCTATGGGTTGTAATTTGCCCGCACTATTGAAATGTTGCAAAACGCACCCGACCCCATATGCTGACGGATTGCATGTGAGGACTAGCTTTTTACCTGGGGCAAAGAAAGTCAAAACACTGTTGAAACACAGAAGGTTGCGTGCCTTATTGAAGGCGCGTTCCTGGGCGTCCCCCCAAAACCCATCGCACCCCTTTCTCAGTAGCACGTGGAGAGGCTCCAGCATCATGCTTAAGTTCTGCATAAAGTTCCCAAAGTAATTGAGTAGTCGAGAAAGGCGCGCAGTTCTGAGACATTCCGGGGCCTGTGTGCCAGACGAATTGCTTCTGTTTTGGACTCTGTTGGGCGGATTCCATCAGTGGCAATCCTTCTGCCCAAAAATTCAACCTCGGGTGCGAGAAACAGGCACTTGGATTTCTTGTAGGCCTACCCGATCCAACCGCTTTAGTACTTCCTCCAAATTACGGAGATGGGAGTCGGTGTTCCTGCCCGTGATAAGTATGTCGTCTTGAAATACAACCGTTCCCGGGATGGACTTGAGCAGACTCTCCATGTTGCGCTGGAATATGGCAGCTGCCGACCTGATCCCAAATGGGCATCGATTGTACATGAAAAGGCCTCGATGTGTGTTGATGGTGGTGAGTAGCTTGGATTCCTCGGTCAATTCTTACGTCATATACGCAGATGTGAGGTCTAATTTTGAGAAATGTTTACCTCCAGCCAATGTGGTAAATAAGTCCTCCGCTCTGGGCAGCGAGTACTGGTCCTATTGGGAGACTCTGTTTATGGTAGATTTGTAGTCCCCACAGATTCGTACGGATCCATCAGGCTTCATGACTGGGATGATGGGACTTGCCCAGTCGCTAAATTCCACAGGTGATATAATGCCTTCCCGCAGAAGCCTGTCTAGTTCGTGTTCAATCATTTTCCTCATCACATAGGGTACAGCTCTGGCCTTGTGATGGACCGTTCTAGCATCCTGTGTGATGTAGATTTTGACTTTGGCCCTTTGAAAGTGCTCACACCTGGCTGAAAGAGATGTTCAAATCGCTTTATAACTGTTGAGCAGGAGGTCCGTTCCTCTAATGACATGGCATGGACATCATCCCTTTTCCAGTTTAGTTTTGCCAGCCAGCTTCTCCCCAGCAGTGCTGGGGGGTCTCCGGGGACAATCCACAGGGGAAGTCGGTTCACTGTCCCTTTGTGTGTGACAGAGGGCATGGCGCTGCCGAGGACTGGTCCGATTTCTTTGGTATAGGTCCTTAGAGTAGTGTCGACCCTTGTGAGTTTTGGTCTGTCTCTTTTATGCGACCACAGTTGTTCAAATTGTTGAGCGCCCATGAGAGATTGACTCGCTCCCGTATTCAGCTCCATGTTGACAGATATCTCATTGAGTAGGACCCTCATCATTATAGGAGGCGTCCTGTTGTAGGAGCAGCGGCCATTAATTGTATTGACCCGCTGTACACCGGTGTCCCGGGTACTGTCCCCACCATCTTCTGGTCCGCTTTCCGACCCATCCGATTCGTATACTAGCCGAGCTGCCGTTTTTTTGGACATGCGGGCCAAATGCCCTGTATATTCACAATTTCTGCAAACAGCCTGCTGAAATCGACATCCCCTTGACGAGTGCCCACCCCCACACCTCCAGCACAGACCTGTTCCATTGTTCAAAAAGTTTCCAAAGAATGAGCTGCGTCTGGCTGATCTCTCTTGAGCTTCTCTCAGTTTGTAGTGATTGCTCGCATTGTGGGTTGATAAGGTGTGAACGGCCGTTCCTGTGGCCCTTGATGTCTTTTGCCTGCTATCGAGAACCTGCTCTCCCGGTTTTGTCTGTGTGTGGGGGTAGCAGCTTGTTTAGTGCTGTGAACTTCTTGTTCCGATATTTTGTTAGTTGTCATACCTGCATTGTAAATCAACCTTGTTGTTCTTCCCCTACCAAGAATGTCTGTGCAACCAGTGCTGCTGCCTCTAAGGTCAGGTTCTTGGTCTCTATGAGCTCTCGGAATATGCCTGCATGGCTTATTCCTTCAATGAAAATGTCTCTCAGCATTTCTCTCCTCAGTTCATCGGAGAACTCACATAAACTAGCCAACCTCCGAAGTTCCGCCACGAAGTCGGGTATGCTCTGGCCCACACAGCGTCTGTAGTCGTAGAACCTGTGTCTGGCCATTTGTAGGCTGCTCGCTGGCTTCAGGTGGTCTCTTACCAGTGTGCTCAATTCTTCAAATGACTCGCTTGCTGGTTTCTTGGGTGCCACCAGATCCTTCATTAAAGCGTATGTTTTCGAGCCACAGCTGGTCAAGAGATGGGCTCTTCTCTTGACTACCTTATCATCGCCTAACCAGTCTTTGGTTACAAAGCTTTGCTGGAGCCTTTCTATAAAGTCCTCCGAATTGTCTCTCGCATTGTACTTTTCATCTGATCCGTTGTTCGCCATTCTGTGGATTCTGTAATCCCGTAACCCGTCGCCACTGTAAAGTCCTGTCCCCTCAGTACAGACTCACACGAGGCATGTAGTGAAGTCAAGGTCACTCTGGACCTGCACCTTTATTTCACAGCTCTGGAATGGACTTCCCCAACATCGGGAACATTCTTCCTGCATCTAACCTGTCCAATCCCGTCAGAATTTTATATGTTTCTATGAGATCTCCTCTCATTCTTCTAAATTCCAGTGAATATAAGCTGAGTCAATCCAGTCTTTCTTCATATGTCAGTCCTGCCATCCCAGGAATCAATCTGGTGAACCTTCGCTACACTCCATCTGTAAAGTCCTGTCCCCTCACTACAGATTCACACGAGGCATGTAGTGAAATCAAGGTCACTCTGGCCTGTACCTTTATTTCACAGCTCTGGAATGCTGCACTTGCCTGAGACCTGTCCTTATATACCTGTCTCTTGTAAGTGCACCCCTGGTGGTAAGATATGCTTGTGTTTACAGGTCATATCTTATTACAGTCATGTATAGCATGTTAGGATACAGTTATATATAATAATGTAAGATACATGACACCATCAATAGCAAGAATGTCCTTCCTCAGATTAGGAGACCAAAACTGTACACAATATTCCAGGTGAGGCCTCACCAAGGCCCTGTACAACTGCAGTAAGACCTCCCTGCTCCTATACTCAAATCCTCTCGCTATGAAGGCCAACATGCCATTTGCCTTCACCGTCTTCTGTACTTTCAATGACTGATGTACCATGACACCCTGGTCTCGTTGCATCTCCCCTTTTCCTAATCTGTCACCATTCAAATAATATTCTGCCTTCCTGTTTTTGCCACCAAAGTGGATAACCTCACATTTATCTACATTATACTGCATCTGCCATGCATTTGCCCACTCATCTAACCTATCCAAGTCACCCTACAGCCTCTTAGCATCCTCCTCACAGCTCACACTGCCACCCAGCTTCGTGTCATCTGCAAAGTTGGAGATATTACATTCAATTCCTTTGTCCAAATCATTAATGTATATTGTAAATAGCTGGGGTCCCAGCACTGAACCTTGCGGTATCCCACTAGTCACTGCCTGCCATTCTGAAAAGGACCCGTTTTTTCCTATTCTTTGCTTCCTGTCTGCCAACCAGTTCTCTATCCACGTCAATACATTACCCCCAATACAATGTGCTTTAATTTTGCACAATAATCTATTTTGTGGGACCTTGTCAAAAGCTGTTTGAAAGTCCAAATACACCACATCCACTGGTTCTCCCTTGTCCACTCTACTAGTTACAGCCTTAAAAAATTCGGGAGGGTGGGGAGGAAGTTCTTGCAATTGGGTAAGGGTCTTCAGCTGGCGGAGGGATTGCTGGGGTAATGGACTTCAGCTGTGGGAGGGATGCACTTACACTGGGGTAATGGACTTTGGCTGGAACTTGGTGGTTTTTGGAGAGACCTATCCTCTGTGGCTTCTGAAGTCAAAATGGATTGAATTACAAATTGGAAATTCACTCAGAACTTAGGCTGGGCGATTCCAGTTACACATTCCAGAGGAACTTAAGAGTATGGCTTATCCTCCATTTATATTATAAAGGCATTATCCTGTACAAAAATCTGAGGCAAATATGGTGCATGAGTTAAGCCAGTTCTCACACTACTCCGTAATTTCCTTGGACTTCTAGCGGGAAGTCCAGCAAAACCCTCCAGAACCCCAATAAAAGGACACAGACGTGTAACATTAACCCCAGCTTCCTCCAATTGCTGGTATTTATATGAATCCTACAATTTAGTTGGCATTTCTCTTTTTTTGTACTTGACAGTAGCCTAACAGCAAAATGCAGTGAATCAATGAAGACTGACAACTTAAAAAGCGAAATTATCTCTCAATTAACTTTAAAAAAGTTAAAAAGTGAGTCTTGCCATTGGTACCTCTTAAAATCAAACAATGGATATGGTTAACTTTAACACTCCTTTCTGTTTGTACCGATGTTACTTGAACTTCCTTCACACTGTCAGGTTGACAGAATCCTCCAGGCCGAACCGTATCATCCCATTGTTTTAACGGAATTAATGGAAGTTGACAGGAAATAACAAAAATGATAAAAATAATAATTCTGTGGGTGAGGTCTTCTCATGAAATCGTCACCACTCATTGTTTCAGCAAAGATATTTTTTAACTGACATAACAGTACACTGGTAAGACTAGCTGCTAAAAGAAGTAGAGGGTTCATGGGTTTTGGAGATCGAGGAATTATATATTTGGAAGGATATGGTGATGGGGTGAGATGAAGAGTGGTGGGAGGAGGCTCAAGTGGAGCATAAACACCGACATAGACCGGTTGGGCCGAATGGCCTGTTTCTGTGCTGTAAATTCTCTGCGATGTATTGAGACATAATGGCCGAGAAATTGGCCTCCATAGTGCCTCTCGTTATAGCTTCCGGGGGGTGATAACGGGGCGCTAACCATTTACCGACCGGGTGCGGCAAGATGATCGACTCCCGCTAAATTCGGCGGGAGGTTTGAGGTGGCGCTTCGGCGTTGCACCCTAATCTCCTTCGCCTGGAGATCGTGACGTCATCGTCGTGCACATCGCCTTGGTACTGTCCCGGACCCGAACTAATGGAGGGAAGGAGCCTCCGAACACGTTGCACACCTACTACCCCGCCTGCTCCTGTTGCACTCCAGGAAGGAAGTGAAGCGCTTGATTTAGTGCTGGATTTAGTGCTCCACTTCCTTCCTGGAGTGCAAACCCCAAATTTTTTTAAAGTTGAAAACCATTTGTGCTCGGTGCTAATCTTTTCAATTTTTAAAAGTTAGTGCCACAAATGTACCGCTCCCGAATTTCTCCCCCAAACCAATACACATTCTTAAATGACACCCGAGAATGGAGTGCACGGGATAGGTTCAATGGCCTTTACTCATTTCAGTGTCTTTGTCCATATGTTGTGTACCTTCCATAGCGTTTTTAGCCATTACCATTTTGACAACCCATATAAATAACTTTCAAACTTTTTCATGAAAAGTTTCCCATCTGTGCTTTCGGAATCTGATACAAGTGTCCTGTGCAGCACAGTGACTTGTGCTGGGATTGTGGATTCCCGCCAGAGCTTCACATTAACAACTCTTCTCTCTCCAATGTCACCGAAACTTAATAAAGTGATCCAGCGTCTTCAGAGCAACTTGTAATTTTTGACTTGAAAGAGGATAACTATTTTTATGGCTAAAAAATGTAACGTACTGGAATGCCAGACCCTTTCAAAGCAAAGATTAAAATTCTGCCCTCATATAAACAGTGATCTTTATTACGGGCTGAGGGTCCCTTTATCTCTGTGTGAATCGTTTTGGAAAGAGGATCTGAAGACACGAGCAGTTCTTACTGTTTGAATGTGTATCCAATTTAGCATATAAAATGAAAGAAGTACAAATGGAAGCAATAAGCTTAGACAAAGTTGAATAATACTGTTCACTTGTCAAAGAGCAGATGTGCAACATGAAATTCTCTGCTGAAAGTCACCAGATGTGGAAAAAGTGGCTTATGGGAAATGGGTGCAGCATTTTAATATTCAGACTGTCAACACAAGTCACTTATATCATCCCTTTCTTGAGATATTTGACAATTGATTATATTTTCATAAACTATGGGCCTGTTTTTATTTAAAATGCCATCAGTTTAGAGTCTATTTTATATCCATTACCATATATCTGTGATTACAATAGTTGCTAAAAAGAGATCAATTACTGACGTGTTTTTCACTGTAGTTTAGATAGGTTGGTGGGAGTCTGATCATTTTGGACATACTGATGCTTGATACATCAAGAACCTTGGTTAATATATCTTCAGTCATTGCCAAAGTTGTTTTTGTGACTATTGAATCCAGATTGGGTTTTGTCTGTGGCTGCATAAGTCCTGCACTGTGCCATCAAGTCAGTTCAGGACCTGGAAGAAAATGTATTATAAGAAAATATAATTGAGGGTTACAGAGAGAACCTCCCCTACACTGCTGCCGAAGCTGCCATTTAGAAACAACTTTAAGATTGGATCGGCTGGGGTTGTTTTCTTTAGAACAGAGGAGGCTGAGGAGAGACTTCATTGAGGTGCATCAAATTATGAGGGGCCTAGATAGAGTGGATAGGAAGGACCTATTTCCCTTAGCAGAAAGATCAATAACTAGGGGGCATAAATTTAAAGTAATTAGTAGAAGTATTAGAGAGGAGTTGAGGAGAACTTTATTCACCCAGAGGGTGGTGGGGGTCTGGAACTCAATGCCTGAAAGGGTGGTAGAGGCAGAAACTCTCATCGCCTTTGAAAAGTACTTAGATATGCACTTGAAGTGCTGTAACCTACAGGGCTACAGACCAAGAGCTGGAAAGTGGGATTAGGCTGGATAGCTGCTTTTTGGCCGGCACGGACACGATGGGGCAAATGGCCTCCATTTTTGCTGTAAATTTCTATGATTCTATGTAATGTAAATTCAGTCGAGTTGGTTTTCTGGAAGAATGAAGTCATAATGAGCCACAGAGCTTTCTACATCCATTCTTATCTTTTGGTCTTGTGAAATCAAATGATACTCATTCGAACAATTACATTTGCATCAGTCTGTACCGTGGCATCAAAGACTGGGCCGAGCCAGTGCCCACGTTGTTCATGTTTGCCACCAATAGCCCTTCTGAAAAGTACAGTGAGACTTAGACCAAGAAAGCTGGCCTTTGGTTGAATTGCCGTGAAATAAAACCTGTTCGACATTGGATACTACATTACAGGCTAGCTGTGGTTCTGATTGTATTGAAAATATTGGGAATGCTGTGTAGCACAGTGGAAGTCAGAGTGATGGCACAGAGATACTCGCCCAGGATCCTTCACATGGTGAGATATAAGTTTCTGATCTGTTGTTGTGGAAAAGCAGCAAACAGACCGGGGAAGGTGTAATGTATTTGCTTCATGGGTTCTTTGCATAAGAATTCATAGCAACACATTGTTATTAAATACTAGTTGGTTTATTAACAAAGGTTTAACAATCATACTGCACATTACCAGTTCATCCACCAGGCTCACAACTACCTGCCTCATCGTGGATCCCCCGAACCCAACTGGCTGGGGTTTTATTGAGTCTTGTGAACATCATGTGACTGGCTAAGCCACTCACAACTCAACAGCTCTACCAACCTGTGAGCATACTCACAGGGGCACACATTACAGAAAGGAAATGAGAGGGAAAGGCCATTTTGGTCACTCTTAAGTATTCTTACTGGCCAGATCAGGCCAACATACGTGAAGATTTCTATGAACATTGGTGAAGAAGAAGGATGGTGTGACCATGTTTGGTGCTAGTAAGGCCCAGAAAAAGTGATGAGAGAAATACTACACAAAGAGAGAGATTCAACATCATTGAAGAAAAACAGAGAAACAAGGCAGCCAGTTTGCTCACAGCAAGGTCCCACAAACAACAATGAGAAAAGTGAGCAGATAATCTGTTTTTGTGGGATTGGTTGAAGGATAAATAGTGGCCAGGACACCTAGAGAACGTCCTTGCTCGTTTTTAAATGAGATATTTTATATCCACCTGAGATGTTCGACAGGACCTCGGTTTAACGCTTTCCAAAATGACCCCAAATGGATGATTTGGATCACACACCTGGTGCTTGGGGGTAACCAGGGTTTTGTTGTTAGCAAAAGGGGAAGATTTGGCTCAGGGTTAACAAATACATTTCTTTTCTTTCTAATGGTCGAAAGCACATTCTAATAGAATAGACTGGAGATTCTGTTCGGAGTAAATATTCTTAACACATGACTTCTGGAGGAACTCTTGCTCCTAGTTAGAAAGCAGATTGCAAAAGTTTGGAAAATTAGGATAATAGAACATATATAAACTGAAAAAGATGCAACTTTGGACGTGGCTCCAACAAGCACTGCAATCAGAAACTGCAAGGACAAATGAAGATCATCATCATCATAGGCAGTCCCTCAGATCGAGGAAGACTTCCTTCCACTCCTGAAGTGAGTTCTTTGGTGGCTGAACAGTTCAATATGAGAGACTCTGTCACAGGTGGGACAGATTGTCGTTGACGGAAGGGATGCGTGAGACTGGTTTGCCACATTACAGCAAAATTCTAAAGGGGCAAAGTGTGTTAGAAAGACAAGCCTGAAGGCTCTGTGCCTCTATGCGAGGAGTATTCGGAATAAGGTGGACGAATTAACTGCGCAGACAGCAGTTAACGGATATGATGTAATTGGCATCATGGAGACATGGCTCCAGGGTGACCAAGGATGGGAACTCAACATCCAGGGGCATTCAACATTTAGGAAGGATAGACAGAAAGAAAAAAGGAGGCGGGGTGGCATTGCTGGTTAAAGAGGAAATTAATGCAATAGTAAGAAAGGACATTAGCTTGGATGATGTGGAATCGGTATGGGTGGAGCAGCAGAACACCAACGGGTGGAAAACTCTAGTGGGAGTTGTGTACAGACCACCAAACAGTAGTAGTAAGGTTGGGGACAGCATCAAACAAGAAATTAGGGATACATGCAATAAAGGTATAGCAGTTATCATGGGTGACTTTAATCTACTTATTAATTGGGCTAACCAAACTGGTAGCAATGCGGTGGAGGAGGATTTCCTGGAGTATATTAGGGATGGTTTTCTAGACCAATATGTCGAGGAACCAACCAGGAGCTGGCCATCCTAGACTGGGTGATGTGTAATGAGAAAGGACTAATTAGCAATCTTGTTGTGCGAGACCCCTTGGGGAAGAGTGACCATAACATGGTAGAATTCTTTATTAGGATGGCGAGTGACACAGTTAGTTCAGAAACTAGGGTCCTGAACTTAAGGAAAGGTAACTTCGATGGTTTGAGGCGTGAATTGGCTAGAATAGACTGGAAAATGATACTTAAAGGTTGAAGGTGGATAGACAATGGCAAACATTTAAAGATCACATGGATGAACTTCAGCAATTATACATCCCTGTGTGGAGTAAAAATAAAACGGAGAAGATGGCTCAACCGTATCTAACAAGGGAAATTAAGGACAGTGTTAAATCCAAGGAAGAGGCATATAAATTGGCCAGAAAAAGCAGCAAACCTGAGGACTGGGAGAAATTTAGAATTCAGCAGAGGAGGACAAAGGTTTAATTAAGAGGAGGGAAATAGAATACGAGAAGAAGCTTGCCGGGAACATAAAAACTGACTGCAAAAAGTTTCTATAGATATGTGAAGAGAAAAAGATTAGTGAAGACAAACGTAGGTCCCTTGCAGTCGGATTCAGGTGAATTTATAATGGGGAACAAAGAAATGGCAGACCAATTGAACAAATACTTTGGTTCTGTCTTCACGAAGGAAGACACAAATAACTTTCCGGAAGTACTAGGGGACTGATGGTCTAGTGAGAAGGAGGAACTGAAGGATATCCTTATTAAGTGGGAAATTGTGTTAGGGAAATTGATGGGATTGAAGGCCGATAAATTCCATGGGCCTGATAGTCTGCATCCCAGAGTACTTAAGGAAGTGGCCCTAGAAATAGTGGATGCATTGGTGATCATTTTCCAACAGTCTATCGACTCGGGATCAGTTCCTATGGACTGGAGGGTAGCGAATGTAACACCACTTTTTAAAAAGGGAGGGAGAGAGAAAGCGGGTAATTATAGACTGGTTAGCCTGACATTAGTAGTGGGGAAAATGTTGGAATCAATTATTAAGGATGAAATAGCAGCGCATTTGGAAAGCAGTGACAGGATCGGTCCAAGTTAGCATGGATTTATGAAGGGGAAATCATGCTTGACAAATCTTCTGGAATTTTTTGAGGATGTAACTAGTAGAGTGGACAAGGGAGAACCAGTGGATGTGGTGTATTTGGACTTTCAAAAGGCTTTTGAAAAGTCCCACACAAGAGATTAGTGTGCAAAATCAAAGCACATGGTATTGGGGGTAATGTATTGACATGGATGGAGAACTGGTTGGCAGACAGGAAGCAGAGAGTCGGGATAAATGGGTCCTTTTCAGAATGGCAGGCAATGACTAGTGGAGTGCCGCAGGGCTCAGTGCTGGGACCCCAGCTCTTTACAATATACTTCAATGATTTGGAAGTTTGCAGATGACACTAAACTGGGTGGTATAAGCTGTGAGGGGGGCGCTAGGAGGCTGCAGGGTGACTTGGACAGGTTAGGTGAGTGGGCAAATGCATGGCAGATGCAGTATAATGTGGATAAATGTGAGGTTATCCACTTTGGGGGCAAAAACGTGAAGACAGAATATTATTTGAATGGTGGCAGATTAGGAAATGGGGAGGTGCAACGAAACCTGGTGTCATGGTTCATCAATCATTGAAAATTGGCATACAGATACAGCAGGCGGTGAAGGCAAATGGTATGTTGGCTTTCATAGCTAGGGGATTTGAGTATAGGAGCAGGGAGGTCTTACTGCAGTTGTACAGGGCCTTGGTGAGGCCTCACCTGGAATATTGTGTTCAGTTTTAGTCTCCTAATCTGAGGAAGGACGTTCTTGCTATTGAGGGAGTGCAGCGAAGGTTCACCAGGCTGATTCCCGGGATGGCTGGACTGACACATGAGGAGAGTCTGGATCAACTGGGCCTTTATACATTGGAGTTTAGAATGATGAGAGGGGATCTCATAGAAAGATTCTGATGGGACTGGACAAGTTAGATGCAGGTAGATTGTTCCCGATGTTGGGGAAGTCCAGAACCAGGGGACACAGTCTTAGGATAAAGGGTAGGCCATTTAGGACTGAGATGAGGAGAAACTGCTTCACTCAGAGAGTTGTTAACCTGTGGAATTCCCTGTCGCAGAGAGTTGTTGATGCCAGTTCATTGGATATATTCAAGGGGGAGTTAGATGTGGCCCTTATGGCTAAAGGGATCAAGGGGTATGGAGGAAAAGCAGGAAAGAGGTACTGAGGGAATGATCAGCCATGATCTTATTGAACGGCGGTGCACAGCCGACGGGCCGAATGGCCTACTCCTGCACCTATTTTCTATGTTTCTATGCCGCATGCTCTTTCCATTGTCTGCGCTTGACCTCTGCACGTGCTAGGCGTTGAGACTCGAAGTGCTCAGCGCCCTCGTGGATGCACTTTCTCCACTTACCTAGAAATCATGTTTAGACAGAAGCCTTGCATGCCTTCGGCTTGGCCTACGTTGGGATTTTACCATAAATGAAGAAAAATGGGAGGGGGAAAACCAAAGCTCCCATTGCCCCCCCAGCCCAGCAATGACAAATGAAGAACAATCACTTTGAACGCTGCCTGTTCTAATAGCAAAATCTATTGTATTTAAATCATTATTTTAATCTTATTTTAAGAGCGCTATTTATCCGCAGTGAAATCTGTGGGATTACGCAGCTCGGCCATTGATGCAGTTCTGCATTTGCAAGCTAGACCTACAGAATTAAAACTGCGCTTTAATTTGTGATTTACTACAATTTCAAGTTAGTCCTTTATCCAGTTTTAAAAAAATACTGAATGAATGACCTTTTGCTGCTGACCTTTCAAACCACAGTCAGCGTACAAGCTGCCAAGTGGGAACTCTCAGCCCCACGGTGCTCTAAGTGATGTGTGTCTCAGTCCTCAGCATGGCATTGATCCTCCACTTCACACTCTGCCATTTAAGGGCAGCAGCCCAAGTGTTTTATGGGCCAGTGAAAGAGGGCCACATCCCATCTTGCAATTTCCTGATTCGAGATGGGAAGTCACGAGTGAATTATAAAGTCAGTTATTCTTTCACTAAGCAGGGAAAGAAAAACAACAAAAAAAAGCAGACTTTTATGTCATCAGATGCAATCATAAAAACAATGCTGCATTATCCGGAGGCAGAATTAGTCACCTTGCTGGCATGGTCTGATATTTCATACATGTATAAATTAAAATCAAAGCATGCAGTGATCCAAAGTTAATTTAAAGAGATATATCAGTTCTTTGAGGAGCTGTGCAGCTACATCTAAACACATTTTGGTGATCCACTCATGCCTTTGGGTGCAATTCAATTGCTAGTTTTGCTTTGATACAAAGTCATTTTTGGGTGCACATTGATTTGACAAGAGCTGTTTAACTCGGTTTGGTTGGTAATTTCACTTCCCACCTCACTAAAGCAATTGATGTGAAGCCAGCTCAGGTAGATAGGCTCACCCTAACTCAGTGCAGTATAACTCCAGTCTTACACAACGTGCAACTGAGTCAAATAACAGCAAAGGCTATAATACTAAGGCCACGAGATTACACTGATAGATCGTAGCTTGCAAACAGCTAACACATTGGTTTGAAATTCCTCTTTCTGCTATTTTAGTGAATGTATTAACCCACTTATTTTCAGCTGGTTAGCACCTCTGCTAAATAGCAGAGAGGAACTTCAGATGAATGTGTGTTAAGCAGTCATTATCCTTTAACCATATAGCATAATTTAAAAGTACAAGGCAATTGGCAAAAGAACCAGAGGCAAGATGAGAATTTTTTTAAGGGAGTTGTTATGACCTGGAGTGCACTGCCTGAAAAGGTGGTAGAATCAGATTGAGTGATACCATTCAAAAAAGAATTGGATAAACACTTGAAGGGAAAACATTTGCGGGGCTATGGGGAAAGAGCAGGGGGAGTGGGATTAATTGGATCGCTCTTTCTAAGAGTCAGCACAGGCACGATGGGCCGAATGGCCTCCTTCTGTGTCAGCTGTGGTTCAGTGGGCAGCATTCTCGCCTCGGAGTCAGAAGGTTGTGGGTTCAAGTCCCACTCCAGGGACTTGAGCACAAAAAAATCTAGGCTGACACTCCAGTACAATGCTGAGGGAGCGCTGCACTGTCGGAGGTACCGTCTTTCAGATGAGACGTTAAACCGAGGCCATCGTCTGCTCTCTCAGCTGAATGTAAAAGATCCCATGGCACTATTTTGAAGAAGAGCAGGGGAGTTATCCCCAGTGTCCTGGGGCCAATATTTATCCCTCAATCAACATAACAAAAACAGATTATCTGGGTCATTATCACATTGCTGTTTGTGGGATCTTGCTGTGCGCAAATCCTACATTACAACAGTGACTATACTCCAAAAGTACTTCATTCGCTGTAAAGAGCCAAGGGACGTCCGATGGTCGAGAAAGGCGCTATATAAATCTAAGTCTTTCTTTCTTCTTTCTTTCTGTTTTATGATTCAATTTAAGACTTAACCATGACATAGCTCAGCAGGCCTTGGGTTGTTACATTTATGTGGGCTGGTAACCACATCACAGTGGCACCATTGGAGGACTTGATGGTTTTTCCACCCTTCCCAAAGAACAAGCAAAAATACTTGAAAATGTTTTTGGTCCTGAGAATCTCAGTGATTGTGAGAATACGCCGTACCTCCCCATGAAATACAGTTTTCATTTCCTCTCTTGGGACTTGACTGTGAATCACTTGTGATTTTGTCACTGATGAGTTCCCCAGTCAGACTTCGCTGTGCAAAATAAAGAATTGCATTTGGTGAGAAGGATTGAAATATCATTATTGAACTGTGCTCTTGTGTGTATTTGGCTGGACTCTTGACGTGAACTTTCAGTTTTGTAGTTTTTAGTAATCAGCAAATTTTAAACTTGCTCAAGCTGAACTAATGATTGTATCGATGTTATCTACTGATGTATAATGGTGTGTTTGTCATAGGAATGCTTTGGCAGCTAAATAAAAACTAATGGATGGAGAATTGTGTCAGCCTAGAATTGGGTGTGCTGAGAGTCCCAGTATGTGTTTTCATCACACAAAGCTCTTGCGCCAGGGATGCGAACTCAGAAAATTTACCCCATAACCTATTCGCCTGCCATTATCCTGCAGATATCAGCAATGTGCAAGGTGCAGTTGGCAGACTGAGTGAAGCTACTGGCCATACAGATACCAGGGGAGAGTATTGCATCCCTCACAACAGTTAAAATAACCCACAATCAAAATCTTAAATGTCAGAAGTCCAATGGACTGCTTGGGCTCTTTGTAAATTTGGCTTTGCTCCGACTGAAGTTATACTGCATGTGGTATAACAGTAAGAAAGTACCTCCAGAAGATGGTCCCACACCCCTCAGCTTCTGTGCCCTCAGGAGTCAGATCATTGAGCAGATTGCAGTCATATCCCGCATTCATGTTGGTGCGTATCCAAAACCACATGACATCAACTCAAACATTGCAGTTTAATAGCAGCCTTAGTGTTACAAGCTTTTTTTTTACCAGATCAGTTTTATTTTGAATCAAAATTATCAAAAGATTGGTGCTGTGTTAACTTCGAACTGGCTGATATAAATTCATAAGTTCTTGTTGGTGAGTATTTCCCTATAATGAGCACTAAACGTTGTTGTGCCAAGTTATTATCACTGCACCCTTGCCTTCAGGAAACAGGGCTAGGGAGTTTCCATTGTTACAGGAATTCCCCACCCACTATTTAATAGTCCTCCGCAGAACATACTGGGAATAAAGGAAGTGTCCCAAAGTCAAGGCCTGGATTATGAAAGATAAACGATATAGGTTATGATTGCTGACTGGCTCATAAGTTATAAGCTGTGTTTGGAAGGTCCAATGGTGTCAACATTTGCGGAATTATAGTAAAACTTTGATATATGCACTGGGTCAGGATTGACAACAAGCTATAGATAGGCGAACATGAAGTGGCAGTACCACTACAGGCTCAAAAATAATCTGAGATTTCAGAACTGGGTATAATGTTCATCAGTGTTTGTGCGGTTTCTTTGGCCTGATTGATGTATTGATTGGTAAATTCATTTATACAATATTCACTGTGGTGTGTGACAGAAATGGGCCAAGCTGAATTAAGTATCATGTTAGCGTGGCTCAGTGAGCAACCCCTTCGCCTCTGAGTCAGAAGATTGTGGGTTCAAGTCTCTCTCCAGGAACTTGAGCACATACAAAATCTAGGCTGACACTCCAGTGCAGTGCTGAGGAGCGCTGCGTCGTCAGAGATGCCATCTTTCGGATGAAACGTTAAACTGAGGCCCCGTCTGCTCGTGGCTCTATTTCAAAGAAGAGCAGAGAGTTATTCCCAGTGCCCTCACCAATATTTATCCCTCAATCAACTTAACAAAAGCATCATCATTATCATTATCATCATGATCATCGGCGGTCCGTGAAAGAGGATGACTTACTTCCACAAGAGTTCACAGATGTTTCAATGAAGGACCCGATGTTCCAGTCCTGAACTCCAGATTATCTGGTCATTATCACATTGCTGTTTGTGGGAGCTTGCTGTGCGCAAATTGGCTGTCGCGTTTCCTAAAACAGTGACTACACCCCAAAAGTACTTTATTGGCTATAAAGTGCTTTGGGACATCCGGAAGTCATGAAAGGTGCTATACAAATGCAAGTCTTTGAGCTCATTTTTCCCAATGCCGTTTTTTTAGCATATTGCCAGAGTTACACCTGTTTTCTTTGGCCTCGATTACTTCAAAAAAGTACCAAGCAAGTTTCCCCGTTCTATTTTTTGAAATCGGCGCCACACAGCCTGTCCTTTAGCTTCAGGGAGTGGAGCCTAATGTCTGCACCGAAAAAACGATGCCCCCCACCTTCTGCACATGCGCAAGAAAAAAAAAGGACATTTTTGATGTGAATGTTATGGGCGCGCATGTCCAGTACAGCTCCCAGTCTGCATTCGGGCATTTTAAAAGAGCCAGTTGTGTGTGAAAACCTTAATTCTCATTGGAAAAATCGGAGCTGCAATACAAGGTGCAACGCAGCTCAAGGACCAAGAATTTCTTCCAGGATGAAATGGAGGCACTGGTTACTGTAATTGAGGCCAGATGGCACGAGCTGGACACCAGCAGAGGTCACATAAAAGTTTCACCAAAAGAAATGACGGAATGCTGCAACCAACTTGCAGAAGATTACTGTGCAATAGTGACCATCCCGAGATCTGGAGGCCAGTGTAAAAAGAAGTGGCAGGACCTTGGTCAAGTAGTTAATGTAAGTAATATTTTCATTAATTCACTGGAATTGCAATTGTAAATGTGACCATCTTTATATATCCCACCCAGCAGAAAGACACCCTCTCTAAAAAGTTATATTTTCATCTTTGCAGAGGAAGGTGGCACACAACAAAAGAGAAAGAACTTAAACAAGAGGAGGCTCGGCAAATCTGCACCCACTGACACCCTTGGAAGAGAGGGTCGCTGCTTTGATGGGTCCTGCCTGGAAACCAACCACCACTGCTCAAGCTGGGCCCACACTCGAGGGAGAGGGTAAGTCCTGCAAATTCCACAGTCTGGCTTTGCTAAATGTTAAGTACTGAGCGGGCTAGCCATGCTTCGGTTCATGGGGATATCTCCGTCAGCTACGCTTCAGTTGATGCAATGTACTATCAATCATCGTGGTTCTTCAAATCAGCCTGCTGCCTGCGCTGTGTGAGGCTAATCATGCCACTCACCCTGCCCCTCCTCTGCTGCTAAACATTTGTCTGTTCTGTTATATTTTGCAGAACTTGAGGCCAACCCTGACGAGGCTGAAACCGATGCAGAAGAAGATTCAGATGCGGTCGAGCTTGAAGAGGAGAACATCTTCCAATCCTACCTTCCAGACCAAGAGCATGGGGGTGAGGGGGAGGTGGAGGTAATGGATGTGATGGATGAAGCCGCTACTGTTGTACTCACTCTGGAGGAGGCGCAGGTGCTGCCCATTGAGGTGCCAGCCCCTTTCCTGAGTGGTACGAGTGTTGGGACATTCCATGGTTTCCCACAGTCCGAGGCTGCAGATCCCAGTTGGATGCAGCGAGGCACACCCAGGGCCCCACCGTCCGAGGCTGCGGGTCCCAATGGGATGCAGCGAGCCACACCCAGGGTGAGGAGGGGAAGGAGAGCTCTCCTGAGGTGCAGATGGTGGCAATGAGTGCGGAGAGCATTGACCTTACCCGATCACTCCTGGACACTATCAGTGGGGTGGGTGATGAGGTATCGGGACTGTCAGGAGAAGTAACAACACTCTCATGAGAAATGGGAACACTGTCTGGGAACATAAGAGAGGAAATATCTCAGGGAGCAGATACAATGTTGGTGCACATGAGCGAGGGAATGTTGCAGGTAGTTGAAACATTGTCAGGGCACATGAGGAAGGGAATGTCAAAGTTAGCTGCTGCAATAAGGGAACACGCCCAGACCTTGAGCCCATTGACAGAAGCAACGGCCACTCCCACTCCAATCCCCAGACCAGCCTCTGAAGAGGCCCAATTCGGGCCTTCCATATTACCACCTACCCCCCCTCCCCCGTCAAGAAGTGCACATTACCCGAGATATTCGATAGAATAAGCTTGGTACCAACCCGAGAAACACTGCACCACTGCCTGCGGGCAGGGGTGGAGTCAACAAGACCAAGTGCAGTGGGCGGTCTTAGAATAAGGTGGAGGAGAGATGGGTGCAGCCTTTCTTTGTTGCTGCTGCTGTTGTTGTTATTATTGTTGCTGTTACTGTTGTAACTGTTCTCAAATTAAAAGTTTTTTATAAGTTATGTAAATTTACAAGTTTAAAAGTTTGTAAGTGATAAAGTTTGTAAGTGATCTTAACTGAAAACTTTAAAGTTTGATACAAGAATATTTTTATTAAAGTTAAGTACAAGCAAGTATTTGTTAAACTTTTGAATAAAATATATTTTAATTTATAACTGAATCATTTCCATTATTTGTTCTATTATTAACACAACTTTTTGAAGTAAAAAAGAATCATTTCCATTATTTGTTCCATTAACACAACACAATATTACGGAACAGGTCCAAACAGTAAACATGGTCCATGTGGAATAGTTGTCGCTGAGCCTTCAGGCAGACAAGCGTTCACGGATGAACTGCTGGCGCAAGGCTCGAGCAATTGTTAAAGGGGCACGACGGCCCACCCTCCTTCGCCGTCGTGCTCCGGGTTCAGGTAGTTGCATGGCTTCCTCATCCTCCTCCTCCTCCTCGTCATCTGCATCTTCCTCATCATCATCAGCCACTCTCACCTCAGGTGTGTCTTCTACTACCAGCTGCTGCTGCCTCATGATGACTAAGTTATGCAGCATGCAGCACACAACAGTGAACTGACCGACAATCTCAGGTGAGTATAGCAAGTAGCCCCCGGAATGGTCCAGGCATCGGAAACGCCGCTTCAAGATGCCAATGGTCCTCTCTATTATGCTGCGCATCGCAATGTGCGACATGTTGTGTTCCCAGTCAGCTTCCGTCCGGCTTATGCATAGGGGCGTCATGAGCCAGGTAACGAGGCCGTACCCTTTGTCTCCCAGTAGCCAGCTCTGCTCTTCTGGCTGCTGCTGAAACATGGCAGATATAGCACTCTCGTGTAGGATGAACACATCATGGGTGCTCCCAGGGTATCTTGCATCAACTGACATGATGCGATGCATGTCACCACACACGAGCTGCACATTAACGGAGTGGAAGCCTTTTCCTGTACATCTCGGAATCCTCCAAAGGTGCTCGCAAGGTGATGTGGGTACAATCAATGCAGCCCTGTACCTTTGGGAAGCCAGTAATCCTGGAGAAGCCCACGGCCCTTTCATGCATTGCCTGGGCTGTTATGCGGAACTTTATGTAATCATTCCTCCAGGCATATAGTGCAGTAGTCACTTGCCGAATGCAGATTTTGGTGCATGTTGAAAAATTGCACACACATCCCCTGTTGTGGCCTGGAATGATCCAGATACATAGAATGAAAGTGCAGCTGTAACCTTCACTTCAACTGACGCTTCTAGGTTGCAGGTCTGCTTTCACCAACTCTCAGATCTCAGTTACAACTTCTTTGTGGAAACGCAGCCTACTTACACAGTCTGCATCACTCAGGTGCAGGTATGAACACCTGTCTCGGTATACCCAATGTGGGTAAGGCCTCCTGCCCATCATCCTATGTGCTCTGAGGTTCCTCATGTGATGACGTCGAATCAGTTGTCTCCTCCGCAGCACCATCATGCAGAAGGCTTGCACGAGGTATGGTATTGTCAATATTGGCCCCATGTTAAATTGTACCTTTGCAAGAAGTTCAAATCAGCAGGCAGGACAAGCTTCTTTGTTGTCTTTCTTCCCAAAGTCGACGCCCTAGTATGAACCAAACCCGGTCTGAGCATGCGCAATAGGCTTGCTTAGATCGGGAACCCCTGCCCTACCCGGGCTTCATTTGATGCTGCTTGCTGCATTGTGTAATGTTTCTCATGCCTTCATTATGGCATCCACACCCCCGCATGCTCCTGGGCTTCTCTTGAAGCCGCGATCCAAGCCCCTGTGTCTGGGCAAGGGACGGATTCTGCCGGCCGACGCTCCGACCCTTGAGCCCGGTTTTGAGACGTTCAGTGGTGGCGTGGCACTTAAAAAAAATCAAAAATTAAATAATTGTATTAGACTTCCATTTTCTGTGTCTCAAGTTTGAAAATATTAAGCTTCATGATGCATATATATGTGTTCTTGACTCCCTCCAAAACTTCACTTAAAAACAATGGCGTTTTTCTGCGTCGATTTTTTAATGTGCGCTGGTTTGCTTAAGTGCCCAGAAGGTTTTTTGGGAATGGTCACATATGCTGGCCTAACAAAAATGTAAGTTGGCCAAACTTGCATAAATGTGAAAAACTGGCGCTGACATCAGGTTACGCAAAAAAAAATGAACCTAAAAAAATCGTAACGAACTGAGTTATGCTGGCACACAATCTTTGGGGAAGCTTGGATTTTAAATTTAGGCCAAAAAAACAGCGCAAATCACTGGGGAAAATTGAGCCCTTTCTTTTTCTTTTTAGTTGCTAGTTCCAGCAGCATTGCTTACTGAATAAAGAATAACAGATACCTGGGAGAGGCTATGAGGCTGAATTTAATAGATGGATTCGGATAATCTTGCTTTTATAACACTGCTATTGCAGTGGAGCATTCCAAAATGCTTCATAAGGGAGAGATCAATCCCAGAGCAGGAACTGGGAGATAATTTAAGGGTGGTGACAAAGAACAAGGTCAAAAATGTAGGATTTGAGGAGGCTTTTGAAGGTGGGAGAGCTGGAGTGAAGCAAAGGTCTTGGCGAGGGAATTTCAAAGTGCAGGGTCATGATAGCTAAAGGACGTTTGATCGAGGTTGGGGCTGGGAGGATATCTGCAGTAGTTTAGACTCGGAATAGGAGAGAAGCTGGGTTGCGGGGCTGGAGGAGGTTGAGGACGTCGGGTGGAGAAAGGCCGAGGAGGGACTTTTATTGAAATCAAATCACCAGAGTTTGGGGGAGTGCCTGGTCGAGCTTGGCAGGGGTGGGCCGATATGTGAGTGGGATGTACCACACGATAAAATATGGGTAGCAGAGTTCAGTAGGGAACAGGAGTTTGTGCAGGGTTGTGCTTGTGAAATTGATGAGGAGAGCATCCGCGATGTCGAGCTCGGAGATAATGAAGATATGGGGCTCTCGGCAGTAGTCTGCACCACCAGAGAGAAGTCGAAGGGGTTGAAATTGGATTTTGTACACCGCCTGTTACCACGCGCGGGAGGCAGTTAACGGGCGACAAAGGCGAGCTTCGACAGTAAGTGCCGTCAACACCATCCTACATTCAGTCGGCTCTTTGGCAGAGGCGTCAAGAGGCAACTTTGTGGCAGCTAACGCCACCCACGTGGTGATGTCATCCAGCGTGCAACGCCTCCCTGGAACCTCTGTCGCGATATTTGCTTTGTGCGGCCAACAGGCGGCCATATAGCCAGGAAAAAAGTGGTGGTTAAAAAGCGGATCTCGGGCAGATTGCCCAGAGAGGAGGGTAAGCTTTTCTCTTTATTTATTTCTGTGTATTTTCATTAGGTTTAAGAGTGGAAAAGTGTGTGTGTGGATCGGAAAAATTTTGGTTCTTTTTTTAACTTCCCATTTTTTCCAAGAGTGGCGGCGGAGAAATTCAGTCAGCCTTCTGAGCTCCTGTCCGAGGGCGCTACTCTCTCATCTTTGGGCGTAAAAACTGAATTTAGGACTTTGAGGCTGCGCCTAACGCCCGGGGCTATCAGCACTCAGGTGGTAACACTGCCTCAAAAACAGCAAGACCGAATTTCGATCCCTGAATGGTTTATAACCATCATAGAAACAATAGAAACATAGAAACATAGAAAATAGGTGCAGGAGTAGGCCATTTGGCCCTTCGAGCCTGCACCGCCATTCAAAAAGATCATGGCTGATCATTCCCTCAGTACCCCTTTCCTGCTTTCTCCCCTTGATCCCTTTAGCCGTAAGGGCCATATCTAACTTCCTTTTGAATATATCCAATGAGTTGGCATCAACAACTCTCTGCGACAGGGATTTCCACAGGTTAACAACTCTCTGAGTGAAGAAGTTTCTCCTCATCTCAGTCCTAAATGGCTTACCCTTTATCCTAAGACTGTGTCCCCTGGTTCTGGACTTCCCCAACATCGGGAACATTCTTCCAGCCTCTAACCTGTCCAGTCCCGTCAGAATCTTATACGTTTCTATGAGATCCCCTCTCATCCTTCTAAACTGCAGTGAATACAGGCCCAATCGATCCAGTCTCTCCTCATATGTCAGTCCTACCATCCTGGGAATCAGTCTGGTAAACCTTCATTGCTCTCCCTCAATAGCAAGAACATCCTTCCTCAGATTAGGAGACCAAAACTGAACACAATATTCTAGGTGAGGCCTCACAAAGGCCCTGTACAACTGCAGTAAGACCTCCCTGCTCCTGTACTCAAGTCCCCGAGTTATGAAGGCCAACGTACCATCTGCCTTCTTCACCGCCTGCTGCACCTGCATGCCAACTTTCATAGACTGATGTACCATGACAACCAGGTCTCGTTGCACCTCCCCTTTTCCTAATCTGCCGCCATTCAGGTAATATTCTTCCTTCGTGTTTTTGCCACATTTATCCACATTATACTGCATCTGCCATGCATTGCCCACTCACCTAACCTGTCCAAGTCACCCTGCAGCCTCTTAGCATCCTCCTCACAGCTCACACTGCCACCCAGTTTAGTGTCATCCGCAACCTTGGAGATATTACACTCAATTCCTTCATCTAAATCATTAATGTAAACTGTAAATAGCTGGGGTCCCAGCACTGAGCCCTCTGGCACCCCACTAGTCACTACCTGCCATTCTGAAAAGGACCCGTTTACCCCGACTCTCTGCTTCCTGTCTGCCAACCAGTTCTCTGTCCCTGTCAGTATTTTTCTCTCTTTGTCATCTGAACCTCAAGATTAGATTATTCGAGAGTAATAGCATTTTAAGTGTGAGTTTTATTCTTTTGAAGACACATTAATATCCTCCATCAGTATATTGGTGAGGCCAGCTATGGGTGAACTTTGCCTCCTTGATGTGTGATGATTCTCACAAGTCATTGTCACTGCAAGTACATCAAGAAATAATCTGCTGTTAATACCAAGAGATATTGCGTTTGATCCATATCAGATCCTCAATTATGCCTAGTTCAGAGCTGAACTTCAGGGCATCTGCCGAGCTCTACACTTTGAGCCACTTACTCAGGTTTTGCAGCTTCTTTTCCACTCTGTGGGATCCTCCCCAACATTCCATTGTTAGGGACATCGAAAACATGAGTCTTGACGGGCTGGAGTTTGAATTGAAGTCATTGTACAAAGTGTGCTGGGCTCTGAGGCGTATTGTTCTGGTGTATGTGGAGAGGGAGCACTGTGCTGGGGTCTGAGAGATGGAGCACTGTGCTGGGGTCTGAGAGATGGCGCACTGTGCTGGGGTCTGAGGAGAGGGATCACTGTGCTGGGGTCTGAGAGATGGAGCACTGTGCTGGGGTCTGAGAGATGGCGCACTGTGCTGGGGTCTGAGGAGAGGGATCACTGTGCTGGGGTCTGAGAGATGGAGCACTGTGCTGGGGTCTGAGGAGAGGGATCACTGTGCTGGTGTCACTGTGCTGGGGGTGAGAGATGGAGCACTGTGCTGGGGTCTGAGGAGAGGGATCACTGTGCTGGTGTCACTGTGCTGGGGATGAGAGATGGAGCACTGCTCAGTGACAGAATGTGTCCGTGGCCGGAACACCAATGGTTTATCTTTATGGTGGAATTCTAAGGGTTAATGATGTAAAGGAAAGGGCAGGATAGCAACCCCAATTGGCGCTGTTCCTGTAAGAAACATAACGGCCCACTACCAAATTCCTGTCGATGCTATTTCAGAGCAGGAATTAACCAGTTTAAAACAAGCACCCACTTTAAAGCACAGAGTTAATTTGTACAAGTCTGTACCGGAGTAAATGCCGATCGTAATTCCCTACCCTACAGTGTCACGTGTACATGTGAATGCCCTGCACCAGGAAAGGCTCCCAGACCTAGGGTGCAGCATAGTGCGTAATTAGTTTTGGGTCTGGTCTCTGCTCCAGCAGATCAGGGCTGACCCCAGTATTGACATTTCCGAGGAAAATACTGCACACAGGGTATGAGTTCTGTGCGGAAGCATCTGTCTGTCTGGTTCTTGATCAATAGGATGAGAAAACAAGTAGCACAATGGTTTAGGTGCGTTTGGGGGGGAAGGCCACCTCATTCCATCCTACTGTAAATGCCATCAGTCTGTGAATGACTGCATTGTGGAGTTTGCAGTGCGAGGAGAACAAACACAGTTCACAATGTTTCATCAAATAATACAAGCTCCTGATCGATGTTTCTATTATGTCTACCATAGAAAGTAGAAATCAAGCCTGACCTGACCTTACTTTCACTACACTGGAAGCGAGTGTATTTACCTCCATCTCTCGCATCATTTTCAAACGCTCTCAGTGAAATGAAGGCTTTAATCTCACAGGAGAATGGCTGTTGCATATCTGGAATTTGTAAGATTGACTTTTCTGGGGATGGTCAGAGTCCTGGGAGGGTACATGGTTGAATGAGATAATTGTACAACAGCAACATATGGAAATGATGGAAATAATACAAGACAGTACACGGATGGGGGAAGGGGAAGAACACCACAAGGAGCGAAGGTCTTATTGTTTAAGACACAAGTCCACAACATTTTCTCTTAACCTGTCCTTATTACTCCGAGCAGTTTGACTGTGCAGTTGCATCACTGCAGATTATTTTCAGCTCCACAACAATGCAAACTGTGGCGAAATAACAAAACGATTTACATTTATATAGCGCCGTTAACATTGTAAAATGCCCAAAGACGCTTTACAGGAGTGTATATCAAACAACATTTGACACCAAGCCACATAAGGAGATATTAGGGCAGGTGAAACGTGTAGGGTTTATGGAGTATCTTAAAGGAGGAGAGAGAGGTGAAGAGGCAGAGAGGTTTAGGGAGGGAATTCCAGAGCTTGGGGCCGAGGCAGCTGAAGGCACGGTCACCAATGGCAGAGCAATGAAAATTGGGGATGCACAAGAGCTCAGAATTGGAGGAGAGCAAAGATATTGGAGGGTTTTAGGAGGTTAGCGATAGGGAGGGGGTGTGGCCATGGAGGGGGTGTGGCCATGGAGGGATTTGTAAACAAGGATGAGAATGTTAAAATCGAGGCGTTACTGGACTGGAAGCCAATGTAGGTCAGCGGATGATGCATAAAAGGGACTTGATGCGAGTTAGGATACGGGCAGCCGAGTTTTGGATGCGTTCAAGTTTATGGAGGGTGGAAGATGGGAGGCCAGCCACAAGTGAGTTGGAATAGACAAGTCCAGAGGTAACAACAACCACTTGCATTTATACAGTGTCTTTAAGGTAGTAAAAGGTCCCAAGGCATTTCACAGGTGTGCTATCAAACAAAATTTGACACCAAGCCACATAATGAGATATTAGGACGTGAAAGAGGAAGGGTTTAAGGAGCGTCTTAATGTAGGAGTGAGAGGTGGAGAGGTTTTGGACGGGAATTTCACAGCTTAGGGCCTCGGCGTTGGCAAGTTAAGGAGAGTGACTTCTACCTAAGTGTGAATATTAGGGGTGCAGTGACTTTCTTGCCTCACCAGAGGTGGCTTGTTACTGGATCGTCACTGGATCCTGCTGCCTCTCCTGGTCCACTTGCCTGTGCTTGCAACCAGTTAAATCAAAAGTTTCATATTCTCGTGAATTAGAGCCCTGGTGCATGGGCCATCAGAATTCACTGATTTAGCTGCAAATGTAGGGTCTTATAGACAATCGGGCTGCCTTAAAACGTTCTGTGCACTATTGCGAAAATATTTGTGAGCAAATTCAGCAATGCCAGTACCCAACAAGTATACTTAGATTCCAGGACAGCAAATCGGGGTCATAGAAAATAGGTGCAGGAGCAGGCCATTCGGCCCTTCGAGCCTGCACCACCATTCAATAAGATCATGGCTGATCATCACCTCAATACCCCTTCACTGCTTTCACTCCATACCCCTTGATCCCTTTAGCCATAAGGGCCATATCTAACTCCCTCTTGAATATATCCAATGAACTGTCATCAACAACTCTCTGCGGCAGAGAATTCCACAG
Source organism: Pristiophorus japonicus (assembly GCF_044704955.1). Classification (NCBI taxonomy): domain Eukaryota; kingdom Metazoa; phylum Chordata; class Chondrichthyes; family Pristiophoridae; genus Pristiophorus; species Pristiophorus japonicus. The sequence goes on along the minus strand of NC_091998.1, from coordinate 4,342,751 downwards.
GTTAACAACTCTCTGAGTGAAGAGGTTTCTCCTCATCTCAGTCCTAAATGGCCTACCCCTTATCCTTAGACTGTGTCCCCTGGTTCTGGACTTCCCCAACATCAGGAACATTCTTCTTGCATCCAACCTGTCCAGTCCCGTAAGTATTTTATATGTTTCTATGAGATCCCCTCTCATTCCTCTAAAGTCCAGTGAATACAGGCCCAGTCGGTATGTTCCCAGCAAGCTTCCTCTCATACTCTATTTTCCCCCTTCCTAATTAAATCCTTTGTCCTCCTCTGCTGAATTCTAAATTTCTTCCAGTCCTCAGGTTTGTTGCTTTTTCTGGCCAATTTATATGCCTCTTCCTTGGATTTAACACTATCCTTAATTTCCCTTGTTAGCCACGGTTGAGCCACCTTTCCTGTTTTATTTTTACTCCAGACCGGGATGTACAATTGTTGAAGTTCATCCATGTGATCCTTAAATGTTTGCCATTGCCTATCCACCATCAACTCTTTAAGTATCATTTGCCAGTCTATTCTAGCCAATTCACACCTCAAACCATCGAAGTTACCTTTCCCTAAGTTCAGGACCCTAATCTCTGAATTAACTGTGTCACGCTCCATCTTAATAAAGAATTCTACCATATTATGGCCACTCTTTCCTAAGGGGCCTTACGCAACAAGATTGCTAATTAGTCCTTTCTCATTACACATCACCAGTCTAGGATGGCCAGCTCTCTAGTTGGTTCCTCGACATATTCGTCTTGAAAACCATCCCTAAAACACTCCAGGAAATCCTCCTCCACCGTATTGCTACCAGTTTGGTTAGCCCAATCTATATGTAGATTAACGTTGTCCATGATAACTTATTCCCTTATTGCATGCATCCCTAATTTCCTGTTTGATGCCATCCCCATTCTCACTGTTTGGTGGTCTGTACACAGCTCCTACTCGTGTTTTCTGCCCTTTGGTATTCCGCAGCTCTACCCATACAAATTCCACATAATCCAAGCTAATGTCCTTCCTTACTATTGTGTTAATTTCCTCTTTAACCAGCAACGCTACCCCACCTCCTTTTCCTTTCTGTCTATCCTTCCTGAATGTTGAATACCCCTGGATGTTGAGTTCCTAGCCTTGGTCACCCTGGAGCCATGTCTTCGTAATGCCAATTAAATCATATTCGTTAATAGCTGCCTGCGCAGTGTTGGGGCACATGACTGACTTAGATACTGACTTGACAGGATAGGCATACCAATGTCAGTGTTCTCTCTCATTCTCCCTACATTGAAGCATTGATCACGCCCAATCAATACTGATGGGCAGGCCATGTTGTCTGCATGCCTGATACAAGGCTCCCAAAACAAGCACTCTACTCCGAGCTCCATCACGGCACGCGAGCCCCAGGAGAGCAGAGAAAACGCTTCAAGAACACCCTCAATGCCTCTCTTAAAAAATGTAACATCCCCACCGACTCTTAGGAATCCCTAGCCCAAGACCGCTCAAAGTGGATAAAAAGCATTCGGGAAGGCGCGAACACTTTGCCTTTCTTCGTTGGGAACATGCGGTCATCAAGTACAAACAGCGGAAGGAACGTACGACAAACCAAGCACCCCACCCACACGTCCCTTCAACCGCCACCTGCCCCACCTGTGACAGAGTCTGTAGATCCCGCATTGGACTCATCAGTCACCTTAGAACTCATGTTAGTGTGGAAACAAGTCGTCCTCGACTCCGGGGACTGACGAAGAGAAGAGAAGACATGACTGACTTAGATAATATTGCCCATCACCTAACCATGCTGGGAGTGTGGGAACCCTGAATTTCCTCTCCAACTTTATTTGCCCATTTATATCTTCCTTTTTTTGATGTTTTTCCCCACTGCCACTTGCAAATCCCAGGCAGGAGTCCCTCTCGGAGTGAAGCTCGAGAAATTCGGATTTTGGGGCAGTCTCTTTGTTGGAATTCTCCAGAATAAGTGGGCGGACCCGAGGAGGAGAAAGTTAATTTTTTGACATGAAGGGACAAACACAATTAATTATTTTCAGAATAGTACATAAAAACAAAATTGTTTTATGGTCTGCAGAACTTCACACTTGTAGGCAAATCAGAGAGTTCAAATTGTCCATACTCCATTGGTGTTGCAGGAGTGATCAGGGCTCCCTGAACATAGGGAACCTGAATAAGCACTCCTTAGCTTTGTCCCCTCAAAGTGAGCACCAATTGATACTTGTACTTTGGCTCCAGCCACACTCATAACTAACTTGTTTCTTTTTGTTTAACTGTTTTCCTCAAATCATCAAATCTGGCACGAGTCATTTTGAGTTGAGTTTGTCTTTATCCTTGTGACAGTCCCTCACAGTTCAGGTATGCAGGTGGGTTCCTGCTTGGCCTAGCTTTCCGCACTCTGCAATGAAGTGGGCTGAAAAAAAATATTCTCGACCTTCACTGTAGACTGTCTCAGTTTTGAACCTAAAGCAGTTAATGAGAGACAAAAAAACCTGGCATAAATATTTAACAGCTGTTGATCGCGAGCCACACAATGCCGACAGGACAAAGCAGATCTGGAAACATTTGGATTCTCCAGTCAGTGATGGCCAGGCACATTGCAGCTAGGAAAGTTTAGTTTTTATAAAATACAGTTCTCGACTATAAGAGCCTGAAATGCCAAATAAAGCGATGAGCATTTTGAAAACTCAGCACAGCATCTAAAGTGTATTCTTGTCTTCATGTTTTCTGCCCCCTGCTAGATTCCCGCACTAGTCCTTGGCTCTTGGCTAATTACCATCTCTCTGATATTTGGCTCAGTAACTGGCCATTAGGATATGGATGTGAAAGGTCACCCCTGTGCTCGCTGATCTACATTGGCTTCCGGTCCGCCAACGCCTCAATTTTAAAATTCTCATCCTTGTTTTTCAAACTTACCGTGGCCTCGCCCCTCCCTAGCCCTGTAACCTCCTACAACCGTCCGAGATATCTGCGCTCTTCCGATTCTAGCCTCTTGTGCATCCCCGATTTTCATTGTTCCACCATTGGCAGCCATGCCTTCAGTTGCCTGGGCTCCAAGTTCTGGAACTCCCTCCCTAACCCTCTCCGCCTCTCTTTCCTCTTTTAAGATTCTCCTTAAAATGTAATTTTGAGCATGTTTCAGCCTCCATTATAATAAGAACATAAAAAATAGGAACAGGAGTAGGCCATATGGCTCCGTCATTCAATACGATCATGGCTGATCTGATCATGGACTCAGCTCCACTTCCCTGCCCGCTCCCCATAACCCCTTATTCCCCTATCGTTTAAGAAACTGTCTATTTCTGTCTTAAATGTATTCAATGTCCCAGTTTCCACAGCTCTCTGAGGCAGCGAATTCCACAGATTTACAACCCTCAGAGAAGAAATTTCTCCTCATCAGATTTTAAATGATGGCCCCTTATTCGAAGATCATGCCCTCTAGTTCTAGCCTCCCCCATCAGTGGAAACATTCTCTCTGCATCCACCTTGTCAAGTCCCCTCATAATCTTATAAGTTTTGATAAGATCACCTCTCATTCTTCTGAATTCCAATGAGTAGAGGTCCAACCTACTCGACCTTTCCTCATAAGTCGACCCCCTCATCTCCGGAATCAACCGAGTGAATCTTCTCTGAACTGCCTCCAAAGCAAGTATATCCTTTTGTAAATATGGAAACCAAAACTGCACGCAGTATTCCAGGTGTGGCCTCACCAAAACCTTGTATAGCTGTAGCAAGACTTCCCTGCTTTTATACTCCATCCCCTTTGCAATAAAAGCCAAGATACCTTTGTCCTTCCTGATCACTTGCTGTACCTGCATACTATCCTTTTGTGTTTCATGCACAAGTACCCCCAGGTCCTGCTGTATTGCAGCACTTTGCAATCTTTCTCCATTTAAATAATAACTTGCTCTTTGATTTTTTTCTGCCAAAGTGCACGACCTCACACTTTCCAACATTATACTCCATCTGCAAAATTTGTGGCCACTCACCTAGCCTACTATATCCTTTTGCAGATTTTTTGTGTCCTCCTCACACATTGCTTTTCCTCCCATTTTTGTATTGTCAGCAAAGTCATTCCAAGTCGTTAATATAGATTGTAAATGATATGTCCTTGTTATACAGTATAAATGCACACGAGGCCCATACTTGAGAGAAGGTCACTCTGTGACCAGTTACCTTTATTGCCAAGACCTCAAGTGAAGGTGGGTGGAGCATCCCCTTTTATACCGGAAAGTCCAGGTTAGGAGTGTCACCCACAAGCTCACCACCTAGTGGTCAATGTACTCATGGTGTACAACTTAGGTCAGTTTATACATGGGTTACAATGATAGTTGAATACATGACATCACCTCCCCCCGCCAAAGTCTTATTGGGATCACAGGTTGAGTCTCTCTGGTGGTTTACGCTCCCTTGTAGAGCGCCTGAGTTGGGACTTCGGTTGTTGGGCGCTAGCCTGAGTGTCTGCTGTTTGCGGTGCCTCAGGCCTGTCCGGAATGCCCACAGTGACTGGGCTCTCCTCCACTTGGTTCCGGTGTTCGGTCACCTGTGGTGGAGTGAACTCTACGTCATTTTCTTCCTCTGCTTCTTCTATGGTTGCTGAACCTCCTTTTAGTTTGATCCACGTTTTGCAGCAGATTTGTCCATTGGTAAGTTTAACTACCAAAACCCTATTCCCCTCTTTGGCAATCACAGTGCCTGCGAGCCATTTGGGCCCTGCAGCATAATTAAAGACAAAAACAGGGTCATTTACATCAATACATCGTGCCCTCGCATTCCTGTCATGGTAGTCACATTGTGACTGACGCCTGCTCTCAACAATTTCTTTCATAGTGGGGTGTATAAGGGATAACCTGGTTTTGCGCGTCCTTTTCATTAGCAGCTCTGCGGGTGGAACCCCTGTGAGCGAGTGTGGTCGGGATCTATTGGCCAACAGGAGGCGTGATAAGCAGCTTTGTAGGGAACTTCCTTGGATTCTGAGCATCCCCTGTTTGATTATCTGCACTGCTCGTTCCGCCTGGCCGTTTGAGGCCGGCTTGAACTGTGCCATTCTGACATGGTTGATTCCATTGACTGCCATGAAGTCCTGGAATTCAATGCTTGTAAAGCACAGGCCATTGTCACTGACGAAGACTATGGGAGGCGAACATTGCCTGTAGACTTTCTACCATGGCAGAGGATGTGCTTGAATTTAAAATGGCACACTCAATGCATTTGGAGTAGGCGTCAACTACAACCAAAAATATTTTTCCCATGAAAGGACCTGCATAGTCCACATGGATGTGTGACCATGGTTTGGCGGGCCAGGACCAGGGGCTAAGGGTGCGTTGCCCAGCTGAGCACCTGCAAACACAAAGTTCCAGGTCTGAATTTATCCCTGGCCACCAAATGTGTGACCTGGCAATTGCCTTCATCATGACAATGCCCGGGTGCTCATTGTGAAGTTCTCTGATAAACACCTCTCTGCCCATCTGGGGCATGACTACTCGGTTTTCCCACAGTAGGCAGTCGGCCTGAATCGAGAGTTCATCCTTGCGCCTATGAAACGGTTTAAATTCCTCAGAGCATGCCCCCTACGTGGCTGCCCAGTCCCCATTCAGGACACATTTCTTAACTAAAGACAGGAGCGGGTCTTTATTTGTCCAGACTTTAATCTGACGGGCTGTCACAGGTGAGCCTTCGCTTTCGAAAGCTTCAACAGCCATGACCATCTCAGCATCATGCTCAGTTGCCCCCTCAGTGGTGGCTAGTGGGAGCCTGCTGAGTGCATCCGCGCAGTTTTCAGTGCCCGGTCTGTGCCGAATTGTGTAGTCATAGGCGGCTAACGTGAGTGCTCACCTCTGTATGCGGGCCGATGCATTCGCACTTATGGCCTTGTTGTCGGCCAAAAGGGAATTAGGGGTTTGTGATCTGTCTCCAGCTCAAATTTCCTGCCAAATAAGTACTGGTGAATTTTTTTTATTGCATATACACATGCTAGTGCTTCCTTTTCTACCATCCCGTAGCCCCTTTCTGCCTGGGACAGACTTCTGGAGGCATAAGCTACCGGCTGTAACTGACCATTGCCATTCACATGCTGCAACACACACCCGACCTCATAGGACGACGCATCGCACGTTAAAACAAGTTTCTTACATGGGTCATATAACGTTAACAGATTGTTGGAGCATAACAAATTGCATGCTCTATCAAAAGCCCTTTCTGGCTGTCCCCCCAGACCCAATCGCGACCTTTACGTAGGAGCACGTGTAGAGGCTCTAACAGTGTGCTCAATTTGGAAAGAAAGTTACCAAAATAGTTCAGGAGCCCCAGGAACGAAAGCAGCTCCGTCGTGTTACGGGGTCTGGGTGCTCTCTGGATCGCTTCCATTTTGGACACAGGAGGTCTGATCCCGTCTGCTGCTACCCTCCTCCCCAGGAATTCTACCTCTGGAGCTAAGAAGACGCACTTCGCCTTTTCAGTCGCAGCCCTACCTGGTCCAGTCTGCGTAGCACCTCCTCCAGGTTGTGCAGGTGTTGTGCAGGTGTTCTTCAGTATCGCGATCCGTGATGAGGACGTCATCTTGAAAAACCACCGTCCTTGGAATCGACTTGAGGAGGCTTTCCATATTTCGCTGAAAGATCGTCAAACGAATCCTGAATGAACATCTGTTATACTCAAACAACCCCTTGTGTGTCATGATGGTGGTCAGCTTCTTCGACTCACTCGCCAGCTCCTAGGTCATGTAAGTCAGGTCCAATTTTGAAAAAAGTTTGCCACCGGATAGCGTCGCAAAGAGGTCCTCCGCTCTCGGTAGCGGGTACTGGTCTTGGAGTGACACCTGATTGATGGTGGCCTTGTAATCGCCACATATCCTGACCAACCCATCCGCCTTGAGCACTGGCACAATCGGGCTCGCCCAGTCACTGAATTCGACTGGCGAGATGATGCCTTCCCTCAGCAGGCGGTCCAATTCGCATTCTATATTTTCCCGCATCATGTATAGCACCGCTCTGGCCTTGTGGTGTACTGGTCTGGCGTCCGGGTTTATGTGAATCACTACCTTGGCCCCAATGAAAGTGCCGATGCCGGGTTGAAATAATGAGTCAAATTTGTCCAGGGCCTGTGAGCATGATACTCGCTCCACAGAAGAAATTGCATTGACATCGGCCCATTTCCAGTTCATGACAGCAAGCCAACTCCTCCCCAGTAGTGCGGGACCATCCCCCGGGACAATCTAGAGTGGCAACCTGTTCTCCAAATCTCTGTGGGTCACAACTACCGTGGCGCTGCCTCGCATCGGAATGATCTTTGTATATGTCCGTAGCTGTGCGTAAATCGGCAATAAATTTGGCCTCCTGGCCTTGGACACCCACAACCTTTCGAACTGTTTGATACTCATCAGGGACTGGCTGGCCTCCGTGTCTAGCTCCATTAATACTGGGATGCCATTGAGGAGCATTTTCATCATTATCAGTGGCGTCCTGGTATATGAACTGTATACATATGAACTCCACATGAACTCGCTGAACTTCAGCTTCCAGCGATTTCTCCCAGTATTTATTTGGCCTCGTAGGGCTTACATCGGGCCTGTCCTCCTCGTACATCAACCTGGCTGCAGGCTTCCTGCACATACGCGCCAAGTGACCGCTGACGTTGCAGTTTCTGCAGGTATATTGCTGATACCTGCAAGCTCTGGCTGGGTGTTTGCCTCCACACCTCCAGCATGAACTGGAGGTCCTGTTGTTGGAAACAAAAGGTCCATTATCAGTCGATCATCTCTGACTGTCTCTGTAACTGTCCTTAAGCGCACCATTAACAGGTGTTGATGGCCCCATTACTAGCCGCATTGTCCATTGCGATGGCATGAATCACTGTTCAGCTAGCCATTGTCTCTGTTGAATTCTCCCTTTGGGTTCGACTACATGCTAGGGCATGTCCGATTGCCCTTGTCTGCATAGAGAACTGTGTGCCGCGTTAACAATGTTCACTCCCTGGTCGTTTGCCGCATTTGAGCCAAGATTTTTGTCATACATCATTCTGATCTCTTTCTCCCCTGAGATAAATGTCTGGGCTAACAGAGCCACCGCTTCCAAGGTCATGTCTTTGGTCTCAATCAGTTTCCTGAAAACCCCAGCATGCCCGATGCCCTCAATAAAAAAGTCTCGCAGCATCTTCGCTCTGCATGCATCTGGGAACTTACATAGGCTCGCCAGTCGCCGGAGGTCTGCCACGAAGTCTGGAACGCTCTGCCCTTCTCGCCGCCAGTGTATGTAAAACCGGTGTCTCGCCATGTGCATGCTGCTTGCCGGTTTAAGGAGTTCCCCGATCAACTTGCTGAGCTCTTCGAACGTCTTGTCTGCCGGCTTCTCTGGCGCTAGAAGGTCCTTCATCAGGGAGTACGTTCTGGATCCACAAACCGTCAGGAGATGAGCCCTGCCGAATCCTGTCCCAACCATTCCTTAGTGACAAAACTTTGCTGTCGTCTCTCAATAAAGTCGTCCCAATAATCACCAACACGGTACCTCTCTTCTGTGCTGCTAGTGGCCATGCTCGCGTGGTTTAAATCACGGTTTCTCGTTGCCAATGATATGTCCTTGCTATACAGTATAAATCCACACGAGGCCCATACTTGAGAGAAGGTCACTCTGTGACCAGTTACCTTTATTGCCAAGACCTCAAGTGATGAAGGTGGGTGGAGCTTCCCCTTTTATACCTGAAAGTCCAGGTTAGGAGTGTCTCCCATATGTTCGACCCTTGTGGTCAGTGTTCTCAAGGCGTACAACTTAGGTCAGCTTATACAAGGGTTACAATGATAGTTGAATACATGACAGTAAATAGTTGGGGTTACAATGATAGTTGAATACATGACAGTAAATAGTTGGGGTCCCAGCACTGATCCCTGCGCCACCCCACTAGTTACTGGTTGCCAACCAGAGAATGAACCATTTATCCCGACTCTCTGTTTTCTGTTAGTTAGCCAATCCTCTATCCATGCTAATATATTACCCCCAACCCCGTGAACTTTTATCTTGTGCAGTAACCTTTTATGTGGCTCCTTGTCAAATGCATTCTGGAAGTCCAAATACACCACATCCACTGGTTCCCCTTTATCCACCCTGTTCGTTACAGCCTCAAAGAATTCCAGCAAATTATGTTGAAGTAGGACTTGATTCTTCCCAGTCTTGCTGAAGTAATAGTTCAGGCACTAGTGAAAATTTATTACGCATGAAAAACATAAACTGAGTCTTGCTGGAGTAAAGTAATACTAATTTTCCAAGTTAAGTTTCAAGTTCAGATTATCTGCAATAATACTGTGGTCACTCTTCCCTCCACCTCCAGTAACATGCTGTAGCTGTTGATATCCCCGTGCCCCTGTCAGATTCTGAAGTGTTGCAGTAGGAATGCCCTTTGGAAAGTCGTTCTCCCTTTTTTGATTAAAGTCCTTTCTGTTTTCATGCATTCTGATCTCTGCGAGCTCAAACTATTAACAACAACAGGCCAAACAAAGTAACTTCAACTGCCACAACAAGTCCACAATCTAGCTCCACCAAAGTCCCGATGGATGTACCTGTGCACACTATGTTCTGTCTGCGGCAGTGGCATCCACAATGCAAATTGTGACTATTATATTGTGATCTTCAGAGCATAACCTAATATAAAACTAGAACAGATATTTGCCCCATTGAACCCACGTTGTCCCATTTGTGGAGTGAAGGACTCTTCCCAATTCACTTCATTGCCTGAGTGAGTTGAAAACCTCTCAGACAATGGTCTGTTAGATTTTTACCTGCCACCTAAATAACTGATAACTTTTAGTCCTGTTCTCAACCTGATGATGGTTAAACTTTTTAATCAACAGCTTGTTTCAAACCAAACACGACAAACAAACAGATTACAGATCGATTGAAGAGCATTTAACAATTAATGGTCCAAGTATAAACATTGTACAATTTAAGATTTTCCCATTGTTTTCCCCAAATATTCTCCAGGTTTCCACATGGATTGGCACTTTTCTGTGATGTGGGATTCGTTGTTACCAAGGGCTGTATCCATCTATTGACCTCGCGGAGGACTGGCAAAGCACGCAGAGATACCAGATGTGAATGTGAAGCAGCTCCAGAAGTCAAGGTAGGTGAAAATGTTATTTTTTAAACAATTGCATGTTTGTCAATTCTTGTGATTAATGCCTGTTTTTGCTGGCAATTGAAAGATATCTGGTATATTGAGGTGTATAAAATTATGAGGAGCCTGGATAGAAAGGATCTATTTCCCTTAGCAGAGGGGTCAACAGCCAGGGAGCATAGAGTTAAAGTAATTGGTAGGAAGTTTAGAGGGGATTTGAGGGGAAATTTCTTCACCCAGAGGGTGGTAGAGGCAGAAACCCTCACCACATTAAAAAAGTACTTGGATGTGCACTCGAAGTGCTGTAACCTGCAGGGCTACGGACCAAGAGCTGGAAAGTGGGATTGGGCTGGGTAGCTCTTGGTCGGCCGGCACGGACACGATGGGCCAAAATGGCCTCCTTCCGTGCTGCAAATCTCTAAGATTCTATGATTCTCCCTCCACTGAGATGGCTGCTTATATCCTGCATTCCAATCAAATACTGCTTTGAGTCCCTCATATTTAAGGCTGGGACAAGAACTCTTCCTCATGACCACCACCACTCCCTGCCCCGCCCCCACACTCAACAATCCCTCCACCTCCCCTCCCCGCAGTTTCTGCTTCTGGCAACATCCCCATTGTTCTACTGATGGTATTTCTGGATGCTTTGTGTTATGTATGTAAGACTTGCCAACAGGGGACACACCTGTGGGAGACCTAAGGGTCACCTGTGCACCCTGGGCAAGCAGGTACAAAAGCTAATCCACCATGCTGCTTCCTCACTCTGGAGTCTGAATAAATAGACCAAGGTCACAACAGTTTGAGCTTTCAATACAGTCTTGTGGAGTTATTCTGAACATAACAAATTGATGACGAGTAACGGATCACGAACTTTCACGCGGTAATGGCTGCCGTTGGTATTCTTGATAGATTTGTTGAGGGTGATGATTGGGAAGCCTTCGTTGAGCGTCTCGACCAGTACTTCGTGGCCAATGAACTAGACAGAGCTGAGGCGGCAGTCAAGCGCTGGGCGATTCTCCTCACTGTATGTGGGGCTTCGATATATAGCCTCCTCAAAAATCTGCTGGCACCAGACAAACCAACGGACAACACTTACACAGAGCTGTGCACGCTGGTTCGAGAACACCTCAAGCCGAAGGAGAGCATCTTAATGGCCAGGTATAGCTTTTACACGCTCCATTGCTCTGAGGGCCAGAACATGACGAGCTTTGTCGCCGACTTAAGACGCCTTGCAGGACAGTGCGAATTTGCAGGATCTTTGGGGGAAATGTTGCAAGACTTTTTCATGCTTGGAATGGGCCACGAGGTCATTCTTCGCAAACTGCTGTCTGCCGAATCCCTAGATCTGAGCATCACGACAGCCCAGGCTTTCATATCCACGAGCGACAACACAAAACAGATATCTTCACAGAATCGAAGCTCACCGGCAAGTACTGTGCATAAAATAATGCTTTCAGCAGGCAGAACTGTACATGGCAGGGCCCACACGACTGCAGAGGCCAGACCTAGACCTAGGGTGACTCAGAGTCGCCGTGGGGAGTGAATGCGTATCCATTAACACCATGTTGGCGCTGCGGGGGCAGTCATAGAGCCCATCAATGTCAATTCAAGCACTATGTGTTCAAGAGCTGTGGAACAATGGGACACCTCCAACGAATGTGCAAATGACCTGTGACTCACCACGTGGCAGAGTCAGGAGAGGAAGACCGATCCAGCGAGGATCACGCTGAACGAGCAGGAGAGGCAACTCAACCTGAGGATGAAGAGGAAGTATATGGGATACACACCTTCAACACCAAAAGCCCTCCGATAATGTTAAAAGTTAAACTCAACGGCACTCCAGTCGCCATGGAATTGGACATGGGGGCGAGTCAATCAATAATGAGCCAGAAGGCAATTGAGAGGCTGTGGGGTGACAGAGCACAACGACTCAAGCTGATCCCGGTTCAGGCAAAGCTGCGCACTTACACCAAGGAACTGATACCAGTTATTGGTGGACATAAAAGTATCCCATGAAGGAGCGGTGGATTTATCACTGTGGATTGTTTCAGGTGATGGGCCAAAGCTGCTTGGTAGAAAGTGGATGGGGAAGATTCGATGGAACTAGGAAGACCTGTGTACCTTCTCCGGCGAACGACGTCGCCCTTGCTCAAAGACTGAGCAAGCCCTACCTTCAGCTGAACCAGGCATCGAAGTGCAGATCCATTTGCAGATTCCCGAGGCACAGGCCGCTCATCACGACCACGAGGAGGTAAAGATCAACCAAGCAGCGGTACAGGCGTGGTACCCACCACTCAAAGCTGACGACCTCTTCGCGGCGATGGAAGAGGTTCCAGGTCGACCAAGCAGACTGGGACTCCGGCCAAAACGATCCAAATGGGTCTTCCCGATGTCAGAGGCAAAATCCCTGGGGAGGAAGATCGCGGCAGTCGGCATCACGGACATGGACGAGAGAGCGTCCAGACCACGGGATGTTGCCGCAACGAAACAGAGGCATGTGTTGCCCAGCAAGAAAGACGACAGGGCTTGGGGCAAAGGTAAAGGGGCAGCTGCTGAGAAGGCCAGGAACCCACTACGTTCCAATAAGTTGTTTGCACTGTGTAACCCATGTGAGCACCCTTTCGCGGCCAATGATGTATTATCACATGGGGTCGGGGGTACCTTACAACAAGCCAAAATATCGGGCGACCACCAATGGTCGTATATGTATCTGACAAATTACTTGTCGCAACTGATGTGTTATCACATGGGGTCGGGCGTGTTGTACAGCAAGGCAAAGTTGTGGGCAAGCCCCAACCGGTTGTACATGTATCCAATAAGTTAACCAAAGCAGTAACCTGTGTTCACGGGACAAAAGAGACGTACCAAAGAGTGTCCCAATATTTGCTCGAATCAGACAAGCTGCCAATCTCACAGCTTTGGGAGAACAGAGGCACTATTATCAATGCTTTGTCTCGAATAGGTCTAACACCGTCTGTGCACTGTAACATGAACCGCCACGGGCCAGGCACTGAGAACGGCGCTAATGCCCTCAGTTGGCTACCGTTGCCCACCACCGGGGTGGAAACAGCGCAGCCCGCAGACCGGCTCGTTGTTATGGAAGTGCTAGAAAGTGAAAGGTCAACCGTAACGGCTCCCCAGTTTAAGACATGGACCAGCCAGGATCCCACGTTACCGCCTGCTAACGGTGAACTGCTAGACAGGATATTACATAGAAACATAGAAAATAGGTGCAGGAGTAGGCCATTCGGCCCTTCTAGCCTGCACCGCCATTCAATGAGTTCATGGCTGAACATGCAACTTCAGTACCCCATTCCTGCTTTCTCGCCATACCCCTTGATCCCCCTAGTAGTAAGGACTTCATCTAACTCCTTTTTGAATATATTTCATGAATTGGCCTCAACAACTTTCTGTGGTAGAGAATTCCACAGGCTCATCACTCTCTGGGTGAAGAAGTTTCTCCTCATCTCGGTCCTAAATGGCTTACCCCTTATCCTTAGACTGTGACCCCTGGTTCTGGACTTCCCCAACATTGGGAACATTCTTCCTGCACCCATCAGAATTTTAAACGTTTCTATGAGGTCCCCTCTCATTCTTCTGAACTCCAGTGAATACAAGCCCAGTTGATCCAGTCTTTCTTGATAGGTCAGTCCCGCCATCCCGGGAATCAGTCTGGTGAACCTTCGCTGCACTCCCTCAATAGCAAGAATGTCCTTCCTCAGGTTAGGAGACCAAAACTGTACACAATACTCCAGGTGTGGCCTCACCAAGGCCCTGTACAACTGTAGCAACACCTCCCTGCCCCTGTACTCAAATCCCCTCGCAATGAAGGCCAACATGCCATTTGCTTTCTTAACCGCCTGCTGTACCTGCATGCCAACCTTCAATGACTGATGTACCATGACACCCAGGTCTCGTTGCACCTCCCCTTTTCCTAATCTGTCACCATTCAGATAATAAGTCTGTTTCTCTGTTTTTACCACCAAAGTGGATAACCCCACATTTATCCACATTATACTTCATCTGCCATGCATTTGCCCACTCACCTAACTTATCCAAGTCACTCTGCAGCCTCATAGCATCCTCCTCGCAGCTCACACTGCCACCCAACTTAGTGTCATCCACAAATTTGGAGATACTACATTTAATCCCCTCGTCTAAATCATTAATGTACAGTGTAAACAGCTGGGGCCCCAGCACAGAACCTTGCAGTACCCCACTGGTCACTGCCTGCCATTCTGAAAAGTACCCATTTACTCCTACTCTTTGCTTCCTGTCTGACAACCAGTTCTCAATCCATGTCAGCACACTACCCCCAATCCCATGTGCTTTAACTTTGCACATTAATCTCTTGTGTGGGACCTTGTCGAAAGCCTTCTGAAAGTCCAAATATACCACATCAACTGGTTCTCCCTTGTCCACTCTACTGGAAACATCCTCAAAAAATTCCAGAAGATTTGTCAAGCATCATTTCCCTTTCACAAATCCATGCTGACTTGGACCTGTCATGTCACCTCTTTCCAAATGCGCTGCTATGACATCCTTAATAATTGATTCCATCATTTTACCCACTACTGAGGTCAGGCTGACCGGTCTATAATTCCCTGTTTTCTGTCTCCCTCCTTTTTTAAAAAGTGGGGTTACATTGGCTACCCTCCACTCGATAGGAACTGATCCAGAGTCAATGGAATGTTGGAAAATGACTGTCAATGCATCCGCTATTTCCAAGGCCACCTCCTTAAGTACTCTGGGATGCAGTCCATCAGGCCCTGGGGATTTATCGGCCTTCAATCCCATCAATTTCCCCAACACAATTTCCTGACTAATAAGGATTTCCCTCAGTTCCTCCTCCTTACTAGACCCTCTGACCCCTTTTATATCCGGAAGGTTGTTTGTGTCCTCCTTAGTGAATACCGAACCAAAGTACTTGTTCAATTGGTCTGCCATTTCTTTGTTCCCCGTTATGACTTCCCCTGATTCTGACTGCAGGGGACCTACGTTTGTCTTTACTAACCTTTTTCTCTTTACATATCTATAGAAACTTTTGCAATCCGTTTTAATGTTCCCTGCAAGCTTCTTCTCGTACTCCATTTTCCTTGCCCAAATCAAACCCTTTGTCCTCCTCTGCTGAGTTCTAAATTTCTCCCAGTCCCTGGGTTCGCTGCTATTTCTGGCCAATTTGTATGCCACTTCCTTGGCTTTAATACTACAGCTTATCCGTCGCAAAGACGAATTGCTCATTCCATCAGATTGGCGCCTATGGTGCAACCCTGCAACGTTGCAAAAAAAGGCAGGGAGGCTACACACAGTAGATAGTCCGGGGCCTCCATACCATGGCCCAGGATCCACGGGGATCACGTGGCGTCCCGCCACTACTGAAAGTCTCAAGGCCATATCAGCCATCCTTGGCTTGCCAGACCTTAGGGTCAGCGACAATAGTCCGGAGTGGGCAGCCCAAATCACGTGTCACGGTAGACTCCCTACAGACCCGGCTATCCCGGGTGCTGCGTAGTCACCGGACAGAATCACTCAGAACCGAATCTTCCATATGCTATCAGCAGAGAATGTACCATGATCGCATGGTTCCTCCATGCGACATCAGAATAAATGATGTAGACCATGTTCAGAGTCTCAGATGGGCTGCTAGCACTGTTGTAGCCAAAGAGGGGAATGGAGTGTTTGTGATGAAAATGGAGTGTTTGTTGTGAAACCATGTAATGGGCAAAAAGCATTTGGACCAGGCCAAACTGCAAACTACAGATAATCAGGAACCACTATGAAAGGACCTGGCCCCCAGCGACCTACTAACACAACCGACCTCGCCGTCAACCATGAGGATGAACCCACCATGCCCGTCAGTCTGATCAGACCAGCCACACCGCAGTGCAGCAATGATCCGACCGACTCACCCATGCCAGGACTTCAACTCAGGCGATCGACCCAGGAACACCGAGCGCCAGATCGCCTCAACTTGTAAATAACTTGTGCATAAGACTTTGGAGGGGAGTGATGTTATGTATGTATGCAAACCTCACCAATATGTAAGACTTACCACCAGAGGGCACACCTGTGGGAGACCTAAGGGTCACCTGTGTACCCTGGGCAAGCAGGTATAAAAGGCAATCCACCATGCTGCTTCCTCACTCTGGAGTCTGAATAAAGAGACCAAGGTCACAACAGTTTGAGCTTACAATACAGTCTTGTGGAGTTATTCTGAACATAACACTTTGCAAGCATATGAAACAAGTGTGTCTCCACTGCTTTGTGACAGCGCATCAACAGGGGTGCCCCGCTGACATCTTTTAATTCAAATAAAGCTACGCCATGGAAACTAGAAATGGAGTTCAAATGCTGAATAGCAAACCAGATATATTATTTGAACAGTACTTAAAATATCTGTAATATCCGCAAAGCACAGTTATATGTTTGTTCTGGTGACTGAAGAAATAGCAGGAGAGCTGATTATTTCAAGCTGTGAATGATTTCCCACTCTTGCAGTACCTAACTAACCTATATCACCCTTGAGCAATGCTCAGTAAGTACCTCATATTCTCCATATGCTGAGTTCCATAATCATACATTTAATATTTAGTTCCTGGAGGATGTGGTGATTAACTGCAAGAGTGACAAATGATCAAAATTGAGTTGTGAAATATAATCCCTCAGTGTTTAATATCTGTTGCTGTTGATAATTCTTCTGGATATAAAGCACAGAACAGCCTAAAAAATCCTATTGGTTGGTATTTAGTCAGTGCAGATATCTTCGTAGGATGAGCACTTCATAATTATGAATCTTAATATACTAAATTAATAGAAATAAGTCAAAGAATTGCTATGAACTTTGGATTCATCACCTTAAACCAATCAAATAGGAAATATTAGACGTAGTATGCCCAATCCTAACAAAATAAGCCTTTGCATAACCCAATAAAATATATTTGCACCTGGAAACATTTCAAGAAATTCTGACTAATGACCAGATTATATGAGTCATTTATATAAACTATTAACAGTGGGCCACACAGACTTACGTTAACTCCTTCCTCCATTCAGAGATACATCAGAGGTGGACAGAAATTATACAAAGCCAGAGAGGAAAATTGCGTGTGAGGAAAACTTGTGACATTTTTATCTGCTTTAAAATGAAAAGTAATATTAAATCAATCGGCTTTCACAACCCTGGATGCACCACTGGTTCAAAACCAGCATGGAACTGGGAAGAAGAAAGTAACTGTACAACTGTATGTTTTGAGGGCTAGAGATAGGTCGGGATAGAGATATGTTTGAGGTTGACTTGTGTCTGAGTGGAGTCAAGGCTCTGCTTGACTTTCGAAGCTCAGACTTGAGCCATGCCAAATGGAATTTATTGTAAATCCTCATCACCCATTTCATAGAACTCTAAACTGCTTGTGTAGGCTTTAATAATGGGTCCACATCATGTCTCTAGTGACCTAAACACTAAATGATGAAATCATTCCTGACTGATTGAGAGCAATAATCTAGCATGCAAGAACCCTTCCAAAGAAATTAAATATCATGTAATCTCCATGACAACAGATGTATCCTTTCCTGCAAAGAGGAGAAAATGCAAATTAAAGATACATGAACGGAAAGAAAAATTGTGATGAAGGCTCAAGTCAAACAGAAAATAATTTAGATGTTGTATTTGCAATATTAAATGTACAGATAAAATTATGAGATGATTTATAAAATGTTTAAACATTGATTGAGAAATGATTCACTCTTCTACAAATACTATAATTTACTGAGTTCGTTCTTTCTGTTATTCACCTTTTCTGAAAATATTTGAGAAAGAAATTGCTCTTTTCTTCACTCTGATTTGACCCATAAAGACAAACATTCAAGCTAAAGCCAAGTTAGACTTTAAAAGCTCAATTTGAAACCTTCAGGAACAAAATAAAAAGAGGTTAAAGGTCTGTTGTAGATTCCTAGGCCGGAGAGAATGAAGGAATGATAGCAGGCATTCCTGAAACATCAGTCAGGCACTCCTAAAGTATCTGTCAAGGCGCACTAGGTCCATGCAGCAGAGCAGGTCTCCAGTTGTCTTGAGTAACCCTTGCCACTGGACCAAGACCTAGCTCTGCCAAGCCGTGTGGTGGCTGGTGTGCAATGGCCACCACATGTTAAAGAAATGTACACACGCATCTTCCACCCTTCAGGATGTAGTTCGGGTTCTTCTTTCGAAACACCTGTGAACTCATCCTTTTTTTGGCGTGGAAGCAAGTCACCCTCGTTGCGAGGGACTGCCTATGATGATCTGTCAAGGGTAGTCTGGGACATTAATCATGGAATCTTGGGGTATCTTTGGCAGCAAATCACAAGAGAAGCTATCAGCAGGAGAGACGTGAATGCCTGATTGGAGTAGGTGATCCATGAGTGTGAGGAAATGTGTGAGTTAGAGGTACCAGCAAACCCAGAGTTACTTCCCACCGCACCAGGCTACAAGATTGGTTACTTGTCCATATCCTCCACTGCACGTCCCTCTACTTGAAGACACAAATATGACTGTGGCCACCAGATTGTAAGCAAGAATGGATCGGATATATTCAAATTATTCAGAATATTGTTGACATTAGAGCTATCGCTGGCCTGCTGTTCATCATCAGGCAGTTCAGAGAAGGTTCACTCGGTTGATTCTGGAGATAAGGGGATTGACTTATGAAGATAGGTTGAGTAAGTTGGGTATTTACTCATTGGAGTTTAGAAGAATGAGTGGTGATCTTATTGAAACATATAAGGTAATGAGAGTGCTGGACAAGGTGGATGCAGAGAGTATATTTCCACATAGGTGAAACTAAAACTAGGGGGCATAGTCTCAGAATAAGAGGCTGCCCATTTAAAACTGAGATGAGGAGAAATTTCTTCTCTGAGGATTGTAAATCTGTGGAATTATCTGCCCCAGAGAGCTGTGAAGGCTGGGTCATTGAATATATTTAAAGTGGAGATAGACAGATTTTTGAGTGATAATGGAATAAAGGGTTATGGGAAGCAGGCAGGGAAATGGTCCTGAGTCCATGATCAGATCAGCCATGGTCGTATTAAATAGCAGAGCTGGCTCGAGGGGTCAAATGGCCTACTCCTGCTTCTATTTCTTGTGTTCTTGTGTTCAACCCTTCCAGCCAGTCCCACCAATTTACAAAATAACGAACTTCCAAAATCATGCTGCATGTATTTATAAGGGATCCAAGTTGGATATTTCCCCATTACACACATGCTCTGCCATCTTTTAAGAGAGTCTGTGTCATCTCAAATTCCTCCAAAATGTATTTTGTTTTAGAATATCTGGACATAAGAAATAGGAGCAGGAGTAGGCCATTGGGCCCTCGAGCCTGCTCCGCCATTCATTAAGATCATGGCTGAAGTTTGATTGAATCTGGAGAGATTCTGAATTGTAACTGCTCTCAAATTTTGTTTCAGATTGTTTGGATTTATATATATTCCACTTTAAATATATTCAATGACCCAGCCAAATTTGTTTCTGTTCAATTTGTTCAAAATTCTGATTTTTTTAGTTAGCTCTTATGGTGCGAGTTACTGCTTTAACATGCTGAGTTAAATTTAGCAAATGGAAATAAGGATTTTAGAAGTATCTAACCAGCAGTAAGGATGGTGACAACATGAACCACAGATCAAATATCAACTTTTGTTGCTTTAAATCATGTTAACCTTGAGCTATTGTCAGCCAAGTAGCCTGTTTGTTAATGGCCCCTGGCCAAACACCAGCCATTTCCCAAGCACACTCATGGAGTGCACTGAAGATGATGTGGATGGGGGTTGGCACTCTGGAATGTCAGTGTTCGAGTAAATGCACAACTGTCAACAACCTCAATTGTTTTCTTTGAGATTCCATTCAGTGCAAATCAGTTTCCAGTTCTCTGGCGTTTGAAGTATTACGGTTGCAAGCTTGATGAAAGCCACCGTACATGAGTGGAGACTCTTATGAATATATTGAATCCACATGGACTATGTTCAAACTTAAAAAGAAAGGGAGAATTACTTTTTTACATCTCTGATTTTACAAATGTTTCATGTCAGGTGGGTCTGAAAGTAATTTTATGTCGACCAGTCTCCTGATCAAAAACGACCCTCTTGAATGATGCAACTATTGGATCATTCTCTACATGGCTGTTTTTGAAGTGAGTGGGGGGCAGCATTAATCCTGAATCATGATCCTTGTGTTCAAACCCAAGTAAAGAGCTCAGCAATGTCTGGGACTCCAGTACAACAGGTATTGGCCTAGATGTTCGAAGTCGCCATGCCCATTCTTCGGGCACTAAACGGGCACCTAAACCTCTAGTAAGGCAGGCTCACTACAAACCAGAATTGCATTGCCCACCATATTGGTGTAGACAAGAAAATGGCCTCCACCTGACAAAAGAACCAGAGACGACATGAGGAATTTTTTTTTGCACAGCTCATTGTTGTGATCTCAAATGTGCTGCCTGAAAGGGCGGTGGAAACAGATTCAATAGTAACTTTCAAATGAGAATTGTATAAATACTTGAAGGGAAAAAATTACAGGGCTATGGGGAAAGAGCTGGTGGAGTAGGATTAATTGTATAACTCTTTCAAAGAGCCGGCACAGATGCGATGGGCCAAATAACCTCCTTCTGTGCTGAATCATTCTATGACTGTGGAGCCGGAAGGAGCAGGAATCCTGGCTCGACATTAAAGCTGCGGGTTGCTGTCGGCCACATCCCCGCCTTCCCAAGTGCCGCCTCATCCTCCTTCCCAACTACTGCATCGAACCGTGGTCAACCCCCCTCCCAACCGGCTCTCCTCTCCTGGCCATCACCCTCCCAATACCCTTCCCCTTTAAGCGCTTGCCAGAGGGCTTCTGCCCACAATGGAGCGACCCGAAATCCGAAGCCTCCTCGCCGGTGAACTGCCGGGGGTTGGGGGGATGGGCAGTCGGTGTCTGCAGCTAGCTGGTCTTGTTGAAATGTGGTTCGAGGCCTAATACCAGGTGTGCCTCTGGCCTACCCATTCAGCTGAAACAATTTTCTAGGTCATCAAGTTTTCAAGCAATGGGAAAGGCATCTGAGAGGAGGAAGGATGTCAGTGGCTACTCATCTCAATGGAAGATAGCTTGACAAGGACATACGAGTAACAACATTCAATTGGATCTTCCCTGATCAGAAGAACCAACAGGACAGGTCTCAGTAAGACTGTTGGAGAACCTGGTCCAATTGAATTGTGTCCTTTTTAAGTAGGAATTGTACAAATCAGTTTCCCCATCCGGTATATCCAGAGAGATAACTTTGCCTTGAAAGTGTTGTCTCTTCCCACAGTAAAAGAAAGAATTTGCATTTATGAAGTGCCTTTCATATCCTCAGGACATCCCAAAGCACTACACAGCTGATGAAATACTTTTCCAGTAAGTAATGCAATCTGTAAACCCCGATGGTGGTCAACTCTGAATTCCAAATAAGCTGTAGCTTTATACGATACAGGAAAGATAGAATGTGGGAACATACAAATCAGCCTCATGATTATTCTTGACGTAACACTGAGTGAAGCCAGTAGAACCAGATTGAATCCATCAGTGCTGATGACAGTGTAGCCATAAGATCTGAGTCTTATGAGTCACACCAATGACTGGGAATAAATGGGGAGACACATAGGAGGACTATACATAAAATGTGGCACAATTCTTCTTTCTGGGATGCCACAATAGGGTTCTCATTCTTGGACAAAGGCACCCGGAGGTGTGCCATAGGTTGCAGGCTCGTTCCTCAGTCATTAGCCTTCAACAAAGGCGGATCAAGGAATTTAATGGTATGAAATAGTCTCCACTGTGTTCAGCTTAGCAACACACACAGCCACTTAAGACATAAGAAATAGGAGCAGGAGTACACCCTACGTCCCCTCGAGCCTGCTCCGCCATTCAATAAGATCATGACTGATCATTGACCTCAACTCCACTTTCCCGCCTGATCTCCATATCCTTGATTCCCTGAGACTCCAAAAATCTATCTATCTCAGCCGTGAATATATTCAGAGACTTCCACGAGGAGATGCTGAGCAGGTCCAACCTGGAAAACGCATTGTAGATTAATATGCCCGTTGGCAAACAGCCAAGAAGAAGGACACGGTCTGCAGAAATTTTTCCTGACTCAGTCAGACAATAAACATAACCTGACCTGTCGGGAACTTGCAGCATTTTCTGTTTTTATTTCCATTATCTTTCCAGATTGGGCCACTTTCCACAACATGTGCAGCATGACATTAGAGCTGCCTGGCACCAAATCACAGGGTATTCTGCCTTATGATGTACATCAAAAGTTTAAGCCGACAGCCTGTCGCTGAGTCACACACAGCCTCCAAACATACCCAAGCAAACAATGAGGCAGAGCAAGGTCTAATAAGATTCTAGTTTCAACTTAACATACACATGATGAGCAATCCGGAAAGCTTATTAGAACAGGAGGCTTAATTTGTTTTGCATCAACAATCTAACGATGAATAGAGGTTTTAAAATTGGAGCAATTATGAGAATGTGGATACTGTGGAAGTATAAGCACGTGAATTTAGCATTTGGTTCTAGTTTGAACGTAAGAACATAAGAAAAAGGAGCAGGAGTCGGCCATTTGGCCCCTCGAGCCTGCTCTGCCATTCAATAAGATCATGGCTGATCTGATCCTGGCCTTGACACCACTTCCCTGTCCGCTCCCCATAACCCGCAACTCCCCAAGGAGGAGATTGGAGATTTGAGTGACTAACTTGCTGTTGCCACAACAGATCAATTCCCCAGCTCTCCTGTAAAGTGCGTGAGTCGGCTGACAGATGCCTGTGCTTCAGTCTGACTGATATGACAGAGCACCTTTCCCTGCCACTCCTCGCTCCCTGCCCCAGCTGTCTGAACTGACTCGGTCCGATAAAAGTTGAGTTATTGTTTTATAGCCATAGAGAGCCGTGTGGTCGGATGGCCATGGCTGAAGGTCCTCGTGCTGTAGGTGGAAGAGCCTCCCATTGCCTCAACAGTGAGGTGCACTCTTCTTATACACATCTCTCCATTAGGCTCCTCATATGACCTGTGTTGCCTGTATATTCTATCGGGGGATAATAGGAGCATAGGGCCCAAGTTTCCGCCCTCTGGAAAAACGGTGCACCTCGATAAGGTGCGCCGACTATCTGGAAGAAAAAGGGTGCTGAAAACTTACCTTGTGATTCCCCGGTCTCCTCAGGACGTCTTCGTGCTCGGCTTGGCGCAGCACAAGGGGTCAGGGGCGGAGCCAGGTCCCGCTGCTGAAAACAGTGCTGGGACCTCTGAACATGTGCGCTAGAGTGTGCGCACATGTGCAGCAAGCTCCAGGTCCCCAAGGCTGTGTGGGAGGGGCCCGAAGCACGCTGCCCCTATCCCTGGCCGAATGAGCTCACCGGGGTGGCGAAGATCGGACTCTGGCCTCCCTCCTCTTCCGCTTCAGGTCCCGCTCCGGCTCCCCCCGCCCTCTCTCTCGTTCAAGTCCTGCTCCAGCTGCCCCCTCTCTCCTCCCCCCCTCCCCTCCCTTCCCTCCCTCCCCTTCCCTCTCTCCCTCTCTCCTCCCCCTCCCCTCCCCTCTCTCCCTCCTCTCCCTCCCCTCCCCTCCCTCCCCTCTCTCCCTCTCTCCCCCTCCCTCCTCTCCCCTCTCCTCTTCTCCCCCCCTTCTCTCTCCTACCTCCCCCCACCTCTTCCCTCCTCTTCCCTCCTCTTCCCTCCCTCCCCCTCCTCTTCCCTCCCCCTCCTTTTACCCCATCCCCTCTTCCCCCCTTGTCCTCTTCCCCCCCCATTTCCCCCCTCCTCTCCCCTCCCTCCTCTCCCCCCTCCCTCTCTTCCCCCTCCCCCTCTTCCCCCTCCCCCTCTTCCCTGCTCTTCACCCCTCCTCTCCCCTCCCTCCTCTCCCTCCCTCCTCTCCCCCCTCCCTCCCCCACCCCTTGCTGTCAGAAACACAGAGAGACACTGACACTGACAGAGAAAGAGAACCACTGACAGAGACAGAGAGAGAGAGACACTGGTGGGGGGGGGGGGGGGGGGGGGGTGGAAGAGCGAGGGGGCGGGGAGAGGGGGCGGGGAGAGGGGCCCATCCCAGCACGCTGTTGGAGGGCTCCCGGTGCTGAAATCGGTGAGTAGAAACTTAATTTTTTACTTATTGATTTTTGTTATTTTTAATTTTTTAATTTTTTTTGGTTGATTTATTGATTTATCTATCATTTATTATTGATGATGGCTCTTTATTTGTAAAAGTGAAGTGTTTAATGTTTGTAAACCCCCGCCCCCCACCAATCTTTCTTCCTTACGCCTGATTTCTAAGTGTAGGCAAGGTTTTTCTGAGCGTACATAAATCTACACTTACTCCATTCTAAGTTAGTTTGGAGTAAGTTTTCGCTGCCTAAACTTGCAAAACAGGTGTAAGTGGCTAGACATGCTCCATTTTGAAAAAAAAATCTGTTCTAAAATGAAACTGTTCTAACTCACTAGAACTGGAGCAAACTAAATGCCGAGAATTGCAATTTCTAAGATACTCCATTCTAAACTAGTTGCTCTAAAAAAGTAGGAGCAACTCGAGCTGAAACTTGACCCCATAGGAACAGGAGGAGGCCATTCAGCTGCTCAAACCTGCCCCGTGGCTGATCTGCGACCTAACTTTGACTCATATCCCTTAATTCCTTTGATTAACAAAAAGCTATCAATCTCAGATTTAAAAATAACAATTGATCCAGCACCAACTGCCGTTTGCGGAAGAGAGTTCCAAACTTCTACCGCCCTTTGTGTGTAGAAGTGTTTCCTAATTTCACTCTTAAAAGGCCTGGCTCTAATTTTTCGACTACGCCCCCTTAGTCCGAGACTCCCCAACCAGCGGAAATTGGTTCTCTCTATCTACCCTATCTGTTCCCCATAATAACTTGAAAGCCTCGATCAGATTACCCTTTAACCTTCTAAATTCTGAGGAATTCAAACCTTATTTGTGTAATCTCTCCTCGTAACATAACTCTTGAAGTCCGGGTATCATCCTGCGGTGGGGGGTGGGGGGGGTCTATCATCCTGCGGGGGGGGGGCGGGGGGCTATAATCCTGCGGGGGGGGTCTATCATCCTGCGGGGGGGGTCTATCATCCTGCGGGGGAGGGGTCTATCATCCTGCGGGGGGGGTCTATCATCCTGCGGGGGAGGGGTCTATCATCCTGCGGGGGGGGTCTTTCATCCTACGGGGGGTGGGTGTATCAGCCTGCGGGAGGGGGGGGATCTATCATCCTGCGGGTGGGGGGGGGGGGTCTATCATCCTGCAGGGGGGGGGGTCTATCAGCCTGCGGGAGGGGGGGATCTATCATCCTGCGGGTGGGGGGGGTCTATCATCCTGCGGTGGGGGCGGTCTATCATCCTGCGGGGGGTGGTTCCGTTCTCCTTAAAGTACTGCCTGACTCTCCTTTGCTTCACTCTGTGCAGCTCCTCCATTATAATGGCATGCAAGTGTATGCCCATTGGGAATGCCATACCAGCTCCTGACAAGCCTTCACTATGAGTTGGGAGTTGTAGGCGGGTGGTGTTGACAATCTCCCAGTGGTCTCACACTATCAGAAGCAATGAGAAGTGACTCCAGGGCAGAATGGCAAAGAAATCGCTGCAACTAGTCATTTCCCAGCTTCAGAAACCACGATCAAAGCTCTCCGCACTCTTCAGGCTGAGAATCTCCACACTTCTGACAGTCTCGGCTCATCCCAGCAACAACTGCGCCCCATAGTTTTCCGTCTAACTCACTCCGCACCCTATAGTTCTCTGTCTAACTCACTCCGCGTGTAACAGCAGGAAATTCGGGCAGCATCACTCAAATCCTTGAAGGAAGTCACTCAGGCCTCGGTGGGTGAATCACGGGAAAGGGCCAAAACGCGCAAAAGGATTTGAGGGCAGGGGGAGGAGTCGATTTTCGGGGCGTTAAACTGGCCTCCCACATTCTATCCTACGTAAACTAGAGGTGATCCAAAGCTCGGCTGCCAGTGTACTAACTTGCACCAAGTCCCGCTCACCCATCATCCCTGTGCTCACTGACCTACATTGGCTCCCGGTTAAGCAACGCCTCCATTTCAAAATTCTCATTTTTATTTTCAAATCCCTCCATGGCCCTCGCCCCTCCCTATCTCTGTAATCTCCTTCAGCCCATAACCCCCCGAGATGTCTGCGCTCCTCTAATTCTGCCCTCCTGAGCATCCCTGATTATAATCACTTAACCATCGGTGGCTGTGCCTTCTGTTGCCTGGGCGCCAAGCTCAGGAACTCCCGCCCTAAACCGCTCTACCTCTCTTTCCTCCTTCAAGACACTCCTTAAAACTCTTTGACCAAGCTTTTGGTCACCTGCTCTAATTTCTACTTATGCAGCTCGGTGTCAAATTGTTTTATCACATAATACTCCTGTGAAGCACCTTGGGACGTTTCACTATGTTAAAGGCGCTATATAAATACAAGTTGTTGTTGTTGTTGTTAAACTGGTAGAAACAGATTCCACCCCATTTGGCTGCCAAAACTTATTACTTGCCCCAATTATACACTGAAATTACACTGAAAATTCCTGGAAATTCTCCATGACCTCAGATCCATACTGATCTGAACCTGTATCTGGTTCCTGTATGGAATCCTACTGTGCACATTAACTTTCGGACAGTTGGAGCACAGATCGATAGATAGCCTGAAACTTACTGACTTGCCTCAATCCTTCAACCTGCCTTGCTGCCTAGTAAGTCTCCTGAACTCCACTCCTCGCAGCCTGCCGCTAAAATGAACAGGAGCTTCACAAATTGTGAATTTGTAAATTTTGGGGAGGAACAGAAAAAAGCCAGAAAGGTAACAAGGGGAAAGCTGTAGGCCACACTTGACACTTGTGCCATAGAAATGTTAACTGCGTTAATTTCTATTCATGCTGTCAGACTGGGAGGAGCAGTGAGAGACGAAACCAATCCATTTACCAGAGTCAGAAATATTCAGGGGAAAATCAGCCTCATATTCTTTCGCCTTTGCTTTACTGGCTGCTCAACTCACAGCCCAAGATTATTCAATGGTCACACTAAACGTTATTTCAAGTCAACCTATTTATTGTATGTAAATGTGTGGGGACATTCCAGGATCAATGCACACTGGTTCTATGTAAGAGATAAATAAATAGCTTGCACATCCATGACTGATGCACATCAGTAAGCACAGTACAGAGGTAAAATAATAGGCAAAGGTAGAGTCGGTGAGGGGTGTTCTGAACCTGCACGTACTGATCCCTATATTTTACTCATTTCCTCAGTAACATTTACAAATTATTTTAAATGGTCAGTGCAGTTGTGAGAATGCATCTTCAAAATGCCAAGTCCAACCGGAAGTTGGTCATAGTGGGGGTGGGAGATCAGCAGGAAGGCAGGCCGAGGGGCTAAATTTGGGGCGGGACCGGGACTCCGCCGCTGTCACTCAGCAGTGGAGACGTCACAGCACGTGTGCATCACCACACTCTCCCCTCCGTTAAAGAGGAGAGAATCACGTTGTTTTAAATCTTCGGCCACTGGGCCACCAGGGAGGATTTTGGCCGGGCCAGTGGCCTGGCACCCAAGATGGGGTGGCAGGCTGCCTGTTGACGACCTGGCCGATCCCGTGGACACTTGTTTGCCGGCCAATCAGGAAGTCGGCCGGCAAAAATAAAGACATGGGGACCACGGCAGTGCATCCTCCCCTTGAAGGGCCGCCGCGCTGCCGGGCGCACACACCGGACAAGGTGCACCGACAGAGAAAGCTGTCGGGGGCACCACACGGCGGGGCTGCGATTTTGTGAGGTGAATTTCGGTCGGTGCATTTTTCAGGTGAGGGAGAGCAGCGGTCATCAGCATCGTGGCGGAATCGGGTCCAGGCCAAAATCCCCAACCTGAATTTGGGTCGGGGCGGCCAGTTGACCACAAAGTGGCGGCCAAGGGATTCCGCCGCTTGGCCGCCCCAAACGGGCGGTAACGGGCCTTTCTGAGGCCCTGAATTTCGGCCCCAACAGCTCTTTCCCTCATTTAGTGGTACATGTAACTGCCATCAGGACAACTTGTCCTGTCAGTCTGATGTTAGGTTTACCATCCCACAGGTGAAAGCAGATAAAGCCTCACCATAGTGACGGTGAGAAGTCATTGAAAACACGGTGCTCCTCCAACTGCACTCTGGGTCGAAGCAGGGATGTGAGATATTAAGGGTTGAAATGACATAATCCCATTGGATATTTTCATTGAAACATCTGAACTGTACCACCAACCAATCCTTTATTAAGCAACTTGGACAATCATATTCTAAGTTGCTCACTGATTGTTGGCCATGCTGTTTTGCTCTTCATTTTGAGCTTTTGTCATTTGTTGACTCTGTTGCCAATATAAATAGGAATTATGTGTAATTAGTGTCCATCTACAAGATGCACTGCAGCAACTCGCCAAGGCATCTTCAACAGCACCTCCCAAACCTGCCTCTACCACCTGGAAGGACAAGGGCAGCAGGCACATGGGAACACCACCACCTCCACGTTCCCCTCCAAATCACGCACCATCCTGTCTTGGAAATATATCGGCCGTTCCTTCATCGTCGCTGTGTTAAAGTCCTGGAACTCCCTCCCTAACAGCACTGTGGGAGCACCTTCACCACACGGACTGCAGCAGTTCAAGAAGGCGGCTCACCACCACCTTTTCAAGGGGCAATTAGGGTTGGGCAATAAATGCCGGCCTTGCCAGCGACGCCCACATCCTGTGAATAAATACGTTTTTTCATAAATGTGAGCACTACCTACATACGGGAATGAAGGGACACAAGATGAGAGACTCTGTCACAAACAACTCTCTTGATCTACAGAGCAGCATCTCCAAATGTTTTATTGATTTGAATTAAGCCATTTTAGTTATAAAATTAACGTGTCACAGGTGGGACAGATAGTCGCTGAGGAAAGGGGAGGGTGGGACAGGTTTGCCGCATGCTCTTTCCGCTGCCTGAGCTTGATTTCTGCATGCTCTCGGTGTTGAGTCTCGAGGTGCTCAGTGCCCTCCTGGATGCATGTGGGTTCTCCTCACATACAGGTGTTGATGTGATTTATGTATGAGTTGTAATGTTTTGTAATGTTAATTGGCAGAATTATTTCCTTTTGTTTTGAGAGTACAGCATTGTAACTCCCTCATGTGCCCGTTAACCAGCACCTTCAGATGGAAGAGTCTATAGTCTGTACTCTCGGGAAGTCTGCTGAATATAATGCTATAAACTTATATTAAGTCTTTAACTGCTAAATTTACTTTAACGACAAGATCACGTTTATTTAAGTCGGTACGGTGATAGCCGACTGCAGTTTGACTGCAAATTTTTTATCTTCTATTTCCACTTTAGGAAAACTATTGTAGACAATTCAATTTTGCCTTATGTACTGTGTGTAGCAAAACTCTATCCCCGTGTCTGATGGGTTCACCATTTTGTACATAGCATGCCTGGACCTCTTTTCCCTAGGAATGTGTCAGAGTAAAGCACAGCAGGAATGGGCTCTGATTTTCCCTCTCTCACTTTATTCCTGTGAGGAAGTTCCTGGTTTCTGGGCAGCATCTTCTCACACTGGTCTGGTCAAAGTCAGGAACCTTGCTGGAGGGTCAATTGCAGGGATTAACATCTCTCCATTCCTTGACATCCCACCTTACTACTTTCAACGTTATGTTTAATAAATAGCATCAGTGTTGGGGGTCACGATAAAGATGAGGGCTTTTTTCTTGCTAATGTGCCCCCTGCTTTCTCTGGTCCCATTAAAATGAATGAGAGTTTTACCTCCATTGTTTGGAATATAAACCAAAACTGCAAATCACGGAAGTCCCGATCAAACCGTACAGAGCTCTGGTCAGTCTGCGCCCTGAGAGCTGGTCACTGAGAGACAAGGGAGACATTCAAGTGGTGGAGGGAGTGAAGAGATTTAGACAGCACATGCACGATGGGTTGAATGGCCTCCTTCTATGTTGTATCATTCTCTGATGAGAGCCAGGAGGCTGGTTCCTAATGTCAGAGATGTGGGGAAAGACTGAAAGGACTTGGGCTTTTCAATCTGGACAGGAGGCATTTGAGAGGTGATTTTATATAAGATAGTATATTGTTTGGAAAGGGTTAATCCGGAATACTACTTTAGATTAAGCTGTTGGAGCAGGACCCGAGGTCACAGGTTCAAACTAGTAACTGGTAACTTCAAGACTGATATCAGGAGAGCATGATCAACACTTAGATTGGACTTTGGGGCATAATATTGTAGAGGTAAAATCCTGGAATCATTTAAGAAAGATGCAGGTGGGTGAAATGTTGGCTGTTTCTGGATGGGTGAATGGCCTTCCTTACCCATAAACATCTTGTGATCATGTAACCTGATCTGACCAAAATGTCAAGGAATGGAATTATCAGAAGGCAGTAAGGATGCTGCCAGGGTTACCGATGATGTTACTTAAGCTCTGTCCAGTACATCGCTTTTTGGATCTGTACCCCTGTGAGCAGCAATAGTTTATCGTGTTAATAGGTGCTTTAGGTTCATGTCACGGATGCTAATCTGGTGATCGCAACGACTACTGATTTCCATTCTTAAAACCTGATGCGTCACTGAAACAAAACATAACCTTTAACACCACACCAGGCCCTGCAAAGTATTCTCATCTTGGCTTCTCATCATTGTGACAAGACTCAATAAATCTGTTTTCACGGTGTTTGGATCGGCTTTGAAAAGAATGTTTAAGACTGCCTAAATACAGCCTACAGTACACCAGTGGGCTGAACTACATTCACTCTCCTTACTGCCAGCAAACTATTCAAATCACTGCTTTACTGTGGGACGTGGTAGGCAGCAACAGGGTCTGCCGCTAATGTTCGTCAGCAATAAACAGAATACAAAATATTCATTTATCAGCAGGTGTAATTCAGCTGGCAAACATTGTTGTTTCTGAATGTGAAAATGGGGAGTCAGTGTTTTCCCCTGATCAACTAAATGACTTGTACTCAGGACTTCTCCACATTAATTCTTATACTTCAATCTCGAGTGCCTCTTTCTCACCGGATTTAGGGTCAGGGCTTAGCTCCTTCATTCACTGTAGGCTGCTCATTGAAGCTTGTCCATCTGCAGCTGTGACTCTCTCTAACTTAGTAAAAAGTGACAGCTTTCACACTGCACTGTGAAACACAGCTCCATTGTAGTCACCTCCAAATCAAAAGCTTCTGGGCGGTGGGGCAGGCTAAAGACTTCCACACGGAACATGAAAGCTGCCGACTTTAAAGTGTGAGGTAACCTCTTCCAAATCACCAACAAAAGAACTCACGGGTCTTCTTTATGATTTAGTAGTTATTAGACCGGGACAATTGAGAGAAACCATTCTATGTCATGCTAACTTGGGCAAGTCATGCAATAGCTCGTATAAAATGTTTTAATGTTACTATGGAAACGTACAGAAATATTATTTATTTTGCAATTGTTACTGGGAAAGTAGAGAACCATTTTACAATGAACCCACAGAAAAATGTAATCAGTTTCTATTCCAAGTGTTGGATGAGGCTGCGTGGAATAAATCACAGCACAACTTATTAATTCTATTGGATACTAAACAAACAATCACAAATCCTCCAGCACATTGTTCCAGGTTTGCTGTACTGAATAAATGGTACAAGATTCTATAGCACACCGCACGGCATCTTTTCCTTATGTTATTGTGAGTGAAAAAGTTAATGCAAAATATTCATACAATACGTACATTATAACAGTAGCATTGGTGCAAAGCATTTTGTCACACCAAGATCACAGTGCAATGAAACCACTTTACACTGATAGAACATAAGAACATAAGAAATAGGAGCAGAAATCGGCCATTTGGCCCCTCGAGCCTACTCCGCCATTCAATAAGATCACGGCTGATCTGATCTTGGCCTCAACTCCACTTTCCTGCCCGTTCCCCATAACCCTTGACTCCCTCATCATTCAAAAATCTGTCTATCTCCATCTTAAATATATTCAATGACCCAGCCTCCACAGCTCTCTGGGGTAGAGAATTCCAAAGATTCATGACTCTCCAAGAGAAAAAATTCCGCCTCATTTCTGTTTTAAATGGGCAACCCCTTATTTTGAAACTATGCCCCTTAGTTCCAGATTCCCCCCCGAGGGGAAACATCCTCTCTGCATCTATCCGATCAAGCCCCTTCAGAATCTTATATGTCTCAATAAGATCCGCTCTCATGAAACAGTTACAGTGTAAAAGCAGACTAAATCCAGAGTTAGGATAAAGCCTGATGGCAGAGCCAAACTCCAAGATCTGGTTGGGCCTTAACTCCAGCTCTACACCAACTACTAGTTTTACAACAACGAGGTCCAACACCGCCTCCAGTGCACCAGCGCAGCTTTCGGTCGCCTGAGGAAGAGAGTGTTCGAAGATCAGGCCCTCAAATCTGGCACCAAGCTTATGGTCTACAGGGCTGTAGTGATACCCGTTCTCCTATGTTGTATATGCAAGCACTCTCTAGTAATGACTCCATGAAGCAAGGTTATGGTACTTGAACTGTATTGACCTTAGTCCTTTATTGCAGCTCCTAGAGTGAGGACATCAAGAGGTGAGCTCCCTTTTATACTGGGTTACCTGCAGTGTACAGGTGACCCTTAGGTCTCCAGCAGCAGCTCCTTCTGGTGTACAGGTACGGTGTATACAGGGTGTAGGTACATTCAGTGGTCTAGTGTTACAGTACATACATAACATGCATACATTAACAACACTCCCTCCTAAGCCTTTCCCAAGTCCTTATTGCCATGACATGGGGAGGTGATCAGTAGTGGACGGTGGGAGGTTGTGGTGAGGGTTGTGTGGGTGCTGGGTGTGATCCATCGTGGCTGCACATATCCATTTCCCCCCCGCCCCCCCCCCACCCCCATACATAGACCATGTGGGGTCACTGTTGGAGGATTCCGCAGTGATGGAGCAAGTACATGTTGTCATGGGTAAGGTGGTGGCGTTGTAGAACATTGTAGAACGGGTAGGTGGTGGCGTTTAATGGTGGGCAGGGCCACAGGATGGTGTGGCCTCCTTGTCCTCCATTGATGGTGGGAGTCTGGTCATCTCAGGTTCCGCCAGGAAAGCTGGAGGGTCCTGGCCTCTTGCTCCCGGTGCTGGCCCTGGTGGCCAGGGGGTTTAGGGCTGATCTGGGGCAAGTTGCCAGTGGTGGTGGCTGTGCTGCCCATTGACCGCTGTCCCTGCAGTGGGTCTGCTCCCACTGGGTGTGTGTGAGACCTTCCTGGGGCATCACATTGGTCCCGGAAGCGCAGGCTACATGATCAGGTAGCCCGCTGGACCTGGGTATTTCCCACAGGAAGTTTCCTTTGGCATTGACAGAATACATGTAGAACCCGGTATCATTTCTCATTCTATCATTAGTATACATGACACATTGGCTCCGATCGCAACTAGTCGACTCGACATTGTTATATCTCTTTACACTTTCGCATTTGTCACTTACAACGCTTTCTTGTGTGCTATCACTATCTCTGTACAAGGTTACATTTATCACGTTAGCATTACTGGCATCACTGTTCAACAGTACAAACTTGTTACTTACATCACTTTTTGCAGCATTCGTTACATTTCTCCCATTAGCATTGCCGGCATCACCATTTAACAGTACATTTGTATACCTGCATTCATTTATTTCACTTTTATCTTTAATATCACTGGCATCGCTGTGCCGAGAGTGGAACTGTCCCTTTAATTGTTTTGGGTTGGCGGTCTCCTTTAAGAGGGCCTTGCAATCTTTACCCCAATCCGGTTCGCCGCTCGGTAACACATGTTGTTCCCTCAACGCTGCCCCTTGTGGTCTGATCATGGCCATCTAGATTCCAGGTTCTTCGCCTCGTGGTACGAGGGCCATCTTCTCTCTCTCCGCGAGGTAGGCAGTGGTAATCCTTTTCTCATCAGGTTCTGCCACGAATGCCGGGAATCTATCTTCTGCGCCGATCTTCTTCCCTCAAAGTCCTGGCACTGGAGCCCGGAAAGTGAGGTCTGGTCATTCAGGTTGGATCATCTCGCTGCTGAGTTGCCATGCAGTCGAGTCGGATGGTAGGATTTTTAGGTGCCACGATGGATCCAAGTTTGGGGCTGCGTAGGATGTCGATTGCCGGGGCCCGGAGGCCATCATCGCTCCAACCGATTTGGACTTGCTTCATCCATCTTCTTCCCAGCAGCTTTGGACCATCACCGGCAACGATCCACAAGGGGAGCTTGTGCATCGTGCCGCCATGGGACACCTGGACCTCCACGCTGCCAATGACTGGGATGGTGCCTTTTGTGTAGGTGAGCAGCTTAGCCTGGATTGGTCGTTCGGCGGGATTGTCCCAGAGTTTCTCAAAGGCCGTCTGATTCATCAACGACTGGCTCGCCCCTGTGTCGATCTTCATCAAGACTGGAGCCCCATTGATTTCAACTTCCATTTTCCACGGGGAACTCTCGGTGGAGCAGGTATATATTCCATACTCCTCTTCCAGGGGCTGAGCAGCTTCGTCTTCATTAGTGCTGGAGCCCAGGTGGTCAGCCAACTCTTCTCCCACTCGGTGAGTAAAACTTTTTCTACACATTCTCTGAAGGTGACCTTTAGTGTTACAAAGACTATACCTGCAAAGGCTGTATCAGCACTCATGAGCCCTGTGGTTTCCTCCACAGCACCAGCACGGGGCTAGCCGGTTGGCCCGATGTGGCGAACTCAGGGTTGCGGGACTCGGGGCAGCATTCTTGCCTCTGAAAGTCACCATTCGGTTCACTGTGCTCGTCGGGTTAGAGTCCTGGGTGTGGATCATCATCCGCTTGGAGTTGTAGACCGAAATCATGAAGGCCTGGCTCAGTTTGATTACCTTCTGCAGGGTGACCGTAGTGTCCGCAGAGAGCAGCTTGATGAGGAGGCCCTCGTGGCCGATTCCAATAACGAAGATGTCCCTTAGTGCTTCAGTGAGCTGGTCGCCAAAATCACACGGTGCAGTCAATCTTCTCAGATCTGCAGCGTATTTAGCAATTTCTTGGCCTTCAGGCCGCCAGTGGGTGTTGAAGCGGTGTTTTGCTGTGAGGATGCTCTCTTTAGGTTTGAGTTGTTCTTGTATTAAAGTTACGAGCTCCGCATAGGTCTTGGTTGTCGTCTTCGCTGGGGCTAGCAGGTCCCTGGAGAGGCCATGGATAGTGGGCTCACAACTGCTTCGCAAGATGGCTCTGCGCTTGTTCACCAGCGAGATCGGTGAGTCCCCAGCCAGATCGTTTGCGATGAAAAAGTGTTCTAGCTTTTCTCAAAGATATCCCAATCTTCCCCATCAGCGAATTGTTGGAAGTTGCTTAGGTTAGACATATTGTGTGTGGAAATTCGTGACCTCGTCGTTCGTTGCTGTATTTGCAAGCACTCTCTAGTAATGACTCCACGAGGCAAGGATATGGTACTTGAACTGTATAGACCTTAGTCCTTTATTGCAGCTCCTAGAGTGAGGACACCAAGAGGTGAGCTCCCTTTTATACTTGGTTACCCTTAGGTCTCCAGCAACAGCACCCTCTGATGTACAGGTATGGTGTATACAGGGTGTAGATACATTCAGTGTTCTAGTGTTACAGTACATACATTAACATGCATACATAACATCCTATATGACTCAGAAACGTTGACAATATACAGAAGACACCTCAAATCGCTGGAGAAATAACACCAACGATGTCTCCGCAAGATCCTGCAAATCCCCTGGGAGGATAGACACACCAACGTTAGTGTCCTCGACCAGGCCAACATCCCCAGCATCAAAGCACTGACCACACTCGACCAGCTCCGTTGGGTGGGCCACATTGTTCGCATGCCCGGCACAAGACTCCCAAAGCAAGCGCTCTACTCGGAACTCCTACACGGCAAGTGAGCCCCAGGTGGGCAGAGGAAATGTTTCAAGGGCACCCTCAAAGCCACCTTGATAAAGTGCAACATCCCCACTGACACCTGGGAGTCCCTGGCCCAAAGACTGCCCTAAGTGGAGGAAAAGCATCCAGGAGGGCGCTGAACACCTCGAGTCTCGTCGCCGAGAGCATGCAGAAACTAAGCAAGGCAGCGGAAGGAGCATGCGGCAAACCAGACTCCCCACACACCCTTTCCTTCAATCACTGTCTGTCCCACCTGTGACAGAGACTGTAATTCCCATATTGGACTGTTCAGTCACCTGAGAACTCAGTTTTAGAGTGGAAGCAAGTCTTCCTCTGTTTCGAGGGACTGCATATGATGATGATGATGACTATTTATGCCCATAATACCATAGAAGCTTACAGTACAGAAGGAGACTGTTTAGCCCATTGTGTCTGTGTTTGTTTGGAATTCTACGCCATTGCTGATTGCACCAGTGTGACCAGCAGAAGGTCCATGATATGCCATGATGTGCCATATTCCTCCTTCAGCCACGAGGCTTCGGATTTTTTTTCTCTGCCTTGTTTCGACCCCAAGTGTAGATGAGTGGCAAACCTTTCATCTTCAAGTTGCTCATTTTTAAACTTGACCCTGAGTGACCTTTGTTCCTATAGCTGTGCGTTCACAATTTTGTGATCCGGAACCAATTTGCAGCCTAACTGATGTAGCTATCTGAGGCAGGCTAATAGTCTGATAAATAATCATGGGGGGGAAATAAATCAACCAGAATGAGCTTGTAAAGTAGAGAGGGAGATTTTGGAATGGTAATGTTTGTGTTGTGATGTACAATGACTCTGGTGCACGATAGAATCAAAGGGTACTGACATTGTTTTTTTCAATGAAAAATGTACAGAAAAAGATTGCTAAGACATTTAAATGTATATGCGTTTTCAGGGAGGCTGAAGCTTTTCATGACCAGATAATGGATTGGAACAAGTTTGAGTGCATTTTGCCCTGTGATTCCATTACCAAGTGACTCAAGCCTGTGTTCATGACACAGCTCACTATCCTTACACTGTAACAGTGCAGAAAGCTTTGTCCTCCACTTGCTGCTTTTGATGACAAAAGCCATCAACCAGATTAAAAATATCATCACCTTATTTTCGATTCTATGAAACAGTTTGGAATGAAACAGATGAAATTCCTCCGACCAATAATATTCGTGGGAAATGTCAGTGACATACGTAGATTTCCAGTTTGTACTAGGACATGGGGCTTTTTCAATAAAATTATCAACAGGTGAAACTTCACTCCTGGGGTGTCACTGGGGCAGATTGTGGGGTGAGGGGAGAGGAATAAAGCAGATATTCAGGCCACTCGTATAAGGCCAACTCTAGGGCAGTATGGTTGGGCAGCTGCCTGCTAAGACAGGAGTTTATTTTATTAATCATCTCTACTGGAGATTTATAGAAACTCTCTTCGACTAGAATGATTTAATAGGAAACTTTTACATGTTTTAAATAATTATGATACATAAAGGGATGTCATTTTAATGAACACTGTTCAGTAAACTGTAAGCCAATTTGCACACACAAACAGCAATGAGATAAATGACCAGTTAATCTGTTTTTGTGATGTCGGTTGAGGGATAAATATTGGCCAAAACACCAGGAGAACTCCCCTGCTCTTCTTCGTATAGTACCATGGGATCTCTTACATCTAATTGAATAGCCAAGATAGGTCCTTAGCTTAACTTCTCATCCAAAAGATGGCACCTCCAACAATGCCGCACTCCTTCAGTACTGCACTGAAGTCTCAGGCTAGATTGTGTGCTCAGCTGGGGTTTGAGACAAGAGGTTGCGAAGATCCATTTTTATTTAAATGGCACCTGCAAGAATTTTTACTCCTTCAATGCTGAGTGCTACTTTCCTGTTGCAGAAATGCAATCATTCCATTATAATTCCAATCCAATTCAGGGTGGAAAGGGTTAACCCTGAGCCACATGTTGCCTCTCTTTTGAATTATTTTTGTAGAAATTGATATTGTCTGTGGTTCAACCAGATAAAAATAGTATTTTATTGTATTGTCACAGTTCATTAGGTGCATTCAAGGTATTTGAATTGACCTCTTGAATAGATTTAGAGCTGAAAAGGATAATGAAATATTTATTTCCTATTGTTCTGGTGAAAGTGTCAAACCCTTCTTGAGAGTGATATAATATCTTCGACTATTTTCAGGATGGATGTGTTTTCTGTGTAGCTGCCACCAGTGTAGCAATATCTGTACACAGCAAAACCTTTAACCTAACAAAGTGTTTACATAGCAGTCAGCCGGCCAGAGAATCCATGTCTACATCAGGAGCGAATTATCCGCACATTCCAAACAAAGACCATCATTTCAGATTACCTGAGATGTGCAGTGCAGTCGCGCTCATTTGCATGATTATGTTCCCTTTTTGCTGGACTCTTGCAGTCAATCATCTACATATCAGTCCCATAATACCTACCAGTTTTAACGTTATTTGCCTTATTGGATTGCATCTCCAACCAGGGCATACATAATCTGTCTATGCACCTGTGTCTTTGTTCTTGACAGTCCACGATACTCCAAATGAGGCTAATATCCAAGATGAAAAGGGAGGACTGCAGGTTTGCCGTCTGTACTCCATTTACTCTCGTGCACCATATGGACAAATGTGTGCCTGTCATTTATCAATATATTTTCAAAGTAAATTTAAAAATCTGGATGACAAGAAGTTCCCAGTAATGACCCTACCCTTCGACCCACCCAATAAGAAAATCAGGAAAATTCTATCTAGTAACAAAATGGTAAAATTGGATGATAGTCTCATATGGGGGGAAACTGCAACTTGGAATAGCTCTGTTGAAAGAACTCAAAGTAAATGTTGGGTGTATTCTTGGTGCACAGATCATTTCTGAATGCTGGTCCAGTTGTTGTATGTAGCCAGACAGTATTATTTAATTCATCAGGACAGCCCAGTTACTCAGTGACGGAGATATATTGTGCACACATATCTAAGCAATGTCCAGACCTGGGGCTAAACCTTGGACAGGATAGTTTTGAACCTGGGAGTAAGTGGTATGTGTATGTAGATTTTCTGACTGACGGTATTTCCAAAAGAGCTCTGCGCTCTCGTACTCTCCTGACCTGCTGAGTAGTTCCAGCATTTATTGTCTTTACTCTCATGCTAACTTCCTCTCTGTCTTTTTCAATGAAGGCATTGGCCCGTTTAAAATAAGCAGGTAACAAGCTACATTTAAGTGGCACAGAGAAGAGCATGTTAGACATTCTTATTTGGACAAACTCTCCTACGTTGTGTTTTAAGCCTCTGTGAGTGGCGGGGAATATCTCGTCGATGACATGAGGTGAAAGTTGAGTTGTATTGATCTTTGGATGTAAATGAAGGGTTGACTTTCTCGTTTGGAGCAAAGCCAATTCCTATATGGACACGACTAACCTTTCCCAATTTTGTAAAAGATTGAATAATTTTATTCCAATGCAGGGAAGAACCTAAACCTTTCCTTGCTTCCTTCTTTTAGGCAACTGTTACTGCCTCTGCCTGTGCTGAAAGTGAACCAGTCTCAAAAAAAGTCACCTCAGCGACTTGAACTAGCAGAGTGGCTGAGAGCACCTGTCACCACTCTCCCAGCAACTCTTTCTTTACTGAAGCACCTCTTTCTAAATCAGTCCTCAGGTCCTGACAAAAGTCAGGATCTGTATAGTTTATCCATCAAAATCTGCTCAACTGTTGATTCTTAGTGTGGTAAGAACGCATAATTATGCTGCTATCTCTCTAATCGTAGCCCGAGAATCACCTGCAACGGCTTCTCTTCCCACCCCCGCATCGTTACCTCTGGTGTCCCCAAAGATCTATCCTTGCCCCCCTCCTATTTCTCATCGACATGTTGCCCCTTGACGACATCATCCGGAAACACAGCGTCAGTTTCCACATGTACGCTGATGACACCCAACTCTAATTACCACCACTTCTCTCGACCCCTCCACGGTCTCTAAATTAACAGACTGCTTGTCCGACATCCCGTTCTGGATGAGCAGAAATTTTCTCCATTGAACATTGGGAAGACTGAAGCCATTGTTTTCAGTCCCAGCCACAAACTCCGTTCCCTAGCTACTGACTCCATCCCTCGC
Source organism: Pristiophorus japonicus (assembly GCF_044704955.1). Lineage (NCBI taxonomy): Eukaryota > Metazoa > Chordata > Chondrichthyes > Pristiophoridae > Pristiophorus > Pristiophorus japonicus. The sequence continues at coordinate 4,302,613 of NC_091998.1, read as the reverse complement.
CCCAACTCCTGTCTGAGGCTGAACCAGACTTCGCAACCTTGGTGTCATATTTGACACTGTAATGTGTTTTCGACCACATATCCGCAGCATAACTAAGACCACCTATTGCCACCTCCGTAGCAGCTCATCCGCTGCTGAAGCCCTCATCCATGCCTTTGTTACCTCTAGACTTGACTATTCCAATGCACTCCTGGCTGGCCTCCCACATTCTACCCTACGTAAACTAGAGGTGATCCAGAACTCAGCTACCCCGTGTCCTAACTCACACCAAATCCTGCTCATCTATCAATCCTGTACTCACTGACCTACATTGACTTCCGGTTAAGCAAGGCCTCGATTTCAAAATTCTCATCCTTATTTTCAAATCCCTCCATGGCCCTCGCCCCTCCCTACCTCTGTAATCTCCTTCAGCCCCACAACCCCCCGCGATGTCTGCGCTCCTCAAATTCTTCCCTCCAGAGCATTCCTGATTATAATCACTCAACCATTGGTGGCCGTGCCTTCTGTTGCCTGGGCCCCAAGCTCTGGAACTCCCTCCCTAAACCTCTCCACCTCTCTATCTCTCTTTCCTCCTTCAAGACGCTTCTTTAAACATATCTCTTTGATCAAGCTTTTGGTCACCTGCGCTAATCTCTACTTATGCGACTCGGTGTCAAATTTCTATCTCTACCCCTGTGAAGCGCCTTGGGACGTTTCACTACATTAAAGACGCTAAATAAATACAAGTTGTTGTTGTTAATATCATTGTTGAGGACCAGCACTCTTCCTCCTCTTCCTCCTCGCTCTGTTTCCCCTCTGTCGTACACAAATTGCAAAAGAAATTAGACCGGAAAATTGCAGGTAGTGTGCAAAATATATTTGTTCTTAGTGTGTTAAATGCTAAAATGTTATTGCACACCAATTCTGAACATGCAGCAAGGGTTTCCTATATTGGACATATTTAATGACATTTGTGCTTTTAAAAAGGGCACTTTCTTAATATAGCCTTAATCACTCCTAAGCAGCTATAGAACTAACCAGCATTTAAATTTTCTCCTGATTCTTATAATTAAACAAAATACTAGCAGATCTCTCCTGCCATTGATCATGATAAGTCAAACATTGGCTGTTTTAAGAACATAAGAAATAGGAGCAGGAGTAGACCATACGGCCCCTCGAGCCTGCTCCGCCATGTAATACGATCATGGCTGATCCGATCATGGACCCAGGTCCACTTCCCTGCCCGCTCCCCAGGAGCGTGCAATACTTCATGTATTATTCTGCTGCTAAGCTAGAAATATGTTGAAGATGCCCTCTTCAACATATTTCTAGCTTTGTGGCCTTTTAAGGCAACAAAGTCAGCTGTTTGTTTGCAGATTGACGAGTGCTTATAAACTCAGCTCCAGGTCAGAAGAAACTGGAAGAAACTGCAGCTTTTTCCTCTTTTTCACATGTGATCTTTTGACATTTTGAAGTGTGACATCTGAAGTGTGACAGACAACAATAGACACGAAACATTTCTACACATAGATCTTTATCAAGCAACTCCTTTAAAGGTTGGTGGTCATCACAGGATATTGCCCTGGAAGACAATTGATCTTACCTGTAACTGTTACATTTGTTCTACCTCCAATGCTGGCCTCTAGCACATTCCCGATTTTATTCGCTCCACCATTGGCGTTCGTAGTTTCAGCTACCCGGGCCCTAAGCTCTGGAATTCCCTCCCAAAGCCTCTCCACTTTTCTCTCCTCCTTAAAACCTACCTCTTTGACCAAGTTTTGGTCACTTGACCTAATATTTGCTTATGTGGCTCAGTGTCAAATTTTGTTTCATAATCACTCCTGTGAAGCACCTTGGAGATTTTACTACTGTTATATATGTAAACTTGTATATACTTTGTACAGCCACCAGAGGGCTCATCCCCTGGAGTCCCAAGGGATCCCATAATCCCTTGGGAGCACAGGTATTTAAGGAGGCCTCACAGGTTGGAGGGGCACTCTGGAGACCTGAAATAAAAGACTCAGGTCACACTTTACTTTGAGCTCTCAGTGTTCAGTCTGACTCTTTCTCCATACATAACAACTGGCGACGAGATACAGATATCGAACCCAAAGATGCAGAGAACAGTGAGCATCCTGGAGAAATTCTCGGAGGGAGATGATTGGGAAACTTTTGGGGAGCGACTCGACCAATACTTCGTAGCCAATGAGCTGGATGGAGAAGAGAACGCTGCCAAATGAAGGGCGATCCTCCTCATCATCAGTGGGGCACCAACATATGGCCTCATGAAAAATCTGCTTACTCCAGCAAAACCCATGGAGAAATCATACGATGATTTGTGTACACTGGTCTGGGAGCATTTGAACCCGAAGGAAAGCGTTCTGATGGCGAGGTACCAGTTCTACACCTACAAGAGGTCTGAAGGCCAGGAAGCGGCGAGTTATGTCGCCGAGCTAAGACGCCTTGCAGGACATTGCGAATTTGAAGGACACTTGGAGCGCATGCTCAGAGACTTTTTCGTACTTGGCAATGGCCATGAAACCATACTTCACAAACTTTTGACTGTAGAGACCCCAACCTTGAGTAAAGCCATAGCGATAGCTCAGGTGTTCATTGCCACCAGTGACAATACTAAGCAAATCTCTCAGCACGCAAGTACTGCTACCAGTACTGTGAACAAAGTGATGTTGTTTTCAAATCGCAACATACAGGACAGGTCACACATGCCTGCAGCTACACGTCCACAGATGTCTCAGAATCTACCATCAAGGGTGATGAATGCAAGGCCATTAACATCTTGTTGGCACTGTGGGGGTGATCATTGTTTCCATTCATGCCGCTTCAAAGGGTACGTTTGCAAGGACTATGGAACAATGGGACACCCCCAATGAGTGTGCAGGCGTGCTGCAAATCCTGTTAAACCTGCAAGCCACCAGGTTGTAGAGGAGGACAGATCCACGGAGGATCATGACGAACCAGAGCCTCAGACCGAGGAGGCAGAGGTACATGGGGTGCACACATTCACCACAAATTGTTTCCCGATAATGCTGAACGTTGAACTAAATGGACTCCCCGTGTCAATGGAGCTGGACACAGGCGCGAGCCAGTCCAGCATGGGCAAAAAGACTTTCGAGAAATTATGGTGCAGCAAGGCCTCAAGGCCAGTCTTAACTCCCATTCGCATGAAACTAAGAACTTACACAAAAGAACTGGTTATGGTAACACTGCTGATTACAGGAAACGATTAATAGTTACTTGTAATTGTAATTGCCACAGATTCTGACGGTGCCGTCAGTTTCCTACGATGGAGCGGTGCACAAGCTACCACTCTGGGTGGTACCAGGCGATGGTCCCCCGCTGCTCGGCAGGAGCTGGCTGGGAAAGATATGCTGGAACTGGGATGACGTCCGATCGCTATCGTTCGCTGATGACACTTCGTGTGCCCAGGTCTTAAACAAGTTCCCTTCACTGTTCGAACCAGGCATCAGGAAATTCCAAGGAGCAAAAGTGCAGATCCACCTAATTCCGGGGGCGCAACCCATCCATCACAAGGTGAGAGCAGTACCGTCCATAATGAGAGAAAAGGTGGAGATCGAGTTAGACCGGTTGCAAAGAGAGGGCATCATTTCCCCGATCGAGTTCAATGAGTGGGCCAGTCCAATTGTTCCTGTCCTCAAGGGAGACGGCACCGTCAGAATCTGTGGCAATTATAATTACAAGTAACTATTAATCGTTTCTCCCTGTAGGACCAATACCCACTACCAAAGGCCGACGACCTCTTTGCAACGCTGGCGGGAGGAAAGACATTCACGAAGCTGGATTTGACTTCAGTCTACATGGCACAGGAACTGGAGGAATCATCAAAGGGCCTCACCTGTATCAACACGCACAAAGGTGTTTTCATCTATAACAGGTACCGGTTTGGAATTCGATCAGCGGCGGCGATATTCCAGAGAAACATGGAAAGCTTACTAAAGTCGGTCCCGCACACCGTGGTCTTCCAGGACGACATCTTGGTCACAGGTTGGGACACAGTCGAGAGGAGAAAGAGGTCCTTAGTCAACTCAACCACATGGGGCTCAGGTTAAAACACTCGAAGTGCATTTTCCTGGCGCCTGAAGAGCAGCTTTTGGGGAGGAGAATCGCGGCAGATGGCATCAGGCCCACCGATTCGAAGACAGAGGCAATCGAGAACGCACCGAGGCCACAGAACGTGACGGAGCTGTGGTCGTTTCTAGGACTCCCGAACTACTTTGGTAACTGCTTACCGGGTCTCAGCAGACTGTTAGAACCACTGCGCGTCTTACTGCGTAAAGGGAACGAATGGGCATGGGGCATGCTTTACCAGTGCTGAGTTCAAAGAATTCATGATCCGCAACGGGATCAAACATGTCACAGCTGCCCCGTTTAAACCAGCGTCCAATAGACAGGCAGAGAGAGCAGTACAAACCATCAAGCAAGGCTTGAAGAGGGTAACGGAAGGCTCACTGCAGACTCATCTATCCCGAGTCCTGCTTAGCTACCGCATGAGATCCCATTCGCTCACGGATATCCCACCTGCTGAACTGCTCATGAAAAGAGCACTTAAGGCAAGGCTCTCATTAGTTCACCCTGATCTACATGAACAGGTAGAGAGCAGGCGGCTTCAATAAAGTGCATACCATGATAGCACAAATGTGTCACGTGAGATTGAAGTCAATGATCCTGTATTTGTATTGAATTATGGACAAGGTCCCAAGTGGCTTCCTGGCACTGTCGTGGCCAAAGAGGGGAGCAGGGTGTTTCAGGTCAAACTTTCAAATGGACTCATTCACCGGAAACACTTGGACCAAATCAAACTCAGATTCACGGACTATCCTGAGCAACCCACCTTGGACCCTACCTTCTTTGACTCCCGAACATACACACCAGTGGCAACCGGCACCACGGTTGGCCACGAAGCAGAACCCATCATCCACAGCAGCCCAGCAGGACCCACCTCACCAGGCAGCCCAGCAAGGCCAGCTGCACAGCAGCCCAGCGAGGGCCCAACAATTGACTCACCAATGCCAGCTTTCACACCGAGACAATCAACCAGGTTAAGAAGGGCCCCAGATCGACTCACATTGGAAATAGTTACACTATTAACTTTCGGGAGAGGGGGGGTGGGGTGTTGTTATATATGTAAACTTGTATATACTCTGTACAGCCACCAGAGGGCTCATCCCCTGGAGTCCCAAGGGATCCCATAATCCCGTGGGAGCACAGGTATTTAAGGAGGCCTCACAGGTTGGAGAGGCACCCTGGAGACCTGTAATAAAAGACTAGGGTCACACTTTACTTTGAGCTCACAGTGTTCAGTCTGACTCTTCCTACATACATAACAACTACATTTAAAGGAGCTATATAAATGTAAATTATTGTTACATTTAGCACACAAAGATAAATATCGACAGAGTATGATAACTTCATCATGGCACTGTATCGAAAAGAATGCTTTTCAAACTGACTTTTCCAATACTTTCATAGTAAAACAGATTGTAGCGAGACAGGCTGACGATTCTTCCCTATTGATCCAGGAGCTGCTCATAAAACTTCCCCAGCTAAGGATGTTTTTTTGGTCCCCTCCTTTACATCGCCTGCCCCTCGGTGACCAAACAGCGCTGCCTTTTTAAGGGCAATCACTGTGAAGGTGTTGGCACAGATACTGGTCCATTGCACGAGTGATTCTGATTCACCAGTTTGACCAACCAAGGTCAAAGTATATTTCTTTAAAATATGGTTATTGTTGCTGTAATTGCACACATCTTTCAAAGGGGCATCTTCATCACTGGAAAGCAGAATGGGAAACATTTCCAAGATGGTTGTACACAGTGACTGTGCTGATGTTTACCATGTTGCCATAATAAAAAAATACAATCACATGATGAAGCCATCGTGGGGAAGATTGACTTTCTGTGTTGCGTAGAATGGACATTATAAACCCATTTATAAAGAATGTGGTTACAATTTCACCACAGAGGAGATCTTCCCCCCACATTGCGTCCATCTGGTATCATTCTAATGAATCTGACAGATAGCTCTTCTATTCTCTCTCTCCCCCTGAAAAGGGAAATGACCTTCATTTAATTTACAGTAAGTCGCATTGCAGCTGTAGACGACAGATGTTATTCTTACCAAGAATGAGAATTCGTCAGATAATCAAAAAAATAGATTTGTAATTTATAAACAGTGATACACACACCCGTTGTTAATGAGGATAGTGTGACTAGCCTGCACCCTGTTAAATGAGTACTTGGGCTCATCTGAAACCCATTAATGGAGCCACAGCATGTTAATGTGAGACTGGAACACATATGTTATGTGTTAATAGAGACTGCAACCTGCTAACGGGATCATTTAAGCACACACCTGTAACATGTTAATGGAAAACCTAAACAGAAAAAGAACAATGTGATGGACTAAAGGTGGTATTTATTATTCATTGTTCATTTCAAGTTACGTTTCTCAATTTTTCAAAGGGAAGTGAATCGCTCTTAGATATTATTTGGACGGAAACGCTGTTTCAATTTTTATCAGTGTGACAAAAATGAACCATCTCCTACTTGCAGCGTCTCTGAGCATGGCTTCCCATGGAAATGTCGAATAAATCACATGCTATCATTTTCATTAACGATATTGGGGATGAAATTCAACTTTTGGGGGGGGGAATGCAAAATGGGTGGTAGGGGATTCTCCCCCCCCACCCCCCCTTTATACACCCTTGACTTGAAGTCAATGGAAAGAGGTTCGGGCGGGAGGTATAATGGGTTGCCAATTCGCTAACACCCATTTTGCGCCCTCCCCCCGTTCCCACAAAGTTACATTTCAACCCCATTGTGACCATAACAAGAGTGTCTTGTTAGTGAAAAGTGTATAATAACAGGCGTTTTCTTTTTAATAGCCGAATGATGGACAGCTAAGATTTGTTTTTTCTTGTGGTCCAATGGAAGCTGAGAGTGTAATCATTAATTATAAAAGAGAAGTACTTAAAACTGTTAAACATCAAAGTGACTTTGAAACATTCCAGCATATCAGAGTGCAACATTTAACCTTTATATATAATGTGCTGTGCCAGATCTTGCAAAATATTTCCATGGGAACGGATTGGCCATCAATCACTTGAATAAAGTGGGTGGACGAATCCAGGTGTTGAACCCATACCATCCATGAATGGATTGACAAGATTCTGTGTGCTCAAGCAGATGGAATGGAAAGAACCTGTGCATGATTGTTTCCAGGAATTGAGTGCATTCCCATCACTGACATAGAAACATAGAAACACAGAAAATAGGTGCAGGAGTAGGCCATTCGGCCCTTCAAGCCTGCACCGCCATTCAATGATTCATGGCTGAACATGCAACTTCAGTACCCCATTCCTGCTTTCTCGCCATACCCCTTGATCCCCCTAGTAGTAAGGACTACATCTAACTCATTTTTGAATATATTTAGTGAATTGGACTCAATAACTTTCTGTGGTAGAGAATTCCACAGGTTCACCACTCTCTGGATGAAGAAGTTTCTCCTCATCTCGGTCCTAAATGGCTTACCCCTTATCCTTAGACTGTGACCCCTGGTTCTGGACTTCCCCAACATTGGGAACATTCTTCCTGCATCTAACCTGTCTAAACCCGTCAGAATTTTAAACGTTTCTATGAGACCCCCTCTCATTCTTCTGAACTCCAGTGAATACAAGCCCAGTTGATCCAGTCTTTCTTGATATGTCAGTCCCGCCATCCCAGAAATCAGTCTGGTGAACCTTTGCTGTACTCCCTCAATAGCAAGAATGTCCTTCCTCAAGTTAGGAGACCAAAACTGTACACAATACTCCAGGTGTGGCCTCACCAAGGCACTGTACAACTGTAGTAACACATCCCTGCCCCTGTACTCAAATCCCCTCGCTATGAAGACCAACATGCCATTTGCCTTCTTAACCGCCTGCTGTACCTGCATGCCAACCTTGTCCTACTGGACAGATATGAAATGAGTTTGTGGAGCCTCAAGCCAATTCCAAATGGATGTGAATCCACAGCACAGAGCTGTCCGGCATTTAACACTAATTTGACAACCTCACTCAGTCAGAGAAACCTCAGAGATGGCTGGAATGGGAAATGGAAAAATCGCAATGGTGCAGTAGAAGGTAAAAACTGACCAACTGGAGAATCCTGTACATTAACATGCTGAAACTTGGTGATGGAATAGACACCATTCTCTACTTTCTAGCTCTTGCTAATGCATGTGCCTCAGGATAATGGATTGTTTTTATGGGTGCATGCACAGCTTGTACTACCTGTACACACTGTCCTAACGCTGGAGTATTGCTCTGTCTGGTGACAGAGACATGCTAGTGTTTGTGGCTGAATACGCACACTGCTGTATCTGTACAAGATCAGTGCTGTTCCAGCTTTTGGGAGGAAATTGTAGCATCCGGGAGCAATGAGTATGACCTGGCTGGGTATAAAAGCACACGTTCATCTCAATCTCACTCCAGTTTTTACCTTCTACTGCACCATTGCGATTTTTCCATTTCCCACTCCAGCCATCTCTGAGGCTTCTCTGACTGAGTGAGGTTGTCAAATTAGTGTTAAATGCCGGACAGCTCTGTGCTGTGGATTCACATCCATTTGGAACTGGCTTGAGGCTCCACAAACTCATTTCATATCTGACCTTTGCAACTTTCAAAGAGACAAACTTTCATCCCATCTGTGTTGGATTCAGAGTCTGACGTCAGAGGTGAAAGAAGCACGTTCTCACACTGAACCGCCAGTGCTGCCTCAGCGTTTCATTAAATCATTTGATTGTAATTTCAAATTTAGAAGTCGTAAAGGAACAACTGTGCAGATATTCAGATGAAGATAGTAATCTGTTACATCTCACAGTCTGGAGCTCCCCCCCTAAACCCTTCTGCCTTGAAAACTCTTCTCAAACATCTCTTTGAATATTGCTTCAGTCACCACCCCAATTCCTTCCGACTACAACTCAACTGGCTGTTTCCTTCTCGAGAAAGCACCTTAGGATATCGAAATTAAAGGCATTATATGTATGCAAGCTGTAGTGGTATTTGCAAACCACTAAGAATGGGATATATCTTGATTGAGTCATTAATGTATATTTTGGGTGCGATTTATTTGTTTGCAGAAAGAAAAACAAGTAATACTTCAGTCTTCTGTGTCTGCAGAATAGGAGATGGACCAGAATCTTAAGGCATGCTATTCTTTGTTCTCTGGATGAACATGGATCATGTTAATGTCATGCTCTGCAGTCTTGCCTCTTGTCAGCTTTTTTTGATTTTGCCTTTTACTCTCCACACCTTCACTTCCCTCTTTGTTCAAGTGCAGGAATTCTGACAATTTAGCCCTCAAGACCGCAAATCAACAGCACTGTTGTGATTTTGAAGAGCTGTGTGAAAAGGAAGTTTTTTATGGTTTCTTGGTGTAGAGAGGGAGTGTTAGCAATCTGTGTACAACAAAGGTCACGACACTTAGAGGCGGGGGGCGGGGGGCGGTGGGGGGGAGCTCTTTAGAAACAGCCAGCAGCGAATTTTGCTGTCAACCCTCCCGTGTCAGCAGTTACTCAATGTTAAACTTCATGAAATTAGCAAGTTGTAGACAAATACACGCATTTGTGCATCTTTCTTTCTTGTGGTGTCTGCTGCTGTCTCTCATTCTCTCCTGCTAATTTTGTTTCATACTCCCTCCTAATTTAAAATTTAATAATACATTTAAGACTCTTTTTGTGGAGGAAATATTTTTCTTCAATCAGGATAAGTAAAAGCGAAAGCTTTTGACAATGCACTAATCTTCTCTCACAAATGGAATAATCCACGAGTGAAATTTTTGCCAGAGGACTCCAGCGTGTTGAAATGTTCGTGTGCATTTTACCATTGATAAGTCTGTCAGAAAGCCAGCGGAGGGTAAAGGTCGCCAGTGCCATTAGTACACGTGGGTAATCAATAAAGCATAGGGTAATAAATATAAACTGGGCAGGTAGGAGGTTGCAGAACAGTAACATGATCGAGGAGTTCAACCGATGTGGTCACATTCTCACCAATATCGATGTAATTTATACATATAAAGCAACCCAATTTACCCACAGATAAGATAAGTGGCTGCTTGCAGGGACCTTGAATTGGATTCTCTCTGGTTAACCCAGCATTACATGCAGTTGAAGCCAATGAACTGGCAGTTAGTAAAAAGTAACTCACTCAGCCCCCTCAGATTAAAAACTGTTAGCTTAGTGGTTTGATTTATATTCCACTGATTTGGATCTTTATTTGGATGGAATTATGTTCCATTCATTTCTATATTGGGTTTCAAACCGATCAGATAAACACAATTCTTGGAGCAAGCATATTCTCCAATTATCTCTGGTTTGTGGCTTGACATTCGTAGCGAATCGATCCATTTTGTTTTGGCCTCACCACCACACAATCCCTGGCTGTGTAGAGGGGTGTGTTCAAAAGGAATGCAGGGAATGGCATCACACCGAAAAGGGTGAATAGCAGGAAGAGAAGTGGTTGAAGAAATCTGAAAAGAGCAAAGAAAGAAACAAGAGCGAATAAAGAGAGTAAGGTCCGACTAAAGAAGGAAGGGGCACCACCCTACAACAACAACAATTTGTATTTATATCGCGCCTTTAACATAGTAAAACGTCCCAAGGAGCTTCACAGGAGTGTTATGGGACAAAATGTTTGACACCAAGCCACATAAGGAGAAATTAGGGCAGGTGACCAGGTTTTAACATAGAAACATAGAAAATAGGTGCAGGAGTAGGCCATTCGGCCCTTTGTGCCTGCACCGCCATTCAATGAGTTCATGGCTGAACATGCAACTTCAGTACCCCATTCCTGCTTTCTCGCCATACCCCTTGATCCCCCTAGTAGGAGCATCTTAAAGGAGGAATGAGAGGTAGAGAGGCGGAGAGGTTTAGGGAGGGAGTTCCAGAGCTTGGGGCCCAGGCAACGGAAGGCACGGCCACCAGTGGTTGAGCGATTATAATCAGGGATGCTCAAGATGGCAGAATTAGAGATCATAAGAACATAAGAAATAGGAGCAGGAGTAGGCCATTCGGCCCCTCAAGCTTGCTCCGCCATTCAATAAGATCATGGCTGATCTCATCATGGACTCAGCTCCACTTCCCTGCCCGCTCCCCATAACTCTTTACTCCCTTATCGCTCAAAAATCTGTCTATCTCCACCTTAAATATATTCACTGACCTTGCCTCTGGGGCAGAGAATTCCATAGATTTACAACCCTCAGAGAAGAAATTTCTCCTCATCTGTTTTAAATGGGTGGCCCCTTATTCTGAGACTATGTCCCCTAGTTTTAGTTTCCCTTATGAGTGGAAATATCCTCTCTGCATCCACCTTGTCGAACCCCCTCATTATCTTATACGTTTCAATAAGATCACCTCTCATTCTTCTGAACTCCAATGTGTATAGGCCCAACCTACTCAACCTATCTTCATAAGTCACCCCCCTCATCTCCGGAATCAACCTAGTGAATCTTCTCTGAACAGCCTCCAATGAAAGTATATCCTTCCTTAAATACCGAGACCAAAACTGTATGCAGTACCTGCCCTTACCAAGACCTGTACAGTTGTAGCAGGACTTCTCTGCATTTATACTCTATCCCCCTTGCAATAAGGGCCAACATTCCAGATGTAGCGAAGACATCTCAAGGGGTTGTGGGGCTGGAGGAGATTACAGAGATAGGGAGGGGTGAGGCCATGGAGGGATTTGAAAACAAGGATGAGAATTTTGAAATCGAGGCGTTGCTTAACTGAGAAACAATGTAGGTCAGTTAGCACAGGGTTGATGGGTGAGCGGGACTTGGTGCAAGTTGGGACACAGGCACCCTAAACCTGAGGCACACACATCCCTTTTACACACTCTTAAAACTCTGGAACTTGTCTTTTTCCACGTTTCACCTTGTATTACCTTTATATTTGACTTCATTTCAACACTAAAGACATGAAAGGAAGTCACCCAACAACCTTATAATGTCTTTCAGTTGTGTGCTCTGATTGATTATGTGGTAAATGTGGTTTTAATTGTAGATTATTATTTCAGTCATTTTAAATAGAAATACTAAAGCACTTGGTGCAATCACTAAATGGATGATTATGCTGTTTATGTAGAATCGGTAACAGATTAAGATACAAATCTGCAGCCAGAGACAGAGTCAAGATTCTATAGCACAGGCAGATTCTCACTTCAGACTGACTGCTAAAAATACCTTTCATTGTCTTTTATTTAGGTCCTTTAAATCATATTTTCAAGAGCTTGTGTTCCCATATATTTTCTGAACCCATTGTACATTTTGATTACATCATGCGTTCAAGAGAGCTACATTTGTCCAATAATGCTTCTTCGCATGGTTGTATCTGCACTTGAAGCTATGTGGGTTTGAAAGGTTGAAGCAATTCAACTCCTCTTCCTCCCTCTTCTCCTTCAAGATCATCCTTAAAATCCACACCTTTGACCAAGCTTCTGGTCACCCTCCTAATATCTATGTGCGTCTGATCACACCTCTGTGAAGTGTCTTGGGTCATTTTTCTACATTACAAGCATTCAATAAATGAAAGTTATTCTTGTTATTGCTCTTGAGGATTCATTGGGTCAAGGAACTGGCAAGGGAGCATCCTGCCTGTTTGGGGACCCCTGCTTTAGACTTTCTGTCCTTAGCTGTCTATGGGTGAGTGGTGATTGCTGATCCATTTTCTATTCCAAGCGGGGGTTTTTGGAGTGAGGGTGGTGGTGGTGTGCGGGGTCGGGGCTGGTGGTTATGCCAAGTGAGACTTCACGACTGAGCCCCAGACTGTGTGGCATCTCTGCTACTCCATCATTCACTGAGATTGAGCAGGAAGGATAGAATAAAAGGAAAAGGAGGTGGAGTAGCATTGCTGGTTAAAGAGGAGATTAATGCAATAGTTAGGAAGGACATTAGCTTGGATGATGTGGAATCTATATGGGTAGAGCTGCAAAACACCAAAGGGTAAAAAATGTTAGTGGGAGTTGTGTACAGACCTCCAAACAGTAGTAGTGATGTTGGGGAGGGGATCAAACAGGAAATTAGGGGTGCATGCAATAAAGGTGCAGCAGTTATCATGGGTGACTTTAATATGCATATAGATTGGGCAAACTGGAAGCAATACGGTGGAAGAGGATTTCCTGGAGTGCATAAGGGATGGTTTTCTCGACCAATATGTCGAGGAACCAAATAGGGGGGAGGCCATCTTAGACTGGGTGTTGTGTAATGAGAGAGGATTAATTAGCAATCTCGTTGTGCGAGGACACTTGGGGAAGAGTGACCATAATATGGTGGAATTCTACATTAGGATGGAGAATGAAACAGTTAATTCAGAGACCATGGTCCAGAACTTAAAGAAGGGTAACTTTGAAGGTATGAGGCATGAATTGGCTAGGATAGATTGCCGAATGATACTGAAGGGGTTGACTGTGGATGGGCAATGGCAGACAATTAGAGACCGCATGGATGAACTACAACAATTGTACATCCCTGTCTGGCGTAAAAATAAAAAAGGGAAGGTGGCTCAACCGTGGCTATCAAGGGAAATCAGGGATAGTATTAAAGCCAAGGAAGTGGCATACAAATTGGCCAGAAATAGCAGTGAACCTGTGGACTGGGAGAAATTTAGAACTCAGCAGAGGAGGACAAAGGGCTTGATTAGGGCAGGGAAAATAGAGTAGGAGGGGAAGCTTGCAGGGAACATTAAGACAGACTGCAAAAGTTTCTATAGATATGTAAAGAGAAAAAGGTTAGTAAAGACAAACGTAGGTCCCCTGCAGTCAGAATCAGGGGAAGTCATAACGGGGAACAAAGAAATGGCAGACCAATTGAACAAGTACTTTGGTTCGGTATTCACTAAGGAGGATACAAACAACCTTCCGGATATAAAAGGGGTCAGAGGGTCTAGTAAGAAGGAGGAACTGAGGGAAATCCTTATTAGTCGGGAAATTGTGTTGGGGAAATTGATGGGATTGAAGGCCGATAAATCCCCAGGGCCTGATAGACTGCATCCCAGAGTACTTAAGGAGGTGGCCTTGGAAATATTGGATGCATTAACAGTCATTTTCCAACATTCCATTGACTCTGGATCAGTTCCTATCGAGTGGAGGGTAGCCAATGTAACCCCACTGTTTAAAAAAGGAGGGAGAGAGAAAACAGGGAATTATAGACCGGTCAGCCTGACATCAGTAGTGGGTAAAATGATGGAATCAATTATTAAGGATGTCATAGCAGCGCATTTGGAAAGAGGTGACATGATAGGTCCAAGTCAGCATGGATTTGTGAAAGGGAAATCATGCTTGACAAATCTTCTGGAATTTTTTGAGGATGTTTCCAGTAGAGTGGACAAGGGAGAACCAGTTGATGTGGTATATTTGGACTTTCAGAAGGCTTTCGACAAGGTCCCACACAAGAGATTAATGTGCAAAGTTAAAGCACATGGGATTGGGGGTAGTGTGCTGACATGGATTGAAAACTGGTTGTCAGACAGGAAGCAAAGAGTAGGAGTAAATGGGTACTTTTCAGAATGGCAGGCAGTGACTAGTGGGGTACTGCAAGGTTCTGTGCTGGGGCCCCAGCTGTTTACACTGTACATTAATGATTTAGACGAGGGGATTAAATGTAGTATCTCCAAATTTGCGGATGACACTAAGTTGGGTGGCAGTGTGAGCTGCGAGGAGGATGCTATGAGGCTGCAGAGTGACTTGGATAGGTTAGGTGAGTGGGCAAATGCTTGGCAGATGAAGTATAATGTGGATAAATGTGAGGTTATCCACTTTGGTGGTAAAAACAGAGAGACAGACTATTATCTGAATGGTGACAGATTAGGAAAAGGAGAGGTGCAACGAGACCTGGGTGTCATGGTACATTAGTCATTGAAGGTTGGCATGCAGGTACAGCAGGCGGTTAAGAAAGCAAATAGCATGTTGGTCTTCATAGCGAGGGGATTTGAGTACAGGGGCAGGGAGGTGTTGCTACAGTTGTACAGAGCCTTGGTGAGGCCACACCTGGAGTATTGTGTACAGTTTTGGTCTCCTAACTTGAGGAAGGACATTCTTGCTATTGAGGGAGTGCAGCGAAGGTTCACCAGACTGATTCCCGGGATGGTGGGACTGACATATCAAGAAAGACTGGATCAACTGGGCTTGTATTCACTGGAGTTCAGAAGAATGAGAGGGGACCTCATAGAAACGTTTAAAATTCTGACGGGTTTAGACAGGTTAGATGCAGGAAGAATGTTCCCAATGTTGGGGAAGTCCAGAACCAGGGGTCAAAGTCTAAGAATAAGGGGTAAGCCATTTATGACCGAGATGAGGAGAAACTTCTTCGCCCAGAGAGTGGTGAACCTGTGGAATTCTCTACCACAGAAAGTTGTTGAGGCCAATTCACTAAATATATTTAAAAAGGAGTTTGATGCAGCCCTTACTATTAGGGGGATCAAGGGGTATGGCGAGAAAGTAGGAATGAGGTACTGAAGTTGCATGTTCAGCCATGAGCTCATTGAATGGCGGTGCGGGCTCGAGGGGCCGAATGGCCTACTCCTGCACCTATTTTCTATGTTTCTATGTTTCTACCTCATTGTGTTTTTGGATTCCGATACTTGGTACCCCGGGTGGCTTTATTGTGAATTGCAGCAATTATGGACATCAGACTGTTGTTTTCCGAGTGGCTCCCAACAACCTGTTGCTTTGTTTCCAGGAGTCAGAGACACCATTAGTGTCTGCAGTTGTCGACACTCCTCAGATCATACAGCGGGGGCAGTCAATTCATCACAGCTGTGCACTTGATTACTTTTAGATCAGTGTGGATTTTGAATTGGAATGAGTGGGCCATGTTTAGTATTTTCTAAATCTGGTGTGAATAAAGATTATTGCCACATGAGCATTGGCAGCTCCCCGCCGGTCTCTCCTTCTACCCCCCCCGCCCCCCCCCCCCCTCGTCTCTCCTCCCCCACACGTAACTGGACTGCCAAGGTCTCAGGTGTATTTACATTCCATACTCCTCCAGGTAGGAACCATGTGTACAATTCCATCACTGAACTGCAGTAAAAGTGATACATCCATTAAACCGGTGGGAGAATTGATTCATTTCACACAACTAGCGTAGAAAGACAAACATCCAGCTGCCTTCTGGAGTTTTTTTTCTGCTACTTTACACTTGGAGAGGACCTCAACCTCTGAGCCATCACTTTGTGCATGAGTTGAACCTTTCTTTAACAGAACATAACAACATAAGAACATAAGAACTGTAGGCAGGCTGTGAAAAGCAAGTTCAGGTACCGTTTGGTCAGAACTGGATTGATGAGAATCAATCTGCAGCAATTGTAAACAAGTGTAAGCCTTGGCTCAGTGGACAGCACTCTCGCCTCTGAGTCAGAAGGCTCAGGGTTTAAGCCCACTCCAGAGACCTGAGCACAGAATCTCGGGTGACACTTCCATTCAGTTCTGAGGTAGAGCTCCACACTCCAATATGTCTTTTTCCAATGCAACAATAAACTGAGTCCCCGCCTGCTCTCTCGGGTGGATGTAAAAGATCCCAGGGCATTACCTGAAGATGAGCAGATGAGCTCTCCTGGTGACTTGACTAACATTTACCCTTCAAACAACATCACTAAAATAGTTTATCTGGTCATTTATCTCATTGCTGTTTATGGGATCTTACTGTGTGTAAATTGGCTGTTGCGTTTCATTAGTACATCATTGGCTATAAAGCAATGGGACGTCCAAAGATCATGAAAGGCGCTATACCAATGCAAGTTTTATCTTTCTTTAAATCTGAACGAATCAACATTCATCAATTCAAACTCAACAGTCAGCACTTCACAATAGGAACATTATAGGGATCCAAAAATTGGGGATAGATCGGAATCATCCTCTATACCTGTCAGTGTAACATCTGAAATGAAACAGAGTTGGATGTGTCTGTGGGTGTTAGTCACCGAGGGATATGTCTGTAACCTGCATTGCTGCAGTGGTCAACTTGTGTGTCATTATAAAACTTGTCCTTTCCTTGTTTTTGGACTCTTTCTTCACAGCGTATGCTTTATTGATGTACGGTTATGTGATGCATTGGGGCAACAGGAAGTTAGAAAAACCACAAGGATTCCTGGTAGCAAGTTAGGGAATAATAAAAGAGTGTGCATATATTAGAAGTTTTCTCACAAGTGTCTTCACACAAGACAAAGTTGTCACTAACTGGTGTGTGTGAAAATCTTGACACATTCCCACCTTTCAAGTTTCTGATTTGTTGCTTCCTGACCCTGACTCACAACAAGAAAGCAACAAAAGCGTGTGCAGAGCTTGCACAGGTTAGGGTTTGGCTGCAGAATTCTGGGAGCGCACCTCAAATGACCGACTCTTTGCAAACCACGAGTGTTAATTCTGGAACAGTGATGTGAATATCACATGTTCCTGTCATTTCCATCTTTCCATTATTAGGAAATGATTAGAGGGAATTTCCATTCGAGGGAATGATTGCCAGGTTGTGTATGTTTCACTTGCCATCTTGGGACTCTCTTTTTCTTTTTATAGTTTAAAAATGACAAGGGACAGTCTGCAAATTGGGATGTAAGCTGAGGGAAACTGTCACAAACCCATGGTTATTTTAAAACGTTTTCCCTCCATTTGGCCAAAGTCTTATATAATTGCCTTGAAGTCTCACACCCAAAAGAGGACTAAAAACAGATCTTAGACAAGCTCACAAAAAATATTCCAGAAATACGCATGTGGAACCAAACTTTTTTGTTTAAGTCATTCCTTTGATTTTTAACATTCTACCTGGCATTGGTTAAAGTAACCAACTTGTGTTGCAAGGACTTCTCAAACGTTACTATGTGCGAGGTTTTGACGAGATTTTCCCCTCTGGTTGTGCAAGTGCCATGTTAAGCATTCATGCAGCACAGAACAAAAACCCATCCAGAAAAGGAAGAAAATACTTAAATGGTTACAATATTTTGCGAAACAGCACAGGAATACAGATGGACCAAGTTGGCAGTGATCTATATTATTCACTCCGAAATACCACTTTTGACAATTAATATTGTTACTCTGATGATACTTGGTTGTGGATGTAAATATTTTGCTTGTTCTGTTTCATACAACAATAACAACTTGCATTTATATAGCGCCTTTAGCATACTAAAACATCCCCAGGCTCTTCACAGGAGTGTTATCAAACAAACTTTTCTAATGAGCCACATACAAAGATATTCGGACAGGTGATCAAAGGCTTGGTCAAAGAGGCAGGTTTTAAGGAGCACCTTAAAGGAGGAAAGAGAGGTAGAGAGGCGGAGAGGTTCAGGGAGTGAGTTCCAGAGTTTAGGGCCCAGGCAGCTGAAGGCACGGCCACCGATGGTTGAGCGATTATAATCTTGTATTTTAGTTTTAAGATCACTAGAGATTTTTCATAGACTAGTACTGTCTTAATCTGTCATAGATTATCAACTTTACACCCTTTAAAGAAACAACTTGCATTTATATAGCGCCTTTCACATTCTCAGGACATCCCAAAACAATTTATAGTCGATGAATTACTTTTTGAAGTGAAGTTACTCTTATTACGTAGCCAAACGTCTGAGATCTCCCGGCATGCTCCCCAGATGAGAGCGATAAGATCATGTATCCGTGCCAACAGCACCTGGCCGCCATACTTTAACTCATCCGCTCCCGTAGCCTTGTTGTTGTTGAGCTGTTTTATGGCTTTTGCTACCTCGTGCAATGTTGGGGTTTCACTGAGGTGGTGGCCGGTCGCATGCTGCGGGATGTAGTCGAGAACACTCGAGTCAAAGGCAGAGTCTCGGTTGAGGAGATCTTCGAAGTGCTCCTTCCAGCGGGCCCTGACTGCCTCAGTATCCTTGATGAGTATTTCCCTGTTCTTGGCCAGCAGTGGGGTGGGGCCTTGGGAGTTTGGACCGGAGGTGGCCTTGACTGCGATGAAGAATCCTCGCACATCATGGCTGTCGGCCAGTTGTTATATCTCCTGTGCTTTCTCCATCCACCACCTGTTTTTTAGGTCCTGGGTTTTTTGTTGGACCTCAGCCTTAAGCCACCTGTAATGTTGCTTTGCTGCTCCCGAGTTGGGTTGTTGCTTGAGGCTCCGTAAGACAAAAGATCCTCCACCAGCCTGTCCTCGCTGCACAGCACTGCCCCCCAGTCATCAAGATCCACGGCGTGGCCCTGGACACTGTGGACCACTTCCCATATCTCGGGAGCCTCCTATCAACAAGAGCAGGCATCCAACACCACCTCCAGTGTGCCTGTGCAGCCTTCGGTCACCTGAGGAAAAGAGTGTTTGAAGTCCAGGCTCTCCAAACTGCCACCAAACTCATGGTCTACAAGGCTGTAGTAATACCTGCCCTCCTGTATGGCTCAGAGACATGGACCATGTACAGTAGACACCTCAAGTTGCTGGAGAAATATCACCAACGATGTCTCCGCAAGATCCTACAAATCCTCTGGGAGGACAGGCACACCAACATCAGCGTCCTCATTCAGTCTAACATCCCCAGCATTGAAGCACTGGCCACACTCGATTAGCTCCGCTGGGCAGGCCACATGCCAGACACGAGACTCCCAAAGCAAGCGCTCTACTCGGAACGCCTTCATGGCAAACGAGCCAAAGTTGGGCAGCGGAAATGCTACAAGGACACCCTTAAAGACTCCCTGATAAAGTGCAACATCCCCACCGACACCTGGGAGTCCCTGGCCAAAGACCGCCCTAAGTGGAGGAAGTGCATCCGAGAGGGCGCTGAGCACCTCGAATCTCATGCAGAAACCAAGCGCAGACAACGGAAAGAGCATGCGGCAAACCAGTCCCACCCACCCCTTCCCTCAACGACTATCTGTCCCACCTGTGACAGAGTCTGTGGCTCTCATATTGGACTGTTTAGCCATCAAAGGACTCACTTCAGGAGTGGAAGCAAGTCTTCCTCGATTCCAGGGAACTGCCTATAATAATGATGATGACTCATTCAGTACTGGACTCAAGTGTCAGCCGAGATTATGTGCTGGATTACAGAAGATTGAGGGGTTATCTAATCGAGGTGTTTAAAATATTTAAAGGATTTTATATGGTAGATACAGAACAACTATTTCCTCTGATGGGGAAATCAAAACCAAGGGACATAATCTTAAAGTTAGAGCTCAGACATTCAGGAATGAAATCAAGAAGCACTTTTTCACACAAAGTATATTGGAAATATAGAACTTTCTCCCCGAAAAGGCTGTGGGCTGTGATGCTGGAGGGCAGTTGGAGTTTTCAAGACTGAGATTGATTTTTGTTAGGTCAGAGTATCAAGGGATATGAAGCAAAGACGAATAAGTGGAGTTGAGGTGCAGATCAGCCGGGATCTAATTGAATAGGAGAACAGGCTTGAGGGGCTGA
Organism: Pristiophorus japonicus; assembly: GCF_044704955.1. Classification (NCBI taxonomy): domain Eukaryota; kingdom Metazoa; phylum Chordata; class Chondrichthyes; family Pristiophoridae; genus Pristiophorus; species Pristiophorus japonicus. Next base: position 4,282,205 of record NC_091998.1, on the reverse strand, counting down.
ATGGCCTCCTCCTGTTTCTAATGTTCCTAACTTCCTGGAGTGGTGATTGAACCTACAACCTTCTGGCCTAGAGGCAAGAGAGCTACTCCTGGGCCAAGCTGATATATTAATTCTCAGATTTGGGATTTTCACCTGAAAAATACACATATTCCTACAGAGAAGTGTTTAGACATGTAACGAGCCAGTGATTTCAGAGGCAGAGCGATTGATCCATCGCAGTCACTATACTGCAAGTATGGCTCAATAGGAGACAGGGTATGTGACGTAAACTAGGGCTTTATTGCTTCAAGCTTGGCTCAGTCTTAGTACTCTTGCTACTGAATTAGAAGAACATGGGTTCAAGCCCCATTCCAGGTCTTGGTTTAGGACAGATAAATCTGGGTTCATTCGCCCTTCAATTATTGGCCCGGATATTTAATTAAGAATAATGTGAGGCTCTCAGCGCTCACCGTTATTAAGGAGTGAATCGGATGGCAACTTCCAGCGACTGCACGTGCACAGGTAAGACGGAAATCAGGAAGTTACTGTCCGAGATGCTCCAACAGAAGCTTTGCTCTAACCGTACCTCGCCGAGAAACTCAGCATTTACACACATGGAATGGTGTAAAGTTGGGTACTTACCCACTAGATACCCACTAAACACATCAGAAAAAGTGAGGGCTTGTCCATATAAGTACAAGTGTTAATTACTGCCAAACAACCTCTCTGGCACTGAAGATTTACTTTTTCAAGTGTGGAGCCTCATTCCTTCAGATTTTAACTATTCTTTCTGTCTCTTTTGTCTCTCTCTCTCTTAATCCTATTGTAATGTATTTGCTTCATGGGTTCTTTGCTTAAGAATTCATAGCAACACATTGCTATTAAGAACGAGTTGGTTTATTAGCAAAGGTTTAACAATCACACTACACATTACCAGTTCATCCACCAGGCTCACAACCACCTGCCCCATCGTGGATCCCCCGAACCCAACTGGCTGAGGTTTTATTGAATCTTGTGAACATCACGTGACTGGCGAAGCCACTCACAACGCAACAGCTCTACCAACCTGTGAGCATTCTACAGGTGCATACATTACACCTAACTTTCTTTCGATTTCTTTATTTTGCTTTCTGTACATGATTTGACATTGAATTAAATATTCTAACTTACACTTCCTGATTGAGACTCTGCATGTCTCAGTAAGGATTCTTCAATCACCACAAGTTCCAGTGCAAAAAGCCCACAGAAAGTCTGTGGGCAAGAGTAAGTGTAATCAATGCTGACCGCAGGGCTTCCTTACATCAGATTTTATGGACTCTGCTCGAGTCCTTTTGTTAACAAACTAATGGTTATCTTGTAAAGTCCTGTCCCCTCAGTACAGATTCACACGAGGCATGTAGTGAAGTCAAGGTCACTCTGGACCTGCACCTTTATTTCACAGCTCTGGAATGCTGCACTTGCCTGAGACCTGTCCTTATATACCTGTCTCTTGCAAGTGCACCCCTGGTGGTAAGGTATGCTGGTGGTTACAGGTCATATCTTATTACAGTCATGTATAGCATATTAGGATACAGTTATATACAATAATGTAAGATACATGACATCACCCTCCCCCAAGGTCTTATTGCCTTTATAGGTTCAGTCTCTCAGGTGGTCTACGCTCTCGCGTGGAGCATCTGAGTTGTGGTTCAGTTGTTTGCCTTGATGTCTGTTTTTCTTTGGGTGTGGTTGCTGGTATCTCGCCTGGGCTGTCTGTTTCAATTGGTGTGATTGTTGTTGACTCGCCTGGGCTGTCTGTTGGGATTGCCCTTTCCTCAGGTTGTTCCCTCTGTCTGTCCACCAGGTGTGGTGCTAGTTCCACATTGTAGTCTGCCTCCGGTTCCGCAGTGTTGTTGGTAAATCTGCTTTTGACTTGGTGTACATGCCTCTGGCAGGTTTTGCCATTGTCCATTTGTACTACCAGTAACCTGTTTCCTTCCTTGCCCGTTACTGTCCTTGCAAGCCATTTGGGACCCCTGCCATAGTTTAGTACAAACACTTTGTCCCCTATCTCATTCCATCTCCCCTTCGAATTTCTGTCATAGTACTCAGTCAGCTTACGTCGCTTTGCCTCAACGATTTCGTGCATGGGGGGATTAATGAGAGCCTTGTTTTTAAAGTCCTTTTGATCAACAGTTGTGCGGGGGGGATCCCAGTCAGTGAGTGCGGACGAGATCTGTATGCCAACAGCAGTCGCGACAGGCGACCCTGCAGCATAGGACCTTGGATTTTAAGCATGCCTTGTTTAATGATTTGCATTGCTCTCTCCGCCTGGCCATTCAAGGCCGGCTTGAACGGTGCCGTCTTGACATGATTTATGCCGTGGTCAATTATAAAGTCTTGGAATTCTGCGCTGGTGAAGCACGGACCATTGTCACTGACCAATATGTCAGGGATTCCGTGTGTTGCAAACATGGTTGCGAGGCTCTCCACAGTGGTGGAGGTTGTGCTCGAGTTTAAAATGGTGCATTCGATCCACTTTGAAAATGCATCTACAACTACGAGGAACATTTTGCCCATGAATGGGCCCGCATAGTCTACGTGCACCCGCGACCACGGTTTGGTAGGCCAGGGCCAGGGGCTCAGTGGAGCCTCCCTGGGGGCATTGCTGAGTTGGTCACAAATGGTGCACCTTCGGACGCAGAGCTCCAAGTCCGCGTCGATACCAGGCCATCAGACGTGGGATCTGGCTATGGCCTTCATGAGAATGATCCCCGGGTGCTCGCGGTGTAGCTCCCGGACAAATGCCTCTCTGCCTCGCAGAGGCATGACTACTCGGCTGCCCCACATCAGGCAGTCTGCTTGTAGTGATAGCTCATGCATGCGCCTGTGAAAGGGGTTTAATTCCTCGGGGCAGGCATCACGAGCCTCTGCCCAGTCACCGGTTAGGACACATCTTTTTACTAAGGATAACGTGGGGTCGCTGGCCGTCCAGGCTCTGATTTGGCGAGCTGTCATGTGCGAACCTGTGGAATCAAAGGCATTGATTGCCATGACTATCTCACAGTCCTGTTCGTCAGACCCTTCCGTGGTCGTCAGGGGTAGCCTGCTGATCGCGTCGGCACAGTTGTCTGCGCCTGGTCTGTGCCTTATTGTGTAGTCGTAGGACGCCAGCATGAGTGCCCACCGTTGAATTCGCGCTGAGGCGTTGGCGTTTATTGCCTTGCTCTCGGATAGGAGGGACGTGAGGGGCTTGTGGTCGGTTTCTAACGAACTTGGCCCCGAAAAGTTATTGGTGCATCTTTTTGACACCGTACACGCACGCGAGCGCCTCCTTCTCTACCATTCCGTACCCGCGCTCCGCCCGCAAATGTGACCTGGAGGCATAAGCTATGGGTTGTAATTTGCCCGCACTATTGACATGTTGCAAAACACACCCGACCCCATATATTGACGCATTGCATGTGAGATCTAGCTTTTTACCTGAATCAAAGAAAGTCAAAACACTGTTGAAACACAGAAGGTTGCGTGCCTTATTGAAGGCGCGTTCCTGGACGACCCCTCAAAACCAATCGCACCCCTTCCTGAGTAGTATGTAGAGAGGCTCCAGCAGTGTGCTTAAGTTCTGCATAAAGTTCCCAAAGTAATTGAGTAGCCCGAGAAAGGCGCGCAGTTCTGAGATATTCCGGGGCCTGGGTGCCAGGCGAATTGCTTCTGTTTTGGACTCTGTTGGGCGGATTCCATCAGCAGCAATTCTTCTGCCCAAAAATTCAACCTCGGGTGCGAGAAACAGGCACTTGGATTTCTTGACTCGTAGGCCTACCCGATCCAACCGCTTCAGTACTTCCTCCAAATTATGGAGATGGGAGTCGGTGTCCCTGCCCGTGATAAGTATGTCGTCTTGAAATACAACCGTCCCCGGGATGGACTTGAGCAAACTCTCCATGTTGCTCTGGAATATGGCAGCTGCCGACCTGATGCCGAATGGGCATCGATTGTACATGAAAAGGCCTCGATGTGTGTTGATGGTGGTGAGTAGCTTGGATTCCTCGGTCAATTCTTGCGTCATATACACAGATGTGAGGTCTAACTTTGAGAAAAGTTTACCTCCAGCCATTGTGGCAAATAAGTCCTCCGCTCTGGGCAGCGGGTACTGGTCCTGTAGGGAGACTCTGTTTATGGTAGATTTGTAGTCCGCACAATTTCATATGGATCCATCAGGCTTCATGACTGGGACGATGGGACTTGCCCAGTCACTAAATTCCACAGGTGATATAATGCCTTCCCGCAGAAGCCTGTCTAGTTCATGTTCAATCTTTTCCCTCATCACATAGGGTACAGCTCTGGCCTTGTGATAGACCGGTCGAGCATCCTGTGTGATGTAGATTTTAACTTTGGCCCCTTTGAAAGTGCCCAAACCTGGCTGAAAGAGATGTTCAAATTTCTTTATAACTGTTGAGCAGGAGGTCTGTTCCTCTCATGACATGGCATGGACATCATCCCATTTCCAGTTTAGTTTTGCCAGCCAGCTTCTCCCCACAGGGGAAGTCAGTTCACTGTCCCTTTGTGTGTGACAGAGAGCATGGCGCTGCCGAGGACTGGTATTTTTCTTTGGTATAGGTCCTTAGTTTGGTGTCGACCCTTGTGGGTTTTGGTCTGTCTCTTTTATGCGGCCACAGTTGTTCAAATTGTTGAGCGCCCATGAGAGATTGACTCGCTCCTGTATCCAGCTTCATGTTGACAGATACCCTGTTGAGTAGGATCCTCATCATTATAGGAGATGTCCTGTTGTAGGAGCAGCGGCCATTGATCGTGTTGACCCGCTGTACATCGGTGTCCCGGGTACTGTCCCCACCATCTTCTGGTCCGCTTTCCGACCCATCCGATTCCTATACCAGCCGAGTTGCCATTTTTTTGCACATGCGGGCCAAATGCCCTGTTTATTCACAATTTCTGCAAACAGCCTGCTGAAATCGACATCCCTTTGATGAGTGCCCACCCCCACACCTCCAGCACAGACCTGTTCCATTGTTCAAAGTGTTCCCAAAGAATGAGCTGCGTCTGGCTGATCTCTCTTGAGCTTCTCTCAGTTTGTAGTTGATTGCTCGCATTGTGGGTTGATGAGGTGTGAACGGCCGTTCCTGTGGCCCTTGATGGCTTCTGCCTGCTGTCGAGAGCCTGTTCTCCCGGTTTTGTCTGTGTGTGGGGGTAGCAGCTTGTTTAGTGCTGTGAACTTCTTGTTCCGATATTTTGTTAGTTGTCGTACCTGCATTGTAAATCAACCTCGTTCTTCTTCCCCTACCAAGAATGTCTGTGCAACCAGTGCTGCTGCCTCTAAGGTCAGGTTCTTGGTCTCTATGAGCTTTCGGAATATGCCTGCATGGCCTATTCCTTCAATGAAAAATTCTCTCAGCATTTCTCTCCTCAGTTCATCGGAGAACTCTCATAAACTAGCCAACCTCCAAAGTTCCGCCACGAAGTCGGGTATGCTCTGGCCCACACAGCGTCTGTAGTTGTCGAACCTGTGTCTGGCCATGTGTAGGCTGCTCACTGACTTCAGGTGGTCTCTTACCAGTGTGCTCAATTCTTCAAACGACTTGCTTGCTGGTTTCTCGGGTGCCAACAGATCCTTCATTAAAGCGTATGTTTTCGAGCCACAGCTGGTCAAGAGATGGGCTCTTCTCTTGTCTGCCTTATCGTCGCCTAACCAGTCTTTGGTTACAAAGCTTTGCTGGAGCCTTTCTATAAAGTCCTCCCAATTGTCTCCCGCATTGTACTTTTCATCTGATCCGTTATTCGCCATTCTGTGGATTCTGTAATCCCGTAACTCGTCGCCACTGTAAAGTCCTGTCCCCTCAGTACAGATTCACACGAGGCATGTAGTGAAGTCAAGGTCACTCTGGACCTGCACCTTTATTTCACAGCTCTGGAATGCTGCACTTGCCTAAGATCTGTCCTTATATACCTGTCTCTTGCAAGTGCACCCCTGGTGGTAAGGTATGCTGGTGGTTACAGGTCATATCTTATTACAGTTATGTATAGCATGTTAGGATACAGTTATATATAATAATGTAAGATACATGATATGTCTATTCTGAAAACACACACACAGATGCAGCCAGCGAGGAGATGTTGAAACTACTTGTGCCTGGATAATCAGTGCCAAAGGTACCTCATTAGATAGGTTTGGATGTTGAAAGCCCATCAGTCCATTTGATTTCCTTCCACCAGAGTACCAATTCTGCAGTCTTCCTAATGCAGCATTTGCTGTTTCTTAAATGAGACCAATATCCTGGCCTCAACGATCCTCTTGGCAAGGACCCAAGGGCTTTACTTAAAAATCAACCTTTGTACTCCAAGGGTTGTTTTTAAGTTGAGTTTTCATTAAAAAACAATTGTAGGATCTTCACATCAATTTCAAAACAAAATTGTGCCATTTCATCCTTTGCTGCTTCGAGTTGTTTCACTCCAATTTAAAAACATCTGGAGGTAACATTCAGCCTTCCAGCAACATTGTCACAAATGATAAGATTACATCCCATTTCCTTGAGGCTTTTCTGCAATATTGTACCACATGAAGCTTGGCTTGGCATGCAATCCTCAAAGCAGTCACGTCTCCTTAAGAGTGGATCCAGAAAGCATCTCCCGAGCAACGAAATCCCCAGTTTCTTACAGCCCAGATCTTAATTAAGAGTTGCTTTTCGCTGCGGTTTTCAGGCAACTGAGGCAAACCAGAGAATCCAACTTTAACCGAATTCTGCTCAAAAGTTACACTCCAAACCTGCCCTTTACTTCAGCCTATCTTTCTCTTTCAGACGCTGAGCAGTTCATTGTGCATTTCGTGTTTTTAAATACAACTTTAACTTTTAATCTGCCATTTTACGGTAACTTTAACAAAATGATTAGCACGCACATGGCTTGCCACATCACCATGTGTCCATTTTAAATACACTTGTCTGGATGCCTGGGCTACAAGCCCTGCAATTTTCTTTATTACATGTAACATTTTATAGGGTGCCAACTTACCATGTTCTGCAATGCATAGATTTAGCTCCATAACTCAAGTATAAATGAGGGCACCTTTGATGTCATGTCAGACACATGGACAGAGCGAGGAAGGAAATACTTTGATGTTGCTCCATAAGGCAGATGACAGGGAGGTCAGGTTGGCTCATTGGGGAAATTTACCAAGCAAGAACATTAAGATGTAGAATGTGGGGCTTTTTTTTCCACTGAAAATGATTTCTTTTCTTGTGCTGAATTAAGCACATGCAAACCATTATCAAATTTGTTCCAGCCCATCAGTAATATGAGCTCAGACAGAATTTCTGCCAAAGTCGTTGAGTGACCTAAGGCCTTGTGAAGAGCGAAAAGAAAATCTGCATTTAAAGATAATTTAATGTATTTGTTCTTGTTTGTTTTACTCCTTTCCTCCTTCTCAAAACAAAGGTACCTTATTGGTATCTTTCTGGCACTCCGCCTCGAAATGCTGCTTTCCAACTCCTTCCGCGTGAACTTCTTATCAGAGAAGCCATAGAATTCATGTAAGCTTAACTCTTCTCAGCTTGACTCACTCGGTTCCACAGCTTCACCTGAAGGGCTACTACGTTGCTTTATAATAATTTAATCCCTCATGACACGTCCTCATTTCTAGCATTTGTTCCAAGTAATTGCTGCATGTGTGCAGTCAATATGTTGAGAAGAAAGTATAAAATGAGATGAGACCCTATGGACCATCCAACCAGCTATCCCCACTGACACACGATCTACCCTGTCCTGAACGTTATTCAAACCATTTCATCTTTTGATGGAAAGTAGTAGCTCTTTCCAATAACCATTGAAGAGGGTAGCTATGAGGGCAGAGCCATTGGAACATAGGAACAGGCGACTGAGGAACCAAAGCGGATAGACGGAGTTAAGATACAGATCAGCCATAACCAAATGGCTATTCGGCCCCTTGAGCTGTTTTTTTTATTCATTCCTGGGATGTGGGCATCGCTGGCAAGGCTGGCATTTATTGCCCATCCCTGATCGCCCTTGAGAAGGTGGTGGTGAGCCGTCACCTTGAACCGCTATAGTCCATGTGGTGAAGGTGCTCCCACAGTGCTGTTAGGGAGGGAGTTCCAGGATTTTGACCCAGCGACGATGAAGGAATGGTCGATATACTTCCAAGTCAGGATGGTGTGTGACTTGGAGGGGAATGTGGAGGTGATGGTGTTCCTATGCACCTGCTGCCCTTGTCCTTCTCGGTGGTAGAGGTTGCGGGTTTGGGAGGTGCTGTCGAAGAAGCCTTGGTGTGTTTCTGCAGTGCATCTTGTAGATGGTACACACTGCAGCCACGGTGCGCCAGTGGTGGAGGAAGTGAATGTTTAAGGTGGTGGATGGGATGCCAATCAAGCGGCCTGCTTTGTCCTGGCTGGTATCGAGCTTCTTGAGTGTTGTTGGAGCTGGACTCATCCAGGCAAGTGGAGAGCATTCCATCACACTCCTGACTTGTGCCTTGTAGATGGTGGGAAGGTTTTGGGAGTCATTTGATTATGACTGATCTGTATCTTAACTCTATCTACCTGCCTTGGTTCTGCAACTTTTAATACCCTTGCCTAATAAAAATCTACCTCAATTTTGAATTTTCCAATTGACCTAGCCTTTAGAGGGAGAGAGTTCCAGATTCCCAGCACCCTTTGTGTGAAGAAGTGCTTCCTGACATTACCCTTGAACAGCCTGTCTCTAAATTTAATGTTCTGCCCCCTTGTTCTCGACTCCCCCACCAGAGGAAATAGGTTCTCTCTATCTACCCTATCAAATCCTTGAATGATCTTTAACCCCTCAGTTAGATCATAGAAACATAGAAAATAGGTGCAGGAGTAGGCCATTCGGTCCTTCCAGCCTGCACCACCATTCAATATGATCATGGCTGATCATGCAACTTTAGTACCCCATTCCTGCTTTCTCTCCATACCTCTTGATCCCTTTAGCCGTAAGGGCCACATCTAACTCCTTTTTGAATATATCTAACGAACTGGCCTCAACAACTTTCTGTGATAGAGAATTCCACAGGTTCACAATTCTCTGAGTGAAGAAGTTTCTCCTCATCTCGGTCCTAAATGGCTTACCCCTTATCCTTAGACTGTGACCCCTGGTTCTGGACTTCCTCAACATCGGGAACATTCTTCCTGCATCTAACCTGTCCAGTCCCGTCAGAATTTAATATGTTTCTATGAGATCCCCTCTCATTCTTATAAATTCCAGTAAATATAAGCCTAGTCGATCCAGTCTTTCCTCATATGTCAGTCCTGCCACCCCGGGAATCAGTCTGGTGAACCTTTGCTGCACTCCCTCAATAGCAAGAATGTCCTTCCTCAGATTAGGAGACCAAAACTGAACACAATACTCAAGGTGTGACCTCACCAAGGCCCTGTACAACTGCAGTAAGATCTCCCTGCTCCTATACTCAAATCCTCTCGCTATGAAGGCCAACATGCCATTTGCCTTCTTCACCACCTGCTGTACCTGCATGCCAACTTTCAGTGACTGATGTACCACGACACCTAGGTCTCATTGCACCTCCCCTTTTCCTAATCTGTCACCATTCAGATAATATTCTGTCCTCCTGTTTTTGCCACCAAAGTGGATAACCTCACATTTATCTACATTATACTGCATCTGCCATGCATTTGCCCACTCACCTAACCTGTCCAAGTCACTCTGCAGCCTCTTAGCATCCTCCTCACAGCTCACACTGCCACCCAGCTTAGTGTCATCTGCAAAGTTGGAGATATTACATTCAATTCCTTTGTCTAAATCATTGATGTATATTGTAAATAGCTGGGGTCCCAGCACTGAACCTTGCGGTACCCCACTGGTCACTGCCTGCCATTCTGAAAAGGACCCGTTTATCCCGACTCTCTGCTTTCTGTCTGCCAACCAGTTCTCTATCCACGTCAATACATTACCTCCAATACCATGTGCTTTAATTTTGCACACCAATCTCTTGTGTGGGACCTTGTCAAAAGCCTTTTGAAAGTCCAAATACACCACATCCACTGGTTCTACCTTGTCCACTCTACTAGTTACATCCTCAAAAAATTCCAAAAGATTTGTCAAGCATGATTTCCCTTTCATAAATCCCTGCTGACTTGGACCGATCCTGTCCCTGCTTTCCAAATGTACTGCTATTGCATCTTTTATAATTGATTCCAACATTTTCCCAACTACCGATGTCAGGTTAACCGGTCTATAATTACCCGTTTTCTCTTTCCCTCCTTTTTTAAAAAGTGGGGTTACATCAGCTACCCTCCAATCCATAGGAACTGATCCCGAGTCTATAGAATGTTAATCTTGCCCCTTAATCTTGTACATTCAAGGGAATACAAGCCTAGTCTGTGCAACCTGTCCTCATAATTTAACCCTATTATTCCACTGATATTGAAGCTCGATAAAGTATGGTTTTATGGTGCTTTTATATTAAACACCATCATACTCAGGGATATTGCAGCATCTACAAGTATATGGCGGTAGATTAAGGGAGCCAGGTTCAGGAAAGTAAGGCCTAGAAATTCCATAGCATTCCAGTTTGGGCGTTAATTTTTGAAAAGTAGAAATAGTAGCGCAAGGCACTAATGATTCTCTCTTGCCAGGAAATTCAGCTTTAGCGTTTCAAGAGGGAAGTGGAACGCTAAATCTCTATTGGCGCTGAAGTCAGATAGCGGGCGGTAGCGGCAGGCGCTGAACAATGTGGAGCATTGCTAACGGCATCAGAGGCTGCTTCCCTCGCTGAAAGGGAAAGGCCAGTGATGGAGCAGTCGGCAGTTGTGCATTGCCAGGCGACCCACGCGTCTGCCATTACAGCCCAAACACTCTCAGAGAGCGGAGGGCTTGGACTGCAGCAGCCATCAGACTGGTGAAAAGAATAAAGGTTGGCCTACCTGAAAACTATTCCCTTTAATTACCGCTCCCCAAGCGGCCAGCCGAGGTGACAACACTTCCTCTTCCTGCCGTTGTTGACGCCAGGGGGGGCGATACAGCAGGAGGCGGGAGGCAATTTCACATCCGGGGCAGAATGACATCATGATATGAGGCGCTAGAGGCTCAGGCGGCAAGAGTTAGCTCAACCGGCACTGAAGCTCGCGGGCGTCGCGGTCCAGTCACTAACCCCTTACTGCCCCCCATCACCACCTCACTCCAGGCATTAACAGGTGGTGCTAAGCAGCCAAATTTCTTCCCCTAAATGCAGGAAATTGCTCTCCCACATGTCAATTGATGCAGCAACTGGGTCTCCAGATTGCACCAGAAACCGTATGTGGCCAACACCTGACGGAGTAAACGAGGAAGCTGGTGCCCGAGGTCGCTCTCCTGAGACAGGAACAGGAGAAACAGGCTGCGCAAAACTACCATTAGTTGCCTATTTGACAGGTCAAGACTGGTTCAGTAACTGCCCCTAAGAACTGGGACTCACAAGAAACTGCAGGGGTAGCTCATAAAAATGTGGTGGTAAACTGTGAAATTACTTACTTTGTTGTTGTTTAGGCCAGACTATCGGTACATCCCTCTTTTGATGTGGGTCGGGGCTGAAAAGATGTTGCCAATCAAGCCTCATGATGAAATGATCAGCGGTCTAGGACTTGTACCTATGATAACAGTGAGCTCATAAAACTGACCCACCCCTTACACACCAACCATGCAAGTCAGTATTACAGCAATACACACTCTGCAATAGCTTGAATACCGTGCTGTAATTCATTAGTACATGCAAGGCAGAAGATTAATGTTTGCATTGTGCTTTTTTTAAATGAGAATGCAAGTGTCTCAGAGAGCTTTCTGGAAATGAACAGTTGTACTGGCAATGGAATCCGTCTGTGTATGTGTGTGATGGTGTATGTATGTGTGTGTGTGGTGTGTGTATATGAATGTGTGTAAAGGTGGCGGTGTGTGTGTGTAAAAATGTGTGGTGTGTGTGTGTGGGGGGGTGGTGGTGGGGGTTGTGTGTGTATGTGTGGGGTGTGGTGGGTGTGTGGGGGGGGGTACTGTATATATGTGTAACTGTGTGTGCGGGAGGGTGTGTGTACATATGTGTGGTGTGTTAGTGAGGAGAGGGGTTTATAATTTGTGTGTGTGTGTGTGCGCGTGTGAGGAATGTGTGTGTGTGAATATATGTGTGTGTGGTGGGGGGAGAGGGTTTGTGTGTATATATGTGTGTGTGGGGTGTGTGTGTGGGATGTATATATTTGTGTGTGTGTGTATGTATAACATAAGTATAAACCCTATACACTCAATGTACAGTTGCATAAGATTACTGGATGTATCTTCACTGTATACACTATGCCTGTACCACCAGAGGGTGCAACTGGTGGAGACCTAGGGGTCACCTGTACACTGCAGGTAACCAGGTATAAAAGGGAGCTCACCTTGCTGTACCCTCACTCAGGTGCTGCAATAAATGGACTAAGGTCACCACAGTTCAAGTACAATACCTCACCTCGTGGAATCGTTATTAGAGTGCTTACAGATACAACAACTGGCAACAAGATTACAAATTTCCACGCAAAAAATGGCTAACCTTGGCAATTTTCAACAATTTGCCGATGGGGAAGATTGGGAGGCCTTTGTGGAAAGGCTTGAACACTTCTTCATTGCGAACGATCTGGCTGGAGACACACCGACCTCACTGGGTGATAAGCGCAGAGCTATCCTGCTCAGCAGTTGTGCGCCCACCATCTATGACCTCATCAGGGACCTGCTAGCCCCAGAGAAGACAACAACCAAAACATTTGCGGAGCTTGTAACGATGATCGAGGAATAGCTCAAACCTAAAGAGAGCATCCTCACAGCCAGACACCAGTTCTACATCCACCGGTGGCCTGAAGGCCAAGAAATCGCAAAATATGCTGCAGACCTCAGACGATTGGCTGCACCATGTGATTTTGGCGACCACCTCACCGAAGCGCTGAGGGACATCTTCGTTATTGGAATCGGCCCCGGGGGCCTTCTCCACAGGCTGCTTTCTGCCGACACCATGGTCAACCTGCAGAAGGCAATTAACATCAGCCAGACTTTCATGACCTCGGCCTGCGATTCCAAGCAGATGATTCATCCCCAGGACTCTAACCCGGCAAGTACTGTGAACCGACTGGCGCCTTTTAGAGGCAAGGCTGCCTCAAACGGTCTCTCTCAGGGCAGAGAGAACAGCACCCCGAGTCCCGCAACCCTGAGTCCGCCACATCGGGTCAACTGGCTAACCCCATGCTGGCGCTGTGGAGGGAATGCCGCTACAAAGACTATACTTGCAAAAGCTGTAACATGAAGGGCCACCTCCAGCGAATGTGCAGGAGAAATTTTACTCCCCGAGTCGCTGAAGAGTTGGCCAATCATCCTAACTCCAGCGCTGATGAAGAGGAAGAGAGAGCCCAGGAAGCAGCTCAGCCCCATGAAGAGGCGTACCGAGTGTTTACCTGCTCCACCGAGAGTTCCCCATTGAAGATGGTAGTTGAGATCAACGGTGTTCCAGTCACGATGGAGGTGGACACAGGGGCGAGCCAGTCACTGATGAATCAGGCGGCCTTTGAGAAATTCTGGGACAATCCAAATGAACGACCTAAAATCATCCCGATCCAAGTGAAGCTGCTCACCTACACCATCCCAGTCGTTGGCAGCATGGATGTCCAGGTGTCCCATGGCGGCGCGATGCACAAGTTACCTTTGTGGATTGCTGCTGGTGATGGTCCAACGCTGCTAGGAAGAAGATGGATAAAATAAATCTAAATCTGTTGGAGCTGGGAAAACTTCCAGGCCCCAGCGATCGACGTTGTATGTGGCCCCAAATTTGGATCCAGCACAACACCTGAAGATCCTACCGTCCAACTCGACTGCGCGGCGACGACACAGACCGCTCAACCCAACGGCGAGATGATCCAGCCTAAACAATCCGATTTTACCTTCCAGGCTCCAGTGGCAGGACCTCGGAGGAAGAAAATCGGCGTAGAAGGCAACTTCCCTGTTTCCGTGGTCGAACCTGGGGAGAAAAGGATCACCGCAGCCTGCCTCATGAAGAGAAAGAAGTTGGCGCCCGCACCACGAGGGGCAGCGTTGAGGGAGCAACATGTGATGCCGAGCAGTGAACCAGATTGGGGTAAAGATTGCAAGGCCCTCTTAAAGGAGACCGGCAACCCATCACTATTAAAGGGACAGTTTCACTCTTTGTACAGCGATGCCAGTAATACATGTAAAAGATGTCATTGATAAATGCAGGTATGTAAATGTAACTTTGTACAGCGATGCCGGTAATACACATGGAAAAGATGTAATTGACAAATGCGAGTATGTAAAGGCAATTAACAGTGTCGAGTCGGGCGATTGCGGTCGGAGCCAATGTATTATGACAGTAAATGAAGAAATGATGTGCGATGCCGGGTTCTACATGTATGCCGACAAAACCAAGGGCAACCTCCCGTTGGAAGCATCTAGGTTCAACGGGCTACCCGATCATGTAGCCTGCGCCTCTGGGACCAATGTGATGCCCCAGGGTGCGTGGCCACACACAAAGGGAGCATACCCACTGCAGGGCCAGCGATCAGCGGGCGGCACAGGCACCACTACCAGTACCCTGCCCCAGATCGGCTCTACCTCTCTGGCCACCAGGGCCAGTACCGGGAGCAAGAGGCTAGCACCCTCCGGGCCCTCCCAACGGGACCTGGGCTGACCAGGCTCCCACTATCGCTGAAGGGCAGCAGGGAGACACTGTAGCCCTCAAAGGAGGACAAGGAGGCCAGACACTCCTGTGGCTCTGCCCACCACTAGGCAACAGCAAAGGCCTGAGACTCAGCCAGGTGAGCGATCCAAGCCCACCTAGCTGGCAGGGGGCACAGCGCCACCATCAGACAACCTGGACACAGTTCGGTTACTCTGGATCTAGTGTCCTCACCCACCTGCACTTACACAACCCAGGGGCAAGACTGTGATACCACGTATGTACCTTACCTGTACAATGTACTTGTTCCACTACTGCACAACCCAAACAGTGATGTCATTAATCATATGTTCCTTGTTTTTTGTTCTTTCCTTCTGTACATGTGTGCACATGCAGGTGTTGAGCCACACACATGGTCTACGTATGGGGCGGGTGGGGGGGGGGGGAAATGGATGTATGTAGCCATGGACAAACATGGATCACACCCAGAACCCACTCAACCCCCACTGCAACCTCCAACCGTCCACTGCTGACCATTTCCCAATGTTGTGGCAATAAGGACTTGGAGGTCAACAGGGAGAGAGCCAAACCAAAGCATAGACAAGGTGCAAGGGCTTTGGGCACTCAAGTCTGGGGCCAGAGCACACAGTGCAAAGGCCAGTGGCACAAGACTAAGGGGGAAGTGATGTTGTGTATGTATAACATAAGTATATACCCTGTAGAGGTCACCTGTACACGACAGGTAACCAGGTATAAAGGGGAGCTCACCTTGTTGTACTCTCACTCAGGTGCTGCAATAAATGGACTAAGGTCACCACAGTTCAAGTACAATACCTCACCTCGTGGAGTCATTACTAGAGTGCTTACAGATACAACAGGGGGGCTATATACTTGTGTGTGTATGGGGTGTGGGGTGTGTGTGTCTATGTGGGTGGAGGGGTGTATATACTTGTGTGTGTATGGGTGCATGTGTGGGATGTGTGTGTGTATATATGTGTGTGTGTCTGTGTCTGTGTGGGGTGGGGTACATATTTGTGTGTGTGTGTCTGTGTGGGATGGGGATATATATTTGTGTGTCTGTATGGGGGTATATATATTTGTGTGTGTGTGGGGTGTGTATGTCTGTGTATGTGTGTGGGGGGTATATATATTTGTATGCATGTTGGGGGTATATATATTTGTGTGGGTGTGACTGTGTCTGTGTGTCTGTGTGTGTGTCGTGGGGGTATATATATTTGTATGTGGTGGGGTATATATATTTGTGTATGTATGGGGTGTGTGTGTCTGAGTGTGTGGGGGGGGGATGGTATATATATTTGTGTGTGGGTAGGGTGTGTATGTCTGTGTGTGTGTGGGGGGGGTATATATATTTGTGTGTGGGTGGGGTGTGTATGTCTGTGTGTGTGTGGGGGGGGGGGGTGGTATATATATTTGCATGTTTGTGGGGTGTGTATGTCTGTGTGTGTGTGTGGGGGGGGTATATATATTTGTGTGTATGTGGAGTGTGTATGCCTGTGTGTGTGTGTGTGTGTGTGTGGAGGGGGGGATGGTATATATATTTGCATGTTTGTGGGGTGTGTATGTCTGTGTGTGTGTGTGGGGGGGGTATATATATTTGTGTGTATGTGGAGTGTGTATGTCTGTGTGTGTGTGTGTGTGGAGGGGGGGGTGGTATATATATTTGTGTGTTTGTGGGGTGTGTATGTCTGTGTGTGTGTGGGGGGGGGGGGTATATATATTTGTATGTATGTGGGGGAGGTATGTGTGTGTGGCATCTTGTATGTTGGTTTCTGTAACAGCCCAATAGGAGCGAAGTGAAAATCTGATAAGGATCTCAGTTAATTGTTGAGGCTGCTGTTCTTGCAGACGTATTCCTTCAGGAAATCCCATGCAATCTCATGGTGCCACACATGTATTACGCTTGACCACTTGCCAACATCTTTATCAATCCTGTGCTTCTAAGTCTTTTCTTTGCCAATTCCTAACATCACTGAATTTAAAGATTCTCGATACCACAATAATGGTATAATGTGCAGAAACTTTTAGAACTTTATACACAAGCATTTTTATTCAGAACTCTTCCTTTCCCTTCCCTGATCCTTGAAAATAGATCCCTTTTACCTCCCTAGAACTGATCAAATCTTCCATAAAAATATAATGTCTTTCAGTAACTGTGTTAAAGCTGACCAGATTTCATCCTGGCTAAATCAGTTATAACAATGTTTGCTTGTTGTGAAATTCAATGCCTTTAGTACCTTCAGTCTAATATCCTGCAACATATTATATATCCACAAACCACAGCGTCAGAACACAGGCAGGGTGGCCCCACGAGTAGAATCAATACTCGGACACTGATTGCCAAAACAATTCCATATGGATGAATGTTTTTGATTTCTTTTGTCTGATAACTTTTTTATCTGCAAACTCCCCCAAAAAAGTGATGTCTTTGGTCATTATTCATTTTTTACCTAATCCGTCATTTTCTCTAATGAATAGAATTTCTTTCCCATCATCCTGTTCAGCTATAAAGGGGGTGGAGATTTGTATCTTAATTGTGACCTAATAAGACAGAGTTAACGTTTATGTATCATTTCATAGGATTTTATGGTTAAGAACATAAGAGTTAGGAGCAGGAGTCGGCCATTCGGCTCCTCAAGCCTGCTCCGCCATGGCTGATCTTCGACCTCAACTCCACTTTCCCTCCCGATCCCCGTATCCCTTGATTCCCCGAGTGTCCAAAAATCTAGCGATCTCAGCCTTGAATATACTCAACAACTGAGCATCCACTGCCCTCTGGGGCAGAGAATTCCAAAGATTCACCACCCTCTGAGTGAAGAATTCCTCCTCATCTCAGTCCTAAATGGCCGACCACTTATCCTGAGACTATGCCCCTGGTTCTAGACTCTCCAGCCCAGGGGAAACATCCTCTCAACAACATTCAAAAGGTTCAAAAGAAAGCCCTGTTTGTTTTTTAATTACACTGGCCGATCTCCCGTGGCATTGCTTGTGATATTGTTGGAGGATATGGATGCAAGTTTCCGAGAGATGTGATAAGAGACTGTGAAACAAGGATGGTGGGGAAGTGTTTATATTGTTTCATGGGATGTTTGTGGCAGTCAGAAAAATAAGACTCAGATTTTTATTTGTGCTGTGAACACATTTAGAATCAGTGCGGTAGACTTTGATATATTACTAGTGGATCTCCTGGGTTGTCGTCAACTGGTCATGTGGGCCAAGTGCATGGATACAATACTTGCTAACCTGACCTGTCCCGTTAAGATCACCACACAAGTACTTCCTGTGGGGAATCGAGGCATTTTGTAGCTTCTCATAATTGGACTAAAATCAATTAGTGTTCAGCAAATTGCTTGTAAATGTCAGGCTTCATGTCAGATGAGTTATTAGTGGGAATACAATCGATGCAAACCTTATTTTTTAACACATATATTCATAGATTTCCAGTGACTTTGCTTGCAGTATGTCAAAGTTATATTGGTACAAAAAGGTCTACCAAAGTGTGGGAGAGAGTACATCACCACTAGAACAATTTGTGAAAATAAGTTTATAAGAATTCTCCCCAGAGACAGTCAAGTGTTTTTGATTGGTTCCTAAAAAATAAAATGTTTCCTTACCTTCGGCAGACAAATAAATTAAATACTATGGCAAAACGTATACATTTACCTTTGCGTGTAATATGGAGATGAAGCTCTTACCTGGCCAATAGTGAAGGCTATGACACATATAAAACTTTAGTCTAATCTGTTCTTATTAGTATCTTTGCAATGTTGATCTTTGGTAAAACATTTTGGGATGGAAATTCGGTTGTGCCTCTGTTGTGGTGTTAACCCGGGCAGAGTGGTAAACTTTGCACCGGGAAATGGTTTGCGTCTCCAGCTGTAAAATTCAGCAGCTGAGCTCTGAGAGTGAAGCGGAGTGTTAGGGGAGGCGTTCCACACCTCTCTTAGGGTGCTAGGCCGACTGAGCAACTGAAAATCTTGAGCTAAACAGCCAACCTCGGAGCGCCCAAACAGAGGCTTCCGCGGAAAAAAAATCTGAAAAAACCCACTAAACGCATTCCCAATACATTACTGACCTCACATCCACATAAATCGCAAAAATAAAAAGATTTCAAACAATCAAACTTACCTGAGGTCGGCATTCCTTCACTCACTGCGGCTGCTACAGCTCGGACCGCCCGCTTTCACAAGTGGCTCCACCAGGGGGCGCTGCGGGGCGCTACGGATCAGGCGCAAAATAAATATCGAGACGGTGTCACAACCAGGGGCGTGGCACACCGATTCACTTCTCCCGGGCGGCAATGCTCCACGCCTCCGTAAACCCGGCACCGAATGTCCCGTTGGGGCGCAGGAAGCTGGATGCCCGCTCGGAAATGCTTTCCGCTGCCATTACCGCCCCTTCGGGGCGGAAATAGAGGCGGCAACAAGCCGAAATTCCAGCCCTTTAAATTTAGGACATTTACTCATGGAATTACATAGAATGTACAACATACAGAAACAGGCCATTCAGCCCGACTGCTCCATGCCATGAGGCTGCAAAGGATGCTATGAGGCTGCAGAGTGACTTGGATAGGTTAGGTGAGTGGGCAAATGCATGGCAGATGAAGTATAATGTGGATAAATGTGAGGTTATCCACTTTGGTGGTAAAAACAGAGAGACAGACTATTATCTGAATGGTGACAGATTAGGAAAAGGGGAGGTGCAACGAGACCTGGGTGTCATGGTACATCAGTCATTGAAGGTTGGCATGCAGGTACAGCAGGCGGTTAAGAAAGAAAATGGCATGTTGGCCTTCATAGCGAGAGGATTTGAGTACAGGGGCAGGGAGGTGTTACTACAGTTGTCCAGGGCCTTGGTGAGGCCACACCTGGAGTATTGTGTACAGTTTTGGTCTCCTAACCTGAGGAAGGACATTCTTGCTATTGAGAGAGTGCAGCGAAGGTTCACCAGACTGATTCCCAGGATGGCGGGACTGACATATCAAGAAAGATAGATCAACTGGGCTTGTATTCACTGGAGTTCAGAAGAATGAGAGGGGATTTCATAGAAACGTTTAAAATTCTGACGGGTTTAGACAGGTTAGATGCAGGAAGAATGTTCCCAATGTTGGGGAAGTCCAGAACCAGGGGTCACAGTCTCAGGATAAGGGGTAAGCCATTTAGAACCGAGATGAGGAGAAACTTCTTCACCCAGAGAATGGTGAACCTGTGGAATTCTCTACCACAGAAAGTTGTTGAGGCCAATTCACTAAATATATTCAAAAAGGAGTTAGATGTAGTCCTTACTACTAGGGGGATCAAGGGGTATGGCGAGAAAGCAGGAATGGGGTACTGAAGTTTCATGTTCAGCCATGAACTCATTGAATGGCGGTGCGGGCTCGAAGGGCCGAATGGCCTACTCCTGCACCTATTTTCTATGTTTTTCTGTGCCGTATTTATGTTCCACACGAGCCTCCTCCCACCCCTCTTCTCACCCCATCAGCATATCTTTCTCCCTCGTGTTTATCTAGCTTCCCCTTAAATGCATCTACGCGATTCACCTCCACCACTCCCTGTGGGAGCGAGTTCCACATTGGGCCTGAAATCCCGGCCTCCCTGGGTCCGTACGGACCTGGGAAGGCATCACAAAAGCCGGTTTTCGGCGTGCAATGCGCATGCGGCGAAAACTGGGTTTTCCAATCTGTCAAGTTCTGATTCTTGCGCCTGGTAAAAGCAGGTGCATTGCCTACTTTTACCAATGTAAAAGTTTTAAAACATATCAAAAACATATAAAAATAAAATTTAAAACCATATTTTTCTGTTAAAAACCCTGCCCGCTGGGTAAGTTTATTTTAAACTCTAATTACAAAACGTTTTTAAAAATCCGAAAAGTAATATTTTTTTCCGAACACATTTATTAACTTTAATTTAAATTAATGTTAAATGTGATTTTTTTTCCTATTTTTAATTTATGTTTTGGTGTTTGGCGGGGGTGGGGGGGTGGTGTGTTTCTCATTCATAATGATGAGAACTCCTACTTACGGAGTTCCCATTATTATGAATGAGAATACTTTACCTTGAATGGCTGCCCAGTGCCACGTAACTCCAGCCTCTCCCTGAGCATCTCCAAGACGTGAACGCACTCCGATGCGTGGGGAGAGGAGGCCTCCGACCCAATTGCTGCAGGGCGCAGCAGCAAGAGGTAGGTGCCGTTCTTTTCTGCCGAGCGCCCGCGGGAAGCCCAGCACCGGGATTTCAGGCCCATTATCACCGCTCTCTGGGTAAAGAAGTTTCTCTTCAATTCCCTTGTTTTATTTATTAGTAATTATTCACAATCTCCCTGCAAGCTTGAATAATAGTGGAGTCCTTCCAGAAGTTGCAATGAGCAATTATTGTCAAGTATTTGAGATGTGGAATCCAATGGCCACGCAGAGTAAATCGCTGCTTTATGAGAACAGATAATGCACAGGATAAGAGACGAAATAAGGGAGGTGGCAGCTACTCTCGAGATAGGTGATTTGAGCTTGAGCTGCGAAACAGGCAGTGAGTGTGCCCATCGCCTGTCCATTGTTGTCGCCATGACACCCAAACCATAATAATGCTGGGGCCTCATTTACCAGCACTTCACTTAAAACCAAGCTTCTATACAGCCACAAATTCTGCAAAATCCCATTTGATGCGCTCCGTCAAATGAATAAAGAGGCCAGACTAAAGAGGGAAGAATACCCACAACGATTAATAAAATCAATTAATATTTGTTTTAGATAAAAATGCTTACATAGAAACATAGAAAATAGTTGCAGGAGTAGGCCATTCGGCCCTTCGAGCCTGCACCGCCATTCAATGAGTTCATGGCTGAACATGCAACTTCAGTACCCCATTCCTGCTTTCTCACCATACTCCTTGATTCCCCCTAGTAGTAAGGACTTCATCGAACTCCTTTTTGAATATATTTAGTGAATTGGCCTCAACAACTTTCTGTGGTAGAGAATTCCGCAGGTTCACCACTCTCTGGGTGAAGAAGTTTCTCCTCATCTCGGTCCTAAATGGCTTACCCCTTATCTTTAGACTATGCATTTGATTTCATAAAACCAAATTAAACTGGAATCTTTTTCTTAAAGCCATTAGCAATATATTATTGATCATTTTTAAAACCTCTAAAATTGTATTAATAGAATATTCCCATCTCTACTGTGGTTACTGATGGGAGGATTGTTCTCAGTCGTTTTGTAGACATTCATAGTTTTAGATTCTGAATTGATAAGTTCCTGGAAATGGAAATGTTTGAGAAACATCCAGTGATTGTGCGGTTCAATCCCTGCTCATGTTCCGATACCTGGCTGAGGCTAATCCACTTATTGGTTCCAGTTTTACAGTCACCACCGCATGAAAGCTTATGCAATGATGGTTGTAAAATGTAAGAATGCAATGAAGACAGGTTTCGTAATGTTCGAAATCGGCTCAATTAAGTTGTCCCACCACCAATAGAGTGTTCAGATTCCTGACATCCTTACCTCATGGCTTCAGTGCTCTTTGTGATTCTGTGGATGTAAATCCAGTTTGTCTCCTATTCTACCTTTAAATTCCCAGTGTAACCGGCACTATCTATATCGCATGTTGCACAACTTCATCTACACCAAAATGATGTGATGTTTCTACAAATGTTTTTGACTAACATTGACTGATGGCGATATCCTGTCGTGATATTTGTACATCAACGCCCAGCAGAATCCTGCTCTGCAATTGTCTGGGTTGGCCAAATCCCTGACATGTCCTTTGCGTTTAACAGAACACTGCATCACTGGCTCGGTGCGGAGCAAAATTGAGATCTGACAACACTTTGTTTATGAAAGATCTCCTGTACTAGGTGTGTACCTTATGTTGATTATTTTACATGTCTACCTGTGTGTTTGGAATATGTTTGTTTATATTGCAAAGATCTCTTAGCATGAGGAATATTTTCAGAGTAAAAAGGGCGATGGAAAATCCCCAAAACCATCAGCATAATAACAAACAGCTTTATCGTACACACATTCAAACCTCAGCACTGCTTTCCCTCTTGAAATTCTGATCAGTAACTAATACACATGGTCCCATCCCTGTCACGGAGGCACGGCGGGGGGGGTGGGGGGGGGGATGCGGGGAGAAGGATAGATGGCCACACCTTCCCAGTGAATGTCATTGCAATATGGAGAAATGATTTCACACAAATGATATATTTTCTCACTAAATCTGAACAAATGATGCTGCTCTGGTGGGAAACTAATTAACATTCATCTTTATGTAAAGGCACAAGATTAGTAATGAGAATATTCTTGACTGTACATCAAAGTTGCAAACTGCAATTTCAGAAATGTAATTTAGTGCAATTCCAATGTATACAGAAGAGTTTCTAAGTGCTTTTCACGTTCGGAATGTTAAGATCCTTAAGATCATCAAAGTAGAAATATTTAATGTGGACCCTGCCGCCTTCAGCTGTTCAAGTATTGTGGCTCTCAATAAAAGAAGACAAACTCCATGACAGGTCCTGCGCCTGACATAGTTTAAGATGGATACTCTCTTATCTCCAGTCTCTGAGCTTCCAGCAGCTGCTCCATCCAAGTGTCTGCAGACATTTGTTTTCTCCTTTTGATAAAAAAAATGCATTAGTTGAGTCATTCTGATCTCCAGAGTGTCTCAGCACATCAGTTAAGCGGATATTTGCTTCACATTGCTCTGACGATGTAGGACTGGTACTTGAAGTCACCGTCCACATGATCGATGAGGATATATCAGATCCTCGCCACTGTTCTTTAATGGAACACTTCACCTCATAAGGAGGATGATGCCTGTCCTTTGGAGAAAACCTAGAATTTGGTCCTTAACCTTGCTCCCCACACCCCAAACTTCCAGTGATTGAATGACATTGGCCCTGTGCTTATGATGCACCCGTAATGGTCTGCACCACTCACAGAAGGTGACTATGTGTCGGTGATGTGGGAATCCTGATAGGGGAAGAAGGGAATGTAACAGAATGAATAGGTTATCCTGATCTTCCAAGTCTCGAGAGGATTCAGTAATTGGTGCAAGGTTTGCGCACTGGCTGGATGTATGCCCATCCCTCGTGGAGGAAGCCTAAACCCACTCATAATGTAACGGTCAGAAACAGAGACCATATTATATGCAGCTTAAGACTTAGTCTGAGGTTGCGTCTCTTCCGTTTGGATCTTCGTTGGAATTTTTTGTGATCCGCATGCTTGGTTTTGCCGTGTCACTTGTCATAATTGCCCCCTCTCCATCTTGTAGTAACAGAAGCCACACTTGTATTAGTGGTCACCTGGGTCAAACAGCATTCTATTCTGCATTTCCACGTTGAAAATGTGTTGGTAAGAGGAGGCCTATATTTCTAGGGGGGTCTCTAATAGATGGAATCACTGAGATATTTCGTAGCATTCGGGTGTATAGCAAACATTGACGGCAATGTTGATTAAAGACTGGCATGGTGCCAATTATCTCTGTATATACTGTAGCTAAAACAATGAACAACATTGTTTAAATAAGATGTTTTTTGTTTTATTTATAAAAGAGCTGGATGAGCCAGAACTTTTCTAGTTCAAGCCAAGCATATCATTTTTATTTTAGTAATTATATGTTGCACGCGAAGCTTCTAACTTTACATTTTTAAATTGTTGTCTGTGTCCGGAGCAAAGCATTACTCAATGTGGTGTGTGCAGTGTGAGAAAAGGAACAAATAAATTGAAGGGAGAGTGGTTTTACTGTAAAATTACGTAATATATACGATTAAAAATATAGGCCTGGAAATTCCTATTGTGTCTGCTCCACCAGAGCAAGTGCGGTGGAATGGAACCCTAGCCCCAGGTTAGAGGCCCTTCCCAAATACCGGGGACGGGGTCATTTGCAAGGTTAGGGTAGGACACAGGACTTGTAAGGCAGAACGGCCCACAACCATTCAGTCTAAGGTCGCACTTGGCCCAAAAGGAGACAAATTAAACTTTTTGGAGTCTTCAACTCCAAAAGGAGCAATTTAATTCCCAAACAGGGTCACCAATCCCCTCTGGGGATGAATTACCTTAGTCTGGGTCTGGTTTTAGGCCTTTCAAATCTGCCTTGAAAGGACTCCTGCAACCTCTCAGCCGGCTTGAGTTTGCTGAGATTGATTAATGGGCGCAAAGGGCAGAGTTTGCTGGGTAACCTGAGAACCCCCCCAATGTTTCCCCAAAGCCCCCCCACCCACCCCAAACTGGAATTTAAAGGGAAAGGCTGAGCCAGGCAGAATCCCAGTGTAACCGAGCTCTGCCCCAAATTTCCTGCCCCCACCCTCTCTGGCCCCAGGAGATCCAGAGCCATTGGTTTTGTGTACGTAATGAATCTGTCTTGACTTTGCTCATGAGGAAATTGGAGGATCCATTTAATAATGGCATTGTATTACTGTAGCAGCATATTTTAGAGATTGTTGGGAATAAAGGAAATGCTAGTTTTAAATAAAATAAAGGAATTAATGTAAAAAAAATAGGGTAAACAGTGGAGAGAAAGTATCTACAAGGTGAAATGAATGTAATTACTGATATTGTACATTTAAAGGATTTTTATGTAGTGGTTTGAGAATAAAAGGCAGAAGTTAATGTGAAATATAT
This sequence comes from Pristiophorus japonicus, assembly GCF_044704955.1. Classification (NCBI taxonomy): domain Eukaryota; kingdom Metazoa; phylum Chordata; class Chondrichthyes; family Pristiophoridae; genus Pristiophorus; species Pristiophorus japonicus. Next base: position 4,256,934 of record NC_091998.1, on the reverse strand, counting down.
GAAAGCGTGCATATAATATAATATTGCATGTGTAGGTGATTGGACACAGTGGCTATTAGATCTTTGGTTGTAATGAACACCGGTATATTTCAAGGACAGTTTCTATCCATATTTCAACACATTGTAGTATCTCGCCATTGGGCTTAATATCCCTCCTGACTGTTTAACAGCAGGGTGATATTGTTTAGAAACTTCTATATTGTATTTAACCTCTTCTTCCAAAATATTGAACAGCAGCAACACGTTCAAATAGGTTCTTATTTATAAATCATTACTGCACTTTGATTTAAAACCTCTTCCTATGGTCTCACAATTTATTGAGCATAAGACTCATTTGTTGTCTCATACACTCTGGGCCTATTCAAGTTCTCACGTAAATATAAAGTCTCGTCAATCTGAAGGCTTGGATGTACAACTAGCAGGAGAAGAATTAGTGGTCTGTTTAATCCCCGGACGAACTAATCAATTAGTTAAACAGTTGTAGTCGGTGACCAACCAGACAAAATAAGAATCTAAAAAACAGGCAGCATGTCTGTAAGTGATGTGAATTTGGCCATGGGGGAAATCTTTTACAGAGGAATTCCATTCTGAGGATAACCAACGGTAAATCTGTCAGTGAAGAGTTTCAGGAATAGACCGTGACCAGTTTCATCAACTAGTACCTCCGTTGTAGAATTAATTTATTTAGTATTTAGATTAATGCATTTAGCATGGATTCATCCCTTGTATGCAGTAGGGGTTTTGAAAATCATATGTAATAAGGATATTAACAGAGTCAAACTTGTTACCATAGAGAGTGGTTGAGGTGAATAGCATTGATGCTTTTAAGGGGAAGCCAGATACGCACATGAGGGAGAAAGGAATAGAAGGATATGGTGATGGGGTGAGATGAAGGGTGGGAGGAGGCTGGTGTGGCGCATAAACACCGGCACTGACCTGTTGGGCCAAATGGCCTGTTTCTGTGCTGTAACTACTTTGTACACGTGTGATAACTTTATAACTAGCCAAACACTAGCACCACATGTCCTGTACCTCCATCTGCGACAAAAACCTTCTCTATTATGTACTGTACTCTTGGACTTCGCTTATTGGTTGCTGTGGAAAATTGATTTGGTTAGAATAACTCTTCTTGAGCAGGAGTTTCTAATTATTTGAAACCGCAATCAAAAAATTGTCTTTGTGTGAAGTCACGGAGCTCCCTGGCACAATGATGAAAGACATCGTGCTCTGGATTGAAGCACTTCTTTACACAGATTTCTCCAACTAATGCTGTGCTGGACTGGCAGAAGGCAGGGCATATAGAATAACAAGTCACACCAGTTGGAATAATCCTCTTTTTAAACCTCAATAAAATTAAAACAAAATGATGTGTGAATGGAAGACAACAATATTCTAGTTGTGATAAAGTAGGCTGCCTGATGTTCCTCAGCGGTGAAGAAGTAGGTCCTCATTGCACTCATTACGGTGATAAAAAAGGAGCAATTTCACGGGGCTAAGTCTCACGTCCCAAGGGCCACGAAAGACGACCACTCCATATTGGGTCAGGCGATTTTTCAGGTATCTCTGATGTCCGCCTTTTCCTGGCGTTTGGCCCCTTGCATAGACTCCTGAGGCCTAACATCTGTTTGTGGCACCCATCCTGAGGTTGGGTGGCCCTGAGTGACACAAGCACTATGTCAGCTCCGCTCCGTTTCCCAACAATGCAGCCCAACAAGGGGCCTCCGCCAAAAAGGTATAAAGCGAGACTTCATATGGAGCCTCAAGGAATGGGAGCGCTTCCCTGCTGCACAACACTCGGGAAGGTCACAGCCGGCCTGAGCGCGGGCCCCACTGCTCTTCTCACCCACCCCGACCCAAACACTGATCCTGAGAGCCTCTGCCAGCCTGTGCTCAGTCGTCACCCTCCCCCATCCCTACCCTCCCCCCTCCCCATCCCTACCCTCCCCCATCCCCCATCCCTACCCATTACTCATCTACCCCCATCCCTCCCATCCCCATCCCTCACTTACCCCCCTCCCCATCCCTCCATGCCCCCATCCCTCACCTACCCCCCTCCCATTCCCTCACCTACCCTCCTCCCCCCATCCCTACCCTCCCCATCCCCCATCCCCACCCTCCCCATCTCTCACCTCCCTCCCCACCCCCATCCCTCACCTAGCCCCCTGCCCCATCTCTCCCCGCTACCCCCATCACTTCCCCCACCCCATCCCTCGCTTACCCCCATTCCTCCCCGCCTCCATCCCTCACCTGCCCCCCTCTCCCCATCCCTCCCCACCCTCTCCCTCACCTACCCCCTCCCCTCCCTCCCTCCCCCTTCCCTCATCCCTCCCCTACCCCCTTCCCTCCCCTACCCCTTTCTCCATCCCACCCCCAATCCTCCCCACCCCATCCCTCCCCTCCTCCCTTACCCCACCCCTCCCTTCCCCATCCCTCCCCTAACCCCCTTCCCCATCCTTCGCATCCCTCCCCTCCCACATTCCTCCCCTCCCCCCATCATGCCCTCCCTCGCATCCCCCCCCCATCTCTGCCATCCCTCCCCTCCACTAACATCTCTCTCCCCATCCCTTCCTTATCCTCCCATCCCTCCCCTACCCCAACACTGACCTGTAGGCCGGCGAGACAGAGGGCCCAGTTTGGTCTTGTTGAAATGGTCTGTCAATTATTCAGATGAGGCCTGGGGACCAATCAGTTCAAAATCTTCGGGCGGAGGCATTGTCCCCTGCGCCCATTGCTATGGCGAAGGGAGGCAGAGGAACAGAGCGTTGAGGGCTGGAGGGATTTAAATGCAAGGATGAGAATTTTGCATTTGAAGGATTGGGGAGCCAGGAGCCGATGTGGGTCAGCGCAGACAGCTGAGCTGAAGCTGGTGCAGGATAGGATACAGGCAGCAGAGCTTTGGATGAGCTGAAGTTTACGTGGGTGGAGAATGGGACGACGGCCAAGAGAGGATTAGAATAGTTGAGTCTGAAGGTGATAAAAGCAAGGATGGGGGTTTCAGCAGCAGAGGCAGGGCGGCAGTGAGCAAAGTTATGGAGGTGGAATTAGGTGGTAACGGAGAGTATGTGGGTTGGAAGTGGAGCATGGGTTGTGCGGCAGGTTGTAGACGATACTGTTTGATCATTCTCGAGTTATTCAGGCTCAATAAACTGGGTGTGGCGCTATTTTCATTTTGAATCAATTAGTTTAAACAATTACTGAGGTTCTTTTAAATAGAAAATCATGAAGAGCCCGAGGCCACTCCCACAGGATAAAAAGCTGGTCAGTGTTATTTCAATCAGTAAGGAATTCTTGCTCAAACCAGCACTAAAAACACATACCATTTAGCACACAAGCTAAATACAACAATACAGGAAAGGCCGACTAATTTCTGTAGCAGATACTGGCAAGAATAGCAGGCCAGAACGATCCTAAAGGAAAGACATAATGAGAACCACTCTGAATATTCAGGCACTATTCACTTTCACCCACCCACAGCACAGCACAGACATCCTGCTGTAAAATAACAAGAGCTTAGTCAGAGCTGGACGGTTATTAGTGGGCTGTTGAAATCGTTACAAAACAACTAACCTGTGTGTTTTACCAATGTGCCACAATAGCCGTGCCAGCACAAAAAAACACTACGAGGAAATGAATGATTGAGAATGATGTGAGATTCATTCAGAGCTGTTTACACCCGACATGTTCTGGCCTCTTATCGCAGGTCTTCATCTCACCTTTTGTGTAAAGACAGAGGTTGATTCAGGCAGCAATCAGAAATGTTTACACAAACTAAATCCGAGAGCCTATCTCTAACGTCAGGAATACTGTGGCAATAATGCGTCCACCTTTAACTGTCTCGTCAATGAAGAAAGTTCACTGCAAGATGCCACATTTACCGTGCACCGTCAGTACACAGCTGCCAAGAGGTCTGAAATGAGTTTCACCAGCAGTATTACATTTTAACTTGAAGCAGTCCCTTAACTTTCTCTTCACTCCAGTGTCCCAGAAACAAGAGTGTCCACGTGAGAGCCATAAGTATCGCTTGTCGTCATAGGTTGGAGCACATGAATGTTCAGTGTAACAAGAGAGTAATGCACTTAAAATAATTCCATTAGTCAATAGGGTACAATCAGTAATCCGGCATTCCCAGCAGCAAAGCTGCACTTCAGGAGAGCATAGCATGGGTCAGGGGTAGGGCAATAACATTGCTGGCCTGAGCTTTCTTCAGTGTCCCCCTGTACATTGCATTGTATAACATGCTGGAGCTGTGCCTGTAATGCTCAGGTCATGTGCTAGGCTCATTAAGGTCCCAGGTCAGTGGCAATGAAATGCATCATGCAGTGAATACCCAACCAGCGCAGGGGAGCGAGCGAGCGAGGTACGGTGGCCATTTCTGTTCCTCTCTCTTTGAAGTGGACTCCTACCGTTACTGTTGTTTCTGATACTGCCTCTGTTTTCAGTGCTTCTGTGCTGCGCTGCCAAACCTCAACTTACTCACATTCGTAAAGCTGTGTACTATCTGCTACAAGTGAATGTTTCCCCAGGTTAGTCATTGTGTGCTGTATAGGAACTTTAGAAACATAGAAACATAGAAAATAGGTGCAGGAGTAGGCCATTCGGCCCTTCTAGCCTGCACCGCCATTCAATGAGTTCATGGCTGAACATTCAACTTCAGTACCCCATTCCTGCTTTCTCACCATACCCCTTGATTCCCCTAGTAGTAAGGACTTCATCTAACTCCTTTTTGAATATATTTAGTGAATTGGCCTCAACAACTTTCTGTGGTAGAGAATTCCACAGGTTCACCACTCTCTGGGTGAAGAAATTCCTCCTCATCTCGGTCCTAAATGGCTTCCCCCTTATCCTTAGACTGTGTGCCCTGGTTCTGGACTTCCCCAACATTGGGAACATTCTTCCTGCATCTAACTTGTCTAACCCCGTCAGAATTTTAAACGTTTCTATGAGGTCCCCTCTCATTCTTCTGAACTTCAGTGAATACAAGCCCAGTTGATCCAGTCTTTCTTGATAGGTCAGTCCCGCCATCCCGGGAATCAGTCTGGTGAACCTTCGCTGCACTCCCTCAATAGCAAGAATGTCCTTCCTCAGGTTAGGAGACCAAAATTGTACACAATACTCCAGGTGTGGTCTCACCAAGGCCCTGTACAATTGTAGCAACACCTCCCTGCCCTTGTACTCAAATCCCCTCGCTATGAAGGCCAACTTGCCATTTGCTTTCTTAACAGCCTGCTGTACCTGCATGCCAACCTTCAATGACTGATGTACCATGACACCCAGGTCTCTTTGCACCTGCCCTTTTCCTAATCTGTCACCATTCAGATAATAGTCTGTCTCTCTGTTTTTACCACCAAAGTGGATAACCTCACATTTATCCACATTATACTTCATCTGCCATGCATTTGCCCACTCACCTAACCTATCCAAGTCGCTCTGCAGCCTCATAGAATCCTCCTTGCAGCTCACACTGCCACCCAACTTAGTGTCATCCGCAAATTTGGAGATACTACATTTAATCTCCTCGTCTAAATCATTAATGTACAGTGTAAACAGCTGGGGCCCCAGCACAGAACCTTGCGGTACCCCACTAGTCACTGCCTGCCATTCTGAAAAGTCCCCATTTACTCCTACTCTTTGCTTCCTGTCTGACAACCAGTTCTCAATCCATGTCAGCACACTACCCCCAATCCCATGTGCTTTAACTTTGCACATTAATCTCTTGTGTGGGACCTTGTCGAAAGCCTTCTGAAAGTCCAAATATACCACATCAACTGGTTCTCCCTTGTCCACTCTACTGGAAACATCCTCAAAAAATTCCAGAAGATTTGTCAAGCATGATTTCCCTTTCACAAATCCATGCTGACTTGGACCTATCATATTACCTCTTTCCAAATGCACTGCGATGACATCCTTAATAATTGATTCCATCATTTTACCCGCTGACCGGTCTGTAATTCCCTGTTTTCTCTCTCCCTCCTTTTTTAAAAAGTGGGGTTACATTGGCTACCCTCCACTCCATAGGAACTGATCCAGAGTCAATGGAATGTTGGAAAATGACTGTCAATGCATCCACTATTTCCAAGGCCACCTCCTTAAGTACTCTGGGATGCAGTCCATCAGGCCCTGGGGATTTATCGGCCTTCAATCCCATCAATTTCCCCAACACAATTTCCCGACTAATAAGGATTTCCCTCAGTTCCTCCTCCTTACTAGACCCTCCGACCCCTTTTATATCCGGAAGGTTGTTTGTGTCCTCCTCAGTGAATACCGAACCAAAGTACTTGTTCAATTGGTCCGCCATTTCTTTGTTCCCCGTCATGACTTCCCCTGATTCTGACTGCAGGGGACCTACGTTTGTCTTTACTAACCTTTTTCTCTTTACATATCTATAGAAACGTTTGCAATCCGTCTTAATGTTCCCTGCAAGCTTCTTCTCATACTCCATTTTCCCTGCCCTAATCAAACCCTTTGTCCTCCTCTGCTGAGTTCTAAATTTCTCCCAGTCCCCGGGTTCTCTGCTATTTCTGGCCAATTTGTATGCCACTTCCTTGGCTTTAATGCTATCCCTGATTTCCCTTGATAGCCACGGTTGAGCCACCTTCCCTTTTTTATTTTTACGACAGACAGGAATGTACAATTGTTGTAGTTCATCCATGCGGTCTCTAAATGTCTGCCATTGCCCATCCACAGTCAACCCCTTCAGTATCATTCGCCAATCTATCCTAGCCAATTCACGCCTCATACCTTCAAAGTTACCCTTCTTTAAGTTCTGGACCATGGTCTCTGAATTAACTGTTTCATTCTCCATCCTAATGCAGAATTCCACCATATTATGGTCACTCTTCCCCAAGGGGCCTCGCACAACGAGATTGCTAATTAATCCTCTCTCATTACACAACACCCAGTCTAAGATGGCCTCCCCCCTAGTTGGTTCCTCGACATATTGGTCTAAAAAACCATCCCTTATGCACTCCAGGAAATCCTCCTCCACCGTATTGCTTCCAGTTTGGTTAACCCAATCTATGTGCATATTAAAGTCACCCATTATAACTGCTGCACCTTTATTGCACGCACCCCTAATTTCATGTTTGATGCCCTCCCCAACATCACTACTACTGTTTGGAGGTCTGTACACAACTCCCACTAACGTTTTTTGTCCTTTGGTATTCTGCAGCTCGACCCATATAGATTCCACATCATCCAAGCTGATGTCCTTCCGAACTATTGCCTTAATTTGCTCCTTAACCAGCAATGCTACCCCACCTCCTTTTCCTTTTATTCTATCCTTCCTGAATGTTGAATACCCCTGGATGTTGAGTTCCCAGCCCTGATCATCCTGGAGCCACGTCTCCGTAATCCCAATCACATCATATTTGTTAACATCTATTTGCACAGTTAATTCATCCACTTTATTGCGGATACTCCTTGCATTAAGACACAAAGCCTTCAGGCTTGTTCTTTTAACACCCTTTGTCCTTTTAGAATTTTGCTGTACAGTGGCCCTTTTTGTTCTTTGCCTTGGGTTTCTCTGCCCTCCACTTTTCCTCATCTCCTTTCTGTCTTTTGCTTTTGCCTCCTTTTTGTTTCCCTCTGTCTCCCTGCATTGGTTCCCATCCCCCTGCCATATCAGTTTAAATCCTCCCCAACAGCACTAGCAAACACTCCCCCTCGGCTTGGTTCCCTTCGTCCGCTGTGTTGCCTACATTATAACGGAGACTACATTTCAAAAAGTACTTCATTGGCTGAGGCCGTGAAAAGTACTATCTAAATGCAAGTTTTCTTTCCTTCCATCCTTCCTTTCTTCCTTCCTCCCTCTCTCCCACTCTCTCTCTCTCTCACTCTCTCTCTCTCTTTGTTTATTTTTCTCTTTCTTTCTTTTCTTTCTCTCTCCAGGAATGTGCAGCTGCTCTATGGCCAGATGCAGAATCAGGTACATTAGTGTCCAGTGGCCTGACCAAGCTAACCACTGGGCTGTAATGTGTAAGATCCCTCTGTGCTAGGGTCACATTATCACCCTGTATATTTGCAGGGCAACTTTTTTTAATGAATATCCAAAATTTAAACATGTGGTCAGAAGTTCACTGCTGTGACATCAATCCTCTCTCCAATTTGTTGAACAAAAGGAAAAAACTGACAGTCATGTCTTTAAGTTTACTTTTAAGAAATTGAAAATGGATTTGCTTCAGCATCATGGAGTTGTGGGACATTTACAACAATAACAATAACAACTGGCATACAGCGCCTTTAACTTAGTCAAATATCCCAAGGCACTTCACAGGAATGTCATCAGACAGAAATTGCCATCGACGCAAAGGAGGAGACATTAGGACAAGTGCTTGGACAAAGAGGTAGGTTTTAAGCCAAGTCTCAAAGGAAGAAACTGTGGGGAAGAGGTGAAGAGGTTTAGGGAGCGAATTTTGGAGCTTAGGGCCCAGGTGGCTGAAGGCACGGCCGTCAATGGTGGGGGGAAGGATTTGAGCACAAGGATGAGAATTTTAAAATCAAAGCATTGCCAGTTTGGGAGCCAATGGAGGTCAGCGAGCACAGTGGGTGATGGATGAACGGGACTTGCTGCGAGTTAGGACAAGGGCAGCTGAGTTTTGGATGATTTTTGAGTGATGCTGCAACTCTGCAGGGTGTCTGGTACCCAAGAGGAGACCCATGCTGCTCTCCTGCAATGAAGTGGTTCGCTTTAGCAAAGGATCATTCAGGAAGGGTAGAGAAAGAAAAAAGGTGCAAAATATGCCGCGATAAGTAAATAGATCAGGAAAGGGGTACTGAGGGAATGATCAACCATGATCTTATTGAATGGTGGTGCAGGCTCGAAGAGCCGAATGGCCTACTCCTGCACCTATTTTCTATGTTTCTATGTTTCTAGACAGGCAAAGAAGCTGTTTCTAAGAAACTGTAACACCCATAAACCAAATGGCTTGAGCTGTTCATTGAATTAGCGGAAATCCTGCATTGTCAAATATAGTCGTGGAAAATTGTGCTGTCATCGTTATAAACTGCAGCCTTTAGACACGTCACTGTGCATGAGAAGGGTCGCGCTGTGTATCGGAGGGCAATGATAAAACTGTCTGTAGTCTCCGGAATTTGGATTTGCGTTGCTTCCTCAGATAGTGCAGCTATCAGGCATTCGTTTACACACGTCAGTGCCCATTTAGTGCAGTTGTGCACAAACTCTCTCCATTATTCAGTCCTGCAGAGTGCCAATCATTACCTTATGAATCACGCAGTGAATTAACATCTTCGATACCCTGAGATGACACTTTTATGCTTGGAACCAATCTTATGTCTAAGTCAGTGGTGTTTTCCAAAAATTATTATTTCTCATTAGTAAATAAAACAAACAGATTCTGCACTTTTTCTTCCAAATGAAAATATTTGAAAGGTTCACTTATGATACACTATTATGTATTAATTAATTTTGGCATCTTAATCTCAAAATAGCTACAACACAAATGGATATCTTGAAGTCGTATTAAAGTGGTTACTAATATCAATTGCTGGTGGATTTAAAGTATTCCTAGCTATCTTTGTATGCTGCAATATCACTTTGCACTCAAGGCGGTTTACATGTTCCACCAACGTTTTCCCTTTGTTCCACTCCTTCAGGCATTGACACTTAACGGCTGCGGTTCTATCAGTTTCCAGTTAACTTGCCCAAATGGCTACTCTTCATGTCTCAGCCTCGATAGTAGGTGTCGGCATGCTGCTCAACCACGAACGGCACCATTTCCTCCCTCACATTGTCTTTACAAGGTCTTCCACAACAAGGACCTTGTTTTTCAATCATCAACTCTCTGTTATGAGGAAGCCATAAGCAATCAGTATTATATTACAGCTGAAGTGTGGAATGTTACATGAAGGACTAGTATACCAAAATGTTGAGAGAACATAAGAACATAAGAAATAGGAGCAGGAGTAGGCCATATGGCCCCTTGAGCCTGCTCCACCATTTTATATGATCATGGCTGATCCGATCCTGGACTCAGGTCCACTTCCCTGCCCACTCCCCATAATCCTTTATTCCCTTATCGGTTAAGAAGCTGTCTCTCACTGTCTTACATTTATTCAATGTCCCGGCTTCCACAGCTATCTGAGGCAGCGAATTCCACAGATTTACAACCCTCTGAGAGAAGAAATTCCTCCTCATCTCAGTTTTAAATGGGCGGTCCCTTATTCTAAGATTATGCCCCCTAGTTCTAGTCTCCCCTATCAGTGGAAACATCCTCTCTGCATTCATAACCTTATACTTTTCGATAAGATCACCTCTCATTCTTCTGAATTCCAATGAGTAGAGGCCCAACCTACTCAACCTTTCCTCATAAGTCAACCCCCTCATCTCCAGAATCAATTTAGTGAACCTTCTCTGAACTGTCTCCAAAGCAAGTACATCCTTTTGTAAATATGGAAACCAAAACTGTACGCAATTTTCCAGGTGTGGCCTCACCAATACCCTGTATAGCTGCAGCAAGACTTCCCTGCTTTTATACTCCATCTCCTTTTCAATAAAGGCCAAGATTCCATTGGCCTTCCTGATCACTTGCTGTACCTGCAAACTAACCTTTTGTGTTTCATGCACAAGTTCCCCCAGGTCCTACTGTACTGCAGCACTTTGCAATTTTTCTCCATTTAAAAAATAATTTGCTCTTTGATTTTTTGTGCCAAAGTGCATGACCTCACACTTTCCAACATTATACTCCATCTGCCAAATTTTTGCCCACTCACTTAGCCTGTCTATGTCCTTTTGCAGATTTTTTGTGTCCTCCTCACACATTGCTTTTCCTCCTATCTTTGTATCGTCAGCAAACTTGGCTACGTTACACTCGATCCCTTCTTCCAAGTCATTAATATAGATTGTAAATAGTTGGGTTCCCAGCACTGATACCTGCGGCACCCCACTAGTTACTGATTGCCAACCCGAGAATGAACCATTTATCCCGACTCTGTTTTCCGTTAGTTAGCCAATCCTCTATCCATGCTAATATAGTACCCCCAACCCCGTGAATTTTTATCTTGTGCAGTAACCTTTTATGTGGCACCTTGTCAAATGCCTCTGGAAGTCCAAATACACCACATCCACTGGTTCCCCTTTATCCACCCTGTTCATTACATCCTCAAAGAAATCCAGCAAATTTGTCAAACATGACTTCCCCTTCATAAATCCATGCTGACTCTGCCTGACCAAATTTTGCTTTTCCAAATGTCCTGCTACTGCTTCTTTAATAATGGACTCCAACATTTTCCCAACCACAGCTTACTTCTAAAAATATGTTTTGAACTTATAGATGACCCAACTATTCAAATAACCATCGGATATTGTAACCTCAAGATCTCCTTTGTTTCTTTGTCTAAAATTAATATTAGTCTATACTGATACCATGAGCGAGATAAATAACGTCAAGAATTTTATCTAAAATCTTTGTAGTTTCCTTCCTCTGAAAAGTACGTCATTGTATAAACAGCCAACTTCAAGTCCTCTCTGCTGAGTGTTATATGCTAATACAGTCAAACGCAATATCCCTTGCTTCATCCCTGACTGTGTTAGTACAGCTGAATATTTTAGTTGTAGAGGTAAATGATCAGTGTTTTAAAAAATTCGTTCCTGGGATGTGGGCGTCGCTGGCAAAGCCGGCATTTATTGCCCTTGAGAAGGTGGTGGTGAGCCGCCTTCTTGAACTGCTGCAGTCCGAATGTTGAAGGTGCTCCCACAGTGCTCTTTGGGAGGGAGTTCCAAGATTTTGACCCATAGATTTTTGTTCAGACCCATAGTTCCTATAAACCCTTTACCCCCAATAATAAATATAGGGTATTCAGGGCTGGTATTAGATTGGGCGGATATTCTGTGGAGTTTAGAAGAATGAAAGGTGATCTCATTGAAATGTATAAAATTCTTAGAGGGCTTAACAGGGTAAATGCTGAAAGGTTGTTTCCCCTAGTTGGAGAGTCTAGATCTAGGAGTCACAGTCTCAGGATAAGGGGTTGCCCATTTAGGACTGAGATGAGGAGAAATTCACTGAGAGTTGTGAATCTTTGGAATTCTCTACCTGAGAGGGCTGTGGATGCTCAGTCGTTGAGAATATTCAAGAATGAGATCGATAGATGTTTGGGTGCTAAGGGAATCAAGGGATATGGGGATCGGGTGGGAAAGTGGATTTGAGGTCGAAGATCAGCTATGATGGTGGAGCAGGCTCGAAGGGCCACATGGCCTCCTCCTGTTCCTATTTCTTATGTTCTTAGGTTAACCTGTGCAACTGCACAGAGCCCCGAGCCAGTCAGCGGGCCTGAGCAGATCCAGTGATAAGGATTGAGATACATTGATCTAGATTTTATCAAGGGGTCCCAAACCAAACCTTTGCACGGGGACCCTGAGCATATTCGAAAACACCCAACCCACTTTTCCAAATATCAGATATAAAGGCAACCAAATAAAATATCAGCAACCAGACACCAATATGAGGCACAGAACTAAAACAGAGGAAGTTGAAACGTGTTGGGAGTGCAGCTTGATATATGCAAGATATTTGCTTTCCGTTCTATTTTCTTTCGAAGACTTTCGATAAGTCAGATCCCCTGTCCAGCAATGGGTTACCCAGCAGTTAATTCCAGCACAGATTCTCCTTCCCAGATTGAAGACATTCACTACTTCGGAGACAAGTGCGAGTGTATTCTTCAACTGTCAAAACAAAAATAAATCAAAACATACAATTGGCCCTGCTCACCTTCCCTGCATAACAGTTAAATAAATCTCGTGTTGGCTGCACTAAAAGCCCAGAGCAATCACTGGAATAAAGTTGGTTACAGTTGTAAAGCAATTGCATGTGTACACAGTGAATGTAAGCAAGGTCCATTTGGTGCAGAGTGCCCAAGACTAAACATAATGCAGTTAACAGTGAGCATTATATTCTGTCAATCGGTTCTTCAGTTCTACTAACAGGCCAATGGTGTCATCATAAACTCGTGATTGGAGACCACTTTTGGGTGGGTGGAGAGATGATTAGAAAATTATTTATAACTCATTTTGATCCAAGGTCAATGATGGTTTGGTTGGCTGAACAAACTGATTATGTGAATTAATTAGATTGAGCTGATTGTCTCTTGAATTGGCCTTAGTTTGGAAACTTTTATTTTTTTAACCCCAAAGTTAAATGGATTGCAACATGTGCCACATTAACCCATTAACCAGCACAACCAATGCGACAGCTGCAAGCAGGTAGTGTCCAAACTAATTTATGGGTATAATTTTTTATAATAAAATTCCATTTATTTTTAATATTATTGGTGGACATCGGGATTTTTTTGTGGCATGTGTAAAATTATGGACGAAATACTGAGCTGAGGAGAACGATATGGGGGATATTTTCTGTTGTGTTCCTAACACAGATGAGACTGCACACAGGGAGGTTAAAGTAACAGTGACTTCAGTCTTTATTAAGATACTCCAAAGTGAGTAACAGGCCTTAGGGGCCGGCTTATATACAGTGCTCCCAAGGGATGCTGGGATCCCTTGGGACTTCAGGGGATGCACTCCCTAGTGGCGGAACATGGGAGTGCATGCTTTACAGATACACAACATTACTCCCCCCCCCCCCCCCCAAAGTCAAAGTGAAATCTATTTACAAGGTGAGGCGGTCGGGAGCCTTTCTTTCCCTGGTGGACCGCCTCGGTACAAATGTCTGTTCTGGTGTGTTGGCTGTGCCCTCGCTGGGCTGGTGTGTTGCTGGCCCTGCAGGGCTGCTGGGTGAGCCTGGCCGTGATGGGTTCGATTTCCTGGTCCGTCGTGGTGTCGTTGATCCTTTGGGTGTGTGTTGTGGGCTCGAAAAAGATGGTGTCTGCTGTGGGTTGTTCAGGGCAGTCTGTGAACCGCAGCCTTGTTTGGTCCAGGTGCTTTCTGCAAATTTGTCCATTGTCTAGTTTGACTACAAACACCCTACTCCCTTCTTTAGCTATCACCGTGCCCGTGATCCACTTGGGACCATGTCCATAGTTTAACACATACACAGGGTCATTCAGATCAATTTCCCGTGACACAGTGGCGCGACCATCGTTTACATTTTGTTGCTGCCGCCTGCTCTCTACCTGATCATGCAGGTTGGGGTGAACCAGCGAGAGTCTGGTTTTAAGTGTCCTTTTCATGAGTAGCTCAGGTGGGGGCAGCCCTGTGAGCGAGTGGGGTCTCGTGCGGTAGCTGAGCAGTACTCGGGACAGGCGGGTTTGGAGTGAGCCTTCTGTGACTCATTTGAGGCTCTGTTTGATGGTTTGTACTGCCCGCTCTGCCTGCCCATTGGAGGCTGGTTTAAACGGGGCCGAGGTGACATACTTGATCCCATTGCAGGTCATGAATTCTTTAAATTCGGCACTGGTGAAACATGGCCTGTTGTCACTGAACAGTATGTCAGGCAGGCCGTGGGTGGCAAACATGGCCCTCAGGCTTTCAATGGTGGCGGTGGCGGTGCTTCCCGACATTATTTCACATTCAATCCATTTTGAAAAAGCATCCACCACCACCAGGAACATTGTACCGAACAATGGGCCCGCATAGTCGACATGGATCCTCGACCATGGTCTGGAGGGCCAGGACCACAAACTTAGTGGTGTCTCTCTGGGCGCGTTGCTCAACTGAGCATATTCGCTGCATTGCCGTACACAGGACTCTAAGTCAGAGTCGATACCGGGCCACCACACGTGGGATCTGGCTATCGCTTTCATCATTACTATACCCGGGTGTGTGCTGTGGAGGTCCGAGATGAACGTCTCCCTGCCCTTTTTGGGTAGCACTACGCGGTTACCCCACAACAGGCATTCTGCCTGAATGGACAGCTCGTCCTTTCATAGAAACATAGAAAATAGGTGCAGGAGTAGGCCATTCGGCCCTTCTAGCCTGCACCGCCATTCAATGAGTTCATGGCTGAACATTCAACTTCAGTACCCCATTCCTGCTTTCTCGCCATACCCCTTGATCCCCCTAGTCGTAAGGACCTCATCTAACTCCTTTTTGAATATATTTAGTGAATTGGCCTCAACAACTTTCTGTGGTAGAGAATTCCACAGGTTCACCACTCTCTGGGTGAAGAAGTTCCTCCGCATCTCGGTCCTAAATGGCTTACCCCTTATCCTTAGACTGTGACCTCTGGTTCTGGACTTCCCCAACATTGGGAACATTCTTCCTGCATCTAACCTGTCTAACCCTGTCAGAATTTTAAATGTTTCTATGAGGTCCCCTCTCATTCTTCTGAACTCCAGTGAATACAAGCCCAGTTGATCCAGTCTTTCTTGATATGTCAGTCCCGCCATCCCGGGAATCAGTCTGGTGAACCTTCGCTGCACTCCCTCAATAGCAAGAATGTCCTTCCTCAGGTTAGGAGACCAAAACTGTACACAATACTCCAGGTGTGGCCTCACCAATGCCCTGTACAACTGTAGCAACACCTCCCTGCCCCTGTACTCAAATCCCCTTGCTATGAAGCCCAACATGCCATTTGCTTTCTTAACCGCCTGCTGCACCTGCATGCCAACCTTCAATGACTGATGTACCACGACACCCAGGTCTCTTTGCACCTCCCCTTTTCCTAATCTGTCACCATTCAGATAATAGTCTGTCTCTCTGTTTTTACCACCAAAGTGGATAACCTCACATTTATCCACATTATACTTCATCTGCCATGCATTTGCCCACTCACCTAACCTATCCAAGTCACTCTGCAGCCTCACAGCATCCTCCTCGCAGCTCACACTGCCACCCAACTTAGCGTTATCCGCAAATTTGGAGATACTACATTTAATCCCCTCATCTAAATCATTAATGTACAATGTAAACAGCTGGGGCCCCAGCACAGAACCTTGCGGTACCCCACTAGTCACTGCCTGCCATTCTGAAAAGTATCCATTTACTCCTACTCTTCCTGTCTGACAACTAGTTCTCAATCCATGTCAGCACAATACCCCCAATCCCAAGTGCTCTAACTTTGCACATCAATCTCTTGTGTGGGACCTTGTCGAACGCCTTCTGAAAGTCCAAATATACCACATCAACTGGTTCTCCCTTGTCCACTCTACTGGAAACATCCTCAAAAAATTCCAGAAGATTTGTCAAGCATGATTTCCTTTTCACAAATCCATGTTGACTTGGACCTATCATGTCACCTCTTTCCAAATGCACTGCTATGACATCCTTAATAATTGATTCCATCATTTTACCCACTAGCGATGTTAGGCTGACCGGTCTATAATTCCCTGTTTTCTCTCTCCCTCCTTTTTTAAAAAGTGGGGTTACATTGGCTACCCTCCACTCTATAGGAACTGATCCAGAGTCAATGGAATGTTGGAAAATGACTGTCAATGCATCCACTATTTCCAAGGCCACCTCCTTAAGTACTCTGGGATGCAGTCCATCAGGCCCTGGGGATTTATCGGCCTTCAATCCCATCAATTTCCCCAACACAATTTCCCGGCTAATAAGGATTTCCCTCAGTTCCTCCTCCTTACTAGACCCCCTGACCCCTTTTATAACCGGAAGGTTGTTTGTGTCCTCCTTCGTGAATACCGAACCAAAGTACTTATTCAATTGGTCCGCCATTTCTTTGTTCCCCGTTATGACTTCCCCTGATTCTGACTGCAGGGGACCTACGTTTCGCCACTGGAATGGCTTGATTAGCTCTTGCATTTCAACGGGGATGCTGGCCCAGCTCCCACGCAGTACATAGTTTTTTTACGAGGGACAGCAGAGGAGCTTGGCTGGTCCAAGTCCTAATCTGGCGGGCCGTGACAGGTGATTTATCATTTTCAAACGCTTCCATGACCATCAACAAGTTTGCAGTTTGCGCCATTTCCATCCCCATGGTGGGCAATGGTAGCCGACTGAGAGCATCCACACAGTTCTCGGTGCCTGGCCTGTGGCGGATGGTATAGTCATACGCTGATAGCGCGAGTGCCCACCTTTGTATGCGGGCTGAGGCATTAGTATTTATCCCCTTGTTTTTAGCGAACAGGGATATGAGGGGCTTGTGATCGGTTTCCAGCTCAAATTTGAGGCCAAACAATGCATTTTCTTTACCCCGAACACACACGCTAATGTCTCTTTCTCAATCATGCTGTAGGCCCTCTTGGCCTTAGACAAGCTCCTGGAGGCTTGCAACTTCCCCGCAACGTTAGCTTGTTGTAATACACACCCGACTCCGTACGACGCATCACATGCTAGCACAAGTCTTTTACACAGGTTATACAATACAAGCAGCTTGTTGGAGCATAAAATGTTTCTGGCTTTCTCAAAAGCAATTACTCGTTTTTTTCCCCATATCCAGTTCTCATCTTTACGCAATAACACATGTAGGGGCTCTAAGAGGGTGCTTAACCCCAGTAGGAAGTTACCAAAATAGTTGATGAGTCCCAGGAACGACCGCAGCTCCGTGACGTTCTGTGGCCTGGGCGCGTTCCTGATAGCCTCTGTCTTGGCATCTGTGGGCCGAATGCCGTCCGCCGCATTCTCCCCAAAAACTCCACTTCTGTTGCCATGAAGACACATTTTGACCTCTTCAGCCGCAGCTCTACGCGATCCAGTCGCTGGAGGACCTCCTCTAGGTTTTGTAGGTGCTCGACAGTGTCCGAACCCGTGACCAATATGTCGTCCTGAAAAACCACCATGCGTGGTACCGACTTGAGTAGGCTCTCCATGTTTCTCTGGAAGATCGCTGCAGCCGACCGAATTCCAAATGGGCATCTGTTGTAGATGATCAGTCCCTTGTGCGTGTTGATGCAGGTGAGGCCCTTCAAAGACTCCTCCAGCTCCTACGTCATGTAGGCCGAAGTCAGGTCGAGCTTGGCGAACGTCTTGCCTCTTGCCAGTGTCGCAAATAGGTCGGCTGCCTTAAGTAGCGGGTATTGGTCCTGTAGCGAGAAACGATGAATAGTTACTTTATAATCGCCGCAAATCCTTCACTTTTGAGTACTGGAACAATCGGGCTGGCCCACTCGCTGAATTCCACTGGGGAGATGATGCCCTCGCGTTGTAGCCTGTCCAGCTTGATTTCCAGTCTCTCCCTCATCATGTGAGGTACCGCTCGCACCTTGTGGTGAATGGGTCGTGCCTCTGGGACCAAGTGGGATCCGCACCTTCGCCCCGGAAAGGTTTCCAATGCCTGGCTCAAAAAGGGAAGGAAATTTGTTAAGAACCTGGGTACATGACATCATCGACGTGTGATGTCATCCTAGTTCCAGCGGATTTTGCCCAGCCAGCTCCTTCCAAGCAGTGTGAGGCCATCACCCGGGACAATCCAGAGTGACAATTTGTACACCGTGCCCTCGTACGTGACCTTGATCATGGCGCTGCCCAGGACAGTGATAAGCTCTTTGGTGTACGTTCTCAGTTTCGTGTGGATGGGGCTCAGGGCTGGTCTGAGTGCCTTGTTGCACCACAGTCTCTCAAACATCCTTTTACTCATGATGGATTGGCTAGCGCCAGTGTCCAGTTCCATGTCTATGGGTAAGCCATTCAATTTTACATTTAGCATTACAGGTGGACATTTCGTCGAAAATGAGTGCACCACGTGTACTTCAGCATCTGCCTCCTCTCTCTGAGGCTCGAAATTGCTTTGATCCACCATGGACCGATCTTCCTCTGCTACGTGGTGGTTAGCAAGTTTTGCAGAGCTTGTAGCTCATCTGCAAGCTCGTAGGACATGCCCCATTGTTCCACAGCTCTTGCAAACATACCCTTTGAAGCGGCATGAATAGGCTGAATGGAAGCCTCCACAACGCCAACAAGGTGTGAATTGCCTTGCATTCATCCTTTGTTGGGGACTCTCAGTCATCTGGGTCACCTGAGGCCTGCTGGCAATTGCAGACTCGTGGTTTCTGCCCTGTACATTTCTGCTCGCAAACACAGTTCCAGTTAATTTATGAACATTGTTAGCACTTGTGTGCTGAGAGATTTGTTTGGTGTTATCACT
The DNA here is from genome assembly GCF_044704955.1 of Pristiophorus japonicus. NCBI lineage: Eukaryota > Metazoa > Chordata > Chondrichthyes > Pristiophoridae > Pristiophorus > Pristiophorus japonicus. The sequence goes on along the minus strand of NC_091998.1, from coordinate 4,237,990 downwards.
GGTGGACATAAACGCCTGTGCTATCGCAGTGGCCTTACTGAGGGTGGCATCTCTACAGTCAAAATTTTTTGTAGGATGGTCTCATGGCCAGTGCCCAGTACAAAACAGTCTCTGAGCATTTGCTCCAGGTAGCCATCAAACTCACATTGTCCTGCAAGTCGCCTTAGCTCGGCGACGTAGCTCGCCACTTCCTGACCTTCAGATCGCTGGCACGTGAAGAACCGATACCTCGCCATCAGCACGCTCTCCCTCGGGTTAAGATGCTCCCGAACCAGTGTACACAGCTCCTCATACAACTTATTTGTGGGTTTCACCAGAGCCAGAAGATTCTTCATGAGGCTGTAGGTCGGTGCCCCGCAGACCGTGAGGAGGAGCACTCTCCTTTTTGCAGCGCTTCCTTCTCTGTCCAGCTCGTTGGCTACAAAGTACTGGTCTAACCGTTCGACATAGGCTTCCCAGTCCTCACCCTCCGAGAACTTCTCCAGGATGCCCACAGTTTGCTGCATCGTTGCCTTGGATACGTGTACTCGTCGCCAGTTGTTGTGTTCCTCACACAGAAGAGACTGCACACAGGGAGGTTAAAGTAACAGTGACCTCAGTCTTTATTAAGATATTCCAGAGTGATTAACAGGCCATCGGGGCCGGCTTATATACAGTGCTCCCAATGGATGCTGGGATCCCTTGGGACTTCAGGGGATGCACTCCCAGCTGGCGGAACATGGCAGTGCATGCTTTACAGATACACAACATTTTCCTCATGGAGTTACGAGCAACAAAATCATAATTCTCACCATTTTGAACATTCCTCCCAAAGGTTATGTGCTGAAAGGCAAATAACAAACACACAGAAGAAGGAACACGATTTTCGTTAAGGACTTGTTAACATATGTTGAAATCAGATGGAGGAAAACTCGTCCTACAACCCTCAGGAGATTTAAATCCAAAAGATTAATGTATGCTTCTAGTTGGACCTGGCATTCGTTTCCAAACAGAGGACAAGCTGTCCAAGTATCTATGGACCGCTGATAGAGGCGGCGTTGCTGGTTTAGATGTGATGTAGGGACTAACCTAGACCCTACTCTTGCTGTCTCACCTGACCTATCCCCATCACATTGGGTCGGTGGGCTTGGACTTCATGTCAAAATGCTCAACTTGGGATTCATTCATTTGAACGAGAATTTCATTGATGACATTAACAAATTGGCTCATTAGAACTTAAGAACATAAGAAATATGAGCAGGAGTAGGCCATGCAGCCCCTCGAGCCTGCTCCGCCATTTAATACGATCATGGCTGATCCGATCATGGACTCAGCTTCACTTCCCTGCCCGCTCTCCATAACCCCTTAATCCCTTATCGGTTAAGAAGCTGTCTCTCACTGTCTTACATTTATTCAATGTCCCGGCTTCCACAGCTATCTGAGGCAGCGAATTCCACAGATTTACAACCCTCTGAGAGAAGAAATTCCTTCTCATCTCAGTTTTAAATGGTTGGACCTTTATTCTAAGATCATGCCTTCTCGTTCTAGTCTCCCCTATCAGTGGAAACATCCTCTCTGCATCCACCTTGTCAAGCCCCCTCATAATCTTATACGTTTCGATAAGATAACCTCTCATTCTTCTGAATTCCAATGAGTAGAGGCCCAACCTACTCAACCTTTCCTCATAAGTCAACCCCCTCATCCCCGGAATCAATCTTGTGAACCTTCTCTGAACTATCTCCAAAGCAAGTATATCCTTTCGTAAATATGGAAATCAAAACTGCACGCAGTTCTCCAGGTGTGGCCTCACCAATATCCTGCAAACTGTAGCAAGACTTCCCTGATTTTATACTCTATCCCCTTTGCAATAAAGGCCAAGATCCCATTAGCCTTCCTGATCAGTTGCTGTACCTGCATACTAACCTTTTGTGTTTCATGCACGAGTACCCCCAGGTCCCACTGTGCTGCAGCACTTATAATTTCAAGATCGCGTGTCCTGAACATGGCCATTTTGTCACAGTGCCCAACTTTGTTCAATCAAATGAAGGAAACAGCACTCACAATGACGATATTACATTGCCTTAATTATTGAAAATTATGTTTGAGCTGTTTGGATGTCAGAAATCATGTACATGATTTGAAAGGATTTTCTGTACTTTATGGGTTAACAGTAATACACTGGGACAGCTAGGAAAACGATTGCTAAGAGGAGCGTAATCTTACCAGATATGTTCTTATGAAAGGGCTTCAAATTCTATACTGTTTAATCTCCACTCTGCCACATGTTACACTCCCAACGCACAGGAATAGAAATAATCTGAGTAGTTTTTTGCTACAGGCTGTTGGAGATTTGCACCACCCTGGTTGTTATTATGCAAGTAGCTATCAACAGAGGCTGTAATCATGGAGCAGAATATGAAAAATTGTTTTCTGTACTTTTCTGCGTAGTGAGTTGCTTATAAATAACTGTTGAATTTATAGTTACTGTGCTAAGATGGTGTGGAAGACAATCTGCATGTCTTTTGGTAACTGCTGGTACAATGGCATTTGGAATGTTGGAAAAAAACTATTGTGGCCCTTCTGTCCAGTCCCAGTATCAAGAAAATATTGTATCCCATAACACCTCTCATATCCATCTATTAAACGTTCTCCAGGAAGTTATCCAACTCCCTCGTGAATTTGTTTATACAATCAACTCTCATTGCCTCTCTCGATGACTCATTCCATACACTGAGCTCTCTCTGCATAGAGTAGCTAAATCTAACCTGTCCATTCACCCTCCCTTTAAGTTTGAGGCTGTGCCTTGTTGTGGGATCTGTGACTCTGTTAAACTTATTGCCATTTACCTTGTCTACACTCTTTAGGATCTTGAATACATCAGAATCAGATAGATGGTTGTTTCTTTGGGCTAAGGGACATCTAAGAATCAAATCTGTTTGCTGAGATTTGCATAACTTGTACAGGTTCTTCAATGGGTGCCTTGTTATAAAGTGCCTTGTGCAATCAGAGTATTCACCCTCAGATTGTCTCACATTGCTCTCTTCAAGGTAACCATAGAGAACAGTTGCTGGTAATTCTACAGAAGCTTGGACCTGACCCCTACTCCTAATTCATGACCATAAATTACCCTGCAGGGGAAAATCAGAATGAAATACAATTAAGATTTTCTAGGATTCTAATATAATATATCCATATGTAGTGTTCTCGGGTTTCAGAAGTTAAAATAAAACCAGACTTCACCACACTTTGAATTACGTGCTATAGTACAACTTGATTGTACAAGCTTGCTTCCTGCCATGATACTAAGGGACTGGTCTCAATCTTCCACAACCCCATCACCAGAGAAAATCACAAAGTTCAAACAGCACAAATAACTCCCGTCCTATTGGGGATCTGCATCAGAACTGCTCCATTGCCAGTTTCTGCTTACACAATATCTTTGGTGCTGCAATGCTCCTGCAACTACTGCAAATCAATGTGATATCTGCAGTCTCTTGTGGTGTAGAACAACATAATTCAGAAACTTGGGGTTTATGGGGTTAAAAGTTCATGATCTATTTGTGAGGCTCTAAATAGAGTTGGGACCATTCCCAATAAATGTTAATTGTGAAAAGGAGCACGAGTCTGACCTATGATGCACCAATGTATTTTCATCATCAGTATTCTTCCTCATATTATATTAAGGTAAGATTGTTTTGCTCCCAGTCGCTGTGTACAAGATCAAAGATATCCTTGGAATGTCTGGGTATTGTTATCCCACAGGTATTGGTCTCCGACTGCTATGTGCGTAGAGCAATGTGACTCAAGCTCTCCCATATTAATTTATTTTCAGGAAGAAGAGAGCTCCGCACATTTTCTTCTACTTTTGTAGAGTGTTCCACTCATTGCCTTCGAAATACTATCAGAGAGCCAACTGGAACGGGAAATGGTGTCGAAGCACTGTAGGATGACAAATGTGACTCCCCTATTCAACAAAGGAAACAGGGATAAGTCAGGAAATTATAGGCCTCTTAGTTCAGTCATTGATAAACATCTAGGAGTCCATAATACTAGATCAAATTGGACTTAGACAAAAGTAGGTTAATCAGGGCCAGTCAACATGGATTTCACGAAAAGGTAGGTTGTGCTTCACAAACCTTTCAGAATTGTTTGATGATCTAACAGGGAGGACAGATAAAGGAACTGCAGTAAATATGATTAATATTGATTTTCAAAAAGCATTTGATAAGTTACCACATAGAACTTTGAGCAAAGATAATGACACATGAAACTAAAGGGAATGTGGCCATATATATAGGGGAACATAAGTGAAAGTAAAGGTGAGAATAAAATAGAAACATGGAAACATAGAAAGTTAAAGCGCAGAAGGAGGCCATTTCGGCCCATCGTGTCCACGCCGGCCGACAAAGAGCCGCACGGCCCTCAGTCAGCAGCCCTGAAGGTTACATATAAACCTATGAACAACGACGGAAAGGCAAAGAGCACCCAGCCCAACCAGTCCGCCTCACACCACAGCAACACCCCTTATACTAAAACATTCTACACACCACCCCAACTGGAGCCAGGTGATCTCCTGGGAGAGGCAAAAACCAGAGTAAAAACCCAGGCCAATTTAGGGAGAAAAAATATGGGAAAATTCCCCTCCGACCCATCCAGGCAATCAAAACTAGTCCAGGAGATCACCCTGGCCGTATTCTATTCCCTGCAGTACTTACCATTATATCTGCACCATCCAACAAAAGGTCATCCAGTCTAATCCCAATTACCAGCTCTAGGTCTATAACCCTGCAGGTTACTGCACTTTAAGTGCCCATCCAACCATCTCTTAAAAGTTGTGAGGGTTTCTGCATCCACCACTCTTCCAGGCAATGAGTTCCAGATCCCCACAACCCTCTGCGTAAAGAAGCCCCCCCTCCAAATATCCTCTAAACCTTCCACCAACCACCTTAAAACTGTGCTTCCTCGTAATAGCCCCCTCCACCAATGGAAATAGACCCTTACTATTCATTATGTCCAGGCCCCTCAATATTTTGTACACCTCGATGAGGTCGCCTCTCAACCTGCTCTGTTCCAATGAGAACAATCCCAGCCTATCCAATCTGTTCTCATAACTAAGATTCTCCATTCCAGGCAGCATCCTAGTAAATCTCCTCTGCACCCTCTCTAGTGCAATCACGTCCTTCCTATAATACGGTGACCAGAACTGCACGCAGTACTCCAACTGTGGCCTAACCAAAGTATTATACAATTTAAGCATAACCTCCCTGCTTTTATATTCTATGCCTTGGCCAATAAAGGCAAGCATTCCATATGCCTTCTTAACCACCTTATCCACCTGGCCTGCTACTTTCAGGGATCTGTGGACAAGCACTCCAAGGACTCTGTGTTCATCTACACTATTAAGTGGCCTACTGCTTAATGTGTATACCTTTCCTTATTAGCCCTCCAAAAGTGCATCACCTCACACTTCTCTGAATTAAATTCCATCTGCCCACCTGACCAGTAGATTGATATCCTCCTGCAGCCCATGACTTTCCTCTTCATTATCAACCACACAGCCAATTTTAGTGTTGTCTGCAAACTTCTTAATCATACTCCCTATATTCAAATCTAAATTGTCGATATATAGCACAAAAAGCAAGGGACCCAGTACTGAGCCCTGCGGAACCCCACTGGAAACATCCTTCCAGTCACAAAAACATCCATCAATCATTACCCTTTGCTTCCTACTCCAAGCCAATTTTGGATCCAACTTGCCGCTTTGCCCTGTATCCCATGGGCTTTAACCTTCCCTTCATGACCAGTCTACCATGTGGGACCTTATCAAAAGCCTTGCTAAAGTCCATATATACTACATTGTATGCACTAACCTCATCGACCCTCTTGGTTATCTCTTCAAAAAATTCAATCAGGTTAGTCAAACACGATCTTCCCTTAACAAATCCATGCTGGCTGTCCCTAATTAATCCTTGCCTATCCAAATGCAGAGTTATCCTGTCTTTCAGGATTTTTTCCAATAATTTTCCTCCCACTGACGTTAGGCTGACAGGCCTGTAATTACTTAGCCTATCTCTTTTTCCCTTCTTAAACAAGGGTACTACATTAGGAGTTCTCCATGCCCATATCCAAAGAGGACTGGAAAATGATGGTCAAGGCCTCTACTATTTCCTCTTTTATTTCGCTCAACAACCTGGGATGCATTTCATCTGGGCCTGGGGACTTATCTACTTTCAAAGCTGCTAAACTCCTTAATACTTCCTCTCTCACTATATTTATTTCATCCAGAATATCACACTTCTCCTCTATAGCAGTATCTGCATTACCTCTTTCCTTTGTGAAAACAGATGCAAAGTATTCGTTAAGAACCCTACCAACATGTACTGCCTCCTCACAAAGATTACCCTCATGGTCTCTAATAGGCCCTACCCTTTCCTTAGTTACCCTCTTACTCTTAATATATTTATAGAACATCTTAGGGTTTTCTTTAATTTTACTGGCCAAGAATTTCTCGTGCTCCCTCTTAGCATTCCTAATATCCTTTTTAATTTTACCTGTTACCTTTCTATATTCCTCTAAAGATTCTAAAGTATCCAGCCGTTGATATGTGACGTAAGCGCCCCTTTTTTTCTTAATCCTCCCCTGTAAGTCCCTAGACATCCGAGGGCCCTAGAATTATTTTTCCCAGCCTTTTTCTTTGGTTGGCCTGAACCTTTCGGATCTCCTCCTTGAATGCCTCCCACTGTTCTGACACTGATTTACCCACAAGTAGATGTTTCCAGTCCACTATGGCCAAATCACTCAATTTAGCAAAATTAGCTTTTCCCCAATTCGGAACTTTTATTCCAGACCTATTCTTGTCCTTATCCATAACCAACTTGAATTTGACTGTATTATGGTTACTGGCACCCAAATGCTCCCCCACTAATACCCCTTCACCCTGCCCAGCTTCATTCCCCAAAACTAAATCCAAGACCGCCCCCTCTCGTGTTGGGCTTGCTACATACTGACTAAAAAAGTTCTCTTGGATGCATTTCAAGAATTCCGCACCCTCTATACCCTTCACACTAACTTTGTCCCAATCAATATTTGGATAGTTAAAATCCCCTACTATTACTACCCTATGGTTTTCAGACTTCACAGCATATTTGCTCCTCTATCTCCCTACCACTGTTTGGGGGTCGATTATACACTCCCAGCAGTGTGATCGCCCCTTTTTTATTTTTCAATTCGACCCATATGGTGTATATAAAGCTGTATGGACTGGAGGCGTGTGCTGTGTGGCATATCAAAGACTACTTTTATTTGCTAAAGGACCTGGGCTTGGAATTGGGGGAACAATATTGATGGAACCAAATATGGGGGAGGTATAGCAATTTGTGATTAAGATTGTGAAAAACTGTAGGAAGGCATGAAGAAAACTGTAGGTCAGAAAGATAGGCAAAAAATGGTAAATGTTCAAAGTACAAAAAAGATTTGGAAGTAAGAATATGAAAAGAAAGTACACCTTAAATAGTGAGATTTTAAATGGAGTAGAGCAGAAGAGAAACCTTAATGTATACAGGCCATTAATGATAGTAGAAAGACAAACTTGCATTTATATAGTGCCTTTCACGACCACCAGACATCCTAAAGCGCTTTACAGTCAATGAAGTACCTTTTGAAGTGTAGTCATTATTGTAATGTAGGAAACACAGCAGCTAATTTGCACTCAAAGCTCCTACAAAGCACTCAAAGCAATGTGATAATGGACAGATAATCTGTTTTTTTATGTTGATTGAGGGGATAAATTTTGGCCAGGACACTGGAGATAACTACCCTGCACTTCTTCAAAATAGTGGCCATAGGATCTTTTACATCCACCTGAGAGAGCAGACAGGGCCTCAGTTTAACATCTCATCCGAAAGAAGGCACCTTCGACAGTGCAGCACTCCCTCAGTACTGCACTGGGAGCGTCAGCCTAGATTTTTGTGTTCAAGTCTCTGGAGTGGGACTTGAATCCACGACCTTCTGACTCAGCATGTGGTATCTCACTGCCAAGGCCGGCATTTATTTATTTATTTTTTATTTCAAAATATACTTTATTCATATAAAAATTTATACAGTATATTCAAAAGCAGTTCAGTACATTTAGCTGCGGTCAGCAATCCCATATATTACATTTGGGTGCTGACGGCCGGCAGTTCCGTTCGATACATTTCCTTGCTTTTCAGTTCAAGTACAATTCGGTACAATACGGGATACCTTGTAGTACATTCAACAAATTACATTACATGTGTCACTATACAGTACACGGAATGGGTGACGGTACATTTACACTTTTCCTTTCCAACGTGCATCACGAAACAGGTGTACATGGCACTACACAGGTGTTTACAGACCATGGTGCTCCATGTACACAAAAAAGAAGTTACAAGTACGGCCCGAGGGGAGTTTTGTACTGAGTCCTGTGTTACGGAGCTGCTCGGGATGAACCTCGACAGCAACCACTGCATCTTTTTCCACACCTGCCTTGCGAAGGCGCAATCCTGAAGGATATGGGTGACAGTCTCGTCCGCCCCGCAGCCAACTCGGGGGCACCGTGCCATGCTGCTGAGATGTCGGCTGTGCATGAACGCTCTGATGGATAAGGCCCTCCTCACCGCCAACCAAGCTACGTCTTGGTGCTTGTGTGACAGCTCTGGCAATGAGACGTTCTGCCAAACGAGTTAGACAGACCGCTCAGGGAACCACCTGTCAGGGTCCACCCTCTCCTTTCGTAGGGCGTCCAGGACGTTACGTGCTGACCACTGTTTTATGGCCTTGTGGTCAAAGGGGTTTTTTGTGAAAAACTTTTCCACAGAGGACAGGTGGGCAGGCATGGTCCAGCTGGTGGGGGTGTTTCGCGGCAGCATGGCCAGGCCCATCCTTCGCAACAAAGGGGACAGGTAGAACCTCAGCACGTAGTGACACTTGGTGTTTGCGTACCGGGGGTCTGTGCACAGCTTGATGCAGCCGCACACAAAGGTGGCCATCAGGATGAGGGCCACGTTCGGAACATCCTTTCATCCACTGTCCAGAGATTTGTACATGTTCCATTTTGGACCTCCAGACAAAGTGGAAGACGGCCCGGGTGACTGCCGCGGCACAGGAGCGAGGGATGGGCCAGACCTGTGCCGCGTGTAGCAACCCCGAGAGCACCTCACTCCTGATGACCAGGTTCTTTCCTGCCATGGAGAGGAAGCACAGCTTCCACCATCCCTAATTACCCTTGAGAAGGTGGTGGTGAGCCGCCGCCTTGAACCGCTGCAGTCCGTGTGGTGACGGTGCTCCCACGGTGCTGTTAGGGAGGGAGTTCCAGGATTTTGATCCAGTGACGTTAAAGGAATGATTGATATGTTTCCAAGTCAGGATGGCTTGGACGGGAACCTGCAGGTGATGGTGTTCCCATGTGCCTGCTGCCCTTGTCCTTCTAGGTAGTTTGGGAGGTGTGAAGGATTATGGTAAGGTAAATAGTGATAGATTGTTTCCACTGGTCAACTCGACAGCAAATAGGGGCCACAAATTTAAAGTAGGAAAAAAAATCTTTACACAAAAAGTGGTTCGAAAGTGTGATTTTCCAGTACAATCCATTGTTGGAGCAGAATCGGTAAGTTCTTTTAATAGGGAATAAGATAGTTGCCTGAAAAATGGCATAGGAACACGGGAAGTGAGCAGGAGTGGGATTAGACAAGGTGGCTCATGTGGAGACAAACACCAATGTAGACACGTGGGGGGGAGGGATGGGGAAGGGGGTTGGGGTGTGAATGGCAGAAACAATGTGCTGTAATGTTCTGTGGAGAATGAACGTTCCCAGGTGGTCCAGTGGAGCAGCTGTGAGTTTGTTTGCTGATGGCGGTCTCACATTTCCTCCCTAAGTATCTTGAGGTGACTTCACACCCGAGAAACACTGCCGCGTGAGTGCGCCAGTGTCGTATAACCGACTTATGAGAGCTCATCCTTCAATTGATCAATTAACAGGAAGCTGTCGGGAGCTGATAGCTGCTGAATGTGTATACAACATACTGATACAGGAAAATTATAAACCAGCTCAGTGCTTGCTTCAGTGCTGAACTCCAAGCAAAGCCAGCTTGGTATCTGCCCCTTCTTGTCATGTTTGATCACGAATTGAGCTTTCTACCTCATATCCGTTCTATCACTAAGACTGCCCATTTCCACATTCGTAATATCGGCCGTCTCCACCCTTACCTCAACTAAACTGCTGCCGAAACTCTCGTACCAAGATGACTATTCCATCGCACTCCTGGCCGGCCTCCCTACTTCTCCCCTCCTTAAACTTGGTCATCCAAAATTCTGCCACCTGTGTGCTATCGCGCATATTGGCAGAGAGGAGGTAGGGAAATCCAACTCCCATGGCACCCTACTCCTGACAAAATGACTGGAACACGAACTCCTCATCACCAACACCCTGTTCCGCCAGAGGGGCAAATACAAGGCATTGTGGCAACACCCTCACTCCAAACACTGGTACCTGCTGGACTATGTTGTCGTCCGAGCCAGGGATTGTAAGGACATGCGCATCACCCACGCCATGACAGGAGCTGACGGCTGCTGGACGGACCATCGCCTAATCCGATCCATCATCAACATTAACCTAGTCCCAAAGCAGAGGGGACAGCAGAAGCAGTGCTGCAAAAAAGTTAATACCGGGGCACTTGAAGACCCAACTAAGAGAGCCCTATACAGCTAGCGCCTCACAGCCAATCTGGCGTGCCTTGATGACCCTGAGATGCTCAATGCCCACAGCGCTTGGTCTGCCCTCCAGGCCTCCATAACCAGTGCCTGTGAAGAGACACTTGGTTACTCAACCAGAAAACACTAGGACTGGTTTAGAAACATAGAAAATAGGTGCAGGAGTAGGCCATTGGGCCCTTCGAGCCTGTACCACCATTCAGTAAGATCATGGCTGATCATTCACCTCAGTACCCCTTTCCTGCTTTCTCTCCATACCCCTTGATCCCTTTAGCCATAAGGGCCTTATCTAACTCCCCCTTGAATATATCCAATTAACTGGCATCAACAACTCTCTGCAGTAGGGAATTCCACAGGTTAACAACTCTCTGAGTGAAGAAGTTTCTCCTCATCTCAGTCCTAAATGGCTTAGTCCTTATCCTTAGACTATGTCCCCTGGTTCTGGACTTTCCCAACATCGGGAACATTCTTCCTGCATCTAACCTGTCCAGTCCCGTCAGAATTTTATATGTTTCTATGAGATCCCCTCTCATCCTTCTAAACTCCAGTGAATACAGGCCCAGTCGATCCAGTCTCTCCTCATATGTCAGTCCTGCCATCCCGGGAATCAGTCTGGTGAACCTTCACTGCACTCCCTCAATAGCAAGAACATCCTTCCTCAGATTAGGAGACCAAAACTGAACACAATATTCCAGGTGAGGCCTCACCAAGGCCCTGTGCAACTGCAGTAAGACCTCCCTGCGCCTATACTCAAAACGATCAGGAGATCCAAGAACTAATAGATCATAAGCGCAGCGCATTTCTGAGCCTCAAGCAACAACCCAACTCGGGAGCTACAAAGCAATGTTACAGACGGCTCAAGGCTGAGGTCCAACAAAAAACCCGGGACCAAAAGAACAGGTGGTGGATGGAGAAAGCACAGGTGATACAACAACTAGCCGATAGCCACGACATGTGAAACTTCTTCATTGCAGTCAAGGCCACCTACGGTCCAAACTCCCAAGACCCCAACCCACTCCTTGCCAAGAACGGGGAAACACTCATCAAGGACACCGAGGCTCAGGGCCCACTGGACAGAACACTTTGAAAATCTCCTCAATCGAGACTCTGCCTTTGACTCGAGTGTTCTCAACTCCATCCCGCAGCATGCAACCCGCCACCACCTCAGTGAAACCCCCAAACTGCACGAGGCAGGCAAAGCCATAAAGCAGCTCAAGAATAACAAGGCTATGGGTGCGGATGGAATTCCTGCTGAGGCGCTAAAATATGGCGGAAAGGTGCTGTTGGCGCGGATACACGACCTCGTCTCTCTCATTTGGAGGGAGGAGAGCATGCCGGGTGATCTCAGAGATGCAGTGATCGTAACCATCTTTAAAAAGGTGGAACAAATCCGACTGCGGCAACTACAAGGTAATTTCCCTGCTATCAACCAATGGGAAGGTTGTCCCTAGAGTCCTGCTCAACCGTCTTCTCCCTGTGGCTGAGGAACTCCTCCCGGAGTCACAGTGCGGATTTTGTCCCCTACGGGGAACAACAAACATGATCTTTGCAGCATAACTGCAGGAAAAATGCAGGAAGCAGCGCCAGCCTTGAGACATGGCCTTTTCCGATCTTACAAAGACCTTTGACAATGTCGACTGTGAGGGCTTATGGAGCATCCTCCTCCGTTTTGGATGCCCCCAAAGGTTTGTCAACATCCTTTGCCTACTCCACGATGATATGCAGGCCGTGATCCATACCAGCGGATCCATCACAGACCCATTCCACGTCTGGACCGGGGTCAAACAGGGCTGCGTCATCTCTCCAACCCTCTTCTCAATCTTCCTCGCTGCCATGCTCCACCTCGCTGTCAATAAGCTCTCTGCTAGAGTGGAACTAAACTACAGAACCAGTGGGAAGCTGTTTAACCTACGCCACCTCCAGGCCAGGTCCAAGATCACCCCAACCTCTGTCGTTGAGCTGCAGTATGCGGGCGATGCCTGCGTCTGCGCACATTCTGAGGCTGAACTCCAGGATATAGTCGATGTATTCACCGAGGCATATTAAAGCATGGGCTTTACGCTTAACATCCGTAAGACAAAAGTCCTCCACCAGCCTGTCCTCACCGCACAGCACTGTCCCCCAGTCATCAAGATTCACGGTGCGGCCCTCGACAACGTGGACCACTTCCCATACCTCGGGAGCCTCTTGTCAACAAAGGCAGACATTGATGCGGAGATTCAACATCGCCTCCAGTGCAGCCTTCGGCCACCTGAGGAAAAGAGTGTTCGAAGACCAGGCCCTCAAACCTACCATCAAGCTCATGGTCTACAGGGCTGTAGTAATACCCACCCTCCTGTATGGATCAGAGGCATGGACGATGTACAGAAGACACATCAAGTCTCTGGAGATATATCACCAACGATGTCGCCGCAAGATCCTGCAAATCCCCTGGGAGGACAGACGCACCAACATCAGTGTCCTCGCCCAGGCTAACATCCCCAGCATTGAAGCACTAACCACACTCGATCAGCTTCGCTGGGCAGGCCACTTAGTTCGCATGCCAGACACGAGACTCCCGAAACTCTACACAGAGCTCCTTCATGGCAAACGAGCCAAAGGTAGGCAGCGGAAACATTACAAGGACACCCTCAAAGCCTCCCTGGTGAAGTGCGACATCACCACTGAAACCTGGGAGACGCTGGCCAAAGACCGCCCTAGGTGGAGAAAGTGCATCCGGGAGGGCGTTAAGCTCTTCGAGTCTCAACTCTGTGAGCGTGAAGAGGTCAGGCATAGGCAGTGAAAGGAGCATGTGGTAAATCAATGCCACCGCCCCCCTCCCCCGACGAATATCTGTCCCACCTGTGACAGGGTCTGTGGCTCTCGTGTTGGACTGTTCAGCCACCAAAGAACTCACTTTAGGAGTGGAAGCAAGTCTTCCTCGATTCTGAGGGACTGCCTATGATGATGATCTCACACCAAGTCCCGCTCACCCATCTCCCATAAGAACACAAAAAATAGGAGCAGGAGTAGGCCACCTGGCCCCTCGAGCCTGCTGCACCATTTAATAAGATCAGTTCCTATGGAGTGGAGGGTAGCCAATGTAACCCCACTTTTTAAAAAAGGAGGGAGAGAGAAAACAGGGAATTATAGACCGGTCAGCCTGACATCGGTAGTGGGTAAAATGATGGAATCAATTATTAAGGATGTCATAGCAGTGCATTTGGAAAGAGGTGACATGATAGGTCCAAGTCAGCATGGATTTGTGAAAGGGAAATCATGCTTGACAAATCTTCTGGAATTTTTTGAGGATGTTTCCAGTAGAGTGGATAAGGGAGAACCAGTTGATGTGGTATATTTGGACTTTCAGAAGGCGTTCGACAAGGTCCCACACAAGAGATTGATGTGCAAAGTTAGAGCACATGGGATTGGGGGTAGTGTACTGACATGGATTGAGAACTGGTTGTCAGACAGGAAGCAAAGAGTAGGAGTAAATGGGTACTTTTCAGAATGGCAGGCAGTGACTAGTGGGGTACCGCAAGGTTCTGTGCTGGGGCCCCAGCTGTTTACACTGTACATTAATGATTTAGATGAGGGGATTAAATGTAGTATCTCCAAATTTGCGGATGACACTAAGTTGGGTGGCAGTGTGAGCTGCGAGGAGGATGCTGTGAGGCTGCAGAGCGACTTGGATAGGTTAGGTGAGTGGGCAAATGCATGGCAGATGAAGTATAATGTGGATAAATGTGAGGTTATCCACTTTGGTGGTAAAAACAGAGAGACAGACTATTATCTGAATGGTGACAGATTAGGAAAAGGGGAGGTGCAAAGAGACCTGGGTGTCATGGTACATCAGTCATTGAAGGTTGGCATGCAGGTGCAGCAGGCGGTTAAGAAAGCAAATGGCATGTTGGCCTTCATAGCAAGGGGATTTGAGTACAGGGGCAGGGAGGTGTTGCTACAGTTGTACAGGGCATTGGTGAGGCCACACCTGGAGTATTGTGTACAGTTTTGGTCTCCTAACCTGAGGAAGGACATTCTTGCTATTGAGGGAGTGCAGCGAAGGTTCACCAGACTGATTCCCGGGATGGCGGGACTGACCTATCAAGAAAGACTGGATCAACTGGGCTTGTATTCACTGGAGTTCAGAAGAATGAGAGGGGACCTCATAGAAACATATAAAATTCTGACGGGGTTAGACAGGTTAGATGCAGGAAGAATGTTCCCAATGTTGGGGAAGTCCAGAACCAGGGGTCACAGTCTAAGGATAAGGGGTAAGCCATTTAGGACCGAGATGCGGAGGAACTTCTTCACCCAGAGAGTGGTGAACCTGTGGAATTCTCTACCACAGAAAGTTGTTGAGGCCAATTCACTAAATATATTCAAAAAGGAGTTAGATGAGGTCCTTACTGCTAGGGGGATCAAGGGGTATGGCGAGAAAGCAGGAATGGGGTACTGAAGTTGAATGTTCAGCCATGAACTCATTGAATGGCGGTGCAGGCTAGAAGGGCCGAATGGCCTACTCCTGCACCTATTTTCTATGTCTATGTTTCTATGGCTAATCTGATCATGGACTTACTGATCTACATTAGCTTCCAATTAAGCTGAACCAGACTGTTCACAACCTTGGTGTCATATTTGACCCTGAAATGATCTTTCGACCACATATCCGCAGCATAACTAAAACCGCCTATTTCCACCTCCGTAACATTGCCTGTCTCTGCCCCTGCCTTAGCTCATCTGCTGCTGAAACCCTCATCCATGCCTTTGTTACCTCTAGACTTGACTACTCCAATGCACTCCTAGCAGACCTCCCACATTCTACCCTATGTAAACTAGAAGTGATCCAGAACTCGGCAGCCCGTGTCCTAACTCGCACCAAGCCTTACTCACCCATCACCCCTGTGCTCGCTGACCTACATTGGCTCCCAGTTAAGCAACGCCTCGATTTCAAAATTCTCATCCTTCTTTACAAATCCCTCTATGGTTTCGCCCCTCCCTATCTCTGTAATCTCCTCCAACCTCACAACGCCCAGGGATGTCTGCGTTCCTCAAATTCTGCCCTCTTGAGCATCCCTGATTTTAATCGCTCTACCATTGGTGGCTGTGCCTTCAGCTGCTTGGGCCCCAAGCTCTGGAACTTCCTCCCTAAAGCCCTCCGCCTCTCTTTCCTCTTTTAAGATGCTCCTTAAAACCTACCTCTTTGACCAAGCTTTCTGATGTAATTTCTTCTTATGTGGCTCAGTGTCAAATTTATTTGTTTTGTCTTATAACACTGCTGTGAAGCACCTTGAGATATTTTACTATGTTAAAGGTGCTCTATCAATACAAGTTGTTGTTATAAGCAACACCTCAATTTTAAAATTCTCATCCTTGTTTTCAAATCTCTCCATGGCCTCGCCCCTCCCTATCGCACTAAACTCCGCCAGCCCTATAATCCCCCAAGACCTCTACGCTCCGCCTATTCTGGCCTTTTGAACATCTCGATTTTAATTGCTCCACCATTGGTGGCCGTGCCTTCAGCTGCCTAGGCCCTAAGCTCTGGAATTCTCTCCCTAAACCTCTCTGCCTCTCCACTTCTCTCTCCTCCTTTAAGACGCTCATTAAAACCTACCTCTTCAATAAAGCTTTTGGTCATCTGCGCTAACATCTCCTTATGTGGCTTGGTGTCAGGTTTTTTTGCTTAACACTTCTGTGAAGCACCTGGGGACATTTTATTACATTAAAGGCGCGATATAAATACAAGTTTTGTTGTTCTGTATCACCTTCCAATGTACAGACACTGCATGAATGAACAGAGAAAAAGGCAGACATCGCCAATCATTCAGATAATGTCATTGCTGTTTATGAACTGAAAAATAGCAGTTTTATCATGTTAAGGTTTATAATTGAACAATTTTACAAAGAATGTTACAGCATCGAAACAAGCCATTCAGCCCAACAGGGTGGTGTCGGCGTTTATGCTGCACACCAGCCTCCTCTCACCTTCCCCCATCTCACCCTATCAGAAATCTATTCCTTTCTTCCTCATGTGTTTATGGAGTTTCCCTGGAAATGCATCTATGCTAATCGCCTCAAACATTCCATGTGGCAGCGAGTTCCAGATTCTCAGCACTCTGGGAAAGTCCCTGTTGGATTTATTAGCGACTGTCTTATATTGATGGCCCCTAGTTTTACACTCCCCCACATGTGGAAACATCTTCCCCACGTCTACCCTATCAAACCTCTTCATAATTAAAGACTCTATTGTCACTCCTCAGACTGCTCTCCCCAGTCTATTCAGCCTTTCCTGATAGTTGAGAGCTCTCCTTGGGATATGGAGTCTCCGATAAAATATTACAGTGGGCATCCGAAGCCCATGCCATGGGGACTGGGTGAAAAACCACCGCAAATAAACCTGAGCTGAATCAAGCTGCCAGCACATGGAACCGATACCAGCTCGAATCAATGTGGGTCACTTTCAGGCCAAAGGTTTGGAAGCACTGCATTGATTGATTTTCAATATTGACTTTCAGGCGGTTCTTCATTGGTGCCGAATGAGAAGGTGCGTTTGGGTCCGTGTTAGCGAGCTGCCAAACGGTTAAGTTTCCTGCTTGTGTTGGATCCTCATGGTGCGGAACGGAGCAAGGCTTGGCACCGGGGCACAGCAAGCGGCGCTTCGAACTTTGATTTGAGTTCGCGAACTCCAGCTCTGCTGGTTTCTGTGTCCCAGCACCGCTGTGGTGGGGAGGGGAGGTCAGTCCTTGTCCATTTCACCAGCAGACTGCAGCATCTGAGCTTTCTGCCGGCGGTCGGGAAAAAAAATCCTTGCCTGCAGTTCAAAATAATCGGTTTGGGGAGGGAGGGGGCGCGACACTCAGGATCAAAGCAGAGGTTCCGACCTGAAACCCGCCCTGTCACGTTGAATAAATAAATAAATTATGTTAAGCAGGCGTGTGGCTGCAAATAGCATTGATAAACGCGAGCAGGCAGTGCTGTGTTGTGTAGCCGGGATGGTTTCAGTGCTGGCCTCAATCTGACATGTGTGGATAACACTGAGTGTTGAGCGTGTCTGTGCCCAGGGCTGGCACTTCAAGGGAAGTTCGAGGCTCCAACTGTGTTGCTTGAGTCCCACTGAAGAGTGCGGCCGGCCGGCGGGCGGGGGACCTATACAGTGTGTGTGTGTGTGTTGTCTTTTCCCGACCAGTTCCCTTGGATCCGCTCCCATGAGTTCAGGGCTGGTGCTGCGGCTCTGGGCTCGGTGAGGTGGGAGTGTGTGAGTGGAGCGGCGATGGAAGGCTCTGGGAAGTGGCCTAGCCCGGCGTGCCGAAGGACCTGCAAAGCCTCTCAGACAGCCAAGCGCTGGCGGCACTGGCCGGATTGCTCGGGGCTGGTCTGCTGCCTCCTGTCAGTCGCGTCTCTCGGGTTTTGCACCCTGCTGCAATACAGGACCTCAGACCTGCAAACTCGCGTCTCGCATTTGGAGGAAGAAAGACAGGTTTTATCCGCCTGGCTCTCAATGGACCAAATGGAACCGGCTATTTTTAACAAAGTTGACCAGCTACTGAACGAGGTTGGTGCCTTAAGCGAAACTGCCTGCATAAGTGTTAAAATTCCGATCAAACTACAACTATTGATTGCAATTTCTCATTTACTTGTTGTTAGTGTGATTGCAATTGTATATTTAATTACAGCTCTTGAATAAAGGTAATCTTTCCCACGAATCCCCTGAAGCGGAGTTAAACAAATACTCTTGCTTTCCAGCAACTTTTTCCAAAACACATGCCCAACTATTTGTTGCAACTATGCATACAGAGAATGGTCTGAAGTTCCATTGTATTATAATTGGCTCGCACTTAAAGCACTTAATACTTCAACTTTCTGCTGATGCATATTTCCCACCGAAAAGTTTATTTTTAATATATTGTGAATTGAGAGAAACCCCCCAATCGCTGGGATCTTCAACATCTACTTGTTTAACATCAAAAAAATGCTAGTAGAGTAACTATAGTTTAGTAACTTTTTTTGTAGTGTCTAATGTTTTATGAATTAGAAACCGTTGCATGAAATTGCTATTGCGGTTATTTTCTGTAAAAGTGTGCGTGCAGTCCCAGATAGTATTTGCCTGTGATTCCATTCTCCTTACTTTCCGTTCTCAGAAGCTGAAGGCACGTTTACCCAGGATGCGAACAGCCCGCAGTGTTCTTGGCGCCTGCGTATGTCCCCCAGGTAAGACCTGAGCAGACCTCCCCTCCCGCTGGAACAGCCTCCAGCCCCCTCTCTCCCACCTCCAGCCAACCATCAGAGTAACTGCCCGGCATCTCAACACTGGCAGGGAGCCCTCCCCGAGGGAGCGAGCAGGTTTATTGAAGTTGCACAGGGACACATTTCTTACAATTGTGGGGGCGGGGGGGACAGCCCGTTTCAAAGTTCCGAATAAAGGTTGCAATCAGATTGGGGTGACTTTTTGGGGGAGGAGGGCAAGGTAGATCTTGTCTGTGGCTCCATAAAACATTTGCACACTTTCCCAATTCACGATCGACATTCTGACAGACGAGGATATCCGTTTGACTGGTGTGGTAATAAGACACGGCCAGAGAGAGTTGGGTCGAGACCTAATCGAAGTGCCGTCTCCACCGATACCTCCCAGGACTGAGACAATTTGCAAACGCGCAACAGAAAAAAAAAAATCGGTGGATATTTCAAAAAGCTGTGCCGGTACCGAAAGGGGTTAACATTTGATGTGATCTCGGGTGTCCAGAGTTGGATTTAAGATTATAGTTGCGGAAAAGATTAAAGCTTTGGTTGCTGGCACAGTTAGAAATGCTATTCTAGTGCTCTCGCGCCAGCAATCCGCGGATTGTAGCGATGTAGCTATCTGTTACCCTACAGTAATTACCATCATTACACAGCCCGACTGCTGGGGACAGAAATACTCGCACTCTCGCTGTCTTTACATAACCTCCCTAATTCAACTTTTCTGTAATATGAAAAGGCGTTGATTGTTAATGGTCCATATTATTGGGGGGGGGGGGGCAGTAAATTCTTATAAAATGCAGATGGGGGGAGGGGGAGGGTTGCACTAACCTTCCTCGTCCCTTGTTAATTTGTAAAGAAAACTTTTATTTAAATTTTCATGTGGATTTTAGCATTTACATAGCTAGATTTACATTGTTGAAAAATCTATATAATTAACATTCTTTT
Organism: Pristiophorus japonicus; assembly: GCF_044704955.1. NCBI lineage: Eukaryota > Metazoa > Chordata > Chondrichthyes > Pristiophoridae > Pristiophorus > Pristiophorus japonicus. The sequence continues at coordinate 4,218,121 of NC_091998.1, read as the reverse complement.
AAAACCCCGCACCTTTTGTGCGGCGTGATACAGGTAAACGTCTTGTAGATTTAGCGCCAGCAGTGTGTGTGCTTAAAGACCGTTAACCGCATAAAGTGCTGACTTCCTCCTGAAGCAGCTCTCCAGCTGGGACCATGTGTGGCCGCCCAGGTCCTAAAGCCATGCTCGGTTGGAGCGCGCTGCCGCCAGAGCCCTCCTGGGACCTAGTGCTAGGAAGCTGAGTGAGAAAGGAGACCAGAAGTGTAAAGGAAGTCTCCTTCTGACCTCCCAAGCAACTTCACACATTGGATTACTTTTAAGGTGCCGAACTTTCTAAGTAGGCAAACTTCGAGTACTGATGTCAAACTAAAGACTTGCCCTTGTACCTGTGTGAGCTTTCCTCTTTTAAAGTAGCATCACATTTAGGGACCATCAATATAAGACAGTCACTGATAAATCCAATAGGAAATTCAGGAGAAACATCTTTACCCAGAAAGTGGTGAGAATGTGGAACTCGCTGCCACAGGGAGGGGTTGAGGCGAATAGTATCGCTGTATTTAAGGGGAAGCTGGATAAACACATGAGGGAGAAAGGAATGAAGGTTATGCTGATGGGGTTAGGTAACGTAGGGTGAGAGGAGGTTCGTGTGGAGCAGAAACATTGGCACCGACCTGTTGGGCTGAATGGCCTGTTTCTGTGCTGTAAAATTCTATGTAATTTAAGATAGTGATGAGGGATTATGGACAATTAGAAAAGGAAAGATTTTCCTGGGGCTGGGAGAAATGTTTGTTTAGATGATGCATTATTAAGTCATTAATTCTTTCCAAGAATGATTCCCAATGTGGTCAGGATGCGAAACGTGAAACATTACAATGCTGGAAGTACAGGCCAGGTCCAGCAGTCTGAAACGGAGAAAGATAGGTGAACACTTCCGGGAAGCCCCTTCTCAGAGCTGGACAGAGAAGGTTGCTGAGACCGTTTATGAAACGAGCCCAAACAAAGTGATCAACGAGTGCTGATCAGATGTACTGCCGGCCAATCATCACTTGCAGTCCTTGCCTGCCTCCAGTTTTGGGGAATTTTTGGGGAACATTTGGCACAATATTGAAACCTGCTTTTCCTCCTCCCTGGTGCTGCCTGATTTGTCGCATATTTACAGCCCTTCTGTGTCTTTATTTTAGACTTTCGCCATTTGCTGTTACACTCTTTATCTCCTCAGTGGTGCTATTTTGTTTTAAAGAAAAAGAACTTGAGAAGCTTAGAAACCAAGTTGACTGCTGGGTCTTGCATCATTTGGGAGTTGTGTTTTCCTGTATGGAAAGATTAAATTGAACATTTACTAACATTTTGACTGAAAAACACATGATGACTATGCTGATAAAGAGCTCGGCAATAATCTTGTTTTGATACAGTTTATACACTCCATTAGGCACACATCTGGGTTTTATTTTAATTTTTTCCCCCCACATTTGGATCTTGTGTAAGTAGGTACCATTGATATCAGAAAAAAATCACTCTAAATCCAGACCACATGACCACAGCCACTGATTGAAGGAATGCCTGTGTGACCCAGGCTGTGGTTGATGTGTGTACTCACAATAACTGAATTGCGAAGCAACAATTGCATTCCAAATCAACATTGACAGACAAAGTAGGCTTCTTGGGCAAGAGAAAATGTAACGCTAGTAAAATGGGCTTGCCACGAGATTCACTGTCTGCAGTAGATACCTAGAGCATGATGTGCCTGCGTTATGATGGGGCAGCTTGGCACAAAGCTGATTGGAAACTAGCTAAATATTTATACTATTGTAGAATTCTGGTTGGCCTTAATAGTAAGAAATCATTTCATTTCCCTTTGGCCTCTGCATGCAAATACTTAACTTTGTAAAATTAAAATCAATTTTCAAGTGTATCCTGTAACAATAATATACAAGAAATGTATCCTACTTTAAGTCCCTTACATATTACACTGAGACATTTAATTTCTCTAAAGTATTGTCCCTTGGAAAATTTGTATTAATGTAATGGATCTGGCAGAGTAATGGCTTTAAATAATTGTCCTGTCAACAACCAACCCACTTATGTTATAGGTATTTAGTTTATTACATGAAGGCCTGTCAGTAGCCTGGTTCTGTCAGGCACATTGTATATGGAGCAAACCAGGCCTTTCATCTGACTGGCTGACTCATAACATCGGCTTTACCACAGCACACAGCCGAGTGGACACTCGCTATTGTCGACCATGCTTCAATAAAGCATCACCTGGTATAATGACATCATTATTACAAAAATAGAGCCTGCCCTTTATCCGAACAGCAAAAAATGAACTTTTTGCTTTCACGCCCAGCTTGTTGGTTGTGAGTACTATGTCGTGTTATGTTGCAGCAATTCAGTTAGACTCCATCCCTCATCTCCTGACATAACCGTATACCGAGCGCTGCACTGGACCTAATGGGCTTCACACTGACAGCAACAAACTGGTGAGGCAGTCGTATTACCGTCACAATACAATGTCAAAACATTCTGCAACAGGGGCTACTTCTAGAATAGTCAAGACAGCCCCAGTATCTGCATCCCTATTTGTCAGAATTTTCAGAGGGAAAAGCTCTTACGGTTTCAATAGTTTGTTTGTAATTGACCCGATGTTGCCGATAATTGTACTTGTCTTCTCTCAGTGCCTACAGTATTGCTGCACCATATGTGTAAAAAACAGAATTTGAGGACTCCCCAGCCCTCCATTATATTGAACAATTCCGCGATATGAAATCCGCCAGCTACTTTTATTCATCAATAGTAGTTCCATTGCACCTACCTCTATGTGTGCAGTCTATTCATCCAGCATCTGGGAAATGTTTATTTCTAGGAGCTCCAAAATGTATTGTTTTAATGGGAAGGTGCTGTCAATGTGAATTATTTGAACTCCAAAGACAACTTTGTTTTAAAAAAAATAATAAATTGTCTTAAAGTTAATCAATGCTTGGCTGGTGGACAGACTTTACTTGCTTAACATCAAGCAAACATAACCTGCTTCATTTCTGATTGGGTAAGGAACTTTTTTAAAGGATTGCACTGTAATGGTGGAAACTTATTAGATAGAATGGGTTACATTGGGCTGAAAATGCATAAAGAATACTTTTCTCCCTAAATTAAAAAAATAATTAAACTTGAATATTGTGTTTAGTTTTGGACTCTTAATCTGAGGAAGGACATTCTTGCTATTGAGGGAGTGCAGCAAGGCTCAACAGACTGATTCCCGGGATGGCAGGACTGACATATGAAGAAAGACTGGATTGACTGGGCTTATTTTCACTGGAATTTAGAAGAATGAGAGGGGATCTCATAGAAACATATAAAATTCTGACAGGATTGGACAGGTTAGATGCAGGAAGAATGTTCCCGATGTTGGGGAAGTCCAGAACCAGGGGTCACAGTCTAAGGATAAGGGCTAGGCCATTTAGGACCGAAATGAGGAGAAACTTCTTCACCCAGAGAATTGTGAACCTGTGGAGTTCTCTACCACAGAAAGTTGTTGAGGCCAGTTCGTTAGATATATTCAAAAGGGAGTTAGATGTGGCCCTTACGGCTAAAGGGATCAAGGGGTATGGAGAGAAAGCAGGAATGGGGTACTGAAGTTGCATGATCAGCCATGATCATATTGAATGGTGGTGCAGGATCGAAGGGCTGAATGGCCTACTCCTGCACCTATTTTCTATGTTTCTATGGTAATGTAAAATATTTCGAAGTAAAAACATTATGATTAACTTGAGGATATTTTGAAATTCAAGTATTGCTAAGCAGGAGTCCAAAAATCCGCAGCTTTAAGAATCCCAGATTCTTTTTTAAAAGTTTGCATATCCAGGCACATTTGCAACAAAAGTAATCACTTCAGAAAAATCTGTATACAGGCTTTCAACAGTGTAGACTATTGAGAATTTCTGGTAGCACTCCTGAGAATTCGGGTCAAGAGCCTCTTGTAAGCTCTTAAGTTACCAGAAGCTCTGATCCAATTTTATCAGATCATGCACTATAAGTGAAGCCTTCAATATTGATTACAAATGCATAGATAATTCCATAGCGACTGAGGAAACAGCTCATATGAATGGATATCCCTATTAGCTAGTGCACCAACAAAAATCTCATGAAGGTTTGTGTTACCTGGGCTCAATGGTACTGTAGCAGTTGAGTATAAAGTGACTTTAGTTGTGACTTTTCTAAATATATAGGTATTTGTATAAAATTTCTCATCATGTGAGTGGCTTATAAGTAAGAAAATAGTGAATTATTTTGTGTTGCTGAAATGAATGGTTGAGCCAACAAGGTCGTAGAAGTTAATTTCAGAAACTGTACCATACAAGCATTTTAGGATAACAAATAAATTCATGTTTCGCAGACCTCAAGACTGCTTGTCTCTGAGTCAATTGTTATTGGTTTAAATCCTACTCCGGGCTCTTGAGCACATAATCTAGTCTGACACTTCAGTGCAATATTGAAGGAGGTGCCGTCTTTCGGGATGAGATGTTAAAGGTGGATGTAAAATATCCCACGGCACTATTTCGAAGAAGAATAGGGGAGTTCTCCCAGTGTCCTGATCAGCAATTATCCCTCAAGCAACATCACTAAAACAGATTAATTGGTCATTTATCTCCATGCTGCTTTTGCTGTGTGTATAACCAGCTGTCGTGTTTGCTTGCATAACAACAGGGGCTACATTTCAAAATAATGAATTGCCTTTGAAGCACTTTGAGATGTTCAGAGGCAGCTATATGAATGTGAATTCTTTCTTACTAAATGAGCAATGAGCTAGATCTTTAGTAGCTTGGTATTGAAGGGTTGTGGTCCTTAAGAATCTGGAATTGATTAAATTTGGACTGGGACAGCCACACCCCAATTATTTTCAGTTATTAAAATAGAATAAATAACTCATTTCATTTCCGTAATCCTTCTCCCCTGGAACATGGTTTCCTCTTCAACGTTGCATTTTTTTACTTTTCCAAAGTTCTTTTATTGGGTCAGTCCATATGGTTCTTGTCTCTCTTATGATCTCTGCTTGCTGTGGCTTTCAATATTAGTTGCAGCATCTGAACACTAGCTTGGCACTGAAGAGTTTTACTTGGGCGCTTACAACAAATGAGAGGAAAGTAGTTGGATGTAAAGTGCAGGGAAGAGTGTTTGCAGCTGAATAAACAATGGGATCAAGATGGGGGAAGATTAGGTCACCGGTGTCCACACAGAAACAATTGCACTGCAAGTGGTCTTGATTGTATCCTTGGACATCTGTTAATAGTATATTTAACCCAAAACACGTACATGTAAAATATATTGTCTTAGGTGGTGTATATAGTGCCCCCTTTTTGTCCCTTTTACTCCCCTGTTGTAGTACCAGGAAGCCAAAACACTGTTTGAGATGCAATTCAATATCATGCAACATGCAGTGCACATCACGCATCCATGGAGAACAGGGCATATTTTTTCATTCTCTTTGGAAAGAAATATCATAATTTATTGTGCAAATCTTGTGCATTTTCTGTATTTATAAATGGTAGAATTTCTATCGACTTTGTTGTAACGTGGCCTCCATATGGAATTCTGTCTGTGTTGGACGTTGATACTGAAAGCTGCGTTCGATGGGCATGATCTGATAAAATTGGGTAGGAAGTTCAAGTAACTCAAGAATCTACTAGAGTTTAAAACTCTTGACCCAGGCTAGTTGTGCTATTGGCCCATGGGGAACTGTTCCACACATGTGTCCAAGGTTCAGATCCTGGTCTGTGCGGACTTGACCTGATCTCAGTCAGCACCACAATGTGGGCACAGTTGTTTGTCTCTGTCTATTCACTAGGAGGGAAATATTAGCCGGTATTCCCACTCTTGGTTGCTAATCAGTGACCTTCGTCTGAGAGTCCATGTGTGCCGACATCAGGTGAAGACGAGATCTAGCTGGGATGTGACTCTCTGTGATCAATGGACTGCCAACTCCTACTGTCTGGACTCGCACTGGGAAAAAATGGTTGTTGGAACTGTAGCCAAGCATGAGATACCATCTGAGAGCGAGAGAGCGGGGAGGAGGTAAGGTGAGAAAATAAAAGGAAGTCTTAGCCAGCTTCTCCACTCTCGCAGGGAAACTCTTTTGAGTTCACCTGTGAAAACATAAAAACAATAAACGGTGCCACCCGACCTGGGTGACACTCCAGACATTTTCAAGGCCCTTTTTTTCCCCCCTTTTTTTTTTGTTTTTTTTTTTTTTTGTGTTTTTCTTTTTTTTTTGGTTTTTTTTTGGGCACTAAAATAACAATTTTCCCCAGTGCCCCCTATAAAAGGGAAGGGGGACACTAAAAGCACCGGCAATTAAAACAAATTAAACTTTAAAACGTAAAATCAAATTAAAATTTGGTTGCCGGGCGTGATGATGCACTCCAGTCCCTCCGGTGCCCACCTCTCGCGGAAGGCCGCGAGCGTACCGGTGGACACCGCGTGCTCCATCTCCAAGGACACCCTGGACCGGATGTAAGAGCGGAAGAGAGGCAGGCAGTCAGGTTGAACGACCCCCTCGACCGCCCGCTGCCTGGACCGGCTGATGGCACCCTTGGCCGTGCCCAGGAGCAGTCCTACGAGGAGGCCCCACTCTCGCAGGGATGGTGAATAAGTGTTCAGACAGGTGGCTGAATTGATAGCCTATCAGTTAAGAAAGGAATTAGTGAGTTGGATGAATTTTCCCTCAATTATTTTTTTCTTCCAAGTCCAGTTCATACTGGCCATATGACAACTGGTGAAGCAGCAGTGAGCTGTTGTCTGTGACAGGGTCTGTGGCAATTTTTCACAGGTTCTAGCTGCCTTTATAAGGGTAGCAGCTGATGGAAGCACATCTTGCTCATTGTAAATCCACCACCACCCAAATTCTATACTCCTCCTTTTAGGCTCTATTTTAAGACAAAGTTATGACCTGTTGCGGTCTGCAGCTATGACCCCATGCAGCATAGTTTTGGCATGTCCAGTTTAGAATAGGTCAGGTAGTGTCAAAATCTTCAAGTCATTGCCTGTGTCTTTGTTGGGTTAGAGGGATTGCTATGTTCCAGGCATCTGTCTCTGCTAAAATAACAATGTATGAAAAGGCAAGTTGTTTCAGTGATTATTAATAAAGAACAATTAGGACAAACTTATCGATAAACTGATTGCAGTGAAAACTTCCGATAGATTTCCTTTTATAAAAAAAAATGAGGAAGCTTCTAAAATGTGCCCTTTATAACCTTGTGTTTTAAAAAATTCTCAACCTTGTTTACCAATCCCTCCACGGCCTCGCCCTCCCGATCTCTGTAAACTCCTCCAGCCCCACAACCCTCTGAGATGTCTGCGTTCCTCTAATTCTGCCCTCCAGAGCATCCACTATTTTAATCGCTCCACCATTGGTGACCGTGCCTTCAGCTGTCTAGGCCCAAGCTCTTAAATTCCCTCCCTAAACCTCTTCACCGCTCTTTTCTCCTTAAAGCCTTCCTCTTTGACCAAGCATTTGTCCTAATATCTCATGTGGCTCGGTGTCAAACGTTGCTTGATAATCGCTCCTGTGAAGGGCATTGGGACATTTTGCTACGTTAAAGGCGCTATATAAACTCGTTGATTTTGTAATTATTTCATGCATCAGAATAACTTTAAATTAAAATGAAATAGAATTTAGTTTTTGTTTTGTTTCAAAATGATTTTTGTAGCTTTATTGCAGCTAGCTTTAGCAATACTAAAGGTGTATAACACAAACTACTTGGCAAAATCCCTGATAAACACTTAAGTGTAGAAATTAGTTGGCATATTAACACATAAACACTCATTACTATGTCTGCTATTTTTAATGGAAGTGAACACCTGTTAAAATAGGAAATATAAAGTATCATATGAGCATGTTAAGCATTCATATCCTATTTATTGCAAACAGCAATTTCTAAGCTTTTAAAAACCTGATTTAATCAAATTTACATAAAGCTTTTTTTTAAGAAAAGAACTGTAACCCTTTGCAGTAAAGTTGTTTTCTCAAATTGACATTTATCTCCCAACTTGGCTCGATTCCGGATACAGGAGAAAACTCAGAACATATGATCTGTAGTACGTTTTTAAAATCCACAAAACAAAGTTCCCAAGCATTGTTGGTGTGATAAATATACTCGGGTCTAAGCACCAAGATAATACAAGAACTGCTTCCAAACCGTGGCATTTTTTAAACTGTGTAGTATTCTGGTTACTGCAGAATGATTTGTTTATTAAAGAACCAAAAACATTGCTACATGTAAACTTTGCAGATACTAGAATATTATATTTTCCTCTGAACATACTGTTTTTGGGCTCTGTTTCAGGAACTCGTTGACCTCTGCTATTCATGCCAGCACTCTTTGATGTGATTGACAGGGATTCAGGGTGAGGAGCAGAGGTTAGCGATGTTTGTAAATACGCTCTCACTTTCTGAAATAATAGTGCTGAGAAGAAATGAGCCTTTTTTAAAAAAAAAACTATGGTAGGCTCTTTTGCTGCATTCTGTAGAGTAAAATATTTTTGAAGCAATGCCCTCTTGCAGAGAATGGGCAGGAGGAGATCAATCCCGGGGGTGGGAGAAGCGGGAGGGGGATTCTCTCAAATGGAAAAGGCTGAACCTCTCTTGTAGATTCAATTGAGCAACTGCAGAGAGAGAACGACTGAGAGGGAGGGGAGCAAAGAGAGAGCGACCCTATTGGAGGGGAGGGGACAAGAGGAGATGGGATAGCGATGGAGAAAAATCATCTGGGAGCACCCTGTTGAAATACGAGAGACAGAAACCCCAGGAGTTGTGGGGTAGAGAAGAAAGAGACACTTTTGTTGGAAGGGGAGAGGACATCTCTGATTCTGCGGGGGGTGGAAGAGGCACTGTTGTTGGGCCATAGCAGTATCCCAATTTAAAACAGTGTATCTTCTGGCTCCCTGGCAATGCATTCCTCCGTGTGATACATGTTGCAAAATTATAAATTTGTTTATAAACATTGGTTTTATGATTTTTATCTTTGTCCAAACCTTTAGTCACTCCTCCTAATCGACTTCTTTGGCTTAGCATCTGTTTTCCTCATGTCGCTGCGTAGTGCCCTGGGACATGTTTGAGTTAAAAGTGCTCCGTTGTTTTTTCCATTAAATAGACGCAAGAGGGAAATCTTCCTGCACTGGATATAAGCACAGCAGATCGACTAGTTTGTAAAAAGCACCATCTTACAAGGTTGCCTCCCTCAGAAGGGTATGGTTTAGCATCAATAACAGTTATCACGTCTTGTGTTTAATCTGCTGGATTGATCCCTACTAGGACACAAATATTGTCCTCGGCCATTACACTTGTAAAACTGTTAACTTGAAAGTTACAGGGGTGAAAGAAAATGTGAAGTAGATATTATTGGATATGCAAAATAACTCTTGTAATGCAAGGGGCAAGAGCGCGACGATGTTGCTTATATTGTATTTCAGGCTGTTAGAAATTGCTTTGTGCTTAGTTGCATTAGTGAGCAACAATCGCTGTTCTACATCCTGCATGTGTGAAGTAGGAGGCAACAGTGAACTAATTTTGTTCCAAAGGGTCACTCTTGAAGCTGTTGCAGAGAGTATTTCCGATTCGAGGTGCAGTGAATAAACAGCATGGTCTCACCCACCTGTTTTCAGTAATCTATCAAGTGTATGGACTCCTTTTACCAAGGACCTGTCAGTGACATGCCACCAATGCCAAGTGGTACCAGTCATATGTATTGATGGTGATTGAATGATGAGGCTGTCAATATTCACCTGTTGGGCATCACTCACCTAACAGATGCCATTAGCATTGTTGTCATTCTATTTGGTATTTTCAGTGCTTCACGGTATGCAATGTTCTGGCAGTATATAAAGTGTTGTGCTTGTCTTCACAGGACAAAGTTAACCATTTAGCCTTTAAATAGATCTCCAATGTGAGGTAAACCAAGGGTAGCAATCAACAGCAAGAGGCATTGTTTTGTTACTGGTTTCCTTTTTCTTTTCTTGAACCAGTCTTACAAATTGCTTCAGTCGTCAAGTTTTGCATCAAAAGCACAGAGACATCTTGGGTTCAGCACATCGGAGTCCTGTATATTCATGGATTCCGCAAAAAGAAAGAAAGACTTGGATTTATATAGTGCCTTTCATGACCACCGGATGTCTCAAAGCGCTTTACAGCCAATGAAGTACTTTTGGAGTGTAGTCACTGTTGTAATGTGGGAAATCAATTTGCGCACAGCAAGCTCCCACAAACAGCAATGTGATAATGACCAAATAATCTTGTTTTGTTATTTTGATTGAGGGATAAATATTGGCCAGGACACCGGGGAGAACTCCCCTGCTCTTCTTTGAAATAGTGTCATGGGATCTTTTACATCCACCTGAGAGTGCAGACGGGGCCTCGGTTTAACGTCTTATCTAAAACACGGACGAGTTGGGAGTTGGTTGAGTTGAGTGCAGGTTTGCCACCACTTTGGTGTCAGTGCTGCAACAGTAACGGTACAACTTTACAATGCAGGGGTGTGGGAACTCTTGAGGAGGCATTCTCGCGCTGTATTGCCTTGACAGTGCAGTGTTGAGCAGAACTGCTCAGCGCTCAGCCCACCTCATCACTTCGTGAACTTAAGGACACCTCACTGAAATATTCTGGGGCAAGTAGTGCTCCCAGACACACACTTTAAAATTCAAGGCTTGGGAGCGAGGCACTGCTCGTGTCCATAAGCACATATGCACAATGTTCCGATCTGGCTGCCCGAGTCAGACAGTATAAACAAGGCTGGGAATTGACACTAATCAGAGATCAATGGCCCGCAATATATAGCAGATGCTGATTTCACAAGACGTCATAATGTAAATTTATAATGGTAAAAAAATGAGTCTTCCTGTGTCATGTTCTCAAAAGTAAAAGCAATGTTGTTGGATTGTATTATGGAGGAATTTCTGAGAATATAAAATGGGATCTTACCTAAAACATGGTCTGATCATATACCTGCTGCACGGATTGCCTCATCCCTTCTTTCACAAGGCTTCTTAAACCGTTTCTCCTGCTTCTGTTGACCCAATCCACAAATTCCGTTTTCGTTCGTCGCTCTCCGTCCAGATCTGTTTTTCTTCCACGCGGGTAAAATCCTTCTTTCTGAAGTGCAAGAGGTTAATGCAAGAGGTTGTTAGGCTCTTCGACGCCTCCCTCCCACCACTACCCACTTGAAGTTTGACTCACAGATGATTTGTAGAGTACTATTGCCTATTTTGCCTCTTTATTAGATGCATGTCTTTAATATATTAAAGGTTGTTTATATAAAATATCGGGGAAGTTTCCATTTGTAACTAGATTGGCAAGAGAGGCGGACCATTAGATGCTTGCAGGATCTTTTCTCGGAATGGGTTCGCTAGAGTTCTGGATCAAGTGAAACTCATGATCTGATCGGCCTTTCTCATTTCATGCTTTGTGTCTGTAATGTATGCACCTGTGAGGATGCTCACAGGTTTGCAGAGCTGTTGAAGCCCGTGCCAGGCCGCTTGCTGCACGTCACGGTTTGCCTGGGGGACATGCCGCTCCACCTTGTGAACGTGTACGCCCCTCAGCCCGGCCCGCAGCAAACGCGTTTCTTCGAAGAAGTGTCCACTTTTCTTGACTCCGTCGATGTCGGCGACTGCATTGTTCTCGGGGGGGGGGGGGGGGGGGGGGGAAGGATTTTAACTGCACCCCCGAGGCGAGGGACCGCTCTGTGACCCGCAGAGCATGACGGCGATCGAGAAGTTGAGGGACCTGGTCGGGTCCTTCAACTTGGTGGACGTCTGGCGAAATCTCCACCCCGACTCCAGCGCCTTTACTTGGGTGATGCCTGGAAGAGGATGGTCCAGAGTCGACCGCCTTTACGTGTCTCGGGCGTACGTTTCCTGCATTCCGGCGGCCTCCATGCGGCCGGTGCCGTGTTCGGACCACCACCTGGTGTGGGCGGAGCTCGCTTCGCTCCGCGCGAGGACGGGGTCCGCGTACTGGCACTTTAACAACCGGCTGCTGGAGGACGTGCGGTTCCAGGACTCGTTCCGTCGATTCTGGTCCGACTGGAGAAGGAAGCAGGGGGGCTTCCCCTCCTTGAGGCTATGGTGGGACGTGGGCAAGGCTCACGTCCGCGTCTTCTGTCAAGAGTACGCGAGGGGGTCGACCAAGAGACGGACGGCCAGGGTCGGGCGCCTAGAAAAAGAGGTGCTCGACCTGGAAGCCCGTCTCGGTCAAGTCGTCGAGGACCCGGTCCTGCGGACGGTGTACGAAGCGAAGAAGGCCGCGCTGAAGGACCTGCAGCTCGTCTGGTCCCGAGGTGCGTTCGTGAGGTCGCGGATCCGGTTCCCCCTTCTTCTTCCCCTTCTTCTACTCGCTGGAAAAAAGACAGGGCGTCCGTAAGCAGCTATTGACGCTGCTGGCCGACGACGGCTCTCTCGCCTCGGCTCCGGAGGGCGTCATCAACAGGACCCGAGACTATTACGGGGCTCTGTTCTCTCTGGAGCCGTCCAGCGAGGAAGCGCGTAGAGTTTTGTGGGAGGACCTGCCGAAGGACGGCCTGGAGGGCGGCGAAAATCTGGAAGCTCCGCTTAGCCTGGCGGAGCTGACTGGCGCTCTCGAGGGGGAAAGCCCCGGGGCTGGATGGGCTGACCGTGGAGTTCCACAGAGTGTTCTGGGACGTCCTGGGGGGGCGACTACGCGTGGTCCTGGGGGAAAGTCTGGCGACCGGGGAGATGCCCCTCTCTTGGCGCAGGGCAGTCATCGTCCTGCTGCCTAAGAGCGATCTCCGCCTACTTAAGAACTGGCGCCCGGTCTCCCTCCTCAGCACGGACTACAAAATCTTCGCCAGGGTGATGTCTGCTCGCCTTGGCGCCCTGCTGGACCACATGATCCACCCCGACTAGTCCTACACAGTCCCGGGCCGGATAATCCACGATAACATCCATCTGGTCCGGGACCTGATCCATCATTCCCAGGAGGCTGGTCTGTCGGTCGCCTTCCTATCCCTCAACCAAGAGAAGGCGTTCGACAGGGTGGATCACGACTATCTGCTCGGAACTCTGCGCGTTTTCGGGTTCGGGACACATTTCGTCGCCCGGATCCGACTTTTGTACACCGCCGCAGAATGTCTGATTAAGGTTAACGGGTCTTTGACAGCGCCCCTTCGCTTTGGGAGAGGGGTGCGCCAGGGATGCCCCATGACCGGCCATTTATATGCCATCTGCGTGGAGCCTTTCCTGCGCCTCCTGAGGACGAGGTTGACGGGACTGGCTCTGCAAGGGCCGGGCGTGGAGGTCGTCCTCTCGGCTTACGCCGATGACGTGCTCCTCATGGTAGAAGATCCCGTTGACCTGTAGAGATGCGTGAGTGCCAGGAGATTTACTCAGCCGCATCCTCCGCCAGGATCAACTGGGAGAAATGTTCCGGACTCCTGGTGGGTCAGTGGCGGGTGGACTCCCTGCCGGAGGAGCTCAGGCCTTTTGCCTGGAGCACGACCCATCTCCTCTATCTGGGAGTCTACCTTAGCCCCGACAAGGAAGCCTGGCCGGCGAACTGGCGAGAGCTGGAGGCCAAGGTCGCCGCTCGCCTAGGGCGTTGGACAGGACTGCTCCGAGTGGTGTCCTACAGGGGTCGAGCGCTAGTCATAAACCAGCTGGTGGCCGCAATGTTGTGGTACCGGCTGGTCGCTTTGACCCCTCCCCCTGCGTTTGTCGCCAAGATACAGAAGAAGCTGGTGGACTTCTTCTGGAACATCAGGAAGCACTGGGTCTCTGCCGCGGTCTTGAGTTTCCCGCTTAGGGAGGGCGGTCAGGCGTTGGTGTGCGTCAGCACCCAGCTAGCGACTTTCCGTCTTCAGACCCTGCAGAGATACCTTTACATCGAGCCCCCTCCTAGGTGGCGTGCGCTGGCGACGTATTTCTTCCGCCAGCAGTACAGCCTCAACTACAACACGCAGCTCCTGTTTGTGAGCCTGGGGGGCGTCAGGACCGCCATCCAGGTGCTGCCTGTCTTTTACAAGGAGCTCATCAGGATCCGGAACAAAGTCACCATCACGCGCAGCTCTCCACCGGCTGCAGTGGCGGCTGTCCTGCAGGAGCCGCTGCTCAGGAATCCGTACCTCCACGACCGAGGTTTTAGTTGCCGGTCGGAAGAGAGGGCTGTGCCTGGCGAGGTGACCAGGGTCAGGGACCTGCTCGATGGCGGAGGAGCGGGCTGGATGGCGCCAGACATACTGGCACGGCGCCTAAATTCGGCCGACATCCGCCGCGCGGCCGATGCCATCGAGTCGCTAAAAACAGCTCTGGGCCCTGACTCCGTTAGGTGTGTCGAGGAGGCTCAAGCACGTGGGGAGATCCCGTCTGAACTGACCCCCGTCCGGACGGAATTCCTCATCGGCGCCAAACCCCGGAACCTCCCTCGCGAGCTGGCGCCTCACAAATTGAGCCGCCTCGGGGAAACCCCCTCCGTGCCTTTCAGTTCTGCGCGGAGGGGTTTCCTGTACGGGCTGCTCCCGCACACTCTCAACCTTGCCATCCTCGTCTGCCGTCCGGACACGCCATGGCGTACCATCTTGCCGTCCGGAGGAGGTGGGGGTCCCCGATGGAGTCCTCCCATTATTTATTGGGAACTTGGCCTGGAGGGTGGTGCACGGAGCAGTCCCGTGCAATAAATTTTTAAGCCGGTTCACGGGCTCCTCTGCCGCCTGCAATTTCTGCGGTCTGGAAGAGTCCGCGTTCCACGTTTTTATGGAGTGTACGAGGTTGCAGCCCCTGTTCCAATATTTGAAGGGGATGCTCCTCAATTTCTGGTTGCACTTCAGTCCCACACTCCTGATCTTTGGGCACCCTGTGCGGAGGGGAGCGGGTAGGTCCGAAGGCCTCCTTGTAGGACTGCTCCTGGGCACGGCCAAGGGTGCCATCAGCCGGTCCAGGCAGTGGGCGGTCGAGGGGGTCGTTCAGCCTGACTGCCTGCCTCTCTTCCATGCTTACATCCGGGCCAGGGTGTCCTTGGAGATGGAGCACACGGTGTCCACCGGTACGCTCACGGCCTTCCGCGAGAGGTGGGCGCCGGAGGGACTGGAGAGCATCATCACGCCCGGCAACCAAATTTTGATTTGATTTTATATGTTTTAAAGTTTAATTTGTTTATTGCCAGTTTTGGTGCCCCCTCCCCTTTTATAGGGGGCACTTGTATATATTTATGCTTTTAGTGCCCAAAAAAACCCCCCATAAAAAACACAAAAAAAAAACCCCAAAAAAGGGCATTGATAAGTGGTTGGAGTGTCCCCCAGATCAGGGGGCACTTGATTTAACTGTTTAATTGTGTTTCCAACCAAAAGAGTTTTAGGGCTGTTGAGTTGTGAGTGGCTTAGCCAGTTGGGTTCGGGGGATCCACGATGGGGCAGGTGGTTGTGAACCTGGTGGATGAACTGGTAATATGTAGTGTGATTGTTAAACCTTTGTTAATAAACCAACTAGTTCTTCATAGCAATATGTTGCTATGAATTCTGAAGCAAAGAACCCATGAAGCAAATACATTACAATGCCCTTGAGTTATATGCTTTGACACTGGGACACATCTGTACCTTAGGGGGATCCACATCAGATTTCTGTCTGTCTGGGCCTAGCATCCCCATAGGAACACGGTCTGGAGAATTCTGATTTTTTTTTTAATTGACTTACGAGCAGGCTGTCTCTATTGCTGTGTATCGACAAACATTTTCACCAATGGTAGCACCATTTACCTTTTGGGTAGCTAATACTCTTTTTGGAAGTTAAGACAGAGAAGGTACTGGTGTGTACCTTGAATTTACAGTGGATCCCATGAGTGTGCCATACTTACAGTGGATCCTGGGAGTGTGCTGTATTTACAGTGGATCCCGGGAGTGTGCCCGTGTTTACAGTGGATCCTGGGAGTGTGCCCATGTTTACAGTGGATCCCGGGAGTGTGCCAGTGTTTACAGTGGATCCCTGGAGTGTGCCCATGTTTACAATGGATCCCTGGAGTGTGCCTGTATTTATAGTGGATCCCGTGAGTGTGCCCTTATTTGTAGTGGATCCCGGGAGTGTGCCCATATTTACAGTGGATCCCGGGAGTGTGCCCGTATTTACAGTGGATCCCGGGAGTGTGCTATATTTACAGTGGATCCCGGGAGTTTGCTGTATTTACAGTGGATGTGCCAATATTCATGTAGAAAAACCGTTGCCTTGGGCAAAACTCACAAACTCACAAACACCTGTTGAGACGCTCACCCTTTGCCAAGAAAGATTAATTGCCCCTTGATTTTTATTCTAAGTAGCAGAAGTACCTGCAGGGGGTCTAAAAGGAGCAGAATATAAATATCTTTTGTAGTTTAATATATGTTGTACCTCTTGGAGAAATAGAAGATTGGAGCATCTTTGAACTTCCTGGGAATTGTTATTTTACACGTTAGCTAATAAAGGCAGGGTGGGCTACAGTGCAGGCTGTGTTGTTGCAGGGCACAGATTCTAAATGGCCACCCATTCAAACGTTCTGAGTAACATTCTTCAATTATCCTGATTCAATTGTTTCATAATATAACCGCTGTTTTTTCACTGTTTCAGTCTGGTGAATTTTCTTCTAAAACTATTATTTTGCAATACAAATATTATTCTCTGTGATTGTATTAACGTGTGTATCTCCTTTATTAATATTGGTTCGTAATAAAATGTTGTTTTTAGCAATTTTTATTTTTAGTTGTATGCTTGAATCTTTAGTTGGTTTTCTAATGTCTTGTGTGTGGAGTTCAATAAAAGGAAGTGTAAAGTCACTTAAATTCACCTGACTAAAGATAGCTGAGACACAATACGAATTACCTTCATTTTTTGAAATTAAGTTGCTACAGTGCCATTCCTTAATGCCTGGATCTATACATCCTCCTGTCCAGTAATGTACGTTTCTTTTCAAAAGGTACTTTTTACTCACTGTCTATAAATTCAACGTGTTTCATCAATCACAGAAGATTCAACAGTGCTATTATTCTAAGTTTTGGGCTGCTTTTATGCTCGAACTGTATTGTCAATACAAAGCAGTTTCACTTTGCACCAATGCTAAACTCGGGTCTGGATTTTGCGGTAAAAATAACAGTGTGATTATCAGCAGGTAATTAAGGAGTAAATCGGACAGCAACCTCTGGCCTGCACATGCTCAGTGGAAATCAGGAAGTTGCGGTCCGAGATGCTCCAACAGAAGCTTTGCTCTTACAGTCGCCGAGAGACTCAACATTCACACCCACTGAACGGCGTGAAGTTGGGGTACTTACCCACAAGACGCCCACTAAGCACACCAGAAAAAGTGAGGGCTTGTCCATTCAAGTGTAAGTGAATTTTTAATGGCATGGTAAGTCACAGGGCCCAAGTTTCGAGCTGCGCCTAAAATGGCGTAGCCCGGACGTGGACGCCCGTTTTTCGCGCCACAAAGTGCACCTTAAAAAAAATTCACCTATTCTCCGGCTCCCTGCAGGCCCTCTGGCACTCGGCGCGGCGCAGCACGAGCTGTGGGGGGGCGGAGCCAGGTCCCTGCGCTGAAAACAGTGCCGGGACCTCTGCACATGCACGCTACAGTGGGCGCGCATGTGCAGTAGCTCCAGGCGCCCAAACTGTGGGAGTGCCGAATGGCCTCACTGGGGCTGCGTGGATAAGGATCATCTCCCACCCGACCCAACCCGACTTGACTTCCGCTCTCTTTCCCCCCCCTCCCCCCCCGCCCACAACCCGACCTCCGCTTCTCCCCCCCCCCCCCCCAGCGACCCGACCTCCGCGACTCTCTCTTCCCCCCCCGGACCTCCAGGACTCTTTCCCCCCCCCGACCTCCGTGACTCTCTTTTCTCTGCGACCCCCCCCCCCCGGATCCGGGACCCGACGCCACCTACCTGTAAATCCAGCCCGAAGTCTTGGGCCCGGCCGTTCAGCCTCCTTCTCTCCTCTCCTATCCTCTCCTATCCTCCCCTCTCCTTCCCTCACTCCCCTCTCCTTCCCTCACTCCCCTCTCCTTCCCTCACTCCCCTCTCCTTCCCTCACTCCCCTCTCCTTCCCTCCTTCCTCACTCCCTCTCCTTCCCTCCTTCTCACTCCCTCTCTCTCCTTCCCTCCTTCTCACTCCCTCCTCTCTCCTTCCCTCCTTCTCACTCCCTCCTCTCTCCTTCCTCCTTCCCTCACTCCCTCCTCTCTCCTTTCCTTTCCTTCCCTCACTCCCCCTCTCTCCTTTCCTTTCCTTCCCTCACTCCCTCCTCTCTCCTTTCCTTTCCTTCCCTCACTCCCTCCTCTCTCCTTTCCTTTCCTTCCCTCACTCCCTCCTCTCTCCTTTCCTTTCCTTCCCTCACTCCCTCCTCTCTCCTTTCCTTTCCTTCCTCACTCCCTCCTCTCTCCTTTCCTTTCCTTCCCTCACTCCCTCCTCTCTCCTTTCCTTTCCTTCCCTCACTCCCTCCTCTCTCCTTTCCTTTCCTTCCTCACTCCCTCCTCTCTCCTTTCCTTTCCTTCCCTCACTCCC